>NC_136061.1:255384004-255984004 GCF_964261635.1 Lissotriton helveticus
GAAGATGCTCAATTTTGTTTATTTTAGAATATTTGTGAATGCTTTGTAAGATTATAAGTTTGACAAAGTATTCCTAGTTTGCAGACTAAAAGAGTCGAGTAAGTGCCAAAATTGGTGGAGATCAAGATTAAAGGGAAAGTGTCCTGACAATGATATAGAGCAGAGGTCGTCAAACTGTGGGACGTGCCCCCCTGGGGGGCTGTGGATGTGTTCCCAGGGGGGTGCAAATGGGTCTGCAATTACATGAAAATGAATATATCCTGGAAGTGCGCAAAATGCACGATTCCAGGCTGTCTTCATTTACATACAGCATTTAAAGCCCATAAAAAAGTGTGATGACGGTGCTACTGAGTGGTAAGGGGCAGGGGCAGTGAGTGTGCAGTCGGGGTCAAAGACATGCCTAAAAACAAGAAAATATACTGCATTTAATTACATTTTTTTCACCTTCATGTAACTGCATCTAAAAACACGCACACATCCTAAATGAAAAATTCAGCCTTACAGAGCTGTAGGTATGATTGGTGCTGCAGTTGCATTGGAGGTTGAGGGCATACCTACTGTGGCAGTGTTTGTTGGAGCAATGGCCCAAGGGAGGGGAAATGAAGTCAGAGGGGACACCTTCATTTGGGCATCGGAGAGGTGAGATGAAAGGGTGGCTAAGAGATGGGAGGGAAAAGGATGATGAGAGATGGGAGTCCATGTTGTTAGTAATAGTCGGAAGCAACAGTAAGGCAGTGTCTATCATTAGTGAAGCCGGTACAGTGACACTTTTGCCCAGAGGCCACTTCATCAAAATTGAGTGTTTTACAATAGAAAGTGGGATTGGTGCTCAAGTCAAGTCAAATTCCTTTATTCGGCATTTAAAAAATACCATAAAAGTGCATAAAACAGTTAAAAACATTAAAAACAGCTCAGATCATAACATTGAATTTTTCAAGGATGACTTGTTTAACGGACATAACATTCAACTCCTCCCACACGAATTCCTGATCAATCAATCAATCAGTGGCACTTATAGAGCGCGCTACATACCCGTAGGGTCTCAAGGCGCTGGGGGGGGGGGGGGGGGGGGGGGGGCCGCTACTGCTCGAACAGCCAGGTCTTCAGCTTCTTCCTGAAGGAGAGGTGGTCTTGGGTCAGGCGCAGGTCGGTCGGGAGGGAGTTCCAGGTCTTGGCGGCCAGGTAGGAGAAGGACCTTCCTCCTGTCGTCGCTCTTCGGATGCGGGGGACGGCGGCGAGGGCGTGGTTGGCTGATCGGAGGTGGCGTTTCGGAGCGTAGAAGTTGACGCGACTGTTGAGGTAGCTCGGGCCTTGGTCGTGTAGGGCTTTGTGTGCGTGGGTGAGGAGGCGGAAGGTGATTCTTTTGTTGACGGGGAGCCAGTGAAGGTCTCTCAGATGTCCGGAGATGTGGCTGGTTCGTGGGATGTCGAGGATGAGTCTGGCTGAGGCGTTCTGGATCCGCTGGAGTCTCTTCTGGAGCTTGGCGGTGGTACCGGCGTAGAGGGCGTTGCCGTAGTCCAGTCGGCTGGTGACGAGGGCGTGGGTGACGGTCTTCCTGGTCTCGGTGGGGATCCACCAGAAGATTTTCCGTAGCATGCGTAGGATGTTGAAGCACGCCGAGGAGACGTTGTTGACTTGCCTGGTCATGGAGAGGGAGGAGTCCAGGATGAAGCCCAGGTTTCGTGCATGGTCTGCCGGTTTGGGTGCGGTGCCCAGGGCGGGAGGCCACCAGGAGTCGTCCCAGGCGGAGGGTGAGGAGCCCAGGATGAGGACCTCCGTCTTGTCCGAGTTCAGCTTCAGGCGGCTGGTCGTCATCCACTCGGCTACCTCTTTCATCCCTTCGTGCAGGTTGGCTCTGGCGGCGGCGGGGTCGTGGGTCAGGGAGAGGATCAGCTGGGTGTCGTCGGCGTAGGAGATTATGCTGAGGTTGTGTTTGCGTACGATGGCCGCGAGGGGGCTCATGTAGACGTTGAAGAGGGTGGGGCTCAGAGATGATCCTTGGGGGACGCCGCAGATGACGTCGGAGGCCTCTGACTTGTACGGTGATCCTGACCGCCATTTTAATAATATTCGTAATACAGCACAGGGTATATGGATCGTTAGCTTTTTGCAGGAACAATAAAGCTGCCTTGGCGTGTTTGAGCTTTGCACTTTTCAGAATTCCCACAAGGTACCTACACCTGGGGAGTCTATAAAATGAACATAATAATACAAAATGAAGGGTATCCTGCGGAGACCTATTGTCGCAGCCGCAGGTACCCTTCTGTTCAACCATTAATATAAAACCTAGGGGATCCGCCAGTAAATGGTGTAAACGGTTGAACCTAAAACGGGTCACAAAAAATCTGTCCTGTGCATTGTGGGTCTGTGAGAGGTAGGGTTCCATTCTACTCTCGCTTTTCAGTAGACTATAGGCAGCGACTGTAGGTTTGCTTTCTTCAGTTATCGCCCTTCTTAGAGTTATCCATTCCCCATATATTTTTTTAACTCTCATTTTATCCTGAGATGTAATTGTTTCGGGATTGGTAAAAAGGTTCTTACAGCCAATATCCTCCAATGTGCCCTTTACATATTTTAACCAGGGGATACATCTCCCTTTATCCCTTTTCAGACAATCTGTAATAATTTGTCTGCTAAGGACAGCCTCCGGGTTAGACCAAATCTTCACCCAGGCCAAAAGTGGCCTGACATTGATTTTGTCTTCAATGTGGGCTTCTCCAAGTTCTTCATGTATGATAAAGGCAGGAGTACTATGTGGGACTTTTAGGATCCTTCTGTAGAATTTATTTTCCTCCGCCTGTATATGTTGGATATTTACAAAGCCCCAAACTTCTGCCCCGTAGGCTGTTTTGGCACAGCAAATTGATCTGTAAAGATTCATAACATGCTCCGGGGACCATCTGCCCAACCTGCGACCGTAGCTCATTATAGCCCCAGTTAAGGCCACCAGTTTGGAGCAGTGTTTTTCCACAAGAAGTCTGAACTTTAACATCCCATCAAATAATACACCTAAATAGGAAAAGGACTGAACCTGTCCTATTTTGTGGGTCCCTATCTTGTAGGAGAACTTCCTGTCTGGTCTGGCCCCCGCCAGTAAGACATAGGATTTGTCCAAGTTATCTGATAAGTCAAACGTGTTCATAAAGCTGACAAATCCATCAATCAGCCTCTGTAGTCCTCTCGGTGTTCTGGCTAACAACACCGCATCGTCCGCATAGAGCAGGACGGGAACTGGACGGCTACCTACTTGCGGGGAATCTACTCCTAGTTTACATAATTCGCTGTTTAGATTATTAACGTAAAGGGAAAATAAAAAAGGCGCTAGAATGCAGCCCTGCCGCACGCCACTATTACATGGGAATGGAGAGGTCCTGCCTCCCTCTGAGTTGAAGCGAACCGAGGCAGTGGTGTTCCAATGTAAGGCTTTAAGGATGTTAACTAGGTCCTGGTCCGCCCCGAGGCTTATCATCAGGGCCCATAGCTTCTCTCTGTTCACGTGATAGAATGCCGCAGAGAGGTCCATGAACCCCAAGTAAACCGCCTCCTTGCTAGCTATGGTGTACTTGGCTGTCAGCAAGTAGAGGTTCAGGCATTGGTCCGTAGAAGACCTTCCCTCCCTAAACCCGTATTGCGTGTCTGTTATTATCCCGTGGGTGTCTGCCCATTCTGTGAGGCGATTTAGGATGACACGCCCCAACACCTTCGCCGTGACATCAATCAGAGATATTGGGCGATAGCATTGGGGGTCATCCCTGTTCCCTTTTTTGTATATCGGGACTATTGTCGCAGAGGACCAAGAGCGTGGCAGACCAAATTCCACTGCCGCGTTCAGAACCCTCGCGAGGATAGGAGCCCACAACTCTACCTTGCTGAGATATAGATCTGGAGGTATGCCATCAGGGCCTGGAGCTTTGTTTTTGGTTAGACCCAAGATAGCCCCTTCTACTTCTCCCAAGGTGATCTCAATCCTTGCTGTGCAACTAAGCCCATACTCCTCGTCATTAGTTTCGCCCGTATGGTTATATAGGTTTTTAAAGTGGGAATACCATTGCTCGGGCAAAATAGTGCTAGAGATCTGTGGGGTGCTTGGGTCCTGGAAACATGGTTTATTTATAATTTTCCAAAACTTGGTTGAATCCCTTCTGTCCGCCGCCTCCCTTAGATCTTCCCAAGCCTGGGTTGGAAGGCTAAATTTGCGATTTTTTAGTGCCTTCTTATATGCCAGCCTGCATTGAGCAATGTGTGACGTATCTCTAGGGGTTAGTTTTAGGCTAGCTTTTAGCTCTTTATGTGCCTGTGAACACTCTTTATCAAACCATCTAGGGGTGGGGGTAAGAGTCCCATTCTTAGGGAACTGTAATAATCCCTCAATGAGGTGTGCCATCTCTTCGAAAGCGATTACCACTGCGGCCCCCTCGATAGTGGGATTAAGGCATACATTAAATGCATCTGCCCCTGTGATTATTAGAGGTTTATAAAAGGTGTCCCCATCTATTTTGGCCCATCTAAGCCTCCTCCCCTGATCCGTTGCGTTCACTGCAAAACCTACACCTCGTGGGACATTTTTGATAATTGGGCCTATTAGATCTAACACAAGCGGGTTATGGTCACTGTATATGCTCCATTCTATATCTACTCGTTTAACCCAAGCTTTAAGCATACTAGAGACCATAATGTAATCAATATAGGAGCGACAGCCTCTGCCCTTAAAGGTGGGATTGATTTCCCCTCCACTTCCCAATTCCACCAAGTCCATGGTGTGGACCAGATTGTGGCCTTTCAGCACCCTGTCTAGATCTATCCCTTCGGGTGAATGTGAAAAATGCGGCCCTTTCTCCACTGAGCAACGAGACCAGTCCTTGTTAAGTGGTCTTAGATTTGTGCACAGGTGACAATTAAAATCACCCACTAGGACTAGAGAGGGTACTGCTGCTGACTTCACAGCCATCAATTGAGTATTTAGGCAGGAGTCTAATTCCTTTAATGAATTACCCTTCCCATTAGTTCCCACAGCGTTATACCAGTTGATCAGGGTAATGTTTAGATCTTTTGAATGGAAGCCCAAGGCCTGCATATTGTATGATGGCAGTTAAAATTGGATCAAACCCCTTTTATCTTAAGGTCAACATATATGATAAGCCCACCCATGGCTCTCCCTGATGCTGATTTTTGGGCAGGGACGGAGAAACACTTATACCCCTCCAGGAAAAGAGGATTAGGATCAATCGCCCAGGTCTCCTGGAGACATATAACGTGAAACCCTGTGATGTATTGTCTCCATTCCTGCACCTCGTGTTTGGCTGCTAATCCTGCTATATTCCAGGAAATCAGTTTTAATCCATCCTGCCTTTCGGGCCTCTTTGCAAAGGATATAATGGATTCATTATTTACACTCCTGTCAATTGCCGGGGTGTAATTCACCTCTGCTGGACTATGATTTTATTGGTTCGGTACTTACATCTCTACTGTTAAGCCCCGTTATTTCTATTTCTACTACGGGCTTGGCTTGCGGGCTTTCGGCTGTGATTACCCGCTAGTTGTCCACTCTCTGTGCTGACTCGCATCCCCGCTGTGGAGTTAGAGATACGATATCTAATATGGAGCTATTATCCCTCCCCTGACTCTGCTCAGTGCTTGTGTCTGACCATAGTCAGTCCAGTTCTTCTATGGACGACAAAGGGTCAGATCTATTCTGGAGGTCAATCACCCCCCGGTTCCTCATAGCTACATATTTGGGTCTTCGGGAATACCCAACCGGGTTCCATTCCCTGCAGCTTTGTCCATCTAAAATACGCCCCCTGTTATAATTCCCCCAGGGATAGAAAAAACTCAGGGGCATAGATCTGATGTTACTTGCATCTGTAGTTGGGCCCCACCTTAGTATCTGGTCAACGACTTGCTTGTTACAAAAATTCACCACCACACAGCCCCCGATATGGTCCTTAGGCCTGCTTCCCAACCAATTCACCCTGCGTACCATTATTATTCCCCCCTGTTCGTTGCCTGCCAAGGGTCTACACTTGTTTAACCAGAACATGGACTTATTTTTAAGCTCACCATATGGTTCTATTTGCTATGGTTTCAGCTCCGGGACTCCTGTTAAGATGATTACATAAGGGGCTGCGTCAGGAGGTAGATTGAGGGTTCCTAAGGTGTTAGGATTTGCCTTGTTTTTAATTTATTCTAATTGGCGCTTGGTCATGGGTGGGGGCGAAGATTGTCTATGGACCATAACTTGATGGTTGCCTTTTGGGGCTCTCTGGGTGACTCCACCAGTAATGGCGGGGAGACCCGAGGGAGCCTGTGGCGGGCCTGATGATTGTGCGTTCAGAGGGGTTGGGGTGTGTGTGACAGCGGTATTATGTTCGTTTTGGGCAAGGTTTGTTAGTGGCATATCTGGGCTGGTACTGGTGGCCTCCCCCCCTGTGCTGTTGTTTGGAGGTGGATGGCTGGGTCCAAAGGCCAACCCCTTTGTTTTTATCAGAGTTACCACCTTGTCCAGCCTACTAAGAATTAGCTTAGTTTGGTTGGCGACAAGTTGCTCAATGTGGTTCTGTAGCTCAGATATAAGTAGAGCTACCCACGTTGGGGGCACTTGTGTACTTAATTCATCCCCTCCATGAGCTCTTACTTCTGTGAGAGAGTTATCAAACAGAGCCTTATTTGGGGTGACCCTCTTTCGCCTGGTTTTTTTACCCTTAGTTGTTAGAGTCTTGCCCATTTGTGTTGTTTCCCCCTTATTGATGTTTTCTGTACAGGAGGGGACCCCTCTTGAGCACAGGGGACGTCAAATAACCCAAGATCTGGTGAGGCATATAATAGGGGTGCTTGCGCCTCCGAGTCCTGTTGTTGGGTGGTGAGATCGATCTGGGGAGTTAATGAATAGCGTCTCTCCGTGTGCTCGATCTCATTTGCTACCTCCCCTAGTGCTTTGCGCAACATTCTGTCAATGGCAGTTGGTTTATCCCAAGTTGGAGGCGGGGCTCCTTTAGGCTTGCTATTTTTTAATGGGTCTGGGGGGGTGCACTTAGGGTGCCTGGAGGACCTTGTTTGGACCGTGCTAGCCATACTATGATAGACAACCGGTCTATGTGTCACTACGAAACGGTCCAAGGTACCAAAGCACTACCCCCAGCACAGATCGAACAGTCACAGCCACCTACTGCTGCTCCCAAGCGTCTCTAGTCCCAGATGCAGTTCACCCCTCAAAAATGAGTACATACGAAACCCTCCTTGTACTGACCGGGTTGGTTAGCTCAGTGTTCTCCGTTCCGGTCCTGGGCAGCAGATGTTAAGGGGAGGGACCCGACCCGACCTCTGCCGGCTCCGGACGGCCACAGACGGTCCCGCCCTTGTCCCGGGCTTCTCCCGGCACCGCCCGTGCGCGTCCCGCGGTGCGGGAGGCGTTCTGTACTTTTCAAGCGCCTCCGGGCCCTGCGGTGGCGTCACAGGTGCGCCCTGACCCCCGGGGCACCTGGGAGTTGTAGTGCCGGCGTGGGGAGCACCGAGGTTGCAGGAGCCGGTGCCCTCATGGCTAGTACTGCGACTGGCTGGAGGCACCTAGGATATGGAAGCCGTTTCCCTCACGGCGAAGACTGCAGCAAGGTGAGTGCTACCCTGACGTTGCCCCCGCAGCTCCCGGCGCTCTGATCTTTTCAAGCGCCTCTGGGCGCTGTGGTGGCGTCACAGGTGCGCCCTGACCCCCGGGGCACCTGGGAGTTGTAGTGCCGGCGTGGGGAGCACAGAGGTTGCAGGAACCGTTGCCCTCACGGCTAGTACTGCGGCTGGCTGGAGGCACCTGGGATATGGAAGCCGTTTCCCTCACGGCGAAGACTGCAGCAAGGTGAGTGCTGCCCTGACGTTCCCACGCATGGGGCTCATTTTTCTTGCTAGTCTTAGGCATATGGTGCCCTTGGCGCAAAAAGGGTGGCTGCATGTAGTAGCTCATTTTCTTTCAGAAAAAGACTGGACTTGTTTCGAGATTGAAGTAATGGTCAGACATGGTGAGTGGGGAAGGAGTGAAAGACTACGAGATTGCACGCTTCAGGGCTACAGCCATCATTAGTGCAGCAGGTGGAGTGCATTGGGGCCCACAGCACCCCAAATATGAGCCCTAGTGGTTTTGGTCAATTCTGTTCCTGATTGATGCTGTTACTTTTTTACAAGTCCCACATTTAGTGTGGGCCACGAGTGACGGAAAAACACCCCTGAAATGAGCTCATGATCTCTGTCTCTGTGATCATGCCTCCCCTCCCACTCACCAAATCCTTGCCATATATTTTTAGAGGGGGTCCCAACTTCAAAACATTTTGCTGAGGGGGGCTCTGATATAGAGGAATATATAGCGAGATAAAGGAGAAATGGGTTTTAGGATTAGAATAGTCAGGAAATGCAAGGAATAAGCAAACATGTAAAGAAGGAATGGACGGTTGGTGGGGGAACTGGTACAAGTACTAAAGCTTATTAGTTGGTGACAGATGAGCTACTGGTTATTATTCTGAGGAACAAAGTTGATTACTCCAAGTTGAATCAGGAAACGATTATTAGATCTTATTTGTGTAGAACGTAGTGGTACATGTCACACCAAGGGGAGGTTACAGATTCATTTTTGGAGGCTTTGCATGTATTTGATGGCGGTGTAGGACTGTTAGCAGCAACATAGTATGTAAGGTATGTAAAGTACAAGTCTTTACCATCAAGTACCTAGGATTCAATTTGAATGGATATCTTTTGTCATATTCAAGGCCATAGTATTTGATTTTTGTTACGGATAAGTACTAAAGCTAGGTTTTCTTCAGTTGGAGATATTAGCATAGGAACTGCGGTGAAATGCTGAGCTTCATTTTTCAGAAAGAAGGCAATCCCAGGTGAATATGGATTGGTATCAGGCTTCAAGGAAAATGGAAGCTTTTCTTGTTGGTAGAGTAGATGTGTGTTCTTATCATGCCCAAATAAATGGGATGCTGTAAAGGTTTAACAGGACTTTGAAAGAAGGCTCACAAAAAGCCAAAAGTGCAGGAAGGAGCTTTAGAGAGAGAGTTACAGAAGAAAATGAAGTGTGCAAGTGGTCATCACTTTCCACTAAAGGTGAAGCACCCTAGGAGCAATTTAGGGCACGACAGCAAACTCAGAGGTCTATACTGGTTGGATAAATGATATAGAGGTTGCAAGTAGAGCGATATACCAAGGCAAATGGATGGAAAGAACTGTTAAGAAATAAGTTGAAGGAAAGATGAGATTTGAGGCTTATAAACCTGTGCAATGAAGAGAGGTCAATGTAGGTGACCAAAGAGTCCCACAGGTCACACAGTAATGTGATAGAATTGTTCAGAAACAGAATACAAGATGGCGGAATATGGAATGTGTGCAGGATTGCCCTCTACAAGGGCTAGTCGTCTACCAATATGGTGATGAGAACCAGCAATGAATGTGGAAATGAAGAATCTTCAAGTCAAAGTGGAGATGGTCCACCTTGAAGAACTTTGTCACAGACCTAGTGTAATAACCTAATGATTCTCCTTGTACATAATCCTGATTATGTTCTCTTCGATTTTCCTTCTGTCTAGTTTGAAATTGTACTCAATTTTCCTTGAAAACATGCTATATGATGTGATATACTGTGTGTGCGCAGTGTGTGTAGACTACAGAATGTGAACAGTATCCTTGTAGGTTAGAGAGTTTGCAGATAAACTCTGCTGGGATTCCATAAGAAATCAGTAGGGTTGGTTTTCCAGGTGGATGGGATGCTTACCTTATCACACCCAGATTTTCATCACATCGTGGCAAACAAAGTTTGTTTTGAGTCCCCTGCCCGACCTAAGCTCAGATACTGCATAATCATTGCACACAGTAAATGGCAAGACAAAACTTAGAGGAAGCCAGGTAGGAAGCTTGGTTGGCTAATAGGAAACGTGGCGCTTCTCCTTCCATACACAAAAATGTATTTACTATCAAAGGGAGTAGGACACTTGTGCATGCATACCATATATATATATATATATAAAATTGTCCTAAAATTGCTTGGGTGAATATCTACATGCGTGACAGCCCTGTCTCGTTGGACTGCACCATCTCAAAGAACTAATGAGAGGCTGTGGTGGGAACTTTTCGGCACCAGTTCAGCGCAGCTGTTCAGGCAAAAAACGAACCGGCAAACATCCTTGGAACCCTACGAAGGGAAGAATATAAAGTAAGCTGTACTTAACACTCCACAGTACCCACTGAGGTCGATAAAGGCTTGCTAATGGACTAATGTATCCAGCATGCACCAGAATGGAGGTTGCACGAAGCAACGCCCACTGAGGGCAGATAAGCATGCAAAGCACTCTGTGAGACTGTTACACCAGCGGCCCATGAAGAAGAAGCAAAAGACTTCGAAACGCGTCGGCCATGATATGTAAAACCGAGGACAAAATTGCTGGTTGCCATGCATTAATAAACCGGATGGTTCAGAACAGCGTGACGAGTGCGTCCTACAATTGCTTGGACACACACACACACACACACACACACACACACACACACACACACAGAGACACACACACAGAGACACACACGCGCGCGCGCGCACACGCGCACACACGCACACACACACACACACACTCACACGCGCGCGCACACACGCACACACGCACGGCCTGAGCCAGGATGGCTCACTCAGTACCCTTTCGCCAACCCCCGTTCCCAACACAATTCATTTATATTGTTTTTTAATTTTTAAACATTTTCAAAATATATTTTATTTTAATATAACAAAGACATAGTATTTGTCATAAATACAAATGGATACATCATTGCAGTCATAAAAGTGATGGTAGGTTGCTAATAAATAATACATACAAAAATACGGAGTGGTAAAGTCCCTGGAGGCCCAGCAACATCAAATCTGACACTATCAGAATGCTGTAATGCAATATCCAATGCTTCAGCCAGTGGACCAAACATTTAGAACAACAACGACCGCAACACCAGCACCCTGCTCGACAACCTCGCCAATCTTGGACTCAAGCAGCTGGTGTCCACCCCCCTCCCACCTCGCCGGACACACACTCGACGCAGTCTTCTCATCCAGCACAGACATCGCCTTCAGCCACGCCACAGAGCTTCAATGGACGGACCACAGCTGTGTCCACTTCTCCTTCAAAAGAACGACGACCCACCACCACCAGCAACAGGTTGCCCGCAGAAGCTGGAACAAGATCACAGCCGACCAGCTCGCCACCTCCTTGAGCCAGCACCCTCCGGCCAGCTCAGCGAACCCCAGCCAGGCCGCAGACAACCTCACGAAGTGGATCAGCAACTGCGCGGACGAGCTCGCCCCACTGAGGACCCCGCCCAGCAGACCCGGCAGCAAGAAAGCCCCATGGTTCTCCGACGAACTCAAGAGCTCCAAGAAGAACTGCCGAGCCCTCGAGAAAGTCTGGAGAAGGGAACCAACACCGGACAACAGGACCACCTTCAAGCTTGCCATCCGGAAGCACCACCAGCTGATCCGCGCCGCCAAGAAAACTGCATTCAAGGACCGGCTGGACAACAACGCACACAACTGCAAGGAACTCTTCAACATCGTGAAAGAGCTCTCCAACCCCAGCGCAGGAAACAACAACACCACCCCATCGCAAGACCTCTGCAACTCCCTCGCCTCATACTTCCACAACAAGATCGCGGACATACACAACAGCTTCAACAACCAACCAACGCACACCACGACCGAGCCACCACCCCCCACCACCACCCTCCGCGCCTGGACTCCGATCAGCACCGAAGACACCGTCCGCACGATGAACTCCATCCACTCAGGATCTCCGACCGACCCCTGCCCCCACCACGTCTTCAACAAGGCCGACGATGTCATTGCACCCCACCTGCGAGACATCATCAACACATCCTTCGACACCGCCATCTTCCCTGAGAGCTGGAAGCACGCCGAACTCAGCGCGCTACTCAAGAAACCCACAGCGGATCCCATCGAACTCAAGAATTACCGCCCCATCTCGCTCCTCCCGTTTCCAGCCAAAGTCATCGAGAAGACCGTCAACAAACAGCTGGCCGCCTTCCTTGAGACAAATGGATCCCTCGACCCCTCACAGTCTGGCTTCCGAGCCAACCACAGCACCGAGACCGCCCTCATCGCCGCCACCGATGACATCCGAGCCCTGATGGACAACGGAGAAACAGCGGCCCTCATCCTCCTAGACCTCTCAGCGGCATTCAACACTGTCTGCCACCGCACCCTAGTACAGCGCCTCAGCAACGTCGGAATCCAAGAGAAGGCTCTGGAATGGATCATCTCCTTCCTCGACGGAAGAACACAGAGAGTCCGCCTACCACCGTACAAATCAGAGGCCACCGAAGTCATCTGCGGCGTCCCTCAAGGATCCTCACTGAGCCCCACCCTCTTCAACGTCTACATGAGCCCCCTCGCGGCCATCGCACGCCAACACAACCTCAACATAATCTCCTACGCCGACGACACCCAGCTGATCCTCTCCCTGACCAACGACCCCGCCGCCGCCAGAGCCAATCTGCGCGAAGGGATGAAAGAGGTAGCCGAGTGGATGACGACCAGCCGCCTGAAACTGAACTCAGACAAGACGGAGGTCCTCATCCTAGGCTCTTCGCCCTCCGCCTGGGACGACTCCTGGTGGCCTCCCGCCCTGGGCACCGCACCCAAACCAACAGACCACGCACGCAACCTGGGCTTCATCCTGGACTCCTCCCTCTCCATGACCAGGCAAGTCAACTCCGTCTCCTCGGCGTGCTTCAACATCCTACGCATGCTACGGAAGATCTTCTGGTGGATCCCCACCGAGACCAGGAAGACCGTCACCCAGGCCCTCGTCACCAGTCGACTGGACTACGGCAACGCCCTCTACGCCGGTACCACCGCCAAGCTCCAGAAAAGACTCCAGCGGATCCAGAACGCCTCAGCCAGACTCATCCTCGACATCCCACGAACCAGCCACATCTCCGGACATCTCAGAGACCTGCATTGGCTCCCCGTCAACAAAAGAATCACCTTCCGCCTCCTCACCCACGCACACAAAGCCCTACACGACCAAGGCCCGAGCTACCTCAACAACCGAATCAACTTCTACGCTCCCAAACGCCACCTCCGTTCAGCCAACCACGCCCTCGCCGCCGTCCCCCGCATCCGAAGAGCGACAACAGGAGGAAGGTCCTTCTCCTACCTGGCCGCCAAGACCTGGAACTCCCTCCCTACCGATCTGCGCCTGACCCAAGACCACCTCGCCTTCAGGAAGAAGCTGAAGACCTGGCTGTTCGAGCAGTAACGGCACCCCCCTCCCCCCAGCGCCTTGAGACCCCACGGGTAGGTAGTGCGCTCTATAAATGTCTTTGATTGATTGATTGATTATCAGACATTCAGCATCCAGAAACCATATGAGGAACTAGAAACAGGTTATGAGAAAATAGGATTATAGCATGAATTACACTAGTAAAGTCAAAAGAAGAGACATTAATTTCAGAACGGATCAGATCAATGGTCTTAAGGCATGCAAAGATAAAAGCAAACCACCAGTTAAGGCAAAATTACAGCCCATCTGGAAGCAATATTGGAACATTCTATAGATGTTGTGATATCGCCCAACACAGACATTCCGCTTCGGCTCATTTATGACCTCATGCAACCTATTAGCCCTGGTCAGGACCAGAACATCAGAAGGCTGTAGCAATACAGCTTGAGGGCCTAGGAAAAACACCCAACATGTAACCCTTTGGTTCACATTTGATTGTCCTGCCAGTGAGCTTTGATACCATCATACAAAAGTCCAATACCACTGGGCAGTGTCATACCACATGATAAAAATACACTCTCTGCTCGTCACATCTTGGACACTGTGTTGATGGGCTGCTCTTGCTGACTTGCTGCCATTAAACCTTTTTCAAACAGTGGTTGCCTCCGTGACTCATCACAACACACTGCTTAGGGTTCCCAGAGTATATTTTATGAAATATTTGTGGGTGAGATATGTCCAATAGAAAATGTAGATTTGTAGCAGCTAATACCTTGCATTGCAACAAACCTGTGATCTCGGTAATCTCATGTCCAATGTCTGTTTATCACATAACAGTTCCAGCTTCAAGCCCGGCTGCATAGCATTTTCTAATGTTCACACCTACTGCACTTTTACTTCTCTATTTTATCACACTTAATTGCTGTGACTTTGTGAACCATTTGTACAGAATGCACGCATTAAGCTCCCGAGTTTTAAATGTCTCAAAAACACCTACACTCATCATGCAGCTTTATGGATAGGTCTGGGGGTTAGGGACACAAGAGCACCACCACTATTTCATAACAGGCAAACAAATCTCATCAAGAAGGTTGACAGCAAACACTCTACATATACCCAATGCCTGTCACTGGTGGTACCAAATATTTCATCACAAGTCATACCAACTGTAATAATGGTGTTCGTACATAATGGACTGTTAGCGGGATGGCAGATGGTACATCAGTAATAAGTCGGTCTGTTGCTGGAAATAAGTCAAAGACCCATTTGATCGCTACTCAGTGAACTCTTGGACTGGGGCAGATGGAATGTACAATACATTTCATATTCTAAAATACAATCTTAAAAACTCATCATATCACTTACGTTCCCCTTTCCCATTATCCTCACATTCATCTTTACCTCTCCCCTTGTATGTGCCTCTTCCTTTCCACACTGGTTCTTACATGTGTTTCACCTCTTCTTATTTTCCTAAAGTCGTAACATTTAGTGCTCTCCACCCACCATCCCGGACTCTTCCCTTAACAGAAATGTACTGACTTCCAGTTTGTCTCTGTTAACTGAATTAACTCATGTTTCAAGAAAGCAATTCCAAGTTTTGTATGCTGTACAGCACATTGACACAGTCTAGTGGAATAGCACGCTTAGAAAGAAAGAAATACCAGTTATTAAACTGCGATCAGCCTTTCTAAGATTGCCAAGTTATGTATGTTTTTTCTTAGAATTTACTGCTGATGATTATTTAAATCCTGACACCTGGATATAAGGTATATCACAGTCTAGTACTGAATAGTATTTGTTGGTCTGTCCTCTTTGCTTTTTATTTTTTATTCCCTAAAAAAATGAAGGATACATTTTAATTTCCTCATCTCAACCAACCAGTTGTGACTGTCGTCCTTTCCTATGTCTTTCAGAATTCGATACCATATGGGAAACTGTGGCTTTTCGACTAAAGACACGGCTGTGTTGACAATTGGGTTATAGCAAAAACACGGGTAATTATTACAATATAGATTATTCTTCAATTTACTAAACGAGAAGGACGTTAAACATATTTCCACAGTTACTTGTAGTAAGTGTCAAGCGTTAAAGGCCGTATTCCCATTGACTCAATGTTTCTGTTGCCAAGCAAACATGACAAAACACAATACAATCTGTGACGTGATATTTTGTGAAATCTTAACAGCTGCATGATACAGTTACAATAGTACGGCGATGTCACACATAAGATGAATGAAAATACACTTACCTCAGGAGGAATACTATCATCGGAGTCCGAACTGTCATCATATCCACCCCCATCTAGACTCATCTGGAGCAACTGGTCAATAGTGGCATCCACAGCACCATTATTAGCCCTCAGAACACACTCAATAATGTCATATTCCATATTTGGGAACATTGTCTTAAAATCCTCCATGGCCTGGTTAAATTCCAGTCTTCGAACCTGCCTTGCAGGTCGGCTGTTGTTGAGTTCTTGCGCCGATGCACTCCTTGAGCTGCCATTGCTACTGCTCCGACGGAACAGACTTGTCATTTTTGATACCTGTTTTTGAAAAATGTTTACTTTTTAAAATTCACCAACTTTCAGGGGAAACGATCAAGGGAAGAAAGAAGTGCCTGGAGGCGATTCAGGAAGATGCTATGTAGCCATGCTCCAGATCCTACCATAAGCAATCCCGTCTTTCCTCCGAAAATACCACAAAAGACGTCAGCAGGAATGATTCTTCACACATTGAATGTCTTTTCCGGTTAAATCGTCCACGGTGCTACATTTAATTTTGAGCGTGAAGCATGTTCCATCTATAAACAAACAAATTAGGAAATGAGAGAGAATAAATATCATTTAAACATTTGTTAGCAGTTGTTTTTAAAATATTTGAGATCTCAGTTAAACCGTATTTTTATGATGGCACTTAAAAACGAGTTAAACAACGTAAGGGTATAAGTTTTGATTACTAGAAAGAAACAACTTGGGGCCTTGGAGTTGTAGGGATACAAGGCTTGTTTAATTGAAGCTTTAGTCCAGCAAATGGCAATACACTAAAAACTAGATCAACTTGAAAGTGTTAGTGACATTTAAGGTTGGTGTCAATGAAAATGCAGCAGATGGGCAGAAACTACTTGGCCCAACAACATCTGATGATGGGACAGTGCTGCATACCCTACTCGAAATATGGGTTTAAAGCAGGTCTTGACTAAAAGTAATCACTGGTTTACATTTGTCACAAAGAACCATAAATTTTAATTAGGTGTTTCCCCAGTCATGAGAAATGCGGTCTCTTATTAATCTGCAAGAAATAAATGTGGAATTAGTAATTTTATGTGACAAAATGAACTTCCGCCTATGCACACTGTTTCAGTGTTCTGTTTTTTTGATTTTTAAACTTCTGAGTTGCTATACGTTTTGCCATGAGAAATTCCTATTCCTTGTAATCTAGGCTTATACTTGTATGAACAAAGGTTAATTACAAGGTTGAGGTCTCCATCCGATTTGGATGGAAACGTAGAACAATTAAAATATGCTTTCCAATGAACATTCTCATAAGCCCAGGGCGAGAAGGAGCATGCAATGCAGAATCTTCACTACATACATCATTAACTTGCCAAGAAAGAAAACATAATCTAGGCCTTCGACCAAAGGGAGGACGTGGCACCATTTGTCGGCCTTGAACTTACCAAGACAGAAGTCCACAATATGGGCCAAGAAGTGGCTCTCTGTAGGGAAGAGGGGCGAGGAAGTCGAAGAACTTCTGGGCAAATTCCTCCTGTTTTCGGCAGGATAACTATACACACATTGGACTAGCTCTCCTTGATGGAGACTAAATATGACCACGCTACAATTTGTAGGTATTATTCTTTGTTTGAAGTCAGGTCGTTGCACTGGTAGTTCTCGTTTTTCACAACTATATATGTCATAACATCTGAAAAAGGTGAATAAAGAAAAAAAACGTTTTAACCAATTTGCACCTGTCCTAATGTTTTTTGTCATATTGGCTCTAAAGGCTCATTTTCTCATTTTAGTCATCCAGCCTTAGGAACATGTATTCAAGTTAAAGAATCAGTCTAAAGGGATGTTTGCTGACCAAATGCCACTGTGTTTAGAGACTATATAGTTTTAAGTGCGTGGGCTACAAGACGTAGCCAATCTTAACTCCAAAAAGATATTTTGGAGGGCAAGTCTCAACTCCCCACTACCCTCATGGTTTTTTCCTCAGAAATGTGTAATACCAATTTCCTTCATTACTTAGCTTCCTCCTTCTACGGTTAGCATATTTCTAAAAATGAATTAAAGGTCATTATGTGTAAATTAGAAAGCCAGTCAATCTGCACAGGTGGGGGAGCATCGACTTCCCTCGAACCACTAGTTAACTGTGCACCACATTTAAATATCTCCATCGGCTTAGCAAGGATAGTTTTGCCAATACAGCTCCTACAGGCTATCAGTTAGCCACCATTCTCTCCCATTCAGAGTCCGTAAAAGTTCTGCTGCTACCAACCGAGCTAAACTTAGAATATTTTCCGCTTAACTCAACTATTCTTTAGTTGTTACCTCTGGCACCTGGTTTGCTAGAAGATGAACCACAATTTGGTTTAGTCTTTCATATTTCTGGTTATCTTATCAGCTGCTTCATTTTTTCCTTCTAATCTAGCTCTATTTCTTGGTAATAAAATCACTCTATTAACTGTTCACTTCAAATTGTTATTGCAGCATTCGTAGGGGTCCAGACATTTCCAAAGTATTCCAATATTTGTAACAATTTAAACGTAAACGTGTTGGTCACCGCCTTAATTCTTCCTTTTCTCTTTGCATTTTTCAAAACGATTGTGTCTCTTTACATTTCCTATTTATGAGTGGCTGAAAAATGCTGGCTCAAGTATGGGGGGGGGTGGGGTGGGGTGGGGTGGGGGGGGGGGGGTGGTGGTGTGTGTGTGTGTGTGTGTGTGTGTGTGTGTGTGTGTGTGTGTGTGTGTGTGTGTGTGTGTGTGTGTGTGTGTGTGTGTGTGTGTGTGTGTGTGTGTGTGTGTGTGTGTGTGTGTGTGTGTGTGTGTGTGTGTGTGTGTGTGTGTGTGTGTGTGTGTGTGTGTGTGTGTGTGTGTGTGTGTGTGTGTGTGTGTGTGTGTGTGTGTGTGTGTGTGTGTGTGTGTGTGTGTGTGTGTGTGTGTGTGTGTGTGTGTGTGTGTGTGTGTGTGTGTGTGTGTGTGTGTGTGTGTGTGTGTGTGTGTGTGTGTGTGTGTGTGTGTGTGTGTGTGTGTGTGTGTGTGTGTGTGTGTGTGTGTGTGTGTGTGTGTGTGTGTGTGTGTGTGTGTGTGTGTGTGTGTGTGTGTGTGTGTGTGTGTGTGTGTGTGTGTGTGTGTGTGTGTGTGTGTGTGTGTGTGTGTGTGTGTGTGTGTGTGTGTGTGTGTGTGTGTGTGTGTGTGTGTGTGTGTGTGTGTGTGTGTGTGTGTGTGTGTGTGTGTGTGTGTGTGTGTGTGTGTGTGTGTGTGTGTGTGTGTGTGTGTGTGTGTGTGTGTGTGTGTGTGTGTGTGTGTGTGTGTGTGTGTGTGTGTGTGTTTGTATATCTATATTTATGAGGACCAGAACATGTTTGCACACCAACGCTATGAGGACCAGTGCGCTATGAGGACCGGAAAGCCGGTCCTCATAACGTTTACAGTGCTTACATACTGAGGGGATCTCTCTCAGCTGTCTGAGTGAAATTTTGGAGAGGGCTTCATAATTCCTATTTTTCAGACAGTGTGTGTGATGAATGCACTCCTATACACACAAAAATATTCTCTCTCTACACACACAGACAGTGCAGTTGCTAAGGACAGAAAGCAACCAATCAGATCAGGGGTGTGTCTTCCTGGTCCTCATAATATCAATAGAAGTCTTATAAGTGTGTGTGATGTTGCAGGTTCCCATACTGTCAGTAGACAGTATGGGACTGACAGTTCCAACCCAGCTCTAAACATCATAAATCCTAACAGCCAGAGTTTAAAAAGGGGGATTTTTTTGTGTGACATAGGCTCGGAAGAAGAAGGGGTTTTGAAGACTCCAATGATGTGTGTTTTTTATGAAAAGTACTAACATAGGGCCAACCATAAAAAAAGATATGTATTATAAATAGTCATTTCAACTTCTCAAAATTGGGACTGGGAATGTCCCTCCTACAGTGAGATAGCTGAAGGTGTACACGCTTCAGAATTTCAATTCAAGTGCTATTTTCTCACTGGAAAGCACCTGCCAAACGTTTTGGTGTGTCAAAAACAAAAAATGTGAAAATTAAAAGCACAGGCTCGATTCTGCACACAACAATGTGATGTGGAAACGTATCAGTGGTTTCACTGTTTTGCTATTCAGTTCCAAGGATGAATTCTGTCCGGCCAGTGCTCACATTCTTTCATCTCCTTAATATAGCGGTGCTCACCTCTGCGCAGCTGTAGAAAGAGAGGAAAGTACTAGAGCTTGACGTGATCTGAAAGTGCTTAGAATTGAGGATAGATCTGGGATGTTCTATCAGAGACTGGGATGATATGTCAGAGGTAGAAGAGAGCTGTCAGAATTATAACAGTTTATAGATGAGGAGCACAGAAGACAGTAGGAAGGATGTCTATGACAATGATTAGTGTAAGAAGTGGCTGAGAAGTGGCACCTGAGACTCTGGCTCACACACCACATAGACATTCAGTCCATGGACATACAGTAGACCTCCATGTTGTAATAGGCTGACATTTGAGGTGTAGCCATTATTCCAAACCATAAGCAATATAACCCCCAGCAAACCCCCCCCCCCCCCCAGTGGATCTGGTGATAACTTGTACGGGGGTAGTCCAGTCTTGTATGCTACCTGTACGTTTGGGACATAAACTGCAAATATATATATCTTTTGTCCTGGTCAGCAGAGTCCAGGAAACTTACAATATGAGTCTCACAATGGTGCAATGACAACATCAATAAAATAGGCTGACTGCAATCCTCAGTAAGGTGTTTTTTATCATGTCACAGCAGAAAATAAGCAACTCAGCTTATATATAACCCATAGCTATTTGGCAAACCAGATACCATAAGCAATCTTGCAGGCAGGAAAGCATCATCATATCATTCAATGCAAACTTGCCCTAGGGTATCAGATATCACTTTGCACTCATTACACATCCATCACCCATTTGTAATAGTTATGTGTATCATCATCAACTGGACTAAGTACTGATGACAGTGAGCCAGGTAGCAGTAAACGGCGCAATAAACAGTGAGGGGAGTGTTTCAAGTTGAAATCTTTCTTTCCAAATTCATCTCTATCACCAAAGTGCTCGACCTGCAAACTTTTACTTTCAATTACAAATCAGGCTAATTCCAAGTCTCAGTAAACATTTTAATCAAGAATCAAAAAACTCAGACAGAAGCAGAGTCCGGATATGCAATGATTTTGAGGAGGCCTAGACGCAGGGAGAAAATTGTCCTTATGCATTTTCCCCACATATTAATGCTGTAACTAAGAGAAAACAAGCATTGGCATAGCCAATAGGTCTCGTCTTTGGGACCTTATAAGTGTTTAGCCATGCAACAGTTGATGTTGTTGCACCAAGGATATTGTGCCGGATAACTAAACACTTATAAGGTCCCAAAGGCGAGATCTAATGGCTATGCCAAGGGAAGCTAAACCCCCACTGTACACTCATTACACATGTGGCTATTCATTCTATGCCAAAACTGAACATAAACTTCTGTAGCCCAAGGAGAGTCTGGAGAGAGATTTAGAGAGAGAGAGATTTAGAGAGAGAGAGATTTAGAGAGTGAGACATTTAAAGAGTGAGATATTTAGAGAGAGAGCAAGAGATTTAGAGAGATTTAGAGAGAGAGAGGTTTAGAGAGCAATTTAGAGAGAGAGAGCAAGAGATTTAGAGAGAGATTTAGAGAGAGAGATTGAGAAAGATTGAGAGATTTAGAGAGAGAGAGAGAGATTGGGAGAGGACTTGCGGGTTTCAAAGTGCTAGTTGAAAAATAATGTAAGATTCTGGATGAGTTTGAAAGCGAGAAAATGCCGACAGGGGGAGGAAAGATTGAGAAGAGGGGGGAGCTGAGGGGGGGGGAGAGAGAGAGAGCGATTTAGAGAGCGAGAGCTTTAGAGAGATATATATATATATATAGAGAGAGAGAGAGATAGATAGAGAGAGAGAGATTTAGAGAGAGATTTAGGGATAGAGATTTATAGTGAACAAGAGATTTAGAGAGAGAGAGAGAGATTTAGAGAGAGAGAGAGAGAGAGGGAGAGAGAGAGAGAGAGAGAGAGAGATAGAGATTTAGAGCAAGAGAGATTTAGGGAGAGATTTAGAGAGAGAGAGAGATAGATTTAGAGAGAGAGTTTTACAGAGGTTCAGAGAGAGAGAGAGAGAGAGAGAGATTTAGAGATTGATTTAGAGAGAGAGAGAGAGAGACAGAGATTTAGAGAGAGAGAGAAAAATAGATTTAAAGAGAGAGTGATTTAGAGAGATTTAGAGAGAGAGAGAAAGAGAGAGAGAGAGATTATCCAGTCTGGCGCCTGAAGAGTATGAAGGTGATGAATCTCACATCAGAAATGGCAGAGGAAGGCTTGTTCTTATGATGCATGTACCACTCCCCATCGTACCCTTTTAATCTGTGAATAGTGGACTTGTAACAAAAGTTATGTTTGACATGTGCTAGGTGAGCTATTTCTTTTTTTTTTGCCCTTGCATGCATCCTTAATATATGATTAAAAAAAACCTGAATATTTAAAAAGGAAAATCCCAAATGCTACACTTGCTATTCAGATTTCTGAGCTAATGTCTGGGGTGGTGTCTGTAGGACAAATAAGTGAAAAAACTGAAAAATACTCCCATTCAACCCACATTCAGAAGTTTCTAAAAAAGGCAATAAGTAAGTAAACACAGCACATGCGTTGACTGGTCCAAATGCACCACATGTTCTGCTCCTCAATGGAGAAGAGCGACAGAAGGGACACTTGAGGAGACTGTTGCTTGAATATGTTTATCCATTTATGAGCAGTGTCTATGCAGGTGTTTTGGCAAGGCATTCTAGTCACTCACCATACCATCCTCAAAATGTAAACGAAAAGTTCTGCACTTAAATCGTACAAGAAAAGCAGGCCATTAAGTCTTCCAGCGCTGCAGCTTTCACCATTGTTCGAGTATAGAACATGGATTTGTTGTGCTTGAAGACTGCTGTATTCGAGGGAAACTATTTTATTTAGACATTAATTAATTACCATGGGTTCCCTTTGCATATTTAGGCTGCTTCATTAACAATTCCAAAACATATGTGAAGGTTGCAGTGGCAGAGGTAAAAATGAAATGGAGCCATCTCTCCCAACATGGCGAGTGGACAGAAAATGATTGAGGAGGACGGAAGCATGAAGGTTAGGAGATGCTAAATTAAAACAGCATGTAAAGAGCACAGACTTCGGTTCAACCACATAGAAACTGAACGGGTCACTCTTTATTCTTATAAACTAGCAGGAGCAGTGGCGTGCAGCCCATGTGCGCGCGCTATAAGAGTGCCCGCGAGCCATGCGCTTAATGAGCCATGATGATGGAGTGAGTGGCGCGCGCGCAAGAGCGAGCACCAGACCATATGTTTTGAATTATCGCACCTGTGTCTGGGCACGATAATTCAAAACATATGGCGCATGTGTGGGTAACGGCAAGCAATAGGCCACACACGCACGAGCCTCTGGTGAGCTTTTCAAAGCCCCTTACTAAAAGTCTCGCCAGTGCAGGGCATGTGCGCTGCTGCAGGCTCAACATAAAAATGAAAGTAAGAAGAAGAAAATTGGCCCGTGCAAAGTGATGACTCCTGCCAGATCTGAGCCAGTGACGTGAAGATAGAGATAGGGACTTTGCAATCATGTGCCAAAGGAATTTTATGAGCACTCGACTGCCAGATAAGAGACCCTGCTGAAGTGACTGCAACTCTACTGGAACATTTTGCCTTCATGAGAAAAGGAGAGAGTGGTAAAATTGCTAAATACATTTTTTTCTGGAGACAGGTAAAATTCACATATTTAGACAGCGCTCTCCTTCACGCTTCAGTAGTGAAATGGCGAGCAGACAGGTGGGATTAAAGGCAATGCGTCTGTGAGGCTTGGAGGAGGACGATCATCCAGTGCATGAGAACCAAAGCCCTACTGTGAGTTGGATCAACTGGTGGGGTCAATATGTGAGAAGAAGCCAAAAGCCCAGTTTGCGCACTGAACCATGGATCTCAATTGGACAAGTCTAGGCTGAGCCCGTGATGGCACATGGACCTCGTCTCATCGACTCGCTCCATCGAGGTCCAATGGCTGCATGCAGAGCCGATGTATTCTGATGTTCTCGTGAATATGGGATGTTCCAAGAATACTAGTCTACCTAATTGAACAATGGCGCGGAAACCAAAAACAGGCTGAAGATCATACACTATGGAGGCAGTAGTCATAGGAGGACCAGACTAATGCGTGTACAAGGATTCCACACAGACCAATCCCAAACAACAGCTGGAAATTAAACAAACATACACATGAACATTTCCATAATATTGAACTTTTCAAAAGTGACAGTTTTCCGGCTGTCCACCAGCCTAATGACTGTGAAAACTGCAAGGAAGATAAAGCAGACGAAGTGATAGTACCAACCAAAAAGGTGCTAGCGCATCACCACTCAATGGTTTCTGTCCAATAGAAACAGATGGTCCATGGTGTGTTTGCTACACAAGGGCTTTCAAAATATGAGGAGGACGTGTGGTACCACCAGGTGAGATGAGAGAGACTGCTGGAACAAGCAGCAACTGCATCCATCCAGTACAGAAAGCGCCACATCAGTAGCCACCCTGTTGGCCGTGCTTTCCTGACAATAGTGTTTCGTAGTGACTATTTTTTGCCCACCTTCACAGGTTTCTAAGTCAACTACACGCATACAAAAAGGGTTCTTGGTGGCTGGTAGTTCAAAGACTCTAACGGATTCTGAAGTCAGGGCACTAAAGCGTGCTCTTTAAGTCAAAGCAGAGGCTACAGATAACAATGATTTTAAAAAAAGGGAAATAAGTTAAGCCCTCACTGCTGATAGCTGGAATCAGCAGATCGCCCTGGAATCCCAGCATGGCCATCTAAGCCTTTCATCCTTCAGATGTTAATCACCATTGACAATGGCCTCAGTAGAAAATACACCATTAATGCATCCTGAGGCCACAACAACCATCTTGGACATCACTTACATTTTCTTAGCAAAGGTAAATGAGCCCTAACAAAAAAATCCACACTTTACCCCAATGAGGGGGGCGCTAGAGAGCGCGCAAGCAGCATGGCCACACTGATGTGAGGCTCCTGCTTCCTGGAACTGATATCCTCCACTTATCCTGAACAATTGGGCGCTAATTGGGCTAAATTGTTGAGAGATCGGTGGCGCTACCCTGCGGCTACAAGTGGAGTGAAGTGCGGAAGGATCGGCGGCGGACAACCAGAGCAGCGGGCTCCTGAAATCTGAGCCGCGCCGCCCGCCTGACCTGCATGGAGCTGTGACTCGGCTGCAGTGGCTGGGAAAGGTCGGGGATTACCACAAGGCAACCAGGCCGCGCGTCCGGCAACAACACAGTGAGTTAGTGTTATCGCTAACGACCGAGTCACGGCGCAGAGGCGGACTGCCCGTGCAACATGACGCCAAGGAGGCATTTATGGAGATAGTATTGCTGGGGGTGGCGGCGCAGGTTTCCATGAGGCCACTGCCCGAGAGACTTCGCTGAGAGCCATAATGGTGTTGCGATGTGATTGATGGATGCGGACATACTGACGGAGGCGGCGAGGACTGTGTAGCTGAATTTGTGGGGAGCCCACATTGCGCAGCGGTGGAGGATTGGCGCGTGCCCCCCCCCCCCACTGTGAAGATCTAGTGAACACCGGTGCAGGATAATAAATATACTGAGGAGGCCGGACATACCACGGCGGCTGCGGGGAAAGCGCCTTTGGCAGGAGAGCCGTTCTGAGGTGTGGAGACAGGCTTCGCGAAGATACTGAGCAGTGTTCTTCCCCTACACGCCTCGGTTACGGTATGGAACAGTCTGTGTGATGCCCGTGGCGAGAGGGGAGATGGGCAGTGGCAGTGCGTGGATAGCCGGCTGAGACGAGAGTGCAAGAGGAGTGAGACCCTTACTGGCCGGTGCGGAGCACCTGAAGCGACCTGCGACAGGCGCGATAAACCCCCTTGGAGCGGCAGAGCATTGGGCGGTGGTTTGACGGGGTCTGTGACTGCCGGGCCGCCACTTGTACTCCCCTCACCATATTGTGGGTGCTGGATGTCGCATGCTGCTGCGGTTTTACGGACTTAGCAACCTGCTGCCGTTGTGCCCTACAGGGCTTTGGAAGGGGCTCAAGTAGCTCCGTGAATCGCCATACATTGGTGGAGAAGGCAGCTGGCGATTATGAGGTGATGCTTCAGCGGGACACAGTCTTGGGCAAGTAGCTGACCCAGTGAGGTCAGAGCAGCTGAGAAGCACTGGACAGAGCAAGCTGACGCGACAAGAGTACGGGGCAGGATCAGCTGCTGACGACGAAAGGGCCACGTGGTGACTCGGGCTGGCCCTCACACTTCACCCTAGACTGGTGGTTGCCTTGATTACTCCTGATACATACGCAGAAGGCGTCGCACTCCTGCTGAAATATGGGGAAGCCCGACACTCGTCAACCAAAACTAAATTTCGAAGCTGCAAAAAGGGAAGCAAATCTACTGCTGATGACCAGGAGCAGGACTTGGCTGAGCGCACTGGAGGGGGAGCCAATTCACAGGCCTTGGACATGGCCAATATACTACAAGAGATGCGGCAAGGATTTGCAACAGTGGTGGACAAGGTGGACCGGATGTCCTCTAGGATGGATGCCATTGCACATAAGCTAGATGGCCACGAAGACTGCATTAAGGAGGCGGTAGGACACATATCAGAATCAGATGACGTCACTGCAACCCATAGAGTGCAACTTACGAGAATAGATAAACTGCTACCCGTCATAGCCACAAAAAACGAGGACTTGGAAGCGCGCAGTCGGCGCAACAACATACGCGTCATAGGCATACCAGAATCGACAAATACTGGTAGAATGGAGGACTATATAGAAAAACTACTGCTGGAGTCCATAGGCAAAGACGCCTTTTCCTCGCAGTTCATAGTGGAAAGGGCACACAGAACCCTCGGTCCACATCCGGTGCCGGGAAGCCCCCCACGACCTATAATTGCACGATTACTTAAGTATAGAGACCGGGATGTAGCCCTCAGAGCTGCGAGAAACAAGCAGAAGTTGACATATGATGGTAACACCTTTTCCATATATCCAGACTTCACACCTATCGTGCAAGAAGAGCGCCGCAGTGCTTGTGGAAGTCAAGCGGAAGTTGCGATCGGAGCAAATTGATTACGCACTCCTCTACCCAGCAAAACTCAGAGTGACGCACCAAGGGAAGCAGCGATTCTTCACGTCTCCCCAGCAAGTCGAAGACTTCCTCTGAACATTGAAACGAGCAAACCGGGGTGGAGTGTGACTGGAGGCCTCGCAGCGGAATGGTGACATGAATGAAAATGAGGATCTGGAATGACTGACTCCAGCAAAGTAATCTGCACACATCCAAGAGAACTATTACGGATTGGTAGGCTCGGTCGGACAATCTAGCTGATGCGAGGTGAGATCCTTCCAGTATGGCTCAATTGTTTACATGTTTTTGTGGTTCAAGGCATGCTCCCCCTCCTCATGATAGGGCCGGCAGCGCCGTCGGAGGAGAACTTAAGGGGAGCGAGGAGACTGCGTAGCTGTCTAGAAGGTCCCCCTATGGGTATTACCCCATGGAAGTACAAGTTTTGAACTATGAGGGGAGGGTAACGGAAGTGGGGTTCCAATTTGGAGGCAGGGTGGGAGGGTGGACGTGGGATTCTGGCAAGATTGGGTTGCTTCAGTGTGTGGGGGGAGGGAATTTGCAGTTCTTGTTGAATAGACGTAGGTCTGTGGGGGGTTTGTTCGAGGGGGTTATTTGGTACATGTGGTTGTCAATAAGCACATCTAAGGGATTTACTGTATGGTCGTACACAAAGATTAATATTACTTTGAAATGTCCTTGTTGTACTGGAGCCGCAGTTGTTGAGCGACTAAAGGTGGTAGATCTGGAACAGCGGCAATGCTATCCGATGGAGCACTGTAGAGATGTACAAGGCCTAGCTCATGACCCTCATTGATAGCACTAAACTAAACATAATTACATGGAACGTACGGGGGCTGCGTGACCCGCGTAAGAGACGCCAAATACTATCCTATCTTGACAGACACCAGGTATACGTAGCAATGCTGCAGGAGACACACTTCAACCCAAGACGTAACATCACATTTGCTTGTAAATGGGCGGCACACAGGATCTTTTCTTCTTTCTCTTCCTATGCGAGAGGTGTGGCGATTCTGGTTAAGAGGGGCACTCCGTTCACACTAGCAGGAGCCACGTGGGTTGCCCAGGGGAGATATTGCCTGACTTGGGGGAGGTTGGGGTCTGATTCTGTTACCCTGGCCTGCTGTTATGGTCCTAATGTGGACGGCCCCCACTACTTTACAGAACTATGGGCATAGATTGTGGACATTGGGTCCAACCATATTGTGTGGGGAGGTGACTTTAACATTGCGCGGA
The DNA here is from genome assembly GCF_964261635.1 of Lissotriton helveticus. Classification (NCBI taxonomy): domain Eukaryota; kingdom Metazoa; phylum Chordata; class Amphibia; order Caudata; family Salamandridae; genus Lissotriton; species Lissotriton helveticus. Next base: position 255,411,910 of record NC_136061.1, read on the forward strand.
GTCCGGATATTGATAGGTCCCAACCAGCTCGCCATCATTACACAAAAGCCTGTGCCATGCTGCATTCCACACTCACGGACCACATTCTGATAGATGCGTGGAGACACTTGCACCCTAACGACCTAGAGGGTACCCACTTTACTGCGCAGGCGGCGACATGGGCGAGACTGGACTATATTTTCTTGAGTGTCGGGCTGTGTCCGGCGATTTTACAAGTGCAACACTTAGCCAGGACTTACTCGGATCATGCACCGGTATGGCTTACATTGTCCTCCACAGATTATGGTCCTCCCAGAAGCAGCTGGAGGTTGCAACCTACCATACTACTAGACACTGTGTTTCAGGAGGAGCTCAGAGTGGAGATCAAAGATTTTTTCATACGTAATAAGGATTCGGTAGATAGCATAGAAATTATCTGGGAAGCTTTCAAAGTGCCGTTACAAGGCTTTTGCATAGCAAAGGGTGCTGGGATGCTTAAAGATATTTTGAACACGTTACGTACACTTGAGACCGAGCTTAAGTCATTGGAGAGCAGATTAGTTACTAGGCCGGATGGCATAACACAATCTCAGTTTAGATCGAAACTCACAGCCTACATGTATGAGGCTCGCAGAGAGGCGAGATTTTGAGGGAAGTATTGGAGGGCCCGCCGCTATGGCGAGGGGGAGAGGCCTGCGAAGGCACTGGCAGAGACGATTCGGAGGTCATGAGGCTCTAATGTAATCCTAGAATTGGAAGGGTTGGACGGCATTGTATATATGTACACTGTGACCATACTTAATGCCTTCACTGAGCACTACACAGCATTGTATACAACCACTAGGATGGGAAAATTGAACCTAGATGCATATTTGGACGATATATCGCTGGGGTGGTTGAACGATACACAGCGGACATTTGTGTGTGCCCCGTTCGAGCTTGACGAGGTCAGGGAAGCCATCATGCATAAGCAGTTGGGTAAGCCCACGGGGTCGGATGGTATCCCAGTCGAGTTTTATAAAACCTATACTGTGTGAGGTCTATGAGGATGCACTGGAGGTAGGGCGTCTTCCCCCTTCCATGAGAGAGGCGATCATCGTCTCCCTATTAAAACCAGGGAAAACACCGCACCACTGTGATTCGTATAGGCCCCTGTCACTGCTCAATTGTGATGTTAAAATATTAGCTAAGCTCATAGCTAATCGTCTCAGTCTACTCATGGAACATTTAATACTGCCTGACCAGTCGGGATTTGTGCCCGGGCATGCAACATCCCATAACTTGCGGACCCTATTCACAATATTGAATAACGTTTCTTCGGAGTTACCTTTGGCAGCAGTTTTTCTGGATGCCACAAAGGCTTTAGACTCCATTGAGTGGGACTATTTATTTGGTGTGATGTCCCGAATGGGATTCCCACCCTTTTCCTTTCCTGGATACGTTTGTTGTATTGCTCACCTACAGCTAGAATAGTGATTAATGGCAAAACTTCTGAGGGTTATTCAATAACGAGAGGTACGAGGCAGGGTTGCCCCCTGTCTCCCCTGTTGTTCGCGATCGCGGTGGAACCACTGGTGGCTAAATTGCGTCAGCACCACCGTGACAGAGCATTGCAATGCAACATGAGGCAGATATTGGTTTCCCTCTATGCGGACGACATTACACTCTACATACGAAACCCCCAACAGAACTTAAATATTATCCTTCGAGAATTTATAGTGTTTGGATTGCTTTCAGGGGTCCAGATAAACTGGGGTAAGTCCAGTATCTTTCCCCTTACTGATGCAATGAGTCGCTTTCCATTGGACTATCCGATGGGATGGTGCGAGGATGAACTGAAATATTTAGGCATCCGTGTGACGAGGGATAGAGATGAATTGATGCGTCTTAATTACGGGACCGCTATGGTTCGAATTGCGGATAATATATCAAAATGGATTACCCTCCTCTCTCCATGGCGGGCGTGTGTCTTTGGTAAAGATGGTTATATTATTTCAACTATTGTATATGTTTCTTAATATACCCTTTCACCCGGGGTCATTCTTTTTTAAACAGTTGCGGTCAGAAATGACGCGATTAGTGTGGGGGGGGTAAAACCGCAAGATTACGGTGGGATGTATTGACGAGGCCCTATTCTCAGGGTGGATTTGGTGTACCTAATTTTGAATTCAACTATTACAGCGCACATGCGCATTATGCCCATTTTTGAGTGCATCAACCACGTTATATGCCCCAGGTGGCGGCGGAGCATTGGCTCACTCTTCCCTTCCCCATTGAGGCGGCGGTGTACATTCCGACCCCCACGCGGGATAAGACGCCGACCACAGTGAGTTGCACGGTGGTGGCCTGGGCACATGTGAGTAAGATGTTGGATGCGCCTATGCTTTACTCGCCATTGTTACCGCTGGTATATCATCCCGCCATGCCTCTTCTTCAGGAGACACTTTTCCACAAGTTTAAAGATCGCACTAGGATACACAACTGGGGGGACATGTATCAAGAGGGGTTATTCCGCACAGTGGCACACGTGTTCCAGAATATAACACAGACACCCCTAGAAACCTTCCTATACATTCGCCAGCGGCAGGGAATTCGCTCTATTACTCCTGATTTCCCTTCAGAGCCACCGACTTTTACACCGCTACAGCTGACACTTCGGAATGAGAAGGCTAAACGGCTGGTGTCAATACTATACAAAGCAGTACACACACAGAAGATTGAGCAACCTGCAAAGGCAAGGGAAAGGTGGGACCTCGAACTGGGTATAACTCTGACGGATAAACAGTGGGAATTCTGCTAGCTGCAGACTGAGCGAATTTCAGCTAGCAGTAGGTTTAGGATTATCCACTATAAATTCCTACAAAGACTGTATTATTGTTATTGTTATTGTTATATGTACTTCTAAAGCGTGACACTCATCCAACAAGGATATCACGGCGCTAAAATTGAACAGTAAACCATAAGCAAATTTCCAGGCACTACTATCATTCTATTTAGGGAATAATGCAGTTTTTAGTTTTTTTCTGAAAGTGAGGTAACAATCAGTACATCGTAGATCGATAGGCAAGTCATTCCAACACTTAGCGGCAAGGTGCAAAAAGGCACGTCCACCCATCCTGGATAATTTTATTCGTGTGGTGACTGCTTTAGCTGTGGCTTGTGAACGTAAGTTCCGAACTGGGGCATAGAGCTTGATTCTGTTCCGCAGGATGTAAGGACCAGTATTATGCAAAGTTTTATGAGCGATGCACAGCATTTTGAAAGATGTTCTTTGCCTCATAGGCAGCCCAGCCAGAATGTATAGATACAAATTGAGGGATACCGACTCGTGTGATAGGTGTCATGTTGAAGGCGCTGACTTCCTGCACTTGGCATGAGGCTGTCCGGAGATATATAAGTATTCGGCGCAGATTTTTCAGGCTCTGTCCACTATGATTAATGCCCGGATTGACATGTCCCCACTGATGGCTTTATTTGGGGTAAGTGGAGCGGCTAAGGGCGGAACATCGTAAATTTGTGGCCTTGGCGTTGCTTCAAGCTAAAAGGGGAGTGGCATGCCACTGGGGAAGAGGGAGAGCACCCAAGTTTAAGCTGTGGCTTCATGATCTAATATATTGTCAGGAACAGCAGACGATCTATGCGGAACTTCTGCCACCTACATCAAGGCCCCCACGATATTTGGGTACCACTGCAATGTTATCTATTGTCCCACTCTCCGAGCAGTCCTTCCGGGGCGGAGTAAGCCTGTTCGAGAGCAGGAACTATTAAATGTCAATGTGGACTATCAGGAGTTGGTTACACCAGCTGGACTAGACCTGAGGGAGGGTTTGGGTGCTAGCTGCCTCACTAGTGGTTGACCTGTTGGGTTGTGGTGGAGGTGCCCCCTTGCCCACCTACCCTTTCCTCAATATGACCTGTTCTAGTCCCTGGGTTTCTATTGTTTCATTTCTTTTGTAATGGGTGTGTAATTTATCTGACTGGTTTGCTCTGATATAACAACGTTGAACAATGTAACAGGAAATAATTGATTTGCAAGACGAACACTAAATGTATGTTTATGACACATTGAAATAGCTGTATGTATATGACAACATGTGTACCACGTTTATGGTTGTTTTCTAAAAATCAATAAAAAGATTTTCACAAAAAAAAAACACTTTATCCAAATGAGCTTCCCATGACAGCATCATCAAACACCTTCCCTTCCAGCGGAAATCTCAAACATGACAGTCGCTGGAAATCTTCCAGACAGCAACTTCGTCTTCAGGCCCAGCTCCAACCCTAGGAATCGGGGTCTCCCTGCTACTGTGGTAAATAGACTTCCACCACACTGTCAGCAGACACACTAGAAATCATTGCTTATAGCAGGCACACTGCCCACTGTTGGAAATGGCAGACACGCTATCAACCAATGGTAATGGCAGACACGCTATCGACCAAAGGTAATGGCAGACACACTGTCAACCAACGGTAATGGCAGACACACTGTCAACCAACGGTAATGGCAAACACGCTGTCAACCAACGGTAATGGCAGACACTCTGTCAACCAAGGGTAATGGCAGACACACTGTCAACCAAAGGTAATGGCAGACACGCTATCGACCAAAGGTAATAGCAGACACGCTGTCAACCAAAGGTAGTGGCAGACATGCTGTCAACCAACGGTAATGGCAGACACGCTGTCAACCAACGGTAATGGCAGACACGCTGTCAACCAACGGTAATGGCAGACACACTGTCAACCAACGGTAATGGCAGACACTCTGTCAACCAACGGTAATGGCAGGCATGCTGTCAACCAAAGGTAATGGCAGACAAGCTGTTAACCAACGCTATTGTGGTAAACAGACTTCCACCACACAGTCAGCAGACACACTGGAAATCATTGCTTATAGCAGGCACACTGCCCACTGTTGGAAATGGCAGACCCGCTATCAACCAACGGTAATGGCAGACATGCTATCAACCAAAGGTAATGGCAGACACGCTGTCAACCAACGGTAATGGCAGACACGCTGTCAACCAACGGTAATGGCAGACACGCTGTCAACCAACGGAAATGGCAGACACTCTATCAACCAAAGGTACTGGCAGACACGCTGTCAACCAAAGGTAATGGCAGACATGCTGTCAACCAAAGGTAGTGGCAGACACATTGTCAACCAACGGTAATGGCAGACACGCTGTCAACCAACGATAATGGCAGACACTCTGTCAACCAAAGGTAATGACAGACACGCTGTCAACCAACGGTAATGGCAGACATGCTGTCGACCAAAGGTAATGGCAGACACGCTGTTAACCAAAGATAATGGCAGACACGCTGTCAACCAACGGTAATGGCAGACACGCTGTCAACCAACGGTAATGGCAGACACTCTGTCAACCAAAGGTAATGGCAGACACGCTGTCAACCAACGGTAATGCAGACACGCTGTCAACCAACGGTAATGCAGACACGCTGTCAACCAAAGGTAATGGCAGACACGTTGTCAACCAACGTTAATGGCAGACACGCTGTCAACCAACAGTGATGGCAGACACTCTGTCAACCAAAGGTAATGGCAGACACGCTGTCAACCAACGGTAATGGCAGACACTCTGTCAACCAAAGGTAATGGCAGACACGCTGTCAACCAACGGTAATGGCAGACACGCTGTCAACCAACGGTAAAAGCAGACACGCTGTCAACCAACGGTAATGGCAGACACTCTGTCAACCAACGGTAATGGCAGACACGCTGTCAACCAACGGTAATGGCAGACACGCTGTCAACCAACGGTAATGGCAGACACGCTATCAACCAAAGGTAATGGCAGACACGCTGTCACCCAACGGTAATGGCAGACACGCTGTCAACCAACGGTAATGGCAAACACTCTATCAACCAAAGGTAATGGCAGACACGCTGTCAACTAATGGTAATGGCAGACACACTATCAACCAACGATAATGGCAGACACACTACCAACCGCTGGCAATGGCAGACACACTATCAAACAGTGACAATGGAAGACACGCTATCAACCATTGGTAATGGTAAACAGACTACCCATTATTGGTAATGACAGACACACCATCCATCATTGGTAATGGCAGTCCATGCTTCTTGGGGCCACTAGGCAATATAAGATTCATTAATATCATCAACCAGTTTTTCTTGCTTAGAAATTCTCCCTTGAAATGTGCTCACCACTGGCTTAATCATAAATTGAGAAACCTCCTACCTCTTAGGACAAAAACTATTTGCACTGAAATTCCTATATACCAGGAAACGAAACCCCAGCTCATACTATAAACATCCCTGCATGACTCTATATCCTGGCTAATTGACAAAGTATGATGTTACAACGTTCATACAGGGTGTTTTTATCAAAAATAAACAAAACCATGAAATTGGACTCTGCCTGTTCAGGCTTCTGTCCTCCCTGCTGCCTGATCCATCAACCCTACTCTTCCGCGTGGGCTCCCTGCCTGCTCAGCACTCTGCCTGCTCCTTCATCTGCCCTCTCTGCTGCCTGCTTCAGCCACCCTGCTCATCTGCTTGCGCTCTGCCTGCCCAGACCTCTGAGATCTCTGTGCCTACTCGGCCTCTAATGTCTGGGTGCCCGGGTGAGGTAAACTGCGCATCAGAGAAGGCAGACACTTTGAGGAGTTGTGTGCACGGGGTATTCAACACTTGCCAGCTTTTTAGCCTTCCTCGCTCTGAAATTGTCGCTGCACTTACAAAACTACAAATGAACCGCAGGCGCCCTTCGCAGGGACCCACAGCAGCAGCGCAGCACTCTCTGTGCAGGCACACAAAGTAGACGCACTGACAGACAGACACAAACCTATCCATGCACAGTGTGCCCTGCCCGCATGTACGCTGCTGTCACATTGGATAGCGCTCCCTACTTCTGTTTAGGTGCAGAAGAGCTTTGTACAGAACTGTGTGAATGTATGCACACGGGTACAAACTGCGTACGTATGTTAAAACAGACACCGTGCATGAACACTGCACAGGGAACTAGCACACGTAGAGACGTGAAGTAATCTGGTATTTGTACATAGACACGCACATGTATGTACGCACCTAGATATCCACACAACTTGTAAATCACGGTCCAAAGACCACGAACATGTACATATGGAAACGTGTTAGACATCCACATTTAAAAATTAAATCGTATCATAGCAGTATTCTACGGACGCTTACACGCCCGGCACCCCCCACACATGCGGGCAATGCACATGTATGTCACGTATGCCCTTCCGCAGGGAAGATGACACAGCAGGAGCGGGGCCTTTGACATGAAAAGTTTTGTGTTTGCAATAGGGTACAGTGGACAGGACTTGATTAGAAGCAGCATTCCGGCCCGGAGGCCCATATGGGTATGAGTGTTATGTTTTGAACAGATGGTGTTTGTCATAGGTGCCTATTGAAAATACGTGACTTGCTATCAGTGACTACAAGTACCAGCATGCCGGGAGAACCGCACACCTGTGAGCCATGAAATGAGTGCATGTGCATAAATACTTTCAAGCCGTTTAAGCTGTTGAACACCATTTTCCTCTGATGAAGGAGCCATAGTGCTCTGAAACGCGTCAGGATTAAAGGACATTACTTTGAACTCTGAAATGGTATGCTGTTTGTATATCCCTTGTCCTGGTCAGCAGACTCCAGGAAACCTACAATATGAGTCTCACACTGGTGCAATGACAACATCAATAAAATAGGCTGACTGCAATACTCAGTAAGCTTTTTTTTATCATGGCACAGCAGAAATTAGGCAACTCAGAATATAGGCCATGGTCATTTGGCAAACCAGACACCATAAGCAATCTTGCAGGCAGGAAAGCATCATCATATCATGCCAGTGCAAACTTGCCCTTGGGTTTTAAAATCTTGCACATTTAAGGTAACATTACAGATTCAGTCATTATAGGCAGGATCACCTACTCTTTCACTAGTGATAGTTGCCGAAAAATGTTGTACACCTTCTCTGGGGTGTATAACTAGAAAAGGTAAGGAAGCAATAAGTACCTATTGTGCTGTTCCTATTGAAGCAGGGTCAAGATTGATTTGCAGGTGGCATGGTGGGCAAAAGAACAATGGGTTGGAAAGCTATCCAGAACAATTGCCAGTGGTTAGATATATTGCAAGCATCCTCTCATCACCTTTTGTGAGTTTGTTGTAATGGTCCAAGTGGCTATATGTATGCTCAGTCATGGGTCCTCTCTCATGGCGCACTGGAGTCAAGCTAAAGATGACTGAAGAGCCCCAAACATGGTGAAACCGGTCTTGGGTTGCAAATGGCTGGGTCCAAACTGGGATGGCATTGTGGGCAAAAGTGATTAGACAGAACATTATTTTCATTACCTTTTGTGCTTTTCTGATCTCGGATTTTCATGTCCTCTTTGTTCTGATTCCCCTGGTCATCTGGTTTTCTTTGCCTTGGTGTGAGACTTTCTGGGCCTGCTCCTCCTGGGCTCCATAGTGATATTCCTGGTCTCCTTTGTCCTGGTCCTCCTAATGCTGGTCATGTGCAAATGCCTATGCATGTAGGAATTGGAATCAAATGTGTGATTCCTTAACATTGGCTAATAGCGATTGGGAAGTTGCGAATCGCTATTAGCTAATGTGACTCCTTTCTTTCCTATGGGCCTGCAGGCCCATAGGAATGAATGGTAATGCATTTGCAAACTGCAATTACCAAATTGGTAATCGTAAATTACAAATGGAAATCCAAGGGTGTCGGGGGCCTAAGGCCCCCCTGAAGCACCCCCCCAAAAAAAGTAAGTGTGCGCATATGAAGCAAAGTGCGCTACATGGCATGCTTCGAAAAATGCATTTTTGTGCAATTTTCGAAGCATGCACAAATTGCCATCAACTTGAAGTTGATAGTAATTAGCGTTTCCTAATTGCACAGTTCGTATTTAGGAAAGGCATAAACGCCTTGGCATTACGGAATCGCAAGTTGCGATTCCCTAAATGCATTCGCAATTTAGATAAATCTGATTACCAAAATAGCAAATGACAAAAGGTACCTGCATTGGAAAAGGCCTTTTTCCATTCGCAAACGGGCCAATTCTGCAAATCGGCCAGGCTTGATGCATGTCCCCCTAAGGGAATAAATTAAATGCAACTTTTAAATCCAGTACCATGTGCGTTAATTGAATTGCTTTCTGATAAGCATGGCGTGAAAACTTCACTCCCTTATTTTCAGTTGACCCGATTTGGGGCATGTGCTAAATTTACTAAAATCTGCTGTGACATGGGGCAGAAACCGGGACTGTTCTGGCAAATCCAGGACATCCTACTTATAAAGTACTGGGAAAATAAATACTAGACTTAAGGAAGCACAAATGCAGTTTCCATCTTCCGAGCATATTACTGATGTAGCTGCCTTTTTTTTATGCTGAGGTTGTTGAGAATAATGAGAAAATCAACAAAACAGATATTTTTCCCAATTCACTGTACATATCAAAAAACAAATATATGAAGAAAACACTTCAAAAGAATTTTAGAGCTATCTATTCCTAAATTATTACCAGCGCACTCTCAGTGTTGCCAAGCTAACAAATTAACAGAAAATCATATTTAATTATCAGCTCCATGCCATACTAGAATCTGGCAACATAAATAAAAGAGCAATATTTTTCTTCTGGGACCTTATTATATTACTGATCAAAAATGGGGCAAACATGCAAAGCAGGTTCCCTGCGCTCCCGTGGACTGACCACTGGCTAGTCCCTCGATTTTGGAACACTCATAAACCCCCTGCTCTGATGCCAGGATTACGGGACGCACGAAACTGGTCCGAACTTTAGATAAGTGGGCCGATGAGCTACAAGCCACAACACCATCTATTAACGTAGATCCCGTAGTAGCTAATGATGAATTCAACAACTGGATAACCAAATCGCTGAATATCATACTCCCAGTTAAGAAAACCTTGGTAAAGAGATCTAGGACCTCGGCCCCCTGGTTTTCTGAGGAGTTCAGGGATATTAAACGCAAGTGCCAAAGGTTAGAGAGGAAATGGCGCCTGGGTTATACTGACCCAGATAAAACCTTGTACAGAAAATCCATCAGGGACTACAAGAAGGAAATAAAGAAAGCACAAGCCCTGTACTATACACAAAAGATTTCCGAAGCCAGCTTCAACTCTAAGGAGATCTATCTGATTGTAAAAAGTCTCACTAAACTTCCCTAGCTCCCCGTAAATAGTGAAGACTTACAAGCTCGCTGTAATGATCTAGCGGACTTTTTTTTATAACAAAGTGGATCTCATCTACTCATCCTTTTCAACCACCATTCCAAACGCTTCAGTAGACATCTTGGCGTATTCTAAGCAGGATACAATAGGCAACTTGTCATCTGTGCTGGCTTAGTTCCCTTTGCTACACTCGGACCTACTGGCCACTTTAATGGCGCAGGTTAAATCAGGCTCCACCTGTGATCCTGCTCCTCCGAGCTCTTTAAAGGCCGTTGGCCACACTATCCTTCCTGTCATGTTGGAGGTACTTAATGCCTCAATCTCCACTAACACGGTCCCACCAGCATGGAAAGAGGCTAGGATGAGGGCACTCGTGAAGAAACCCAACATGGACATTAATAACTTCAGTAATTACTGTCCCATTTCCCTGCTCCCTTGGGTCAGCAAGATATTGGAGAAATACATCAACAGTCTTGTGACTAATTTTCTAGAAAATAATCAGTTGCTTGACCCTTCACAAATGGGTTTCCGCCCCAAACATGGGACGGAATCTGCCTTGCTGGCAGTTCTGGAGGAAACTAGAGGTATCTTAGATCATGGGGGGATCGGTGGCAGTCATTCTCCTCGATCTGAGTGCCGTTTTGACACTGTAAATCATGAAATCTTATTGCAGCGTCTCTATGACATCTGGATTCAGGGAGGAGCGTTGAAGTGGCTCAGGTCATTCCTGAGTGATAGAACTGTTCAGGTCTTTGAGGGAAATACCACCTCCACTAGCAGACCTCTGGGCTGTGGAGTCCCGCAGGGCTCCTCGCTTAGCCCAACGTTGTTTAACGTTTATATGAGGCCGCTGGCTGGGATCGTCCGTCCATATGGTATTAAGATCGTTACCTATGCGGACGGTACCCAGCTGGTGGTCTCTCTGACTCGGACAGAGGGCTCTGCGGCCACGGTAGATCTGGCGGGCTGCCTAAGCGAAGTAAACAGCTGGATGACCCTGTCTTGTCTCAAACTTAATGGGGACAAGACAGAGGCCATGCTGCTGGGCTGCTTGGCCCCATCCTTGGTGGGCTCGATTTGGCCAGCCTGTCTGGGTCCCCCTCCAGCCCCCAAGAATGCCATTAAGAGCCTGGGCATCTGGCTGGATAGGTCCCTAACGTTAGACTATCAGGCTGTCAAGCTATCTGCCACCTGTTTTGGCCTTCTCAGAATGTTAAGGAGGATTCTCCCCCTGCTACCATTCAAGGCCAAACAAACTGTTGTACAGGGATTGATCCATTCTAGGCTGGATTTTGGAAATGCACTCTATCTTGGAGCTCCTGACTTCACACTGCGGAAACTGCAAGTTATTCAAAACTGTGCGGCCCGCACCCTACTTCAAATTCCCCGTAGGCTCTCCGCCAAACCTGGACTAATAACACTGCACTGGCTCCCTGTCAGGGACAGGATTAGTTTCAAGTCCCTCTGTATTGCCCATCAGTCATTCTGGGAAACTGGTCCAGCAATCAATTGTCCTTTAATCACCCCCTACCTCCCCAGCTGACAGCTACGTTCCGCCAACGCGTTTCTTGCTGTCGTGCCCCAGGTTAAACGGACCAGATTGGGAGGCCGTTCTTTCACCCTGAATGTTGCCAGGCTGTGGAACACTTTACCCCTCCACTTAAGGTCCAATCCAGATCTAACTTCCTTCAGGAAACACTTGAAAACTTTTTTGTTCAATAAATAGGTCCCTTTCAACCTCTGTGTCATCCGCCCAACTGTAAGAACACCTTTTTAGTCACAGCGCTTGGACGCCTCCGGGCAGCTATTCACGCTTTACAAAACGCATTTTCATTTCATTTCATTTCAGATGAATGCCACATTTAAAATAGTTTAGCTTAGCCACTTGCACAGGCGGTACCTCACTGCTTTTTGGCTACATAAAACATTTCCAGTCCAAGCAGATACACACTTTTAAGCCATCTTGTGTGTAGGTGTGCTCTAAAAAACAAAGATTCATTATGCTTTTGCCCCTTTTTAAGAGAAGCAATACAACATTAGCTGTAAAAAAAAAAAGCTATAAACGTGTAGCCTTACGTATGTTATGTTAAAACACTTTACCGTTTACGGATTGGGACTGAAAATTCAAAAGCAAAATATTATTCTGTTGTCACATTAGGTTTTTGGAAACATCTAGTGCTTGATTTCAAGATGGCCGCCCCTTTTGTCCAGCAATGGGAGCCATTTGGTAGTCCTTTCTCTATTTACTGATGTTGTAGAATTTTCCAGAAGCAGAAGACATTCAGTTGTTGTACTGACTTGTGAGAGATTCTACAGTTGTTACAGCTCCATTGTACAGTGAGTGCATGTTTCATTTTTATTTATTTGTCCTCAAAGATAGAAATCTTTATTTTGAAGAACACCTAGCTGAGTTTTTGATGCAGAGTGCAGGATAGCGAATTTTGCTGTGGGTTCAGATTTGAGTGCAGGTTTCAGAAGTGAATCTAGCATGTGCTTTAAGTTTTGAGGAAACAGTTGTATTGATTTGTATTGCAAGTGCAGGAATGTAGAGACTGCAGCACTGCTGTTGAGGCACAACCTGGATTTAAGCTCCATTGTACAGTGAGTGCATGTTTCATTTTTAATCTTTATATATATGTTTGAAGAATACCTAGCTTTTGATACAGAGTGCAGGATTGTGAATTTTGCTGTGGGTACAGATTTGAGTGCAGGTTTCAGTAGTTATTCTAGCCTGTGCTTTAAGTTTTGAGGAAGCAGTTGTGTTGATTTGTATTGCAAGTGCTGGAATTTAGAGACTGCAGCACAGCTGTTGAGGCACACTCATAGCATGATTTCAAGGTGCAAGTTGATGGTTGCAGTTTATGGTTGCAGGGACCATGTTGCAGAACTCGAGTGTAATTCATTTTAAAAGTAGTCAAATATTTTGGAAGTTACAATTCAGCCATGGGTGCAGATGTCTCAAACTAAAGTGACATGCAGTATTTCTTCTCAAAGTGACTACAAAGCAGTGATATTTTGATTCAAACATATGATAGGTAAATTGTATTGCAATCTCTGGTTGCATCTTTTGTGCAGGTTACTTTACAAAAGTCCTCCATATTATGCCATGCAAACCCGACAAGCCTCAACCTTTTTAAAATAAGTTAATAATAATGAAATAATTTAGGAATCATTCCAGATTCTCTGGGCTGCCAAGTTCTTGACCTGCTTTTACAAAACATATTTTTGCCGCTAGTGGGCTTATCTTTTTATTCATGTGAAAATACACTTGTAAACTAAAACTCAAAGCGCATAAGTAAATGTCTACCATAAAATAGATCAGTCATAATTTGTCAGAAGTGTGTTTTATTTAAATTGTGTATTTCTTTCCTGTTCCTCTTTCATGCTAGAAATCTGGGAGCACTCTTACCTCAGCATTGATCACCGTCGCTTGGATGGTGCTCTTCTGTGCGTTTGTCAGAGCTCTGTCGCTAGGACTTGGCTGTGTTCCTCAGCCAATCACAGCAGATGGAACATTCTGTGTTGATGCTCATTAGGTAGTACTGTTTAGCTGTCACTGACATAACCCATTCCTTAGCCCACAGTCAAATGATATATAGAACCTAAACCTCCCTTTACAGAAAGATAATTTGGATGTCATTATTTAAACTTTGCGGTAAAACTATAATGAAAGGAATAATCAAGACCATTAAAGTACAAAGTGCCTAAAATGAGTAATTTGTCAACCTCTGGTATGTTTTTCATCAGGGCACTGAAATTCTGTGGCAGGGAGGGGCCAAATTATCTGGCATGGTTGGCTAAATTATGTGGCAAGAAGATACAAATTATGTGGCATAGTATGGCACATTGTAAGGCAATTTTATTTTGACTTTTGTAATTTTTAATACATTTTAAAAGTGTCTTACCGACGTTTTCATCTCAGAACTACCAATTTAATACTTAGAATCAGCAGTTAGCAACTGAATGGTGACCAGTCTTTGCAACTTGCATTTCAATGTGCAGAAGCACGCGTTTCCACACTATTATTTTTTGTTAAAATCTGCACACATGCACCAGATAATGGATTATGTACAAATGCTTTGAATCCATAACTATGCAGAAGATGCTGGAGCTTCTGACTCACATAATTCAAATGGCCTTGGTTTGAATAGGGCTGTACACTTTTCATCTCACAAATGAGATTATATGTGTGTGCATTAGATTATAGATATTAGTATCCGATTCCTACCACATCCTTCAGTATTTCACATCTTATTCTGCAGCAATAGAGGTTGAGGTTACCACTATAACATTAATCATAAGGTTATTTATGTAAACCTTTATTGAAAGGCATAACTTGAGGGCAAAATCTCGTTTAAGAACAGATTGCCCTAGTGTAGTAAAATAACCCTGTAAAAGGGCCAGAGAGCCCTAATCTGCAGGCAGATTTTGATGTAAAGACCAAGGGCACAAAGTCAGATTCTAATATAAAGTCAGAGATCTCTAACATCTACTAGCTGATCCTAATATGAAGGACAGAAAACCCCAATCTATAGAGAATATTGGGGTTTCCTGGAAACACCTAACCTTAGGTCAGACACTCATGCCAGATGCATAGAGTCATCACCTAGGAGTAGAGTGTATATAACATAAATGGTAGTGAGAGCTATAACCTGAGAAAGAACCTGAAATAATGGGGAGAGGACCAGAACCAAGGACTACAGGTGCTACAGGGAGATCAGAATAGATCACGATACGTGAGTCAGATAACTCTAACCTGGAAGCTGATCTTAATATATAGGCCACCAAACTTGAAGGCGGAACCTAGAATAATGGAAAGAAACCTCTAACACACAGTGAGATCCTGATGTGACATGAATAGGGGCTTAATCTGGGATGAGATCTCTTAACAGGGAACCTATACGGGCAGATCTTAATATGAAAGGCAGAGTTTACCTTTTTGTAGGGTAGAGAAAGTAGGTGCTGGTTTCTGATGCAAGGGGCAGGAAACCATAGAAAGAGATAGTGCTTGATATAAGATGCAGAAGTATTTTACCATTGAATATATCCTTTACTGTGTGCAGAGAGTTCTAAGCTTGGGAAAGACACTTTTGTAAGAATTATAAGGTCCTTCCCTGAGGATAATGTGCACCCTTATCAACCTTTTCCTAATGGAGAGAGGGGCTGGCCTATGAGGCAGATATGATGACCAAGGAGAGAGTTAAGAAGTACAAAATAAAAATGTGGATACTTCCAAGTGTAGATTCCTCCCTTTTGAAAGCACCAGACTGCATCCAGAAATGTTTTCAGCAGTGCACCTGCAGGCTGCTATGTGGAACCGTGTGGCTCTGTGCTGGCTCTGCCCTTCCCCGGAAGTAAGGGAGTAGTGCCTCATATAAGCACTATATACAAGCTCACCCCTTGTTCAATACACCAACCCATGCCCACGTCATTCACCCACTCATTTGCTTTTCACTATAAGCTCACTGTTCACTTGTCTGCTCTCATTTCTTATTCCTTGCTTGTCTACTCATGTATTGACATACTCGCAAGTTTCTCTGCTTACTAACATAAACTCCATCTCTTAAGCTTCAATAAATACTCACTCGTTTCATTTCTCCTTACTCACTCCTTTAACATGCACACATTGCACCAGAGTTGTCAATTAGCTCCACATCGCCATTCTTTTCTGGCTAGTCCTGCCTTTTTACCTACCAGGAGTTTGGATTCTACTACCCTTGCTGTTGCTTTCCCACATTATGATATATATAGGACCAGAACTATAAATCAAAATGGTATTGTATAGAACAACTCAAGTGTCGTTAGGTAACTGATAACATTGCGCTTATTGGTAATTCTGTCCCTCACATATCCATTAGCTCACTCCACAGTGACAATCTATACTTATCCTTACTTAATACTCAAAGCCACATGAATCAGTCCTTAGTCACTCAAAAGTCACAGATAATGTATTTGCTCTTCACACATACAGCACACACCTCTGTCTCACTTATTTCTTCCATATAATATCATCTTTTGCTAACTTCTTACTCATTCACAGCTATTCCCACTCATACTTGTAGAAAAGTAGGATCTGGGTTTATGCTTACCCCCACTTTTCGCTTGGTGTTATGCTGTTTCTGCCAAGTCTGACTGGGATCTGCTAATCAAGACCCCAGTCTCTGTGATTTTTTCCCCTGAATTGGATATGGTGAGGACTTGGGTACATCCCAGATTGGCTACTGGTGTACACTTGTAAGTCCCAAATATATGGCACTGAGGTACCCAAGGCATAGGCACACTAGGGGCCTCCCATGGGCTGAATCATGTATTATGCCACTCATGAGAGAACACTCAAAGTGTGACTGTAGACCTGCCATTGCAGCCTGTGTTTCTCTATATCTGAGGTCACTGCACTTGAAACCTATAAGTCACCCCCTTAGGCATGCCTTCCAATCCCAAAGGCAGGGTGCTTGGTTCTAAGTGTGAGGGTACCCCTGCATGTGCAGGACACCCCTACAACCTTTTGAGTCCATTCACCGAGTTGTAAGTACATCAGCCATTATTATATATAGAGTGGCCATGCGTCATTACACAATGACCATCTCCAAATTATCCAGAAGAAACCATGCTGTGTTTGGTATCAAACATGTTGGAATCATACCCCCACACTGTTTGTGTGAGAGATATGACTCCATGTACTGTGAATCTCCTCCGGGAGGCCCTCAGTGCTCCCTGTACCAGTCTTTCAGAACCGGACAGCATGCTAGGGCTGCTGCCGGCCAGAGACATGTTTCTGCCCTCATGCTGCTGAGCCAAGCTCGAGCAGGGGAAGGCAGAACAATAGATATCTTGTCACAGGGGGGTGTGACCTCCTCCCAGACAGGGCTTAGTATATTGGGACAGGGTAGGGGCGCTTGCCAGTGCCACTAAGACTACTTGAAGGGCACACTTGGTGCCCTCTTTGCATAGTCCACTTCAAACCAGTTCAGGGAGCCGTTGGCTGCCACTCTGGTGCAAAACTGGACAAAGGATATGGGAGTATCCTCCCCATTGTGCAGCCCCTCCTATGGGAGGGACCCCTGAATCGTCCCAACCCATTCCTTAGGGTACGTAAGGGCTTACCTATGGGTGGGCCCCTAGATTCATTGTGGGACAAGATTCAGATCAGACACCACTTCATCTTTAACCGTCTGGGCACTCTGTACTTCGATGGACGTTTGCTCTGGACATCGAGACTGCAGCTGGGAAGACTTCTGCTGCTGCTGGTCTCGTTGTCCTGCTCATCCACTGTAACGTCTGTGCCTGTGCTCCATACAGGAACCTTCCAAGGCCTGTGGACATCCAATACACCTGAAGGATTATCCCTTGAAGTGAAAGAGTCACTTCCCTGCATCTGCAAGCACCACAACTAATCTAACCGGTCTGCTGCTCCTGGGCTCCCAAGGACTCCAGAAGGCTCAGCAACACAGGTGGTGGTTCTACAACTCCCTTGAGGCCTGCCCTGTCTTCTCCATGAGTTTGAGGCCAGTATCCCTCGTCGGAACTGCAGGAACCAAACCCCTGTGCACCGGGTTGACTTGTCGTTGCAAAGGCTTGTTAGCTCTCTTCCTCAGAGATCTTCAGGCTCCAAGTAGTCATCAACCACAAGCATCGGCTGTGACTAAGATCTTTGTCCTCACCGCATCTCTTGCACCGTGGGCCTGCATCTTTGGTGAGCTGCTTGAGGTCCTCTT
Organism: Lissotriton helveticus; assembly: GCF_964261635.1. Lineage (NCBI taxonomy): Eukaryota > Metazoa > Chordata > Amphibia > Caudata > Salamandridae > Lissotriton > Lissotriton helveticus. The sequence continues at coordinate 255,429,809 of NC_136061.1, forward strand.
ACGACTCCAGTGCCTCCCAGCCTGCGGGTCCTCTTGAGGGTCTTCTTTCATTCCAGTGGGCTCCCCTGTTTGCCTGGGCCTACTCTGACTTTTCTTCTTGTGGCAAGTCACTTGGACCTTGCTGGTCCCCACACTGTACCTTTTTTTCATAGTATTAAATTAAAAAAAAATATTTTTCAGTAATTTTACTAACTCCAGGGAGCAACAAGATAGGGCGATAGTTTCCCAGGTCTGAAGGGTCAAGGCTTGATTTTTTAACAGAGCCTGTAAGCAGTAAGCAGCAGTACACATTATCCCCTCCTACCCCGTGGATCTGTGAGGATTTCCCCTTCTGAGCTAGGGGCCCTGCTTCAGACGTCCTCCTTCAAGCTTCACAATCGGGTTGAGGTGGCTCTTGTCCACCTTGTGATACAGCTACACTCATGCTTGTGATTCCTTGGCTTGATCTGACCCATGAACATCATGCTCACGCTTACAATGGGCTTGTCTAAAATCACAGTGACTCAGAAGACAGAGTTAGAGAGGCACTTTGTATAACCATACAGAGCCAGATACCCAAATACAACTTTAGAACTCAGTTTGCCGCTGACTACATGTAACATAGGCACAACTGGTTGGCCTCTACAAGCTGGCATCAGTCTAGTTGTCCTTCAATCATAGTTGCTGCAGGAGTAGATCTAAAGGCAGTGCATTGAAGCCAATATCGTGACCTAGCAAAGCATCCCATTACAGGTCATACAAGAGGGTCTAACTAGGCCCCTGTTATGCACTGTTCAGTAATGATTATCAATACATAGACAAATATTGATTATTGTCTCTATCACACAGATAAGCTCTACTTTTTGGTAAATGAACTCCAAGTGTCACTGTGGATTCCCACCTTGTGCAAGACAGCTCATGTCTATTCAGCATAAGCTTCAGGCACAAGCAGGCACACCATTAACACCAACTTAACCACTCATAATGAGAAATGTAAAATACCAGTTGACTTGTGTGCGAGTGTACCTTGCACGTTTACAACCCCAAAAGGATTTTCCCTGGATATTGTAATAAGTAGTTTGGTTAAGGGAATGTTGTTGCTGCAGGTCAGTGTAGATGCAAGACAGGCTAAGGCAATTTCCTTACAGCAGCTTTCCAAAACAAAGTTGTCAGTGATACACTATTGTTGCTAAATAATATGTTGTTTACCAGATCCATAATCCTATTTACAGTTGTGGCCATTGGTGTCTGTGCTCGTGCTAATTTTGAGTTGTGAATGCCACTGTCACATGTGTTCCCCTTCTTAGAAGTGTTTTCCTTGAGTAACGGTGGTAGATAAAAGCAAAGTTGGTGTCTTAACCCCTAAAAGTCTGGTCTCTTCACTGGTCCCTGGCATTAAGACTTACAGAAACTGTTCATTTTGTTGTCATTCTTGTTTCAGGTTTAGACTGGACATCTCCATGGAAATCTCTTCACTTTGTTTCAATTTTGAATGTTTTCTGTTGTACCATTTAGTCATTGTCTGGCAATGCACACATTTTATTGTTTTGTTCATGCCCTTTCTTTGTCTCAGTTGTAGTCATCTACCCGTTAAGGTCTGCACTGCACATAGTGGTGCAATGTTCTTCATATGCAGCACATTTAAAAGTGTTGTGTCAGGTACTGATTCTATTCCATGGCCTTTTTTGCTCAGTTTGGTGTCTGGATATATTTCTCTTAATTGCCAAGTTTCATATTGCATCATACTGACTCAGTTGTTGTCCATTTGCTTACATATTTATCAATTCTCTCATCCTCTCCTTTTGATAATCTCACCTATTAACTGCCCATCCTTCTATTAAGCCTCTTTTTGTTCCCTTTTCTATTCATTCCTAAATGGTTTACTATTCACACCCCCTTGTTGCATTCATTTGCCTTGCCCATTTATTTCCTATGCTGGTTCTCTGTGAGAGAAAGAGAGTGGCCTCAGTGAGATTCCCCTCAGCACGGCGGCCATCTTGGACTGCCTCTGACTGCATTAAGTCTCAGTTCACACAAAATGGAGGTTGGTCTTCAGTGCACCCATATACAAATTTACAAACAGCTGTGAGCTTCAATTCTTTAATTTTAGCTAAAGAATCGTAAACAAAGGTTAGTGTTTTCAGTGAAAACACACTTTCATCTTTCACAAATGATAGCACAGCTGATTCACATTTCCCTCACTAAACATTTGCTTTTTTAACAATGTTTTTGTTGCCATCAAATACATAACATGATTTTCATAAAAACATTAATTTTCATTCATATTCTTTTAGGTATTGCTGTGGCATCACACCTTTTATCCTCAGCATAGGAGGCAGTTATTGTGGTTCTCACACAGGCGAAAACCAAAATGTATAGTTGGAAACATGCTTTTCATTTACACATCCAGTCAGAAAAAACGTGTTCCTTTGGTTATATTAGATACAAATTATTAGACTGTGGTTTTCTCACTGTTCTGCACTGTTGCATTGATCACCTGGCCAGATTTGTTGTTCTTGGCCTTTCCTATTTAATAAATGACTTCATACAAGATACAGCTTTTGTTTGCCTACCCTGTATTGAGACAATGGGAGTCCACTTTTGGCTTTATTGTGGTTCAGGGGAGTAGGGTAAAAGGATTTTGTGACGAGAGGTGCCATCCTATAAATGCGAACACTTAAACTCTCTTCAATGAGCATACATGCCAACATACCTGGTTCAAGCTTGAGACTACCAATGTTTAAGCCTAAATGGCTTTATCTGTTTCCGACCTGAAATTGCTCCTTCTTTAATGTATATCAATTGGCAAAATACATTCCCCCTAGTTTGTTTCCAAAATATCTACTTTTAAAATGTTGACATGTCTGTATGAGGCTGAACCGAATATATGATGTTACAACGCAAACAGTTACAACGCATGCCTTTACAACGTGGCTTTTACATCGCAGCATCCATTACAACACATGATTTTACAACGCATGCCATCACAACGCATTTTTAGAAACTACATTTGCAACGCATTCCATTACAACGCATACCATTACAATGCACAATACTTTTAGGGCAAGAGTAGTGTAAGTGTTAGATAGCGTAGGGGTAAAAATTATTATTCCCACTCCAGTGAGTGCAACAGTAGGGTAAGTGGTGGATAGTGTAGGGGTAAAAATGTATATTCCCACTCCAGTGAGTGCAACAGAAGGGTAAGTTGGATAGTGTTGGATAGTGTAGGGTTTTAAAATACTATCCCCATGTACCCCAGAACCCATACCCACCCTAAAACAAAAAAATCCCCATTACTTACCTTATAATGCGTTGTAATGGCATGCATTGTAATGATATTCATTGTAATGGCATGCGTTGTAGTGACATGCATTGTAATTGCATGCGTTGTAATGGTATGTGATGTAAGGGCAGCTGTGTTGTAATGACTGCGTTGTGAAGGTAGTGCGTTGTAATGACTGCTATGTAGAGGTTGTTTCCCGGCTGAACTAGTTGAAGACTGTAGAATTCTGACCTGAAATTGCTTCTTCTGTAATGTATTTCAATTGGCAAAATACATTCCCCCTAATTTGCTTTCACAATATCTACTTTTAAAATGTTGACATGACTGAATGAGGCTGAACTGAATATATGATGTTACAACGCAAACAATTACAACGCATGCCTTTACAACGCGGTTTTTACATCGCAGCATCCATTACAATGCATGATTTTACAAAACATGCCATCACAACGCATTTTTAGAAACTACATTTACAATGGATTCCATTACAACGCATACCTTTACAACGCATGCCATTACAACACGCAATACTTTTAGGGAAAGAGTAGCGTAAGTGTTGGATAGCGTAGGGGTAAAAATTGCTATTCCCACTCCAGTGAGTGCAACAGTAGGGTAAGTGTTGGATAGTGTAGGTGTAAAAATGTCTATTCCCACTCCAGTGAGTGCAACAGTAGGGTAAGTGTTGGATAGTGTAGGGCTAAAAATGTATATTCCCACTCCAGTAAGTGCAACTGTAGGGTAAGTTGGATAGTGTAGGATAGTGTAGGGATAAAAATACTATCCCCATGTACCCCAGAACCCATACCCACCCTAAAACAAAAAAATCCCCATTACTTACCTTATAATGCGTTGTAATGGCAGGCGTTGTAATGATATTCATTGTAATGGCATGCGTTGTAGTGACATGCGTTGTAATGGCATGCGTTGTAATGGTATGTGATGTTACGGCAGCTGCGTTGTAATGACTGCGCTGTGAAGGTAGTGCGTTGTAATGACTGCTATGTAAAGGTTGTTTCCCGGCTGAACTAGTTGAAGACTGTAGAATTCTGACCTGAAATTGCTTCTTCTTTAATGTATTTCAATTGGCAAAATAAATTCCCCCTAATTTGCTTTCACAATATCTACTTTTAAAATGTTGACATGTCTGAATGAGGCTGAACTGAATATATGATGTTACAACGCAAACAATTACAACGCATGCCTTTACAACGTGGTTTTTACATCGCAGCATCCATTACAATGCATGATTTTACAACACATGCCATCATAACGCATTTTTAGAAACTACATTTACAATGCATTCCATTACAACGCATACCATTACAACGCATGCCATTACAACGCGCAATACTTTTAGGGCAAGAGTAGTGTAAGTGTTGGATAGTGTAGGGGTACACATTTCTATTTCCACTCTAGTGAGTGCAACAGTAGGGTAAGTGTTGGATAGTGTAGGGGTACACATTTCTATTCCCACTCTAGTGAGTGCAACAGTGGGGTAAGTGTTGGATAGTGTAGGGATAAAAATACTATCCCCATGTACCCCAGAACCCATACCCACCCTAAAACAAAAAAATCCCCATTACTTACCTTATAATGCGTTGTAATGACATGTGTTGTAATGATATTCATTGTAATGGCATGCGTTGTAGTGACATGCGTTGTAATGGCATGCGTTGTAATGGTATGTGATGTAAGGGCAGCTGCGTTGTAATGACTGCGTTGTGTAGGTAGTGCAATGTAATGACTGCTATGTAAAGGTTGTTTCCCGGCTGAACTAGTTGAAGACTGTAGAAGTATTTTGCTTGTTAGGAGGGCCCAGTTATTGCCAAAAAGTAATATGCAGTTTATCCAGCAGTCTGGCTGAAAGAGGGCACACACTTTGAGTGGTATCTCTATCAGCTGAGTTGAACTTTTGACCTCTTCTGCCACCAGGACAGAGGCTGGCATGAACATTCTGAAAGAAGAATGCCCTGTGTCAGTATTCTGTGCCAACATTCTAAAGCTTCCATGCCCAGCCCCCGCTTCAAGCACCCTTCTCAAAGAGGAACATGAAAAGTGACAGAAGCTTTAGATACAGAGATCGGTTCTGGCTCATGTCACTCTTGCTGTGGCCAAATGATTGAACCTTACAACAACCTTACCCAACACTCTCCAGGTTATCCCTGTCCCTCACTTAACTCACGTCATATTCATTACATACACCCGGTATTGTTCCCTTTTCTATTCATTCCTAAATGATTTACTATCCACACCCCTTGTTACATTCATTTGCCTTGCACATTTATTTCCTATGCTGGTTCTCTGTGAGAGAAAGAGAGTGGCCTCAGTAAGATTTCCCTCAACACGGCGGCCATCTTGGACTGCCTCTGACTGCATTAAGTCTCAGTTCACACAAAATGGAGGTTGTTCTTCAGTGCACCCATTTCCAAATTTACAAACAGTTGTGAGCTTCAATTCTTTAATTTTAGGCTAAAGAATCGTAAACAAAGAATAGTGTTTTCAGTGAAAACACACTTTTATCTTTCACAAATGATAGCACAGCTGATTCACATTTCCGTCACTAAACATTTGCTATTTTAACAATATGTTTGTTGCCATCAAATACATAACATGCTTTTCATAAAAACATTAATTTTCATTCATGTTCTTTTAGGTATTGCTGTGGCATCACACCTTTTATCCTCAGCATAGCAGGTAGTTTTTGTGGTTCTCACACAGGCAAAAAACCAAAATGTATGGTTGTAAACATGCTTTTCATTTACAAATCCAGTCAGAAAAAACGTGTTCCTTTGGTTATATTAGATACAAATTATTGGACTGTGGTTTTCTCACTGTTCTGCAATGTTGCATTGATCACCTAGCCAGATTTGTTTTACTTGGCCTTTCCTATTTAATAAATGACTTCATACAAGATACAGCTTTTGTTTGCCTACCCTGTATTGAGACAATGGGAGTCCACTTTTGGCTTTATTGTGGTTCAGGGGAGTAGGGTAAAAGGCTTTTGTGATGATAGGTGCCGTCCTATAAATGCGAACACTTAAACTCTCTTCAATGAGCCTACATGCCAACATACCTGGTTCAAGCTTGAGACTACTAATGTTTAAGCCAAAATGGCTTTATCTGTTTCCGACCTGACATTGCTTCTTCTTTAATTTTTATCAATTGGCAAAATGCATTCCCCCTAATGGTTTCCAAAATATCTACTTTTAAAATGTTGACATGTCTGAATGAGGCTGAACCAAATATCTGATGTTACAACGCAAACAGTTACAACGCATGCCTTTAGAACGTGCCTTTTACATCGCAGCATCCATTACAACGCATGATTTTACAACGCGTGCCCTGACAACGCATTTTTAGAAACTAAATTTACAACGCATTCCATTACAACGCATACCATTACAATGCATGCCATTACAACGCACAATACTTTTAGGGCAAGAGTAGGGTAAGTGTTAGATAGCGTAGGGGTAAAAATTACTATTCCCACTCCAGTGAGTGCAACAGTAGGGTAAGTTTTGGGTAGTGTAGGGGTATACATTTCTATTCCCACTCCAGTGAGTGCAACAGGAGGGTAAGTATTGGATAGTGTAGGGATAAGAATACTATCTCCATGAACCCCAAAACCCATACCCACCCTAAAACTAAAAAATCCCCATGACTTACCTTATAGTGCGTTGTAATTGCATGCGTTGTAATGATATTCATTGTAATGGCATGCGTTGTAGTGACATACGTTGTAATGGCATGCGTTATAATGGTATGTGTTGTAAGCGCAGCTGCGTTGTAATGACTGCGTTGTGAAGGTAGTGCGTTGTAATGACTGCTATGTAAAGGTTGTTTCCCGGCTGAACTAGTTGAAGACTGTAGAATTCTGACCTGAAATTGCTTCTTCTTTAATGTATTTCAATTGGCAAAATACATTCCCCCTAATTTGCTTTCACAATATCTACTTTTAAAATGTTGTCATGACTGAATCAGGCTGAACTGAATATATGATGTTACAACGCAAACAATTACAACGCATGCCTTTACAACGAGGTTTTTTACATCGCAGCATCCATTACAATGCATGGTTTTACAAAACATGCCATCACAACGCATTTTTAGAAACTATATTTACAATGCATTCCATTACAACGCATACCTTTACAACGCATATCATTACAACACGCAATACTTTTAGGACAAGAGTAGCGTAAGTGTTGGATAGCGTAGGGGTAAAAATTGCTATTCCCACTCCAGTGAGTGCAACAGTAGGGTAAGTGTTGGATAGTGTAGGTGTAAAAATGTCTATTCCCACTCCAGTGAGGGCAACAGTAGGGTAAGTGTTGGATAGTGTAGGGCTAAACATTTATATTCCCACTCCAGTAAGTGCAACTGTAGGGTAAGTTGGATAGTGTAGGATAGTGTAGGGATAAAAATACTATCCCCATGTACCCCAGAACCCATACCCACCCTAAAACAAAAAATCCCCATTACTTACCTTATAATGCGTTGTAATGGCATGCGTTGTAATGATATTCATTGTAATGGCATGCGTTGTAGTGACATGCGTTGTAATGGCATGCGTTGTAATGGTATTTGATGTAAGGGCAGCTGCGTTGTAATGACTGCGCTGTGAAGGTAGTGCGTTGTAATGACTGCTATGTAAAGGTTGTTTCCCGGCTGAACTAGTTGAAGACTGTAGAATTCTGACCTGAAATTGCTTCTTCTTTAATATATTTCAATTGGCAAAATACATTCCCCCTAATTTGCTTTCAAAATATCTACTTTTAAAATGTTGACATGTCTGAATGAGGCTGAACTGAATATATGATGTTACAACGCAAACAATTACAACGCATGCCTTTACAACGTGGTTTTTACATCGCAGCATCCATTACAATGCATGATTTTACAACACATGCCATCACAACGCATTTTTAGAAACAACATTTACAATGCATTCCATTACAACGCATACCATTACAACGCATGCCATTACAACGCGCAATACTTTTAGGGCAAGAGTAGTGTAAGTGTTGGATAGCGTAGGGGTAAAAATTACTATTCCCACTCCAGTGAGTGCAACAGTAGGGTAAGTGTTGGATAGTTTAGGGGTACACATTTCTATTCCCACTCTAGTGAGTGCAACACTAGGGTAAGTGTTGGATAGTGTAGGGGTACACATTTCTATTCCCACTCTAGTGAGTGCAACAATGGGGTAAGTGTTGGATAGTGTAGGGATAAAAATACTATCCCCATGTACCCCAGAACCCATACCCACCCTAAAACAAAAAAATCCCCATTACTTACCTTATAATGCGTTGTAATGGCATGCGTTGTAATGATATTCATTGTAATGGCATGCTTTGTAGTGACATGCGTTGTAATGGCATGCGTTGTAATGGTATTTGATGTAAGGGCAGCTGCGTTGTAATGACTGCGTTGTGTAGTTAGTGCAATGTAATGACTGCTATGTAAAGGTTGTTTCCCGGCTGAACTAGTTGAAGACTGTAGAAGTATTTTGCTTGTTAGGAGGGCCCAGTTATTGCCAAAAAGTAATATGCAGTTTATCCAGCAGTCTGGCTGAAAGAGGGCACACACTTTGAGTGGTATCTCTATCAGCTGAGTTGAACTTTTGACCTCTTCTGCCAACAGGGCAGAGGCTGGCATGGACATTCTGAGAGAAGAATGCCCTGTGTCAGTATTCTGTGCCAACATTCTAAAGCTTCCCTGCCCAGCCCCCGCTTCAAGCACCCTTCTCAGAGAGGAACATGAAAAGTGACAGAAGCTTTAGATACAGAGATCGGTTCTGGCTTATGTCACTCTTGCTTTGGCCAAATGATTGAACCTTACAACAACCTTACCTAACACTCTCCAGTTTATCCCTGTCCCTCACTTCATTCACTTCATATTCATTACATACACCCGGTATTGTTCCCTTTTCTATTCATTCCTAAATGATTTACTATCCACATCCCTTGTTACATTCATTTGCCTTGCACATTTATTTCCTATGCTGGTTCTCTGTGAGAGAAATAGAGTGGCCTCAGTGAGATTTCCCTCAGCACGGCAGCCATCTTGGACTGCCTCTGACTGCATTAAGTCTCAGTTCACACAAAATGGAGTTGTTCTTCAGTGCACCCATATCTAAATTTACAAACAGTTGTGAGATTCAATTCATTAATTTTAGGCTAAAGAATAGTAAACAAAGAATAGTGTTTTCAGTGAAAACACACTTTTATCTTTCACAAAAGATAGCACAGCTGATTCACATTTCCCTCACTAAACATTTGCTTTTTTAACAATATGTTTGTTGCCATCAAATACATAACATGATTTTCATAAAAACATTAGTTTTCATTCATATTCTTTTAGGTATTGCTGTGGCATCACACCTTTTATCCTCAGCATAGCAGGCAGTTTTTGTGGTTCTCACACAGGCAAAAAACTAAATGTATAGTTGTAAACATTCTTTTCGTTTACAAATCCAGTCAGAAAAAATGTGTTCCTTTGGTTATATTAGATACACTTTATTGGACTGTGGTTTTCTCACTGTACTGCACTGTTTCATTGACCACCTGGCCAGCTTTGTTTTAATTGGCCTTTCCTATTTAATAAATGACTTCATACAACATACAGTTATTGTTTGTCTACCCTGTATTGAGACAATGAGAGTCCACTTTTGGCTTTATTATGATTCAGGGGAGTAGGGTAAAAGGCTTTTGAGACAATAGGTGCCCACCTATAAATGTGTACACTGAAACTCTCTTCAATGAGCATACATGCCAACATACCTGATTCAAGCTTGAGACTACCAATGTTTAATCCAAAATGGCTTTTTCTGATTCTGACCTGAAATTGCTTCTTCTTTAATGTATTTCAATTGGCAAAATACATTCCCCCTAATTCGTTTTCAAAATATCTACTTTTAAAATGTTGACATGTCTGAATGAGGCTGAACTGAATATATGATGTTACAACGCAAACAATTACAACGCATGCCTTTACAACGCGGTTTTTACATCGCAGCATCATTAAAATGCATGATTTTACAACGCATGCCATCACAACGCATTTTTAGAAAATACATTTACAATGCATTCCATTACAACGCATAGCTTTACAACGCATGCCATTACAACACGCAATACTTTTAGGGCAAGAGTAGTGTAAGTGTTGGGTAGCGTAGGTTTAAAAATTGCTATTCCCACTCCAGTGAGTGCAACAGGAGGGTAAGTATTGGATAGTGTAGGGATAAGAATACTATCCCCATGAACCCCAAAACCCATACCCACCCTAAAACTAAAAAATCCCCACTACTTACCATATAATGCGTTGTAATGGCATGCGTTGTAATGATATTCATTGTAATGGCTTGCGTTGTAGTGACATACGTTGTAATGGCATGCGTTATAATGGTGTGCGTTGTAAGGGCAGCTGCGTTGTAATGACTGCATTGTGAAGGTAGTGCCTTGTAATGACTGCTATGTAAAGGTTGTTTCCCGGCTGAACTAGTTGAAGACTGTAGAATTCTGACCTGAAATTGTTTCTTCTTTAATGTATTTCAATTGGCAAAATACATTCCCCCTAATTTGCTTTCGAAATATCTACTTTTAAAATGTTGACATGTCTGAATGAGGCTGAACTGAATATATGATGTTACAACGCAAACAATTACAACGCATGCCTTTACAACGCGGTTTTTACATCGCAGCATCCATTACAATGCATGGTTTTACAACGCATGCCATCACAACCTATTTTTAGAAACTACATTTACAACACTTTCCATTACATCGCATACCTTTACAACGCATGCCATTACAAAACACAATACTTTTAGGGCAAGAGTAGTGTAAGTGTTGGATAGCGTAGGGGTAATAATTGCTATTCCCACTCCAGTGAGTGCAACAGTAGGGTAAGTGTTGGATAGTGTTGGGATAAAAATACTATCCCCATGTACCCCAGAACCCATACCCACCCTAAAACAAATAAATCCCCATTACTTACCTTATAATGCGTTGTAATGGAATGCGTTGTAATGATATTCATTGTAATTGCATGCGTTGTAGTGACATGCATTGTAATGGTATGCGTTGTGATGGTATGTGATGTAAGGGCAGCTGCGTTGGAATAACTGCATTGTGTAGATAGTGCAATGTAATGACTACTATGTAAAGGTTGTTTCCTGGCTGAACTAGATGAAGACTGTAGAAGTATTTTGCTTGTTTGGAGGCCCCAGTTATTGCCAAAAAGTAATATGCAGTTTATCCAGCAGTCTGGCTGAAAGAGGGCACACACCCTTGAGTGGTATCTCTATCAGCTGAGTTGAACTTTTGACCTCTTCTGCCACCAGGGCAGAGGCTGGCATGAACATTCTGAGAGAAGAATGCCCTGTGTCAGTATTCTGTGCCAACATTCTAAAGCTTCCCTGCCCAGCCCCCGCTTCAAGCACCCTTCTCAGAGAGGAACATGAAAAGTGGCAGAAGCTTTAGATACAGAGATCGGTTCTGGCTCATGTCACTCTTGCTTTGGCCAAATGATTGAACCTTACAACAACCTTACCCAACACTCTCCAGGTTATCCCTGTCCCTCACTTCACTCACTTCATATTCATTACATACACCCGGTATTGTTCCCTTTTCTATTCATTCCTAAATTGTTTACTATCCACACCCCCTTGTTACATTCATTTGCCTTGCACATTTATTTCCTATGCTGGTTCTCTGTGAGAGAAATAGTGTGGCCTCAGTGAGATTTCCCTCAGCACGGCAGCCATCTTGGACTGCCTCTGACTGCATTAAGTCTCATTTCACACAAAATGGAGGTTGTTCTTCAGTTCACCCATATCTAAATTTACAAACAGTTGTGAGCTTCAATTCTTTATTTTAGGCTAAAGAATCGTAAACAAAGAATAGTGTTTTCAGTGAAAACACACTTTTATCTTTCACAAAAGATAGCACAGCTGATTCACATTTCCCTCACTAAACATTTGCTTTTTTTAATAATATGTTTGTTGCCATCAAATACATAACACGATTTTCATAAAAACATTAATTTTCATTCATATTCTTTTAGGTATTGCTGTGGCATCACACCTTTTATCCTCAGCATAGCAGGCAGTTTTTGTGGTTCTCACACAGGCAAAAAACTAAATGTATAGTTGTAAACATTCTTTTCATTTACAAATCCAGTCAGAAAAAATGTGTTCCTTTGGTTATATTAGATGCACTTTATTGGACTGTGGTTTTCTCACTGTACTGCACTGTTTCATTGATCACCTGGCCAGCTTTGTTTTACTTGGCCTTTCCTATTTAATAAATGACTTCATACAACATACAGTTATTGTTTGTCTACCCTGTATTGAGACAATGGGAGTCCACTTTTGGTTTTATTATGATTCAGGGGAGTAGGGTAAAAGGCGTTTGTGACAATAGGTGCCCACCTATAAATGTGTACACTGAAACTCTCTTCAATGAGCATACATGCCAACATACCAGATTCAAGCTTGAGACTACCAATGTTTAATCCAAAATGGCTTTTTCTGTTTCTGACCTGAAATTGCTTCTTCTTTAATGTATTTCAATTGGCAAAATACATTCCCCTTAATTTGTTTTCAAAATATCTACTTTTAAAATGTTGACATGTCTGAATGAGGTTGAACTGAATATATGATGTTACAACGCAAACAATTAAAACGCATGCCTTTACAACGCGGTTTTTACATCGCAGCATCATTAAAATGCATGATTTTACAACGCATGCCATCAACGCATTTTTAGAAAATACATTTACAATGCATTCCATTACAACGCATAGCTTTACAACGCATGCCATTACAACACGCAATACTTTTAGGGCAAGAGTAGTGTAAGTGTTGGGTAGCGTAGGTTTAAAAATTGCTATTCCCACTCCAGTGAGTGCAACAGTAGGGTAAGTGTTGGATAGTGTAGGGGTAAAAATTTCTATTCCCACTCCAGTGAGTGCAACAGTAGGGTAAGTTGGATAGTGTTGGATAGTGTAGGGTTTTAAAATACTATCCCCATGTACCCCAGAACCCATACCCACCCTAATACAAAAAAATCCCCATTACTTACCTTATAATGCGTTGTAATGGCATGCGTTGTAATGATATTCATTGTAATGGCATGCGTTGTAGTGACATGCATTGTAATGGCATGCGTTGTAATGGTATGTGATGTAAGGGCAGCTGCGTTGTAATGACTGCGTTGTGTAGGTAGTGCGTTTTAATGACTGCTATGTAAAGGTTGTTTCCCGGCTGAACTAGTTGAAGACTGTAGAATTCTGACCTGAAATTGCTTCTTCGTTAATGTATTTCAATTGGCAAAATACATTCCCCCTAATTTGCTTTCACAATATCTACTTTTAAAATGTTGACATGTCTGAATGAGGCTGAACTGTATATATGATGTTACAACGCAAACAATTACAACGCATGCCTTTACAACGTGGTTTTTACATCGCAGCATCCATTACAATGCATGATTTTACAACGCATGCCATCACAACGCATTTTTAGAAACTACATTTACAATGCATTCCATTACAACGCATACCTTTACAACGCATGCCATTACAACACGCAATACTTTTAGGGCAAGAGTAGTGTAAGTGTTGGATAGCGTAGGGGTAAAAATTGCTATTCCCACTCCAGTGAGTGCAACAGTAGGGTAAGTGTTGGATAGTGTAGGGGTAAAAATGTCTATTCCCACTCTAGTGAGTGCAACAGTAGGGTAAGTGTTGGATAGTGTAGGGGTAAAAATTTCTATTCCCACTCCAGTGAGTGCAACTGTAGGGTAAGTTGGATAGTGTTGGATAGTGTAGGGATACAAATACTATCTTCATGTACCCCAGAACCCATACCCACCCTAAAACTAAAAAATCCCCATTACTTACCTTATAATGCGTTGTAATGGCATGCGTTGTAATGATATTCATTGTAATGGCATGCGTTGTAGTGACATGCGTTGTAATGGCATGCGTTGTAATGGTATGTGATGTAAGGGCAGCTGCGTTGTAATGACTGCGTTGTGTAGATAGTGCGTTGTAATGACTGCTATGTAAAGGTTGTTTCCTGGCTGAACTAGTTGAAGACTGTAGAATTCTGACCTCAAATTACTTCTTCTTTAATGTATTTTAATTGGCAAAATACATTCCCCCTAATTTGCTTTCAAAATATCTACTTTTAAAATGTTGACATGTCTGAATGAGGCTGAACTGAATATATGATGTTACAACGCAAACAATTACAACGCATGCCTTTACAACGCGGTTTTTACATCGCAGCATCCATTACAATGCATGATTTTACAACGCATGCCATCACAACGCATTTTTAGAAACTACATTTACAATGCATTCCATTACAACGCATACCATTACAACGCATGCCATTACAACGCGCAATACTTTTAGGGCAAGAGTAGTGTAAGTGTTGGATAGCGTAGGGGTAAAAAGTTACTATTCCCACTCCAGTGAGTGCAACAGTAGGGTAAGTGTTGGATAGTCTAGGGGTACACATTTCTATTCCCACTCTAGTGAGTGCAACAGTAGGGTAAGTGTTGGACAGTGTAGGGATACACATTTCTATTCCCACTCTAGTGAGTGCAACAGTGGGGTAAGTGTTGGATAGTGTAGGGATAAAAATACTATCCCCATGTACCCCAGAACCCATACCCACCCTAAAACAAAAAAATCCCCATTACTTACCTTATAATGCATTGTAATGGCATGCGTTGTAATATTATTCATTGTAATGGCATGCGTTGTAGTGACATGCGTTGTAATGGCATGCGTTATAATGGTATGTGTTGTAAGGGCAGCTGCGTTGTAATGACTGCGTTGTGAAGGTAGTGCGTTGTAATGACTGCTATGTAAAGGTTGTTTCCCAGCTGAGCTAGTTGAAGACTGTAGAATTCTGACCTGAAATTGTTTCTTCTTTAATGTATTTCAATTGGCAAAATATATTCCCCCTAATTTGCTTTCAAAATATCTACTTTTAAAATGTTAACATGTCTGAATGAGGCTGAACTGAATATATGATGTTACAACGCAAACAATTACAACGCATGCCTTTACAACACGGTTTTTACATCGCAGCATCCATTACAATGCATGGTTTTACAATGCATGACATCACAACGCATTTTTAGAAACTACATTTACAACACATTCCAGTACATCGCATACCTTTACAACGCATGCCATTACAACACGCAATACTTTTAGGGCAAGAGTAGTGTAAGTGTTGGATAGCCTAGGGGTACAAATTGCTATTCCCACTCCAGTGAGTGCAACAGTAGGGTAAGTGTTGGATAGTGTAGGTGTAAAAATTTCTATTCCCACTCCAGTGAGTGCAACAGTAGGGTAAGGGTTGGATAGTGTAGGGATAAAAATACTATCCCCATGTACCCCAGAACCCATACCCACCCTAAAATAAAAAAATCCCCATTACTTACCTTATAATGTGTTGTAATGGCATGTGTTGTAATGATATTCATTGTAATGGCATGCATTGTAGTGACATGCGTTGTAATGGCATGCGTTGTAATGGTATGTGATGTAAGGGCAGCTGCATTGTAATAACTGCGTTGTGTAGGTAGTGCAATGTAATGACTGCTATGTAAAGTTTGATTCCCGGCTGTACTAGTTGAAGACTGTAGAAATATTTTGCTTGTTAGGAGGGCCCAGTTATTGCCAAAAAGTAATATGCAGTTTATCCAGCAGTCTGGCTGAAAGTGGGCACACACTTTGAGTGGTATCTCTATCAGCTGAGTTGAACTTTTGACCTCTTCTGCCACCAGGGCAGAGGCTGGCATGGACATTCTGAGAGAAGAATGCCCTGTGTCAGTATTCTGTGCCAACATTCTAAAGCTTCCATGCCCAGCCCCCACTTCAAGCACCCTTCTCAGAGAGGAACATGAAAAGTGACAGAAGCTTTACATACAGAGATCGGTTCTGGCTCATGTCACTCTTGCTTTGGCCAAATGATTGAACCTTACAACAACCTTACCCAACACTCTCCAGGTTATCCCTGTCCCTCACTTCACTCACTTCATATTCATTACATACACCCGGTATTGTTCCCTTTTCTATTCATTCCTAAATGATTTACTATCCACACCCCTTGTTGCATTCATTTGCCTTGCACAATTATTTCCTATGCTGGTTCTCTGTGAGAGTAAGAGAGTGGCCTCGGTGAGATTTCCCTCAACACGGCGGCCATCTTGGACTGCCTCTGACTGCATTAAGTCTCAGTTCACACAAAATGGAGGTTGTTCTTCAGTGCACCCATATACGAATTTACAAACAGTTGTGAGATTCAATTCTTTAATTTTAGGCTAAAGAATCGTAAACAAAGAATAGTGTTTTCAGTGAAAACACACTTTTATCTTTCACAAATGATAGCACAGCTGATTCACATTTCCCTCACTAAACATTTGCTTTTTTAACAATATGTTTGTTGCCATCAAATACATAACATGATTTTCATAAAAACATTAATTTTCATTCATGTTCTTTTAGGTATTGCTGTGGCATCACACCTTTTATCCTCAGCAAAGCAGGCAGTTTTTGTGGTTCTCACACAGGCAAAAAACTAAATGTATAGTTGTAAACATTCTTTTCATTTACAAATCCAGTCAGATAAAATGTGTTCCTTTGGTTATATTAGATACACTTTATTGGACTGTGGTTTTCTCACTGTACTGCACTGTTGCATTGATCACCTGGCCAGCTTTGTTTTACTTGACCTTTCCGATTTAATAAATGACTTCATACAACATACAGTTATTGTTTGTCTACCCTGTATTGAGACAATGGGAGTCCGCTTTTGGCTTTAGTATGGTTCAGGGGAGTAGGGTAAAAGGCTTTTGTGACAATAGGTGCCCACCTATAAATGTGAACACTGAAACTCTCTTCAATGAGCATACATGCCAACATACCTGATTCAAGCTTGAGACTACCAATGTTTAAGCCAAAATGACTTTTTCTGTTTCTGACCTGAAATTGCTTCTTCTTTAATGTATTTCAATTGGCAAAATACATTCCCCCTAATTAGTTTTCAAAATATCTACTTTTAAAATGTTGACATGTCTGAATGAGGCTGAACTGAATATATGAGGTTACAACACAAACAATTACAACGCATGCCTTTACAACGCGGTTTTTACATCGCAGCATCCATTACAACGCATGATTTTACAACGCATGCCATCACAAAGCATTTTTAGAAACTACATTTACAACGCATTCCACTACAATGCATACTTTACAACGCATGCCATTACAACTCGCACTACTTTTAGGGCAAGAGTAGTGTAAGTGTTGGATCGCGTAGGAGTAAAAATTGCTATTCACACTTTAGTGAGTGCAACAGTAGGGTAAGTGTTGGATAGTGTAGGGGTAAAAATGTCTATTCCCACTCCTGTGAGTGCAACAGTAGGCTAAGTTGGATAGTGTTGGATAGTGTAGGGATAAAAATACTATCCCCATATACCCCAGAACCCATACCCACCCTAAAACTAGAAAATCCCCATTACTTACCTTATAATGCGTTTTAATGGCATGCGTTGTAATGATATTCATTGTAATGGCATGCGTTGTAGTGACATCCGTTGGATTGGCATGCGTTGTAATGGTATGTGATGTAAGGGCAGCTGCGTTGTAATGACTGCGTTGTGAAGGTAGTGCGTTGTAATGACTGCTATGTAAAGATTGTTTCCTAGCTGAACTAGTTGAAGACTGTAGAATTCTGACCTGAAATTGCTTCTTCTTTAATGTATTTCAATTGGCAAAATACATTCCCCCTGATTTGCTTTCAAAATATCTACTTTTAAAATGTTGACATGTCTGAATGAGGCTGAACTGAATATATGATGTTACAACGCAAACAAGTTCAATGCATGCCTTTACAACGCGGTTTTTACATCGCAGCATCCATTACAATGCATGATTTTACAACGCATGCCATCACAACGCATTTTTTAGAAACTACATATAAAAATGCATTCCATTACAACGCATACAATTACGACGCATGCCATTACAACGGGCAATACTTTTAGGGCAAGAGTAGTGTAAGTGTTGGATAGCGTAGGGGTAAAAATTACTATTCCCACTCCAGTGAGTGCAACAGTAGGGTAAGTGTTGGATAGTCTAGGGGTACACATTTCTATTCCCACTCTAGTGAGTGCAACAGTAGGGTAAGTGTTGGATAGTGTAGGGGTACACATTTCTATTCCCACTCTAGTGAGTGAAACAGTGGGGTAAGTGTTGGATAGTGTAGGGATAAAAATACTATCCCCATGAAGCCCAGAACCCATACCCACCCTAAAACAAAAAATCCCCATTACTTACCTTATAATGCGTTGTAATGGCATGCGTTGTAATGATATTCATTGTAATGGCATGCGTTGTAGTGACATGCGTTGTAATGGCATGCGTTGTAATGGTATGTGATGTAAGGGCAGCTGCGTTGTAATTACTGCGTTGTGTAGGTAGTGCAATGTAATGATTGCTATGTAAAGGTTGTTTCCCGGCTGAACTAGTTGAAGACTGTAGAAGTATTTTGCTTGTTAGGAGGGCCCAGTTATTGCCAAAAAGTAATATGCAGTTTATCCAACAGTCTGGCTGAAAGAGGGCACACACTTTGAGTGGTATCTCTATCAGCTGAGTTGAACTTTTGACCTCTTCTGCCACCAGGGCAGAGGCTGGCATGGACATACTGAGAGAAGAATGCCCTGTGTCAGTATTCTGTGCCAACATTCTAAAGCTTCCCTGCCTAGCCCCCACTTCAAGCACCCTTCTCAGAGAGGAACATGAAAAGTGACAGAAGCTTTAGATACAGAGATCGGTTCTGGCTCATGTCACTCTTGCTTTGGCCAAATGATTGAACCTTACAACAACCTTACCCAACACTCTCCAGGTTGTCCCTGTCCCACACTTCACTCACTTCATATTCATTACATACACCCGGTATTGTTCCCTTTCCTATTCATTCCTAAATTGTTTACTATCCACACCCCCTTGTTGCATTCATTTGCCTTGCACATTTATTTCCTATGCTGGTTCTCCGTGAGAGAAAGAGAGTCGCCTCAGTGAGATTTCCCTCAACACGGCGGCCATCTTGGACTGCCTCTGCCTGCATTAAGTCTCAGTTCACACAAAATGGAGGTTGTTCTTCAGTGCACCCATTTCCAAATTTACAAACAGTTGTGAGCTTAAATTCTTTAATTGTAGGCTAAAGAATCGTAAACAAAGAATAGTGTTTTCAGTGAAAACACACTTTTATCTTTCACAAATGATAGCACAGCTGATTCACATTTCCCTCACTAAACATTTCCTTTTTTAACAACCTGTTTGTTGCCATCAAATACATAACATAATTTTCATAAAAACATTAATTTTCATTCATATTCTTTTAGGTATTGCTGTGGCATCACACCTTTTATCCTCAGCATAGCAGGCTGTTTTTGTGGTTCTCACACACGCAAAAAACTAAATGTATAGTTGTAAACATTCTTTTCATTTACAAATCCAGTCAGAAAAAATGTATTCCTTTGGTTATATTAGATACACTTTATTGGACTGTGGTTTTCTCACTGTACTGCACTGTTGCATTGATCACCTGGCCAGCTTTGCTTTACTTGGCCTTTCCTATTTAGAAAAAGAATTCATACAACATACAGCTATTATTTGTCTATCCTGTATTGAGACAATGGGAGTCCACTTTTGGCTTTATTATGGTTCAGGGGAGTAGGGTAAAATGCTTTTGTGACAATATGTGCCCACCTATAAATGTGAACACTGAAACTCTCTTCAATGAGCATAATGACAACACACCTGATTCAAGCTTGAGACTACCAATGTTTAAGCCAAAATGGCTTTTTCTGTTTCTGACCTGAAATTGCTTCTTCTTTAATGTATTTCAATTGGCAAAATACATTCCCCTAATTAGTTTTCAAAATATCTACTTTTAAAATGTTGACATGTCTGAATGAGGCTGAACTGAATATATGATGCTACAACACAAACAATTACAATGCATGCCTTTACAACGCGGTTTTTACATCGCAGCATCCATTACAACGCATGATTTTACAACGCATGCCATCACAACGCATTTTTAGAAACTACATTTACAACGCATTCCACTACAACGCATACTTTACAACGCATGCCATTACAACACGCAATACTTTTAGGGCAAGAGTAGTGTAAGTGTTGGATAGCGTAGGGGTAAAAATTGCTATTCCCACTCCAGTGAGTGCAACAGTAGGGTAAGTGTTGGATAGTGTAGGGGTAAAAATGTCTATTCCCACTCCTGTGAGTGCAACAGTGGGGTAAGTTGGATAGTGTTGGATAGTGTAGGGATACAAATACTATCCCCATGTACCCCAGAACCCATACCCACCCTAAAACTAAAAGATCCCCATTACTTACCTTATAATGAGTTGTAATGGCATGCGTTGTAATGATATTCATTGTAGTGGCATGCGTTGTAGTGACATGCGTTGTAATGGCATGCATTGTAATGGTATGTGATGTAAGGGCAGCTGCGTTGTAATGACTGCGTTGTGAAGGTAGTGCGTTGTAATGACTGCTATGTAAAGGTTGTTTCCCGGCTGAACTAGTTGAAGACTGCAGAATTCTGACCTGAAATTGCTACTTCTTTATTGTATTTCAATTAGCAAAATACATTCCCCCTAATTTGTTTTCAAAATATCTATTTTTACAATGTTGACATGTCTGAATGAGGCTGAACTGAATATATGATGTTACAACGCAAACAATTACAACGCATGCCTTTACAACGCGGTTTTTACATCGCAGCATCCATTACAATGCATGATTTTACAACGCATGCCATCACAACGCATTTTTAGAAACTACATTTACAACGCATTCCATTACAACACATACCATTACAACGCATGCCATTACAACGCGCAATACTTTTAGGGCAAGAGTAGTGTAAGTGTTAGATAGCGCAGGGGTAAAAACTACTATTCCCACTCCAGTGAGTGCAACAGTACGGTAAGTGTGGGATAGTGTAGGGGTACACATTTCTATTCCCACTGTAGTGAGTGCAACAGTTGGGTAAGTGTTGGATAGTGTAGGGATAAAAATACTATCCCCATTTACCCCAGAACCCATACCCACCCTAAAACAAAAAAATCCCCATTACTTACCTCATAATGCGTTGTAATGGCATGCATTGTAATGATATTCATTGTAATGGCATGCGTTGTAGTGACATGCGTTGTATTGGCATGCGTTGTGATGGTATGTGATGTAAGGGCAGCTGCGTTGTAATGACTGCGCTGTGTAGGTAGTGCGTTGTAATGACTGCTATGTAAAGGTTGTTTCCCGGCTGAACTAGTTGAAGACTGTAGAAGTATTTTGCTTGTTAGGAGGCCCCAGTTATTGCCAAAAAGTAATATGCAGTTTATCCAGCAGTCTGGCTGAAAGAGGGCACACACTTTGAGTGGTATCTCTATCAGCTGAATTGAACTTTTGACCTCTTCTGCCACCAGGGCAGAGGCTGGCATGGACATTCTGAGAGAAGAATGCCCTGTGTCAGTATTCTGTGCCAACATTCTAAAGCTTTCCTGCCTAGCCCCCACTTCAAGCACCCTTCTCAGAGAGGAACATGAAAAGTGACAGAAGCTGTAGATACAGAGATCGGTTCTGGCTCATGTCACTCTTGCTTTGGCCAAATGATTGAACCTTACAACAACCTTACCCAACACTCTCCAGGTTGTCCCTGTCCCACACTTCACTCACTTCATATTCATTACAAACACCAGGTATTGTTCCCACCTTTCTGAGAGAAACATACTGGGTATCTCTTCATTTTCAACATTCTGCAATGGCCTGGACATGTTTATTAAGTAGATCTTAAAATGAAAATATCTATTCTTTTTTAACGTTGCCTTTCTGACTTTTTTTTACTTTAGTTACCTGTCAGGGGTCATTAGGGCAGCTATAGAACACATTTAAAGTGTTTTCTTCCTACATTTACTCTTTCAAATATGTAGTGCGAGGGGGAATAAATACATTCTTTAGGTGATTTTACCTGTCATGCTGCTATAAAAGTGGCCAGGTGGCACGAAAAGATACCTAGTATTTAATTTGCTCACTTGCTTTTCACTACGAATTCCATGTTCTCTCATCTGTCCTCACTTCTTATTCATTGCTCGCTCCCCCATGTATTAACACAATTACAAGCATTGTTTCCTGTGCTAGTTTTCCTCTGTATGTGGATTGCAATGTTCTACTCTTGTAGAAAAGTGGGTTATTGTTGCAGTAACCCCTCCCCACCTTTTGCTAGAATTCTGATGCACTTTGACATGATGTGCCCTGGGGCACTGCCAATCAGGTTCCCAGGGCCTGTATTCTCTCCCAAAACTGTACCTTTGTACCCCCAATTGGCACCTCTCTGGCCACATGCAAGTACCCTGTAAAAGGTACCATAAGTACCAACGGCTCTGTGACCAGGGAAGGCCTCTAAGGGCTGCAGCACATATTGGGCCACCCTTATAGGTCCTGTACCTTTAAGAGATACACACTGCCATTGCAGGCTGCGTGTTTTTGGTGCAGAGAAAAGTGAAAAGTCAACATGACACACATACCCGTGCGCCATGCCTGCAACCCATTGCCTATTGCATAGATAAATCACCCCTCTAACTGGGTGCACTATACCATTGATGAGAGTACAGGTGAGACATTCTGAGACATTGTAAGAGCAGTAAAGCCACAAAGAGTATATGGTCTGGGAGTCTGTCATTACAAACATCACAGCACCATAATGGCTTTACTGAATTCTGGGACGTTTGGTAGAAAAGAAGATGCCCAGCAGAAAAGACTGCAGAGAAGAACTGACTTCGCCCCAGCCCTACCGGCCCGTCTGTAGTTTCTGGAAATGATGCGCCAAAAATGGCCTTGTCTTGCAGCCAGCTACCTCCAGAACCCCGGGAGGACTGACAGCCTTGAACAAAGACCGGATCTCCTGTGAACAGCAGCTCTGTTCAAAAGAAACTCCAAAGACAGACTCTGAGTCTACTGAGGCAAAAGAAACTCCATGCCTGGAACCACCACTGCACCCAACGCCTATGGCCCGAGTCTAAGTTTCCCACCGGTTCCAGCGAGGTCCACCAGTGCTCCAGAGTCCGAGACCACTGTGGGTTGACCCCTCCAAGACTCCCCGACGTTGCCTGCAGCCTCTGCACGGAGAACCCCTAACCGTGAGTAACCCGATTCGGTGGAATCTGACCTCAAAACGGCCCCCTCTGTCCGGCCGCCCTGCACCCTGTAGAAGAGGACCTGAGGTGCACCTATGTCCCCGAGCCCTCCAACTTACCTGCTTAGCTGTTGTTTCCTCCTGGAAGACTTCCTGGACCGAGCATGCAATCAAAGCCCAAAACCGGCAACATCCATTGAAAACAACGAGTCAACCAACGCCAAGCCAGCACACTGCACCCGGCCGCCCCTGTGCTGCTGTGGGTGCACCTTGTTCACAAAATCTAATCCTTTGCCCTGAGCTGAACCTTAGGAGCCTGGCTTCCACAACCTTGTGGCCTGCCCATGAGCAGCCACCAATAGAAGGCCCCCAATCCCCAATGGATAACATTGGGACTCAGCTCTCTGTACCCGGCCGCCCTAGTGCCGCCGAGGGTGTTCTCTGAGTGCATCCTTGACCCTGGGGGAACCCTGATTCTAACCCAGAAACACAACTCTACCAACCAAGTACTTACATTTATTCATTTCCTCCTATAGGAACGCATTGACTGCTTTTCTGTGAAAAAAGTTATGCGGAGTTGGAAATTGTATGAGAACCTAGAAACTGTGTATTTACAAAAACTGACTTACTTACCTTTGAGTTAGGAAATGTGCCAGTGTGATATCTAGGCATATCACACGGAGTAGAAAAGGTAATCTGAAAAGTAATCTAAAAAGTAATTGCAAAGTAATCTAAAAGTAATTTCAATTGTTCCTGAACATTTGGCCTACCTGTATCTATGTTCAACTGCATTCAACTGTATTATTAGAAAGGTACTAATTTTACATACCTGCACCAAGTCTGGCTTGGTCCTAAAAATAAAATACAATAAAGAATTTTTTTTATACAAAACAATTGGGCGGAGTTCAGTCTTTCAGTGTATGAAATCATTTGTTGCCTTAGTGTGTACAATACATCCTTTAAACTACCCTCTGATTAAGCCTTACTGCTCGCCCACACTACCACAAATAGAGAGTAAGTTGCTATTTACTTTAACCTCTGTAAGCCTTTGCTGGATCCACTGGACTCACACTATACCTTCATTTGGTATAGTATATACAGAGTCAGAACTTTGCATTTGTTTAACTGACTTGGTCAACATCTGACCACATGACTGAATTCCTAAAATTACTTTAGAATTCTTTTTTTTTTTTTTAAATTGGCAATTTTTTTCAAAACTACAAAGTCTTGTTAGGGCCTTGGTTAACTCCTTTAGAATGTTTTAGAAAAATAAAAACTTACCATATTTAGGGGTAAGAGGGTTTAGTTTTGTTTCAGAATGTCTCTTAACAAGACCTCAACTGTTAGTGAAAACCTACCAAATGGCATAGCGAACATGGTTGAGGAGCTCGACCTCACCCCTTACCTCCATCTAGTATTTAGGGAGTTAAGGTCTCAATGCAAACTGAAAAACATTGTCACGGGGTCCCAACCCTCCAAACAAAAGCTGCAGGAGCTGTTGGCAAGGTGAAGACCTCTCAGATGGGGAAGAAGATATAGGGGATGAGGATAACTTCTAACCCCCCTTACTTCCTATGGAGGAGAAGGCCCCTGTGCCCCTGACTCCAAAAATACAACTCAAGGCACCTAGATCCCACACAGGTGGGTCTGGTGCTTCTGAGTCCATTAAGGACTGCCTCAATGAGGAGAGCAACCTCTTAGTGACGTTGGCCAAAAGATTAGCTTGGCTCTAGAAAAGGAAAGAGCAGAGATGAGACTAGCTCCCATCAATGGTGACAGCAACTTAATAAATAGCCCCAAATCCCTATATTTGAGGATGGTGATGATATCGCCAGGTGGTGCACAGCCTAAAAGAGGGATTGTGTAGCCAGAAAAGGGAAGAAAACTCAGTGGTGAGCACTGCTTTGGGAACTTTTCTCTGGTAAGTGCCCTCAATGGGGCAGAAGCAGAGTCCTATGAACTCATAAAGGTCACCCTGATTGAGGGATTTGGCCTCCCTTTTGAGGAGAATAGAATTAGATTCAGGGGGTCTCATAAAACCCAGAGTAAGCCCTGCGTGGAAATTGTAGACTGCTCAATGAAGACACTAGGTGACTGGTTGACTGGAAGTAAAGTGCAATATTATGATGTCTTTATAATTTGTTTATGAAACAACACATATTAAGGAAAAGTTGCATCAGTATCTGGTAGGCATAGGTCCAATTTCTCTCTAAGCATTGGGAAAGAATGCGGACCACTGGTTAGACAAGGGTGACCAGGACGTCCACTGGGGGTGACCAAAAGAAAGTGGTTAAAAAACCTCCCCAGAGGAAAGACAGTGAGCCTCCTAAAGATAAAAGTAAGGAGTCCCAGGTAGCCCCCTAAAAAACCTGTCCAGGAGGGTCGGCCCACCGAACCAGCACCCCCTATCACCTCCCTCTGCAACTGGACCCCGATCAGCACCGAAGACACCATCCGCACGATGAACACCATCCACTCCGGATGTCCAACCGACCCTTGCCCCCACCACGTCTTAAACAAGGCCGACTCCATCATCGCACCTCATCTGCGGGACATCATCAATGCCTCCTTCCACACCGTCACCTTCCCGGAGAGCTGGAAGTACGCCGAGCTCAACGCCCTCCTGAAGAAACCCACAGCGGACCCCACCAACCTCAAGAACTTCCGCCCCATCTCGCTCCTCCCTTTTCCTGCCAAAGTCATTAAGAAGACCGTCAACAGACAGCTCGCAGTCTTCCTCGAGACAAATGGATCCTTGCCCCTTCGCAGTCCGGCTTCAGAGCCAACCACAGCACCGAGACTGCCCTCATCGCAGTCACAGATGACATCAGATGCCTGCTCGACAACGGGGAAACAGCAGCCCTCATCCTCCTGGACCTCTCCGCAGCGTTCGATACTGTTTGCCACTGCACCCTAATACAGCGCCTCAGCAACATCGGAATCCAAGAGAAGGCCCTGGAGTGGATCATCTCGTTCCTCGCCGGAAGAACCCAGAGAGTCCGCCTCCCCCCGTTCAGATCTGAGGCCACCGAAGTAATCTGCGGCGTACCACAAGTATCATCACTCAGCCCAACCCTCTTCAACGTCTACATGAGCCCCCTTGCAGCTATCGCACGACAACACAACCTCAACATCATCTCCTACGCCGACGACACCCTGCTGATCCTCTCCCTCACCAACGACCCTGCCACCGCCAGAGCTAGCCTACACAAATGGATGAAAGACGTCGCCGAGTGGATGAAGAACAGCCGCCTGAAACTGAACTCAGACAAGACAGAAGTCCTCATTCTGGGATCATCGCACTCCGCCTGGGACGATTCCTGGTGGCCCCCTGCCCTGGGCTCCACTCCCAAGCCAACGGACCACGCACGCAACCTGGGCTTCATCCTGGACTCCTCCCTCTCGATGACCAGACAAGTCAACGCCGTCTCCTCATCGTGCTTCAGCACCCTGCGTATGCTCCGTAAGATCTTCCGCTGGATCCCCACCGAGACCAGGAAGACGGTCACCCAGGCACTCGTCACCAGCCGACTGGACTACGGGAACACCCTCTACGCCGGAACCATAGCCAAACTGCAGAAAAGACTCCAACGCATCCAGAACGCCTACGCACGACTCGTTCTGGACATCCCCCGTCACAGCCACATCTCCGGCCACCTGAGAGACCTGCACTGGCTCCCCGTCAGCAAGAGGATCACGTTCAGGCTCCTCACCCACGCACACAAGGCTCTCCACGACCTAGGCCCCAAGTACCTCAAAGACCGCCTGACCTTCTACACGCCCACCCGCCAGCTACGATCGTCCAGCCTTGCCCTCGCCGCCATACCACGCATCCGTAGAGCCACCGCCGGAGGAAGATGCTTTTCCTACCTGGCAGCCAAGACGTGGAACTCCCTCCCCATCCACCTTCGGCTGACCCAGGACCACCTTTTCTTTCAGGAAGCAACTCAAGACCTGGCTGTTCGTGCAGTAAAGTATCCCCTACCCCAGCGCCTTGAGACCCTTCCGGGTGAGTAGCGCGCTATACAAATGGCTTGATTGATTGATTGATAGACACCTCACAACCTAAAACTGGGTACTAAGGTAAGAGTTGGGATTCCAACAGGTATGGTGTCACAACTGTCAAAAGACAGGTCACCACACCAAGGACCCTAGCTGTCCTCAAAGCAGAGCCCCCTAGTGCAGCTCCAGAGGTTGCCAGTGTAGTCTCTGAGGGTTGTTTCTCAGATGAGGAAGTCCTTATAGCCTTCAACTGGAAAATGGGCACAAAAGGGTAGTTGGAGATTCCAGAGGGGAGTTGAAACTTCCACTACCTACTGGTGAATGGAATCCCAGCCCGTGTCCTGAGAGATACATGTGCCAGTCACACAGTGGTGCATGACAGGTTGGTGCTCGCCAACCAGTATGTCCCAGGAAAAACAAAAAGAGTAAGGGCTCCCTCAGGGGAGGCCACTGTGGCTCTGGCTATAGTACCCCTAGAAATCGATGGGTCTTTTATTTCGAGAAAGGTGGTAGTTAACAAACACCCTCCCCTTGATTGTCTCCTTGGGAGTGACCACTCAGAGGTTGGTCGTAGCCACAGTGAGGTACTGGTCCAGTGCCAGACCTCAGGCAAGGACTGGGGGGGAGGGGCTGAACGTACAGCTAGTGCATAGAAGCCCCAAAAGAAAAAGAAGACAGTGTACAGAAGGTGGACAACTGTTAGCCACAGTTCCAGTGGGTCAGGGAGACTCTATCCTAGTAAGGTAGACCTCCAACTTGGAACTGGTGTAGTCCTCCTTAGCTCACAAAAAGACCTGACTAGTCAGGCAACTGTCCAGCCTGAGTTGGTGGCTCCTCAGATGGAAGAACAGAGGGTGGAAGAAGGGTGTTCACTACATAGTGAAGTGACCCCCTACCCTAAAACAGCAGACAGACAACCAGAACTCAAAGAAGTCTGTACGTAAGCCCCTTCAGAGCTAAAGGTATGGTTCTGGGTGCTGGCAGCTGTCAGTGGCCTCTGCTGTGTGTTAACCTTCATGGCAGCACTGTCCTCGGCCTGGTGGTCTAACCCCCTGCCAAATAGCAAGTTAGGTACCCTGACACTATTGGTCATGTTTGGGTTACTCAAGCTGTGGGTAACCTCTTTGGGTAAGCTGGGACTTGCCCTAGCTATGTTAGACTTTTGCAGAGGTAGGCACCTGTGAGCCCAAGATAAAAAGATGGGGTAAAGAAACTAAAGAGCTAGGAATGGAGCATTGGGAAGTAGGTCCCGAAACTGTTGAGGTAGGCCAGCTCCCCAAAGGGACTGATTTGGGAAAAAGGATGCGAGGCAGAGTAGGCCCTGTAAGTTGCAAACCACTTCCACTACACTTCCTCGCCTCAAAGACTAGGAAGACTATCCCAGGTTTGACTGAGTCTCCTGGCCTTTGGAGCTTTGGAAGGTGGGGGGGTTCTTGTGTAGGAAAATGGGTTTCTGTTGCAGTACCCCTCCCCTCCCCCACTCTTTGCCAGACTTCTTGATGTGCCCTGGGTCCCGGCCAATCAGGTCCCAGGGCCTGTGTGTGTTCTTTTCCCAAACTTTACCTTTGTACCCCCAATTGGCACCTCTCTGGCAACATGTAAGTCCCTTGCAAAAGGTACCATGGGTACCAAGGGCACTGTGACCAGGGAAGGCCTCAAGGGCAGCAATAGAACACATTTAAATTGTTTTCACCCTACATTTATTGTTTTAAGTATGTATTGAAAGAGGGAATAAATACAGTCTTTAGGTGATTTTTTCATACTTTTGTACCTGTCATGCTGCTATAAAAGGGCTACAAGCAGTGGAGATCCATAGACGGTCGGCCGATTAAAAGAGACTTATCAGGGTCTCGGATTTTCTTCGCAATACAGCAGAGCAACCTCCACGCAGTAATAGTGATTCACTTATAAAAACTGAGAATTTTGACCTTGATTACAAAGTGTCAAGTTCATATCTAGTAGGTGATTTGTGGTAGCCGAATACGAGTCCGTCTTCCCCAGATACTTGTGGGATTACACCCAGGTGGTAGAAGGGACCATCCTTACCATGTTTTCCCTTTTTTTCAGCGATACGGGTCATTTTGATCAAGATTCCTAATACTACGTCTTGAGCCATTATTCTTGGGATTGCACCCAGGTGGCAGACGTCACCAGTATTGCCATACTCTTACCCCTTTTTTGTGCGACACGGGTCAATTGATCAAGATTCTAAACTATACGTTTTGCCTTGAAAAAGATTCCTTGAGACGAAACGCGTGTCGGCGGTGTGAGCTGGAAAGTTTTTATATCTATGAAAATAAAGATTTGGAAGTCTAATATCGGGTCTGGATCCATAATTTGGAGTCTGTTGTGATAAATTGTTATATACTAATGAATAAGGAAAAAAATCAAAATACAATATCATTGATTGACAAATCCAAGAAACTAGTTTAAGATATTTTACAACAATAGATGTAACGTAACAAGCATTTGGGAGTGCTGTATGATCCTATTTCTTTTTTCTTGATATTGGCACATTTTGTGCATTTTAACATCTTAGGTGGTGGATGTATTTCAGGCGATAATAGCACCACTTTGAATGATATAAACACAAATTTGTCTAAAATACTTCACGTTAAATGATCTTTTGAGATATGTATTGACATTATGTGCGGACGTTTTCTCCTTTGATGGGGAAACACTACCACCAATCCTCTTTAGAATGCTGCTATAAAAGTGGTCAGGTGGCACCAATAGATACCTATGTCATTAATTTGCTCACTTGCCTTTCATTATTCGCTGTTCACTCATCTGTCCTCACTTCTTATTCATGGCTCGCTCCCTCAAGTATAGAGACACTCATAAGCAATGTTTCCTGTGCTAGTTTTCCTCTGTATGTGGGATCGCAATATTTGTATGCACCTTTTTATCAATGTGTGCACAGCAGTATGTTGCGGTAAGCAGAGGTAAATAGTGTGAGAAACAGTGCCCACTTCACTCCAGGCTATTAGGAACACTCTCTTGTAGAAAAGTGGGTTTCTGGTTGCAGTAACCCACCTACACACTATTTGCCAGGTTTCTGATGCACTTTGACTTGATGTACCCTGTGTCCCTGCCAATCAGGTTTCCAGGGCACTATACTCTCTCCCAAAATGGTACCCTTTTGCCCCCAATTGTCACCTCTCTGGCCACATGTAAGTCCCTTAGAAAAAGTACAATGGGTACCAAGGACACTGTGCCCAGGGAAGCCCTCTATGGTCTGCAGCACATATTGAGCCACCCTTAAAGGCCCTGTACCTTAACACACACACACTGCCATTGCAGGCTGTGTGTTTTGGTGCAGAGAAAAGTGAAGAGTCGACATGGCACACATACCTGTGTGCCATGCCTGCATCCCACTGCCTATGGTACAGGTCAGCCACCCCTCTAGCTGGGTACACTATACCACTGGTGAGAGTACAGTTGCATGAGCACTGTACCCCTACAGTGTTTAAGTCCATTCTTAGACATTTTAAGTGCAGTGAAGCCATATAGATTATATAGTCTGGGAGTTTTTCATTACGAACTCCACCGCACCATAATGGCTTTACTGAATTCTGGGAAGTTAGGTATCAAACTTCTCAGCATAATAAACCCACACTGATGGCAGTATTGGGATTTATTATACCATGCACTCAGAGGGAATCTTAGAGATACACCCTGAAAAAGAGAACAGCCTCTGGTGGGTTCCCCAACTGGTAACCACCAGCCTGCCATCACAAGACATGTTTCTGGACCAATGGGATGGGAGCCTTCGCTTCCTCAGCCCAAAAACTAAGCCTTTCCTGGGCAGAGGTGGTCACAGCCCCCCCAGGTTATCTGTGGTAGGGGAGCTTCAAAGGCCTTGCCACCTTTGTAACATGACCCGAGCCTCTCCTGCTATCAGGAGCTGGCCCTCTTCCTGTCTCTCCCCCTTTTCGGTGGGAGGACAGGCAGGAAAAATTAGAACAACCCAAAAGGTGTGCCCACCTATGCCAACCCCACCCCTCAGGTGGGAGAGGCGAGGTGAAGCTCACCCTTCAGTGCCCACCATCTTGCAGATGGCAGGCACTCTCCAATCAGTGTTAGGGATTGTGCCCCCTCTCCCACATAGGGTGAGCACACCAAGGGTGTAGTCACCCTAAGGTCAGAATTTTATTGGTACCTGAAGCAGAGACCCATAAAATGCCCCCTAAATGCAGTATTTAGGGGGCAGCCCTGAACCCAGGAGGCAGATTCATGATACCTACAAAGAAGAAGGATGAAAGAAGATGGCCAGCAGAGGAGAATGCAGAGAAGAACTGGCTTGGCCCCAGCCCTACTGGCCCGCCTGCAGTTTCCTGAGATTCTGCGCCAAAGAGGGCCTTGTCCTGCAGCCAGTAATCTCCTGAACTCCTGTAAGGACTGACTCCCTTCAACGAAGACCGGATCTCCAGCAGCTCTGTTCAAAAGAATCACTAAAGAAATACTCAGAGCCTGCTGAGGACAAAGAAACCTGACGCCTAGAACAACCACTACACCTGATGCCTACGGCCTGTGTCTTGAGGTTGATGTAGATATCAAACAAATGAACACATCATCCTAACTTGGGGAAGATCTGATAATGTCTGCGTAAAGGTTTCATTTAAATACAAACATCTGAGAGTAGATGGTCCTTCCCTTTGAAGCCTTATATTTCTGATTGACTGATTGTTATGAATCAATCACGTGTGATAGTAATTGTGGCCACAAATGATTAAAATCTCACCAATTTTTCAAATGGGATGTTAACTGATTAACAGAGGGTTTTTTCATAATAGGATCCAAAACTTGAAATGCATAATTCTGAAGGGGAGTATAAATAACCATAACACTATTGTTATTAAATGAATATTTTCAACATTGTATTTATATGAAAGTTATAGTAACATCTAATTTTTAATTTAGTTTCTTGTGTGTTACTCAGGGAATTTTTTCTGTATCACATTTACTAACACAACTTTTAGATTAGTTCCCAGTCAATTTACAAAAAATTATGTTCACGATACATTCATCTTTCCTAAGTGCTTAATGATTTAAAAACTAAACCCAACACATCTTTATTGTTATGTGTTACTATAACCCCTTCTTTAGGGTGTGAAATTTTTAATAGTACTAATACTCATATTAACTTAAATCCTGAGCATCACATAGTGCCCCCTGCAGCTTTCTTTTTTTTATACTTCTTAGCAATTTGTCCATTTACTACATACTTTCATAATTACCAATAATGAGGGCATTCAGTTATCAGGTTGCTGCAGTCACTTAATACACCCTTTATTTCTAGGTAATTTGTACTTAATAGTTGCCAACACAAGTTTTTTCCTGATATAAATTCAAACAGTTTGACTAGGTGTTCATCACACCAAGATCACATCTCCTTCGTGCCACTATCTCATCACAGATCATAAACTGTTTTGACTTAAAAGACATATAGCAATCAGAGCGAAAGAGCTAACTTTTTCTCTCAGGTATATTTTTTCCAGGGGAGAATGTTTTCTTTGCCTGCCACAAGTTGTGAGATGTCTAAATAATAATCATAAGGTGATTTTTACACTTTCCCTGGGAGCACTAAGAAGTGAGTACTGATTATTGCAATTCAAGATGCTGGTAATTATAGGTCTGTGGTTGTCTCCAGAATATGGTTTACACTGAAAACAATGGTGGGCTTGCTTTATGAGAAATAATCAAAAATGGTAGAGTGAAAGCCCCAAATTAGCTTTTCTACAAATAGCTTCCTACCTAGCACCCAAATCCGCCCTCTAAAGTACCTTATCAGATATTGATCCTTTAGGTCTTTAAACCTTGAATTTAAGTATGGCATGTGCTGTCTTATGAGCATTTAATCAAATTCTTCACCCCTTATACATTTCATGTTGTTTTTTCATCAGCAATGAAAAGTATGTTTGGGTTGCTCTTCCTCAGAGGAGCAAGAATGCTGTTTCCCCTGTGCTGCTCTGTTGCTGATAATCTGATATCCAGTGCTATTGAAGATCTGTGAATACCTCTATCTTTTTATGCTTCTAATCTACATTGACCATTCCCAGAGCTAAAATCCTTTCGGTCATAAATTATTACCTATATTGAGTGCACCAGAAACAAAATTATTGAAAGTGGTATTATAATGGCCATTTGGGGACGGATTAGAGCCAAAGGCCTAATATGTATAGCATGAGTCCATTTTGTCTGTATTCTGATACTTGTATGGTTGTTGACTTCACTCAAACTTCAAAGTGCTGCTGGTTACAAAATAGAGCTGTTTGTCAGTGACAAATAACCTGGGGCCATTTTGTAACATACTCCTCACTTACACAGTTATTCACTAACTATAACTAACTGATTGCTCATTATGTCACTTTCCTCACTCACCTCATTTAATCCTTGTTAGTTTATACATTTCTTCACTCATTCTTCCTCATTATCTTCTCTACTCACTCAACTTACTCCTCTGTCTCTCTCATGCTCTTAACTCTGAAAACATCTCACAGATCTTTACTTTCTGATGGATACTTCTACCTGCAAATTCCTCATCTTTTTGAATATCCCCAGTGCCAATCAGGATCGGGAAACTCTTCAATAGCTCTCCTATGCAAATATAATGTGCTGGCTCCACTTCATTGCCATACATGGCATCACTGCGAAGTCATTAGAGCCATAAAATTCACCTTTAGGAGTGCTGACATCAGTTTCCTTCTTTGTGCTACACCTGCACATTCTGGAGCACTCCAAACTCTTCTCAGGAGTCTTGATGTCATGGGCGATTTCTTAAAAAATATAAAAAGTTTGGTTACAGTTACCTCACGATGATACCAGCCGAGCGGTATGGCTTTAAACCATACAGAGATTGTAATGGCCAAATCTCCATCAGAAATCCTGCAACATGTGCCTTTGGTGCCTGGGATTTGACCACGACCCGCAGGCCTGCAAATCATGTCAGTGTATGCATACAAAGGTGATTAAAGAACAAGAGGCCAAGATGTTTATGGCCTAGCACAAGACAAGCATTGGGGACGTCAAAATCGAGACAGTGATTGAAGTTGCTGCAGTAGCCATCTTCATCAAAGTCACCAAAGAAAAAAGAAAAAATTATAGAAGAGGCATGAGTCTCTCCGACATACTTCAAGAAGTAAGTCTCCACAACCCTGACTTTGCCACATTCAATGTCGCGAATCTGACATAATATCGACAGACAAAATATCTACATACAAAAATATCGACACAAAAATATCGACATCACAAATATCGGAGTTATATCTTCATAAAGGTAAGTACAAAAATATCGAAAAAAAATATCTTAGTACAAAAATATCGAAATTAAAAATATCGTTTTTTAAATGTATTAATAATAATGTAAACATTTTTTAAAAATACATATAATTTTTCAAATATTAAATAAAAACATTAAAACATATTTAAAAAATAATAACTAATACATATACGTTTAAAATTAAAAACTCTACATATAAATGAATATATATACTTACACCACATATTGCAACAGTAGGAAAAGCGTTGGATAGCGTAGGGATAAAAATTACTATTTCCACTCCAGAGGGTGCAACAGTAGGGAAAGCGTTGGATAGCGTAGGGGTAAAAATTACTATTCACACTCCAGAGGGTGGAACAGTAGGGAAAGCGTTGGATAGCGTAGGGGTAAAAATTACTATTCCCACTCCAGAGGGTGGAACAGTAGGGAAAGCGTTGGATAGCGTAGGGGTAAAAATTACTATTCCCACTCCAGAGGGTGCAACAGTAGGGAAAGCGTTTTATAGCGTAGGGGTAAAAATTACTATTCCCACTCCAAAGGGTGCAACAGTAGGGAAAGCGTTGGATAGCGTAGGGTAAAAAATTACTATTCCCACTCCAGAGGGTGCAACAGTAGAGAAAGCGTTGGATAGCATGGGGGTAAAAATTACTTCCCACACTACTCCCCCTTTAACACACAACAAACTACACATACAAAAAGACAATTAATATAAATATCAATTAATCAATTAATAACAATTAATATTATTAAATTGATGCAATTATAAATGACCTAATTAACACATATTAATTACCATTTTATTAACAATAAATACAAATAAATAAATACAATCTCTTTAATTAGTTAAATTTAATTATATAACACCCTATTCCCCTATAAACACACAACCCACTACACATAAATAAATCACATCATTTAATCACTTAATAATAATTAATTACCAAATAATTATTAATTAACTATAACAAAACATTATTTATATTAGAACATTAACTATAATTAATTTAATTAACTAATTAATAATAAGTAATTAACAATTAATTATTAATTAACAATAACACAAAATTAAATATATCAGCACATTAACTCTAATTAATTAAATTAACTAATTAATAATAACTAATTAACAATTAATTAACAATAACAAACAATGGTATATACTACAATATTAACTGTAATTAATTCAATTAACTAATTAATAAAAATTAATTACCAATTAATTATTAATTACAACTATTTTTTTTTTAATTATTAATTAATTCATTATTATTAAATTACTTCCCACCCTATTCCCCTATAAACCCATAACCCGCTCTGATACTAAAACGCAAAATGTAAACAAAATTACTAATTTCAAAACATACATTAAAAAACATATTTAACAAACATATAAACAACATAATAAAATACATAACACTAAATAAAATTTCGATATTAGTAAATTTCGATATTAGTAACATACATACCTTAAAAACGATATTCTGTCTGTCGATATTTTGCACTTCGATATTCTGTACCATCGAAATTAAAACATCAATATTATTGTATCTCAATATTTTTATTTCGATATTTTGTCTCTCTACCCAAGCTAACACCTGGTGCCTTTCCCACAACATAATCTGAGGTTTCAGCAGGGGATTTACTTTTGGGACCATCAGCAATACACCCAACAGCAGCCCCAACAACAGGGGATCTTCCCTCTACAAATAGTAGAGAGGACAAAGCAAGGGAAGAGCAGATGCTCTACCCCTTTCTCCTTCCTCCTCTTCTTCCCCAACCACTACAGGGAAACAGCCATAGTTACCCTTGTCCGAACACACACAGTCATTTTGGGGACAGACATCCCATTTTCACACGTTTGGAGGACTTCAGACCTTTCACAAGTTTTGAGGATTCCAGACCTTTGGGTCTTGTAGATTGTGGGAAGGGGTATGCCCTACCCTTCCAGCAGAACCCTCAACCATCTCTTCCAGTTACCAGTACTCCTGCCAGACCATCTGACTGTCCTTCAGCAAGAGGTTCTGACCTTACTAGTAATGGGTACTCTGGAGTGTGTTCCAGAGCAGGAGAGGGGCTAGTGATCCTGTCCCTAGCTCTGGTTCTTCTAGCACTGGAAATGGAAGTCTAGATTGTGTCTGTTGACCTGCAAGATATCTACTTCCACCTTCCTATCCTGCAGATACACAGGAATTTTCTAGGCATCACGGTCCGATCCGAACACTATTAGTTTGCTGTTCTCCCATTTGACCTCACTTTGCTCCTCCAGTCTTCACAAAGGTGGTGGTGGTAGATTCAGACCATCACAGATGACAATTAATTCCAGAATTCCTTTACCGGGATAACTGGCTCCTAAAAGCCAACTCACCAGGGATGTGTCCTACCATTTGCACACAACTGACAAGTTGTCGGTCAATATGAACTTTTCCATCAACAATTCTACGTCTCCCCTAGTTACATTACAGTGCATCCAGAGGCATATTTATCAATGTTTTGCATTGCCCTTTAACCGCGCAAGGCAGTGCAGGGCTACACAAAACCTAGAATGAGATTTACCAAGCCTGGCTGGATTAACAAAAGGCTGCGCAAGTCATTGCCTTGCGCTACTCTGCCCTGACAAGGCGTTCCATAGGTGAAGCATGGATATTTCTATGCATCCATCCATTGATTTTGGTGCATTCTCCGAATAAATCTGGGAATGTGTCAACATTCTACACCTTCCCAGGGGAGGTACAGCGAGGAGAAATGTGTCTATATATTTTCATTGTTTCCGCTTTCTAAGTGTTCGGCATTCTGCAACACACTTAGTTGAGGGAAGTGTCTTTCAGCGTTGTGTTTGTGCAGGAAGATGACCCTTCCTGCACAAAAACAATACTGCACCCCTGTGCAAGGGTGCCTGCTCTGGTGCAAGCAGTACATGTTGCGCCATCACAAACAGAGGACAGGAATATGCCAAATAATGTTAAATATGGCACATTCCTGCTCTCTCCCTTTTGTGCAGCGCAGCAAGGTATCTTGCAGCAATGCTTTGCTTGAAGACGTGATAAATTGGAAGGGACGGGATGGCATACCATTGCAAAATGAGCCTTCCCTTCTTCTCAGAAGGTTCACAACATCCAGGCTATGATTGTGATGTTTCAAAATGGAGTGATTGTTCCAGTCCTGATGGTCTTATGCCTCTTCGATCTGCAATCCTCCTTCATCCTTCTGGTCACCTATGCATGCTGACACATGAGGGCACTCCAATGATGTCTTTGCAGGCAGTGGTTCAAGCACATTTTATAACACTTTAGTGGCCTTACAGTGGTAGAGGATGGACAGCAATCTATCCCAAGTAAGTCCATTTCACTCTATCCCTCCGGTGGCAACAGGTATCACTGATGCCTCCACTCTAGAGTGGGTAATATATCTAGAAGAATGTGAGATCAGAAGCCCCTGGTCCCTAGATGAACGGAGATTGCTCATTAACCTCTAGGAATTACAGGTCATAATTTTGGCACTCAAGGTCTTCCTCACTTCCCTCAGTGATCAGTGTTTTCAGATCTTGATGGACAATAAACTATGTAGTATATCATCAAGCAGGGGTGAGTAGGGTCATACTTCTCTACCAAGAAGCTCTGAGACTCTAGTCTTGGGTTCAGGAACATTAGATTTGCCTGGTGGCACATCACCTTGCAGGTATGCTCAATGTGCTAGTGGATAGTTTCAGTAAGATTCATCTTGCCAACCACAAGTGGCATCTGGAATCGGAAGTAATCCAGGACATATTCCAGCTCTGGAGGACTCCTGATATTGACCTGTGTGCCACTCACGAGAACGCTCAATTCCTGAAATTCTGTGACCTCTAGTTTCCGATGCAGGGAGCATTGGGGCATGTGTTTCAGTTGAAGTTGAACTTTTCGCTTCATTATGTGTTTCCTTCCATTCCCTTGATTGCTCGAATTCTAAGGAAAAGTTTTCTTGATCAGGCCCAAGTAATCCTCATTGCCCCCAGATTTGCCACAAAGGGTGTAAAATGTAGACCTTATTCGCTTCTCCCTGTGCCCTCCGCTCTGTCTCCCTCACAGAGTAGACCTCTTGTTGTAGTCACATGGCGGGTTCTTCATCCCAACTGCTAAAGCCTCCACCTGTATTTCTAGAGATTTAACGGGCAACATGAGATCTCTTTCTTTACCTTCTGAAGGTGTGGATATTAATTTGTGTGCCCACAGTCATGTCCCCAAGATAGTGTACTGAGGCAGATGGAATTCATTTACCAATTGATATGTAGACAGCTTAGTAGACCCTCTTCAGGTTCATCTGTCTACCATCTTAGGATTGTCCTTTCACTAGCTCAGCAGTGGGGCGCAGTGGGTACTGCTAAAGCTCACTTATCAGACTTTTCGGCTTTTCTTTGTTTACCTGACCGGCTGTCCCTTTTCAAACCATCCATAGTTATGAGGTTCCTAAAGGGACAATTAACAAGTTTCCACCAATCCCTTGTAGGATGCCTCAATGGGGCTACAACTTGGTTCTCGTGTTTCTTTTATTTTCCCCTTTTGAACTATTACATAGTTGTCCTTTACGTTACTCACATTTAAGGCAGTCTTCCTGATCACTAACACACCAGCTAGACGTGTTAGCAAGTTGCAAGCGTTTAGTGTCAAACATATATTCATTTCTTTCAGTCCTAACAGATTGGTGTTAAAACCAAGGCTGCCTTCCTGCCAAACAGACTCCCAACCTTCTTCACTCATCCACAGGCAACCAAGTAAGAACAGAGACTGCATCGTCTTGATCATAAGAGAGCAGTTAGCTTCTATGTGGACAGAACATGCGAGTTAAGGCTAGATGATCAGCTGTTTGTGGGCTATATGGAGAAGGTGAAAGGCAAAAAAGTGCATAAGAGGACATTATCAAGATGGATAACCCTATGAATTACAATGTGCAGTGCTCTGGCTAACAAAGAGCCATCAGAAAGTATTCAAGCTCATTCCACCAGAGCAAGTTTTGTACTTCTGCAATAGCAACAGGAGTTCCGATAGCACACATCTGCAAAGTGGTGAGTTGGG
Organism: Lissotriton helveticus; assembly: GCF_964261635.1. Taxonomy (NCBI): domain Eukaryota; kingdom Metazoa; phylum Chordata; class Amphibia; order Caudata; family Salamandridae; genus Lissotriton; species Lissotriton helveticus. The sequence continues at coordinate 255,469,654 of NC_136061.1, forward strand.
TGTCCCTCTACACTTTTGCGTAGCATTACCATTTGAACTCAGAAGGGAGAATGGAAAGTCACTTTGCTCGCTGGTTCCTTGAGAAGTTCTTGGTAAAAACAGCCATGCACCCACACCTTGTCTCGTGACTATTGGGGGAATTTATTCAAAAGGTGACGAATCTGCAAGTAGAGCAAATACGCCCTGGAAATTTCTCTATCCACCCACACAGAATTATGTACTCAATCAATCAATCAAATCAAGCTTTATTCGGATCATACAAAATGTCCATAAAAGCATTCTATGAAATACAATAAAATCCATTTATAACCAAGACTATGCAAAAGAAACATTATCTTAACATAATTAAAATAAGCACAATCATTATACATGTATACCTATAGTAATTCTTAGTTCAATTTTTCTAAGTGAACAAGGTCATTCCTTTGTTTTTTTGCTGACATTATTTAACAAATTACTGCATTGCAGACTGGTATTCTTTCCAAATTCCGTAAATAATTAAAAGAAGTTTTATAGGATTACAGGCAATTATCTTTACAAATTGGACAGAGATACATTTTTCTAATTTCTATATACAAATTACAAAAGAGTCAAAAGTGAAGGGTGCTTTGTTTGGATCTACCATCACACGGGCAGTTTGGAAGATTAGCACACCACTTGCCCCTTTTAGGAAAAGCAAAAAGATGGTGTAATGTATTCATCCGTATCTGGTTAGGTAGAATCTATGCTGTACATTAGTTATAAAAACGAGGTATGGCTGCAGACCCATGGCGATTGGTCCCTTAAGATAAGATATAGCAATTTTCTTAGAACCTGAAACCTCATCTCTTAAGGCTGTCCTAACATTCAGGAGACTCCTTTTCAAATCAACCTTACTGATGTGTTGTATGTCTTCAGGTTGATTTCCATTCAGGGGCAAGTTGCATTCTTCTAAGAGACCACTAATATACTTAACCAAGGTATTTTCTTGCATCGGTCTGGGGACAAACAGTCTAAAATAATATCCCTCGTAAAGCGAGTTTCTTCCCTAGTCCAGATATGGTGCCACAAATTTAAGGCGGCTATGGTAATCAAATCGTGTATATATGGTGTTCCGGTTTCTCTATGCAAGATAATGAAAGGGGTAGAGGCCGGTACGGCTAACAAACGTCTTAAAAAGTTGTTTGCAAGAATTTGTAATGGCAAAGTATCCGTCTGGCCCCATAGTGCTCCCCGGTGATGCACTTTGCTCCGTATAGCTTGAGAATCTCCCGTACAGGTTTTTTACCAATTTTTTGGGAGAATCTAAAAATAGCCTCCCCAATTTCACAAATTTCAACTTGCATAGAGTTATATGTGTATTCCAAGTACCTTTACTGTTAAAAGGAATCCCTAAGTAAGAACATGTAAACGTTCTCTCTATTAATGTCGCGTTAATATAATGTGATTTTGTTTTAATATTCCTTTTACCGCAGGACATAACCAAAGTCTTACTCAGGTTAATTTTTAAATGTTTTCCGTCATAAATCTAGTAAAATTGTCCATCAGGGACTGTAATCCGTTCGCTGTCCTTGAAATTAGGACAGCATCATCGACGTACAATAATAGGAGTGTTGCCCGCTTACCGATCATTGGGACATCTACCCCCAAATTCTGTAGTAAAATATCAACGCCATTTATATGAAGTGAAAACAGAAGAGGTGCAAGTGTGCAGCCTTGTCTTATTCCATGTGTAATATTAAAGTGCTTTTTGCATTCCCCATGTATTCCATAACGTATCTTTGCGGACAGACGAGCATAGATTTTAGATAAGAAACTAATAATATCCTCCGGGGCTCCCATCCCTCCCAACGTCTCCCATAAAATGCACTTGACAAATCTACAAAGCAAAGGTGCAAGTATCCTTCCCTAGCGAAGGTGTATTTTCCTATTATTGTTGTAATACTTTATTCGATATAATCATATCATAAAAGTACAAACATTCAAGTTAATGGCATACATGATAAAAATGTACAATTCATAAGATAAAAACCAATAAAAATATTATTTACACTTTTAAAACAACTCTGATAGCGGTACTAAAGTGCAACAACGGTAATATACATATGGGCTTTCTGTACATGCAGGATCTATACTTTATTAGTATTTAGCAATCTGGTGCGAGTGAGCCATGCACTTGATAGGTACTTTGCAACTCCGCATACAACAAATAAAGATGTTGTATCGGTTAAGAGAATGCGGAGGGCGACCCTAAAATCTCTAACCCCCAACTCCCTGCATACTGGCTTCAACCATCGTGATCTCGCCCTCTTGTATGCTTTGCAACCAAACAGAAAGTGTGGTAGGGATTCGGTCTCACATGGAGAGCTTGGACAGGTGCCATTTGAGACCCGTGTTCCTTTCCATCCCCTAATAAATTTGTTAAGGGGTAGTGTCCCATACCTCATTTTAAAAAAATTGATCTGTCTTTTGGTATTTGGATGAAATCTAATAATGGTTCAAACCTCCTAGTGGGCTTATGCTCCAAAAATTGAGTGGTTAGAGCTTCCAATTTTGTACTCTTCTGTTCCTCAGTGTGTACCCACTCCCAGTAGATTTTCTTAACAACTTGCTTTGGAGGAGGGGACTGTGAGGTCCAGGATTCAGCCAATCCCAGCTTCATGGCCATTTGCCTCAATTTGTTTAGCCACTGGATCTTATTCGCACTATTCAAGGCTATCAGTTCGTCCATCACCAGGGCGTAATTTGCTAGTTCTGGGGTCCTTCTCAGGCGCACCCAGAACAGCACAGGGCGAAGGAGTACTATGTCTAAAATCGAGCGTTTGCCCATATCATGAAAAAGGGGCTTCAATGGGGTTGAGATAGGAACGGCAACTAAGTCCCTTATAAACTTATTCTCTGCTCTAGCCAGAATGGTGAAATTTTCGCAGCCCCACAGTTCCAACCCATAGACTGCGGAGGACAGCACCTTCCCTTCATATACAGCTAGAGCCCGGGCTATAGGCCTGCTGACTGACATACGCTGACTCCTCAGACTGGCTCCCGAGACTCTCTTGAGGTTTAGCAGCATCTTGGCAACATGGGAGTTCCATTTCATTCTATTGTTAATCCTGATTCCCAGGTAGTCAAAATCCTCCACCACCTCAAGAGGCGACCCATTAAGGGTGATATTAATTTTCTTTGCTTTTTTTGAAGGGGGCAGCACCATTAACTTGGTTTTGGATGTATTAATGGTCAGCCTGCGTTCATCGCAAAATAGACTGAATCTGTCCAGTAGTTTCTGCAGCCCCGATAGGGGTTTTGGACAACAGGAGGGTGTCATCTGCGAAGAGGAGGGTTGGTGTTTTCTCCCCCGCCAGGACAGGGGCATCGGCATTGTCCTCCCTCAAATGGTCTACCACCCCATTGATAAAGAGGGAGAACAATGTCGGGGCCATTACACAGCCCTGGCGTACCCCCCTATCCACAGGCACCCTCCCTGTTAGCTGTCTCTGATTCCGCCATCTAATTCTAGCATAATTATCTTCGTGAAGTTTAACTATAAACTCCAGGAGGTAACGCGGGAACCCCATTTCCAGCAGCACCCTCCAGAGTTTATCACGAGGCACCAAATGAAAGGCCCTTTTGAGGTCTATGAAGGCCAGATATAAATTCCCCTTCATAATGGTTACTGATTTCTAGTATATTGCCCAAAACCTGAAAACCTGGTCCATAGTACCCACATTCTGGCGGAAACCCGCCTGGAAGTGGGACAGTATATTCCCCTCCTCTAGCCACATACCTACTCTATTTATAATGATCCTGCCAATTATTTTCTGAGCAGCGTCGATTAAACTAATCGGCCTGTAGTTGGCAGGGTCCTCCCTATCGCCTTTCTTATGGATAGTAACAACTTCAGTGCCCCTCCACGAGTCAGGGACCATGAAGGATCCATGAAGGATTCTATTCATTAGAGGAGCAATAAAATCAGACCACAGCTTAGGGTCATGTATGTATAGATCGCCCGGTAACCCATCCGGGCCTGCCGCTTTAGAGGGGGGTTATGCTCCTGATAGCATCAGAAACTTCTCGGTCTACAAATTGTTCTACAGGTGTAAGTTCCTCATTAATAAAGTCATTTTGTACCCTCCATAATTGAACTAAATCATCTTCGCCACAATACAGATTTGAAAAATGGGAATGCCATTGTTGCTCAGTTATATGGTTAGGGAGGGGCTCTACTCCTCTCCTGTCAAGTTTGTTTATCAAGTTCCAAAACAGGGTAGAGTTCTTCGAACTGGCAGCAATCTTAAGTTGTTGCCAATATTCTTCCTCCCAGTCCTTCTTTGCACTTTTAATGCAATCGCTATATTCCCTTCTAGCCGTCCTAACTGCTATAGCGTCCTTTCTCCTAATGGCGTTTGCTATAGCCCTTCTCTTTTCCCTACAACCTGTTGTATACCATAGGGTGCCACTTTTTGGTGGATTCTTCTTCCTTGGTCCACTAGTATCTCTTATTGTGAAGAATTAACCAATTTTCTCTATTAGACTCTTGTAGGAGTCTATAAAATTCCGACTTTGTTCGGTTGACTGGGCGGAGGTATGGGATAGGAGTTCCCTAGTTTCTGCCTCTACTAGTTCTTTAATACGGATCAAAATATCTTCTTGGCACATCACCCTGTTCCACCTTAATCTGCGTTTGCAATTAGATGGAACTACTTCTTTTGTGATCATAAGTGGGCCATTTAATGCTTCCCTCTCATTACCCCATCTTATTTCCATGCAAAGTGGATTATGATTGCTATCCTGTGACTGTCTGACTTCCATGTCAACTAGTCTGTTCCAGGAACCGGTATCGAGCAGAATGTAATCAATACGGGATGGACAACTAAATCTGTTATAGGTCATCATACCATTTGGGTCTGAGGTTGTCCTACCGTTCAGGGTACGTAGGTTATATTCTAGTGTTAGGGAATTTATTTGGATCGCTCTTGGCGTCCATTTTCTGATTGGCGCTATGGTTAGAGGCGGGATGGACTGTCTAGAATCCTCTTCGTTAAGTCCCAGGAGATCTTCTTTACTTAAGGGTTCATATGTATAGTTAAAATCTCCCCCTACAATAATGCTAGGCAATGGGGGGATACCTGCTAGCGCCACCTCGAGTAAGGCTATAGTGGGTGAAGTTTGACCTCCTGGGGAACCTATAGCATAAACATTAAACAGCTCCATCGAGCTTCCAATATAGGAGCCCTTAGTGGAGATATGTAGTATGTCCTGCGACTGTAAAGTATGCGCAGTAAGTGCCCAATTCAAAGCCACACTAAACCATACGTGCAGTCCTCCCGATGGGCGACCTCTCCCTGAACTAATTGCCGGAATAAAGTGGGTGGAATATCCGCATTTATATAGGGGAGACATGCTCCATGTTTCCTGGAACATACAGATGTCGAACGTATCTATGAATTCTTTCCATTCTGGATTTGCCATATTTTTATGACGCCCAGCTATGTTCCAGGAAAGCAATTTAATCATGTTTGTGTTTGTAACCCTCTCTGTGTGAACTACTTCTGAAGCTAGTCTTCCAACTGCTGTTGTTAGGGGATATTGAGCGTTGACCACTTCATTAGACCTTTCTTCCCCCCGAGGAACAACCTCATCATTAATCTTTATAGCCTATCTATAAGGCTTGTGGTGAAATTGGTCTGACGTTCGGGCTTCCACATATTGTGTGTTTGTGTTACACTATTCAGATAGTTATCCTTTAATGGTCAGTCTATGTTGTTTAGACCCGATGCGTCCTCGGGCCTAGATTTAGACCATAGAGGTGCGTGTCTGATTTGTATGTTACAATTCCTAGGGGGGCATGTCCTATACTGTAGGGCTACTAGGTTCTCTGCAATTGCTGTGTTACCAAACTATATCTCAATACAGTCTGTTGATGAACTAGGCAAGGAAATTCTTTTAACATTAAACATATCCTCCATAATGACTGATCTGCGCAATGGCTTTATTGCGTATGAATTCACTGTTCTCATAAGTGTTAGCAGCTCCAAGCTTGGTGACCCCGGTCATGTAGACAATACCACAAGGGGATCTGTATGGTGTGTTTATCTGTTTGTTACTCCAATTAGTTGTTTCAGCCATGTCACTATAATATTTATTATCCCCCTGCAGGACCCTGCATTGTGATATTGACCCCCTCAATTTTGCTACTTCGGCATATGAGCCCGAGGTGTTTTGCCTGGCGGGTATTTTAGCTAGGGGGTTATGAGCTGGGATTTTGGGTCGGAACTCTACTACAGTTTTGGAGACACATAATGGGGCTGTTCGTGTATTGGGTTTAGATAGGGCCGCTCCTGCTGTTTGGTTTGGTGGGGCCGATCGCAAGATAGGGGCTTCCTTTTACCGGGTTGGACACTAACACTGGGTGTAGAGTGTTTGTTATGTGTAGTTCCTCCCGTTTTGTAAAGTCCATCATGAATTTCTTAATAATAGATATATATCCCTTACCAGGCTTTCCATTTTCATCATGATTAAATTATTAAAATTCAAACATCTGGAGCATTCACCTGGACTATTCACAGCCTCCACAGTCCCCCCCAGCCCTTGTGATAAGATCTCACTTAATTCCCTTGATTCCCATTCCAACACTGAAAAGCGATTAGTACAAGTGATGCCCATTTCACATGCAATCACCTGCGAGGACCTGTCTATATTCCCAGTTGATATAGCTGGAAGTTCGGCATTAGCACTCATGTTTGCCCCTCTTAATGCCTCTGTAACATTTACCTCAATGGGGCTAGCAGGGTTAGAATGCATATCATCTACTGAGCACTTGGATTTTGATCTTTTAGAAAAAATAGCTAGGATCACTTTGCTCTTTATCTGCAGTAAACCGTCGACCAGGGGATCAGGGTTATCCACATTTCTTAAGGTAGGAGCCGTCAATAGAATGTCCTCACAATCTTCAACAATAGATTCGATGCTTGACATAACACCATTAGCGGCAGCATGTAGCGACTTTTTGACTTCTTCCTTTTTTTGTTGTAATGGCAAGGGCACCCCCCCCCCCTCCATTACCTTCCTTTTACCCATTGCTAGCTACAACTTTCCCTGGTAAATGGGATAATATCCAACAACTCGAAGGTGGCCCAACACCATCTTGTGTATCAGGGAACAGTCAACTTGACGAATGAGCACAGTACCTTTTTTTTTTGATATGGGTGGTTCAAGTTCTCACATGTAAGGGGCGGGGCCCTGCCCTGCCTCGATCTGCCTAGGACGGCTGCAGACGGCCCCACCCTTGTCCCGGTCTTCTCCCGGCGCGCTCCCGTGCGCGTACCGTGGGACGAGGTTCCAAGGGATCCTTTATGCGCCTCCTGGTGCTTCCGTGTGATGTCTGCGGCGTCCTGGCCTCTAGTGGGGCTGCTGGGAGGTGTAGTCACAGGAGTGGAAGGGGCCCGGCGGAGCCAAGCCTGGCCGGAGGAGGGAGCGGAGTAAAGCCTGACCCACAGGTGCTGCTACAGGAATGCGGGGCTCGGCGGAGCCAAGCCCGGCCAAGATGATGAAGCAGGGCAATGCCCGGCCCTCAGGAGCGAGTACAAGCAACAGGTAAAGTTCCCCCGGACTAAGCACCAAGGAAGCCTTTATGCGCGTCCTGGCGCTTCCGTGTGACGTCCACGGCGTCCTGGCCGCTAGTGGGGCTGCTGGGAGGTGTAGTCACAGGAGTGGAAGGGGCTCGGCGGAGCCAAGCGCGGCCGGAGGAGCGAGTGGAGCAAAGCCCGGCCCACAAGTGCTGCCACAGGAATGCGGGGCTCGGCGGGGCCAAGCCCAGCCAAGATGATGAATCAGAGCAATGCCCGTGCCTCAGGAGTGAGTACAAGCAACAGGTAAAGTTCCCCCCGGACTCGGCACCAAGGGAGCCTTCATGCTCCTCCTGGTGCTTCCGTGTGACGTCCGCGGCGTCCTGGCCGCTAGTGGGGCTGCTGGGAGGTGTAGTCACAGGAGTGGAGGGGGCCCGGCGGAGCCAAGCCCGGCCGGAGGAGCGAGCGGAGCAAAGCCCGGCCCACAGGTGCTGCCACAGGAATGCGGGGCTCGGCGGAGCCAAGCCCGGCCAAGATGATGAAGCAGAGCAATGCCAGGTCCTCAGGAGCGAGTACAAGCAGCAGGTAAAGTTCCCCCCGGACTCAGCACCAAGTGAGCCTTTATGTGCCTCCTGGCGCTTCCGTGTGACGTCCGCAGTGCCCTGGCCGCTAGTGGGGCTGCTGGGAGATGTAGTCACAGGAGTGGAAGGGGCCCGGCGGTGCCAAGCCCGGCCGGAGGAGTAAGCGGAGCAAAGCCCGGCCCACAGGTGCTGCCACAGGAATGCGGGGCTCGGCGCAGCCAAGCCCGGCCAAGATGATGAAGCAGAGCAATGCCCGGCCCTCAGGAGCAAGTACAAGCAACAGGTAAAGTTCCCCTATTAGTTCTAAGTTCAGAAACTGTTCGACCTCCCCAACACCTCGTCTGAAGCCATACTGAGCTACAGATAAGATGTTCTTTTCTTCTACCCATTGCTCTAGGCTGGCCAACAGCATTCTTGCCATTACTTTAGAAGTAGAGTCAAGCAAAGGTATTGGGCAATAGCAATTGGCACTACTCCTATTCCACTTTTTGAAAATGGGGACTATCAGACTCTCTGCCCAAGTGGCAGGTACCACCCCATCAATTGTTGCATTAAAAAATTTGTCCACAACGGGTACCCAAAAATCCATATTAGATTTAAATATATCAATTGGGACTCCGTCGGGGCCAGCCGCTTTGCCACTAGCGCTATTCTTAAGGGCTGTTACAATTTCATCTTGACTGATACTCCCTATTTTGGTGTTTTTTAAGATTATGACGGATTTATCCTCTTTATTTAAAAAACCCTGATCAGTTTCATAAAAAATTGCTTCAAAGTGGATTAACCAATCCGCTGGGGTCACTACCATATCAATTTTTACTGATTGGACATCTTTAAAGAAAGGTTGATCCAATGTTTTCCAAAAAAGGGCCGAATCTTTAAGATCGGCAGCTTTGATCAGATTCTCCCAATCATTATCCCTAATCTCCGAGTTTCTTCGGGTAAGGGCTTCTTTATATGACTTCCGTAGGATACTGTCCTCCTCCATATTACGCCAGATGTTTTTATTGCAGACTTTAAATCTCTATTTAATCTAGAGCATTGATTATCAAACCATCTTGGGGAATGAGAAACATCTGTTTTAGGATTCTTTCGCAAATTATCAGAAATTGCAGTAGAAATACTTTAAAAAGCCTTAACTATGTCCATACTATTGGAGGAATTATCAGGGCAGGTTAAAACATGATCATTAATTTTTAATAGGATCCTATTTGTAAAAGCTTCTGGGTCAACGGCAGCCCATTTGATTGAGATCCCATTCTCGCCCTGTGTCTTTATATCCATAGCATGGGTACTTGCTTCCGGTTGTTTTAAAAAGGGAGATTTTAAGGTTATCAGCACAGGATGATGATCATTCAATAAACTTGGGGAGACAAAAAATTCAGCTATTAGGGACCGAAGGCTTATTGAGGTGATAAAGTGATCAATACATGAGGATGATCTTACTCCTTCAAAGGTGTAAATATTACCCCTATCCTCACGTCCGCTCCTTTTATAGCCCTACCTGCCTTTGAGGGGATAGCATTTGTTGAAATCGTCTTAAACCCGTTTACGATGAAATTATCTGTGAGCCAAGTCTCTTGTAATAAAACCACATCGCAGAGTTGGATGCTTGTAAGCCAATTTACATCCTGCAGTTTATGCCTAGCCCCAGCAACATTCCATGTCATTATATGGAGGCATTCGTTCTGATGATAGCTAGAAGGATCCGTCTCAACTTCTGTGACAGACCCTTTCTTGCAACTATCAGTGCTAGCCTCCCTAGCTTTAGTTATCTGACTCATACTCCTCCCTGCATAGTTTAATGTATCTAGCTGGGTAGGCAAGTTAATCGCAGGAGAAGAGGGAGACCGAACGATGATGTTCTCCAACAGTGGGGGACTTAGAGGTTGTAGTCAATCACAACCATCTAGACCGGACAATGTGGCAAATCTGTTAACTAGATTTAGAAAGGGTGGTCTCTTGGTAGGACCCTACAGTGCTCTCCGGTAAATCCGGTTGACCACCCTTTCCAAATAAAATAGCGTCTATAAAAAAACCCTAATGGCAAAAGTGAGATCTTACTGAAATGATCCTCTAAATTAATACTCCCTATACGGTCCAGCAGAAATCTCACAACCTGCTCGTTATTAAAGTTGGCAACTATGCAGTCCCCTCTCAAGTCCTTCCTAGAATGTCCTATCCAAGCATAACATCTAGCCATGATCATCTGATTACAGATGTTCTAATCCCAAACCCCGACATGCTCCAATTTAGTTGTGAGCCAGTACATAGTTTTGGCCATCAGCTGATCTGTAGTTTCTAACTGTCCTTCCTGTGAAACTGGGATATTCCGCAAGATCACTGCCAAAGGGGCAGCAGCTGGAGGAAGATGCAAGACCTGAGAGCCCTCCAAGGCTAGACTATTATCCACACCCTCAAACGTCTGCTGCGGTTTTCGACGCTGAGGCCCCGATATCAAGCTTGGTGCTTCATCACCCACAGTCCCCACACATGGACCACTTTCCTCCCCTTCCTGACTACAAAAGCTAGCCTGAGTAGGGCCACTAAGATTAACCCCTTGCTCAACCCTTTTAACACCCACATGCACTAAACCAACATCATGATTACCCACAACATCCTCATTCATCCCAGGTACCGACGATGTTGAGGGTATTTGCCTCGCTACGAGAGATTTAGGAGGAATGGAGTTCCCAAGTACCACGTTGCTTAGCTCATTAGATGTATTAACCATTAACCTATTTCTAGAGGCTAAAAAACCCTCTAGGTTAGAAAGGTAATTCATAACCTTCAGTTCAAAATCGGTTAATCCTTCCTCAATTTTAGAGAGCCTATGCATTATTGGAGACAGAGATGATGCAATTAAATTACCCAATTTGGACCACATAACATCATTGACTTTGTCAGGGGAATCGCCTAGAAGATCTAAAGTCGAGTCCGGTGGCAAACTTGGCTGTGAAAACACCGTTGTTAGAGATGGCGATGCTACAGTTTCTCCATTTTTATTAATCTTTTTAATTTTTGCCAGTTTGTCTCTGTGGGCCCCCTCCCCGCTTCCTCTTTTGTGAAGAGTCTGAGGGTACGGCAGAGGAGTTAGTTTTACCATGAGGTCCAGATCTTGTAGCAATACTTGGGGGTGGACTGCTTCGGGTATTTACAGTAACCGTCTCAACCAGTTCAACAGATGGCGTAATATTATGTGTTCCCTGTCCGCCTTGTTTTTCCGATGGTTCATTTTGAGACAATCCAGGGTCACTTACTATGACGGGAGAATCAGGAACTGCAACCAAGGAGCAATCAGGGGTACGAGCACAAGCCAGGGCGCCCAGAGAGGATCGTTTAGCTGTTTGTAGATCAAGAGACTCACGACGCTCTGTCAGTGCTATCTCCTGAGCAAGGACAGAGATGGCTCTAATTAAAAACTGATCCAAAGTCCCCACCACGCTGCCAGAGGGCTGTGCAGATCTTCCCTTGCCCTCACGCCAATTCATCCTCACTAAGCTTCTGAAATGATGGGAGGTCAAAAAAACAACTTAATAAATTCCACCTTCCCAATTAATAACACTTTTCCCTAGACCAACCGTATGTCAAATTGAAATGACCTTCTGATTATGACTGGCTTTTGTGAGTGAGCCTGGCCTCATCCGGTCTCTAACGGGCTCAAACAGGCCCGCCCTTGGCCTGGCCCGCGCCCGCTAAGAGGGAGCCGCAAGCACCTTTATGCGCCTCCGGGTGCGAGAGAATGGCGGCGGCGCCTCCTGGCGGGGTAATCAGGCAAAGCAGTGTGGGCTCTGAAGTCCAGTAAAGCGGTTCCTGCGAAGCGGGAGCCGCGAGCACCTTTATGCACCTCCGGGTGCGAGAGAATGGCGGCGGCGCCTCTTGGCGCGGTAATCAGGCAAAGCAGCGTGGGCTCTAAAGTCCAGTAAATGTACTCACATAGAAATCTACATGCTAGTCAATCTTTTCTAAGTCTACACATATACTTTATGCACAGTAGCACTAGGGTTTCCTTACTCTTCATTTTCTTTTGAGAATCCCATTTTTCCTTGAACATGTTTAAATGTTTGGAAATATTGTGAAGCAAGTGGAAGAAGTAACATTTGAAAAACATGTTTCACTGTTGAGTAATCTCATCTATGCCATCTCTGAAATTCCTTCCTATTCCCACTCTGGAAATAAAATTTATTCCACCTCTTGTTAGAAGTGTATCTTAAATTGTTCCCCGAGTGGTGATCGGCAGAGAAAGTGTTTGTGGACAGTTACAAACTCACAAGTTTGCAGGCACACGTAAACTTTGTAAGGCAATAAAGCCCTTAAAATTTCTCTACATACCCACATAAAAATATTTATTCACATAGATATCTGTAAGTTTTTAAATCTTTTTCCAAGTGTACACATGTACTTTGTGCGCATTAGCACTTTGTCTTTCTTGGAATTGAGATAAATGTATGCCATATAGACCAGGCCATTACATAGCCATATTTGTGATGGATAGGTACACATATTTCCAAGATAAAATGCAATGTAGTTCTCTTTGAGTTACACATTTGTAATATAGTGCTTAATCTGAAAGGCACTTAGTGTTAAAGGAATAATGATAATATGGTACTCTTAATGATGGATAAATTAACATGAACTTTTTCAATACAACATGACGTGAGCATCGATGACACCATCAAGACCATGCACACAATCCACTCAGGCTCTCCGTCAGACCCATTCCCGCATCACGCCTTCAACAGAGCAAGCAGCTTCATCGCACCCCACCTGCGCAACGTCATCAATCTCTCCCTCGAGACCGCTACCTTCCCAGAGATCTGGAAGCACGCCGAGAACAACGACCTAATCAAATAAGCATTTGCAATGCAATAGGTCTCGCATTAGGAAAGTTTGAGCTATTGGTATTGTAAATGACAAATTTTGTATTTATGTGTTGGTTTTGAAAATAGCTAAATTAATAGCTTTGTCATTTACAATGGCAATAGTTTTAGCTTTCGCAAATGTGACACCTATAGCATTTGTAATGCAATATGTGCTGTATTTACGTGACTTAGATGTATTGAAATTACAAATAACAAAGGCATTTTAAAAAAAAAAAAATTAATACTTAAATAAAAGTTATTGTAATTTATAATGGCAATAGCTTAAACTTGTGTAAATAACTTGTGAAGAATATGTTTGTGACATTTGTAACATTTGTAATAAAGCTTGAAACATGGAGAGAACATATTTGAACCAGTTGTTGTTGAATGGTTGCACAGATTGATGCTGTGTTAGCGCATAGTGATGTTGCGGTATCCCTGAGTGATGATGCATCAGGGGGGTGCTGAGTGATGCGGTGGTGATGCGATAGATAGAGTGAGTGCGATAGATAGATAGAGGGAGGGCAATAGATAAAGGGAGGGAGGGCAATAGATAGAAGCAGGGAGGGTGATAGTGGGAGGGCGATAGACAGATAGATAGAGGGAGGGCGATAGATAGATATTTTATTTATTTATAAAGTTTTATATTGCGCGAACTGGACAATGGATAGAGTGAGGTTGATAGATAGAGTGAGGTCGATAGATAGATAGAGTGAGGGTGATAGATAGATAGAGGGCGATAGATAGAGTGAGGGCGATAGAGAGAGTGAGGGCGATAAATAGATAGATAGATAGAGTGAGGGCGATAGATAGATAGATAGATAGATAGATAGATAGATAGATAGATAGATAGATAGATAGATAGAGGGAGGGCGATAGATAGATATTTTATTTATTTATAAAGTTTTATATTGCGCGAACTGGACAATGGATAGAGTGAGGTTGATAGATAGAGTGAGGTCGATAGATAGATAGAGTGAGGGTGATAGATAGATAGAGGGCGATAGATAGAGTGAGGGCGATATATAGAGTGAGGGCGATAGATAGATAGAGTGAGTGCGATAGATAGATAGATAGAGTGAGGGCGAAAGATAGATAGAGTGAAGGCGATAGACAGATAGAGTGAGGGCAACAGATCGATAGTGAGGGCAATAGATAGAGTGAGGGTGATAGATAGAGTGAGGGTGATAGATAGAGTGAGGGTGATAGATAGAGTGAGGGCGATAGAGTGAGAGAGAGAGATAGATAGATAGATAGAGTGAGGGCGATAGAGTGAGGCAGATAGATAGATAGATAGATAGATAGATAGATAGATAGATAGAGTGAGGTTGATAGAGAGAGGGGTGTGTAGAGAGAGAGGTGTAGAGATAGAGAGGGGTGTAGAGATAGGGGTGTAGAGAGAGAGGGGTGTACAGAGAGTGGGGTATAGAGAGAGGGCTGTAGAGAGAGTGGGGTGCAGAGAGAGTAGGGTGCAGAGAGAGTGGGGTGCAGAGAGAGTGGGTGCAGATAGAGTGTGGTGCAGAGAGAGTGTGGTGCAGAGAGAGTGTGGTGCAGAGAGAGTGTGGTGCAGAGAGAGTGGGGTGCAGAGAGAGGGCTGTAGAGAAAGGGGTGTAGAGAGAGGGGTGCAGAGAGAGGGGTGCAGAGAGAGGGGTGTAGAGAGGGGGTGTAGAGAGAGGGGTGTAGAGAGAGAGGGGTGTAGAAAGAGGGTATAGAGAGAGAGTGGTGTAGAGATAGGGGGGTGTAGAGAGAGAGGGGTGTAGAGAGAAAGGGGTGTAGAGAGAAAGGGGTGTAGAGAGAGGGGGCAGAGAGGCGAGCAGAGAGAGAGGGGGTGTAGAGAGAGAGGGGTGTAGAGAGAGAGAGGGGTGTAGAGAGAGAGGGGTGTAGAGAGAGAGGGTGTAGAGAGAGAGAGAGGGGTGTAGAGAGAGAGAGAGAGGGGGTATAGAGAGAGAGGGGTGTAAAGAGAGAGGGTGTAGACAGAGGGGTGTAGAGAGAGGGGTGTAGAGAGCTGTGCCCCTGGGTGTCAATTTGACACTAAAAAGGGTGATAACAGTGAGTCAGGGGGTGGTGGGGCATTCAAAGGTTATGGAGCAGAC
The DNA here is from genome assembly GCF_964261635.1 of Lissotriton helveticus. Lineage (NCBI taxonomy): Eukaryota > Metazoa > Chordata > Amphibia > Caudata > Salamandridae > Lissotriton > Lissotriton helveticus. The sequence continues at coordinate 255,484,731 of NC_136061.1, forward strand.
ACAAGGGAAAAAATCTCATACTGTGGGTCAATGTGACACTAAGAAGGGTGCTAACATTGGGCCCTGGGGGTCAATGACACACTAAGAAGTTTGCTAACAGTGGGTCATGGGGGGGGGGGCGGGGTATTCAAAGGATTGAAGCAGACATCCTTATAAAAGTGATAAAAATAGCACGTATCACTGGCGTCAATTTATATTTAAATCAAGATAAGGAAAACTGACAAGTGTGTAATACGTCCCGTGTTCAGTTTGCACACCTAATCATTAATAATAATAATACGTGTAGTGCTTGCTCTCATAACACTACCAGTAGTAGCGGTCACTGTTGCCCAAAATAATGGTACTTCTTTTATAGGCTTGAGGGAGATGAAAGGCAGAGCAAGAGTAGGGAGGATACATATGAACCCAAGACGTGCAGGTTGCACACTGATTTCAGTAGTGAGCTCTTAACGCGCTGAGCTAGATTTTGAGCCATTGGGCTTCCCTGCTCCATCATTTGAAGCGAGTTAAGCTGGATGCTTTCCATGTTATGTGCGTACGAGTAGATTTGCACTGCCTGTAACTACTGCATGAATAGGGATGCTGCTCGTCCCTTTCAAGCTGTTTGCGCTTGTTTTAAACACTTTACGTTCGTATGAGCTGATTTGCACGGTCCGTACCTTTCGTCCGCCTTATTAATAAGAAAAAAGCAGGTATGGCATTACGTGTCCTAGCGCATATACAGACAAACATGCAGAAATAATGAGTGCATGCAATAATAGCACATTAAAGGTAAACGGTTGGCTTTGCCGACAAAGAGAAGCGCTGTCACGCTGTTCCCATCCCAACTCCCAGTGGCTGGCGAGTTAAGAGGTGAAGGGGAGGAGGAGGGCATTGACTAATGGCAGCAAATGGGTCCGCGCTATATAAAAACGCATAAAATAAATAAATAAAAGGAAGGTAGTGATTCCTAATGGTGAGTGTAGGAGGGAGCCTTGTGACAGATGTTGAGAGCCTTAAAAAGCTGAATTGATTTGGGTAGGCAAAGATTTAAGTGGAAACGTATTTAAGAGTATGTGCGGAAGGGAATGAGATAACAAGCTCTGATGCTCTGAAGTCTGATGCCTAGGCACAGACAAATGGTGGTGCACGATGTGCACGAGGGGGGAGGGGGAGCGGCAGCCTTTGATGTCTGATGCCGAGGCACAGACAAATGGTGGTGTGTTATGTGGCTGACGTGCACGCGCCTGTCTCACATGAACTGTATGGGATCCGCAGCCGTTTTGGTAGACTTTTCTTTTCCACTTACTATAATTCTCGCCAGCAATGCGCAAGCGCATTGGCAGGCGAGACCTAAAAACCTAAGGCAGACCCAAGAGACCTCAAGATCTTCCGGCCCATCTCTCTGCTCCCCTTCCCAGCCAAGGTCATCGAGAAAGCCGTCAACAGGCAGCTAACCCGATACCTCGAAGAAAACAGAATCCGGACCCTTCCCAGTCAGGGTTCCGCAGCAACCACAGCACAGAGACTGCCCTCATCGCCGCCACCGACGACATCAGGACCCTGCTGGACAATGGCGAGACCACAGCACTCATCCTCCTAGACCTTTCTGCCGCCTTCGACACCGTCTGCCATCGCACACTACGCGCACGCCTCCACGCCGCAGGGATCCAAGACAAGGCTCTGGATTGGATCACCTCCTTCCTCTCCTGCAGAACCCAGAGCGTCCGCCTCCCCCATTCCATTCCAAAGCCTCCGAGATCATCTGCGGTGTACCCCAGGGATCCTCCCTCAGCCCGACGCTGTTCAACATTTACATGGTTCCGCTCGCACACGTAGCACGACCTCAACATAATCTCCTACGCCGACGACACTCAGCTGATCCTCTCCCTCACCAAGGACCCCATCACCGCCAAAGCCAACCTCCACGAAGGAATGAAGGCCGTCGCCGACTGGATGAAGACCAGCCGTCTGAAGCTGAACTCGGACAAGACGGAGGTCCTCATCCTCAGCTCCAACCCTTCAGCTGGGACGACTCCTGGTGGTTGACGGCACTGGGGGCAGCCCCGACACCCACGGACCACGCACGCAAGCTGGGAATCATCCACCACTCAACGCTGTCAATGACCAAGCAAGTCAACGCCAGCTCCTCCTCCTGCTTCAACACCCTCTGCATGCTCTGCAAGATCTACGGATGGATCCCGACAGATGCAAGAAAGACAGTCACCCAGGCCCTCGTCAGCAGCAGACTCGATTACGGAAACGCCCTCTACATGGGAGCCCCGACCAAGCTCATCAAACGACTACAACGTATCCAAAATGCCTCAGCACAACTGATCCTTGACGTACCACGCAACGGTCACATCACTCCCCACCTGAGAAACCTGCACTGGCTCCCCGTCAACAAGAGGATATCCTTCAAGCTCCTCATCCACGCACACAAGGCACTCCACAAGACCGGCCTCAACAGACGGCTCTCCTTCTACTACCTTAACCACCAGCTCCGCTCAGCCGACCTCTCACTCGCCATCATCCCGCGCATCCAAAGAACAACCACCGGTGAGAGACCCGTCTCCCACCTCGCCGCCAAGACATGGAATACCCTCCCACCGAACCTACGACAGACCCAAGACCTGCTGACCTTCAGGAGGGTACTTAAGACCTGGTTGTTCGATCAGTAGCGCCCCCCCAGCGCCTTCAGACCCTCACAGGTATGTAGTACGCATTACAAATGATTGATTGATTGATTGATTGATGTGACTGTGATAGAAGAAGCACACATGTCCAAAATGCACCAAAATGTGGTCCTCATTGTGTTGGATAAAAACACACAATTGTGACACACATCTTTATACAATCCTCATTGTGATGGGAAAAACACCAATCTCTGTAATAGGCAGCATAATATTTCTTGTGATAGATAAAGGCACACAAACCTGTTGTACAGAATTTAATATGGTTCTTAGTTACACCACTGCCTATCGGACCATAGGTCACATTTAAATAGGAGCTATTGTAAAGCACCAAAGAGCACAATCTTGTGACACACAGTATGAAATGGTTTTCAGTGTCCAGAACAAACGTTCATATGCTTGAAACATATAAAGTCGTGGCAGTGTGTATTACACGTTTAAAATATCAACACAAAACTGTAACATGCGTCATGATGTGCTCCTTTTTGCAATGGATAAAAGCTCACATGCTATACACATGGTCACATGAATTGCATAACACGATGCAGTCTTCATTGTGATGGATGAAAATATGTGTGAGATGTTGTTTTCAGAGTGAGGTGTTATAGCGCAGAGTTAAAACACGCACTGTGATGTAATTCATATTCATTGACAACAGAGGGGACCAGTCTCTCACAGGAATGCACATGCAATGAGGAACAGGTTTGTTTCTATTAGGTATCTTAAGACATCTAGTGCTTGATGCACATGATGAACTCAAATGAATTTGTAGCTGTGTCACAGGGTCGAGGATGACTTATTGGAGGAGATTCCATACTCCCCGGTGACTAGGGTGAATGAGGCACTCTTCCTCTGTGTGCAGGCTTTTTCTCCGGTCTGTCCCTTTAAGGAACAAGACTCTGACACCCAAGAAGAAGGCGGTCAGCAAGTCCGGATGACGTCTCTGCCCCTTACCAATGGGAAGAGAGAGCCCCGCTGATGAAAGCGGAAATGGATGTTGGAACGGATGCTGAGGAAGAAGTGAGACCTGAAGAACGCAGAGAGAGCCAGGTGAACCAGAGCGCTTGGAGGAGAAATGGGACCTCATCGCCTGCAACAAGTGGGGAGGTAACCCCTGCAGAGGAGGAGTCGCCAGGAGGCCAACCGTTTCACGCTTCGCTCTGCCACGCTCTAGGAGGAATGTGACTGAACAAGATACAGTCCGGCTGCGGGCTGCTCACGGGCACTGGGCTGGAAGGCAGCAAAGTAAGTAGAGGGCACACCTCTGCTAAACCGATGGGTTAACCGGACTACACTTGGTGGTGGTGGCTTCTTTGAGTGTGGTGATAGTCCCTGCACTGGCCCTCTACACTTCTACATATTGTCGATGTCCCGACGTTCACCGGTGGTTTTCTTATTTTCTTACCGAGGGACATACAAGTCCATGACTGACCTGGTGGCCTCATAAGAGGAAGAACGGAAGCAGTATTCATACCTAACCTCTACTAGCTGTGTAAACAGATGCACTAGGACTTGAAAAATAAAAACATATTCAAACCATACCTAATAAAAGGGATAAAAGAACCAAGTCGCACGTTGATTCCTACCGGGGCTTAACCCCTTCCTTGACAACCCGGTGACAAAAATATAATGTAATATAATCCTATTTGTGATTGAAAGAAGTTTATTCTTGGCAACAGTAGTTTAGATAATAGCACAACTTTGCAACAGACCCAGTGGCATGGTCATTGCTGTGATGGGAAAAAGCTAAGATATGTAATACACAACATTACACGGTCCTCGTTGTGATGAATAGCAAAAACCATTTGTGACACACACTACAATGTGATCCCAAGTAAAATAATAGTAGCACACTTATATAACACAAAAAAAAACCTGTAACACTCAAAACTAAGGTCATTATGCAGGAAATGAGCAATCTACTGGCATGATTGGGATTGTGACCCTGATGTGATACAAATAGCAACATACCTTAAGGCTTCTAGATCCTCTTCAATTCACAATACAAAGTGCTATATTTATTGTCATTGATTATTAGTGTGCTTGGATTACACGAGCATGCTGTTTTTTTAATTTGCAAAGGTTCTCTTGATTATTCTTAATATGCTTCTGCAGTAGCAGTATTTCATTATTTCTCATTTTCTTTTGAGAACATAATTTTTCCTTGAATAAGCATAAATGTAAAAAAAATGTGAACTATGTAGAATCAAGTAGAAGTAGTTAAATATTTCCTTTCTGCATGCATATTTGCCTGTTGAGTGATCCCTTCATCTATGCCATCTCCAATTTTTATTCTGATTCCTTCCGCTTCCCACTCTGAAACCCCATTATTCCGGCACTTATTAGAAGTGAATCTCAGATTGTTCCCTGGGTGGGAATGGGCTGAAGAAATGTTTGTGGACAGTTACAAAGTAACACATTTGCAGGCACACAAGTACTTTGCAGAGCACTAAAGCCCATGAAGATCACTATCCACACACACACAAATATTTACTCACATACAATAGTCGTCTTTTTCAAATTGTAGATGTATATTTGTGCATATTAGCCCTTGGGCTATTCAGTACTGGAGATAAATGCTTTTCTCTTGACCAGGCCTATATATAGCCGTCATTGTGATGGATAAGTGTCCACATTTCTATGATACAATACAATGTAATTTTATTTAGTTCCATAAGATCCATAAGATCATACACATTGGTAATATACAGCATTATGTTATAGGAGCTTTCTGTTAAAGTAATAAGTGATAATACTAAATCACATTAATGTGGTACTTTTTACGATGTCTAAAATAACATGAACCTGTTCAGTACAACATGATATTACTGCGATAGAAGCAGCACACATGTCTAGAATGGGCCAAAATGTGGTCCTCACTGCGTTTGATAAAAGACACAATTGTGACACACATCTTGATACAGTCTCTCATTGTGATGAATAAAAGCACTTACCTCTGTAATAGGCTCCATAATAGTTCCTGTGTCAGATAAAGGCACACAACATTAGCCCTAGGGCCTTTTTGTGATGGAGATAAATTCATGTCCTATGTAACAGGTCTGTATAGAGCCATAATTGTGATGGATAAGTGGATAAGTACACACATTTCCAAGATAAAATACAATGTAGTTTTTTTTAAGCTACCCAAGATGATGCACCCTACAAAAACACAGCATAATGTTAAAGCAGCTTACTGTTAAAGGAGCTTTCTGTTAAAGGAATATGCAATAACACTAAATCACATTAATGTAGTGTTTTAATGATAGCTACATTAACATGAACTTGATCAATGCAACATGGTATGACTCTGTGATAGAAGAAGCACACAAGCCTAAAATACACTAAAATGTGGTCCTCATTGTGTTGGATAAAAACACACAATTGTGACACAAAACTTGATATGGTCCTCCTTGTGATGGAGAAAAAAAACAACCATAGTAATAGGCAGCATATTTCCTCTGGCAGACAAAGGCACTCAAACCTGTCTCACACAATTTAATATGGTCCTCAGTTTACCCCTTAAAGTGAACATAGGCTGAGGGAGAGGGGGGTGAATACCACTGAGGAGTTGCCTGCGGGGTGCATGACATGAGACCTGGCCTGTATTCCTCACGAGTCTCGTAATATGCTGCTCAATATGCTACATGTACTTCCTTGTTTTCAGATGTTGTCCTATTCCGTGATGCGCCATAATGAGTCAGTCGATCCGTATACAACTGTTTTTAATGATGCCTGCGTGGGGGGTTTTGTCTTTTGTATTTTACAAAATTGGAAATAAAGTTTAAAAAACAAAAAGAAAAAGTGAACATAGGAGCATAATCTCAAAATCTCAACACAATTCTGTAACATGCGCCATGATGTGCCCTTTTACTGCAATACATAAAAGCTCACATGCTATACACATGGTCACATGAATATTCACCTACCATGATGTAGTCCTCATTCTGATGGATAAAAACATGCACTTGATTTTTTTCTTTCAGAGTGCAGTGTAATAGCACACAGAGTTAAAACCTGCAGTGTGATGCTGTAATGAGTTTGATGGACTACAATTCATAAACAATTCATATTTACCGACAACATAGGGAACCAGTCTCTCACTGGAATGCAGTCTTAATGAGGAACAGGTCTGTTTCTATGAAGTATCTTAAGGCAGCCTTATGATGGTATGCAAGCACATCACAAATTCTCGTCAATGAATTACAAATGAAGAGGTAAACCATCAGGCAGTTTTAGTGCACTGAATGATATTGCCCTCTTGGTGATGGTTAAAGCATGCATCTTTGTAAAACAGTGCATGAGATTGTCCTCTGTTATACATAGATACTGTCTCATATTACTAACAGACAGCATGATGTGCTACTTAATGTGATGTATCAAGGCAAACAATCTTGTAACACTTCAAGGCATCTAGTGATCATTGTACTTAATAAACCACATTAAATTGTAATATACTATGTAATATAATCCTATATGTGATGGAAAGAAGTTCATTCTTGGTAACAGTAGTTTAGATAATAGCACAACTCTGCAACAGGCCTAGTGGTATCGTCCTCGCAGTGCTAGGAAAAAGCTCAGATATGTAACACACAATATCATACGGTCCTCGTTGCGATGGATAAAAACAAACAATTGTGATGCACACCAAGACTTGATTCAAAGTATAATAGTAGCTCACTTATAATAGGCAGCATATTTCCTCTGGCAGATGAAGGCACTCAAACCTGTCTCACTCAATTTAATATGGTCCTCAGTTCCACCCTTCACTGCTCCACTTTCAAACTCTACGATCCTAATGACATCACCAAAACATTAGCAACCACCAAACTCAACAACCATTTCAATGACCCAGTCCCCTCAAGTTGCCTTCCCCACATCTACCAAGTCATCTCCCCTCTCTGGACCAAAATCATCAACGCCTCGCTAGTGCAAGGGCACATACAGGACTGCCTAAAAACAGGCCAGGTCACCCCTATACTAAAGAAACCAACAGCTAACTCTTCCGACCCCAAACAAATTCGGCCCATAACCAACATTCCCATGCTAGCCAAGGTCCTGGAAAAATGTGTTCAACAACAACTGAACCAACACATCACGGACTTCAACCTTCTGAACACCCACCGATCGGGTTTCAGACCCGGCCATAGCACAGAAACAGCCATTTTACAAATAGTGGACGACGAAAAAAATCTAAAAAGACTGGAAAATAGGCTCAGTCCTTCAATGGTTCAAATCCTTTCTGGAAAACAGAACGCATTCTTTCATGGTGAACTAAAATCTATCGTGCTCCTCACCGAACCCTCTGGGTGTACCACAAGGCTCTACCCTATCCCCCACCCTATTCAACCTATATGTCGAACCGCTAACCAAACTACTACAGCAGGCAAACATAGCCTACCACATGTACGCGGATGACACTCAACTCTACATCAAGATCTCCTCCATTGAAGACATAATATCAATGAACATGGCACTCAAAAAGACCGTCCACTGGCTAACAACCAACTTCCTCAAGCTAAACTCACAAAAAACAGAATTTCTTCTAATCTCCCCCCTAATAATTCCCAGGAGAAAAAGGAATGGTTCAAGTTGATCACTGCACTTAACTGCATGCCAACTCTGGTCGACTCCACCAAATCACTTGGAATTACACTTGATAAGAACCTTAAAATGCAAGCACATATCAACCTGTTAGCTAAAAACGCAAGCTTTCACCTCAACTATCTCAGGAAAATGAAACCTTTCATCGAGAACCCGGACCTCAAAACTGCTGTTTAGTCCTTAGTCATATCAAGGCTGGAGTACGGATGCACCACCCTCGTGGGACTTCCCAAAATCTCAACCGCCCCATTAAAAGCCTGTATCAACGCCGCAGCTAGACTCCTAACAGGATCCAGAAAATTTTACCACATATCACCACACCTGAAAACACTCAACTGGCTTCCCTTTGAAGCTAGAATCCACCTAAAAATGGGATGCATCACTCACAAAGCACTTCACCACACTACTCCCCCGTACCTATCGTAAAAACTGACCTTATCTGGAGGATTCAGACGTTCTAGGAGTGCTAACAATCTACTCCTGAAACCCTCATGCTTCAGAAAGAAAAAAAACCCTGACAGAGCATTCTCCGGAGCAGCATCAAGAATATGGTGCTCGCTTCCTCCCCACATCAGAAAAATCTCCTCTACTTTTCTGTTAAAAAAAGAAGCAAAATCATTCCTTATGTGTTCAATTCCTCCCATAAACTATCACATGGACCTTTTCCAGATGTACTCCGTATAGTTGCCCCCTCTTTCCCTCGAAAGACACCTTCGCTGCTCTCGACTCGTTGCTAGAAATACTGTTAAGCCTGCGACATTACGAACTTTGTAAAATAAGTCGATCTTATGTATGCTATTCGTTTTGCAATCTGTCCTATTTCGTATTGTGCCCCCATTGTAAAAGCGCTCTGATAACCTTCGCTGGGTCTGCTCCGCACTATAGAAAACTCTAAAAATAAAATAAAATAAAAATAAAAATGTGCCCTTTTTTGCAATACATAAAAGCTCACATGCTATACACATGGTCACATGAATATTCGCCTCCCACGATGTAGTCCTCATTCTGATGGATAAAAACATGCATGTGATTTTTTTCTTTCAGGGTGCAGTATAATAGCACACAGAGTTAAAACATGCAGTGTGTTGCTGTAATGAGTTTGATGTACTACAATTCCTAAACAATTCATATTTACTGACACCAGAGGGGACCAGTCTCTCACTGGAATGCGGTCTTAATGAGGAACAGGTCTGTTTCTATGAAGTATCTTAAGGCAGCCTTATGATGGTATGCAAGAACATCACAAATTCTCTGCAATGAATTACAAATGAAGAGGTAAACCATCAGGCAGTTTTAGTACACTGAATGATATTGCCCTCTTGGTGATGGTTAAAGCAGGCACATCTTTGTAAAACAGTGCATGAGATTGTCCTCTGTTATACATAGATACTGTCTCATATTGCAAACAGACAGCATGATGTGCTACTTAATGTGATGTATCAAGGCAAACAATCTTGTAACTTCAAGGTATCTAGTGATCATTGTACTTAATAAACCCACAATAAATTGTAATATACAATGAAATAAAATCCTATATGTGATGGAAAGAAGTTCATTCTTGGTAACAGTAGTTTAGATAATAGCACATCTCTGCAACAGGCCTAGTGGTGTCGTCCTCACAGTGCTAGGAAAAAGCTCAGATATGTAACACACAATATCATACGGTCCTCGTTGCGATCTATAAAAACAAACAATTGTGATGCACACCAAGACTTGATTCAAAGTAAAATAGTAGCTCACTTATATAACACCCTAAAACACCTGTAACATTCCAAGCTATGGTTATTGTGCAGGGTATGAGCAAAGCACTGGAAAGATTGTGATTGTGACCCTGCTGTGATTCATGTAGATAAACACCTTTATACCCCTTCATCATTGGCTCAATTCACAACACCTTGGGCCAGATGTAGGTAATTCCGATTTAACGACTCTTAAATACCGACTCATACCGAATCGGTATTTAAGAGACGGTAAATTGGAAGAAGGCAGATGTAGGTAAAAAATTACCGATTCTGTAAGAGTCTGTATTTACCGATTCTGTAAATACCGAATCGGTATTTCACATTGATTCCTATGGGCCTTGAAGCCCATAGGAATCAATGTGAAATACCGAATCGGTATTTACAGAATCGGTAAATACCGAATCTTGCAAGGGTGCAGGGGGTGTCACTTTGACACCCTCTAGCACCCCAAATACAGGCATGTGTGACATGTGGCACACATACATGCCCTAAGGGCATGTCTGTGTGTCACATTGCACAGGTGTGCATGCACAGATGTGCATGCACACCTGAATTTGGTATTTTACCACCCAATAGGATTGGGTGGTAAAATACCGACTCTGAAGGGCCTGTGGCACTCTTTGGAGTGTCACCTACATATGAATTTACAGAATCGGTATATTTACCGATTCGGTAAAATACCGAAGTGGTAAATTTACCGAATCGGTAAATATACCGATTCTGTAAATTCAGACCCACCTACATCTCAAAAGCCAAATACCGGTCGGTAACGGCCGAAATCGGCCGTTACCGACCGGTATTTCTATACCTACATATGGCCCCAAGTGCTTTGTTTAGTATCATCATTTTGGATTACAGAGCAAGCTGCTTTTTAATTCACAAAGGTTGACTTGTGGACCATTAGCTCATAGCTACAGAGGATGTATTTCAAGGAGTAGTCTTCATTTTCTTTTGAGAATTCCATTTTCCCTTGAACACGTTTACATGCTTACATTTCTGAAAATATTACAAAGCAAGTAGAAGTAATAACATTTGAAAAACATTTTCCCCTGTCACGTAATCCCTTCAGCTATGCCATTTCCAATTTTTAGTCTGATTCCTTTCACTTTCCATCCATGAAACAGATTTAATCCGGCACTTGTTTGAAGTGAATCTCAGATTGTTCCCTGGGTGGGAATGGGCTGAAGAATTGTTTGGGGACAGTTACAAAGTAACACATTTGGAGGCACACAAATACTTTGCAGAGCAACAAAGCCCTGTGAAGATCACTATCCACACACACAAAAATGTTTGCTCACATTCAATAGTCATCTTTTTCCAAGTGTACATATATACTTGTTCACATTAGCCTCTGTGCTTTTTTGTGATGGATCGTTCGATGGATGATGCATGTTCTATGGACCAGGCTGTATAGAACCGTCATTGTGACGTATAAGTGCATGCATTTCCAAGGTACAACACAATATAGTTTTTTTTGTTACTCAAGCTCATACATTTTACTAATACACAGCATAATGTTATACATGCTTTCTGTTAAAGGAATAAGTGATAACACTAATTCACATTTATGTGGTACTTTTAATGATGGCTAAATTAACATGAACTGTTTCAATACAATATTATGTTACTCTGTGATAGAAGAAGCACACTTGTCTAAAATGCACCAAAATGTGTCCTCATTGTGTTGGATAAAAACACACAGTTGTGACACACATCTTGATACGGTCCTCATTGTGATGGATAAAAACACTAACCTCTGTAATAGGCAGCATATTATTTCCTGTGGCAGATAAAGGCACACAACATTAGCCCTTGGGATTTTTTGTGATGGTGATAAATTCATGTCCTATGGACCAGGCCTGCATAGAGCAGTCAGTGTGATGGAAAAATGCATTCATTTCCAAGATAAAATACAATATAGTTTTCTGAGTTACCTAAGATCATACACATGACAACTAAACAGCATATTGTTAAAGCATCTTTCTGTTAAAGGAATATGCAAAAACTATAAATCACATTAATGTGGTATTTTTAATGATAGCTACATTATCATGAACTTGCTCAATGCAACATGATATTTCTCTGTGATAGAAGCACACATGCCTAAAATGCCCCAAAATATGGTCCTCATTGCATTGGATAAAAACATACAATTGTGACACACATCTTGATAAGGTCCTCATTGTGATGGATAAAAACACCAACCTCTCTAATAGGCAGCATATTTCCTCTGGCAGATAAAGGCACTCAAACCTGTCTCACACAATTTAATATGGTCCTCGGTTTAACCCTTAAAGTGCACATAGGAGCATAATCTCAATATCTCAACACAATTCTGTAACATGCGTCATGATGTGCCCTTTTTTGCAATACATAAAAGCTCACATGCTATACACATGGTCCCATGAATATTCGCCTCCCACGATGTAGTCCTCATTCTGATGCATAAAAACATGCATGTGATTTTTTTTCTTTCAGAGTGCAGTGTAATAGCACACAGAGTTAAAACATGCAGTGTGATGCTGTTATAAGTTTGACGGACTACTAATCATAAACAATTCATATTTACTGACACCAGAGGGGACCAGTCTCTCACTGGAATGCAGTCTTAATGAGGAACAGGTCTGTTTCTATGAAGTATCTTAAGGCAGCCTTATGATGGTATGCAAGTACATCACAAATTCTCTGCAATGAATTAGAAATGAAGAGGTAAACCATCAGGCAGTTTTAGTGCACTGCATGATATTGCCCTCTTGGTGATGGATAAAGCATGCACATCTTTGTAAAACAGTGCATGAGATTGTCCTCTGTTATACATAGCTACTGTCTCATATTACTAACAGACATCATGATGTGCTACGTAATGTGATGTATCAAGGGAAACAATCTTGTAACACTTAAAGGCATCTAGTGAAAATTGTACTTAATAAACCCACATTAATTTGTAATATACAATGTAATATAATCCTATATGTGATGGAAAGAAGTTCATTCTTGGTAACAGTAGTTTAGAAAATAGCACAACTCTGCAACAGGCGTAGTGGTGTCGTCCTCGCAGTGCTAGAAAAAAGCTCAGATATGTAACACACAATATCATACGGTCCTCGTTGCGATGGATAAAAACAAACAATTGTGATGCACACGAACACTTGATTCAAAGTATAATAGTAGCTCACTTATATAACACCCCAAAACACCTGTAACATTCCAAGCTATGGTCATTGTGCAGGGTATGAGCAATCCACTGGAAAGATTGTGATTGTCACCCTGCTGCGATTCATGTAGACAAACAGCTTCATACCCTTTAATCATTGGCTCAATTCACAACACCAAGTGCTTCGTTTATTATCATCATTTTGGGATACAGAGCAAGCTGCTTTTTAATTCACAAAGGTTGTCTTGTGGACTGTTAGCTTATAGCTAAGGAGGATGTATTTCAAGGAGTACCCTTCATTTTCTTTTGAGAATTCCATTTTCCTTTGAACACGTTTACATGCTTACATTTCTGGAAATATTACAAAGCAAGTAGAAGTAATAACATTTGAAAAACATTTTCCCCTGTCAAGTAATCCCTTCACCTATGCCATCTTCAATTTTTAGTCTGTTTCCTTTCACTTCCCATCCTGGAAACAGATTTAATCCGGCACTTGTCAGAAGTGAATCTCAGATTGTTCCCTGGGTGGGAATGGGTTCAAGAATTGTTTGTGGACAGTTACTAAGTAACACATTTGGAGGCACACAAATACTATACAGAGCAACAAAGCCCTGTGAAGATCACTATCCACACACAAAAATGTTTTGCTCACATTCAATAGTCATCTTTTTCCAAGAGTACATATGAACTTGTTCACATTAGCCTCTGTGCTTTTTTGTGATGGATCGTTCGATGGATGATGCATGTTCTATGGACCAGGCTGTATAGAACCGTCATTGTGACGTATAAGTGCATGCATTTCCAAGGTACAATACAATATAGTTTTTTTTGTTACTCAAGCTCATACATTTTACTAATACACAGCATAATGTTATACATGCTTTCTGTTAAAGGAACAAGTGATAACACTAATTCACATTTATGTGGTACTTTTAATGATGGCTAAATTAACATGAACTGTTTCAATACAATATTATGTTACTCTGTGATAGAAGAAGCACACTTGTCTAATATGCACCAAAATGTGTCCTCATTGTGTTGGATAAAAACACACAGTTGTGACACACATCTTGATACGGTCCTCATTGTGATGGATAAAAACACTAACCTCTGTAATAGGCAGCATATTATTTCCTGTGGCAGATAAAGGCACACAACATTAGCCCTTGGGATTTTTTGTGATGGTGATAAATTCATGTCCTATGGACCAGGCCTGCATAGAGCAGTCAGTGTGATGGAAAAATGCATTCATTTCCAAGATAAAATACAATATAGTTTTCTGAGTTACCTAAGATCATACACATGACAACTAAACAGCATATTGTTAAAGCATCTTTCTGTTAAAGGAATATGCAAAAACTATAAATCACATTAATGTGGTATTTTTAATGATAGCTACATTATCATGAACTTGCTCAATGCAACATGATATTTCTCTGTGATAGAAGCACACATGCCTAAAATGCCCCAAAATATGGTCCTCATTGAATTGGACAAAAACATACAATTGTGATACACATCTTGATAAGGTCCTCATTGTGATGGATAAAAACACCAACCTCTCTAATAGGCAGCATATTTCCTCTGGCAGATAAAGGCACTCAAACCTGTCTCACACAATTTAATATGGTCCTCGGTTTAACCCTTAAAGTGCACATAGGAGCATAATCTCAATATCTCAACACAATTCTGTAACATGCGTCATGATGTGCCCTTTTTTGCAATACATAAAAGCTCACATGCTATACACATGGTCCCATGAATATTCGCCTCCCACGATGTAGTCCTCATTCTGATGCATAAAAACATGCATGTGATTTTTTTTCTTTCAGAGTGCAGTGTAATTGCACACAGAGTTAAAACATGCAGTGTGATGCTGTTATGAGTTTGACGGACTACTAATCCTAAACAATTCATATTTACTGACACCAGAGGGGACCAGTCTCTCACTGGAATGCAGTCTTAATGAGGAACAGGTCTGTTTCTATGAAGTATCTTAAGGCAGCCTTATGATGGTATGCAAGTACATCACAAATTCTCTGCAATGAATTAGAAATGAAGAGGTAAACCATCAGGCAGTTTTAGTGCACTGCATGATATTGCCCTCTTGGTGATGGTTAAAGCATGCACATCTTTGTAAAACAGTGCATGAGATTGTCCTCTGTTATACATAGCTACTGTCTCATATTACTAACAGACATCATGATGTGCTACGTAATGTGATGTATCAAGGGAAACAATCTTGTAACACTTAAAGGCATCTAGTGAACATTGTACTTAATAAACCCACATTATTTTGTAATATACAATGTAATATAATCCTATATGTGATGGAAAGAAGTTCATTCTTGGTAACAGTAGTTTAGAAAATAGCACAACTCTGCAACAGGCGTAGTGGTGTCGTCCTCGCAGTGCTAGGAAAAAGCTCAGATATGTAACACACAATATCATACGGTCCTCGTTGCGATGGATAAAAACAAACAATTGTGATGCACACGAACACTTGATTCAAAGTATAATAGTAGCTCACTTATATAACACCCCAAAACACCTGTAACATTCCAAGCTATGGTCATTGTGCAGGGTATGAGCAATCCACTGGAAAGATTGTGATTGTGACCCTGCTGCGATTCATGTAGACAAACAGCTTCATACCCTTTAATCATTGGCTCAATTCACAACACCAAGTGCTTCGTTTATTATCATCATTTTGGGATACAGAGCAAGCTGCTTTTTAATTCACAAAGGTTGTCTTGTGGACTGTTAGCTTATAGCTAAGGAGGATGTATTTCAAGGAGTACCCTTCATTTTCTTTTGAGAATTCCATTTTCCTTTGAACACGTTTACATGCTTACATTTCTGGAAATATTACAAAGCAAGTAGAAGTAATAACAATCGAAAAACATTTTCCCCTGTCAAGTAATCCCTTCACCTATGCCATCTTCAATTTTTAGTCTGATTCCTTTCACTTCCCATCCTGGAAACCGATTTAATCCGGCACTTGTCAGTAGTGAATCTCAGATTGTTCCCTGGGTGGGAATGGGTTCAAGAATTGTTTGTGGACAGTTACTAAGTAACACATTTGGAGGCACACAAATACTATACAGAGCAACAAAGCCCTGTGAAGATCACTATCCACACACAAAAAATGTTTGCTCACATTCAATAGTCATCTTTTTCCAAGAGTACATATGAACTTGTTCACATTAGCCTCTGTGCTTTTTTGTGATGGATCGTTCGATGGATGATGCATGTCCTATGGACCAGGCTGTATAGAACCGTCATTGTGACGTATAAGTGCATGCATTTCCAAGGTACAATACAATATAGTTTTTTTTGTTACTCAAGCTCATACATTTTACTAATACACAGCATAATGTTATACATGCTTTCTGTTAAAGGAATAAGTGATAACACTAATTCACATTAACGTGGTACTTTTAATGATGGCTAAATTAACATGAACTTTTTCAATACAATATTATGTTACTCTGTGATAGAAGAAGCACACTTGTCTAAAATGCACCAAAATGTGTCCTCATTGTGTTGGACAAAAACACACAGTTGTGGCACACATCTTGATACGGTCCTCATTGTGATGGATAAAAACACTAACCTCTGTAATAGGCAGCATATTATTTCATGTGGCAGATAAAGGCACACAACATTAGCCCTTGGGATTTGTTGTGATGGTGATAAATTCCTTTCCTACGGACCAGGCCTGCATAGAGCAGTCAGTGTGATGGAAAAATGCATTCATTTCCAAGATAAAATACAATATAGTTTTCTGAGTTACCTAAGATCATACACATGACAACTAAACAGCATATTGTTAAAGCATCTTACTGTTAAAGGAGCTTTCTGTTAAAGGAATATGCGAAAACTATAAATCACATTAATGTGGTATTTTTAATGATAGCTGCATTATCATGAACTTGCTCAATGCAACATGATATTTCTCTGTGATAGAAACACACTTGTCTAAAATGCCCCAAAATATGGTCCTCATTGTGTTGTATAAAAACATACAATTGTGACACACATCTTGATATGGTCCTCATTGTGATGGATAAAAACACCAACCTCTCCAATAGGCAGCATATTTCCTCTGGCAGACAAATGCACACAAACCTGTCTCACACAATGTAATATGATTCTCAGTTTAACCTATAAAGTGCACATAGGAGCATAAGCCCCATATATATAGGAGCAATTGCAAAGCATAAATGAACACAATGTTGTGACACACAATATGAAGTTGTTTTTAGAGTCCTGAACAGATGTTCATATGATTGATACACTTATAAAGTTGTGGCAGAATCTATAATATGTTAAAAATCTCAACACAATTCTGTAACACGCGCCATGATGTGCCCTTTTTTGCATTACATAAAAGCTTACATGCTATACACATGGTCACATGAATTGCCTACCACAATGTAGTCGTCATTCTGATCGATGAAAACACTGTTGTGTTTTTGTTTTAGAGTGCAGTATAATAGCACACCGAGTTAAAACATGCAGTGTGATGCTGTAATGAGTTTGATGGACTACAGTTCTTAAACAATTCATATTTATTGACACCAGGGAGGACCAGTCTCTCACTGGAATACAGTCTTAATGAGGAACAGGTCTGTTTCTATGAAGTATCTTAAGACAGCCTTATGATGCTAGGCAAGCACATCACAAATTCTCTGCAATGATTTACAAATGAAGAGGTAAATCAACATGCAGTTTTAGTGCACTGCATGATATTGCCCCACTGGTGATGGTTAAGCATGCACATCTTTGTAAAACACTGTATGAGATTGTCTATTGTTATACATAGATATTGTGTCATATTACTAACAGACAGCATGATGTGCTTCTTAATGTGATGTATCAAGGCAAACAATCGTGTAACACTTCAAGGCATCTAGTGATCATTGCGCTTAATAAACCCGAATTAATTTGTAACATACAATGTAGTATAATTCTATTTGTGATGGAAATAAGTTCATTCTTGGTAACAATAGCCTAGATAATAGCACAACTGTGCAACAGACCTAGTGGGGTGGTCCTCACAGTGATATACAAAAGCTCAGATGTATAACACACATCATATGGTCCTCGTTGTGATGGATAAAAACAAACAATTGTGATGCACACCAAGACTCGATTCAAAGTATAATAGTAGCTCACTTATATAACACCCCAAAACACCTGTAACACTCCAAGCTATGGTCATTGTGCAGGGTATGAGCAAACCACTGGAAAGATTGTGATTGTGACCCTGCTGTGATTCATATAGACAAACACCATTATACCCCTTTATCATTTACTGGAGAAGCGTGGCTCAATGGTTAGAGCGGCAGACCCTGATGCAGAGGTCTGGCCCGGGACCAGGGTTCAATTTCCCCGGACCTGATAATTCTCGCCTCGGTGCCTAGTCTAATCATGGGTCCCACTCTGTGACTCTGGGCAATAGCTTGCTTAATCTCCACAACAGCCCCAGCAGCGCTTGGATGCCTGGCTTCACCTTGGGGGTGCCCAGGAGTGGACATTTCACAGGAAAGCCAGGATGGGTTCCACAGCGGTATGAATACAGAGCTACAAGGCCTCTGGGTAGAAGTGCGCTATTTAAATACTATACATTTACATTTACATTTACTCAATTCACTACACCAAGTGCTACATTTATTATAATTTTGGATTACATGAGCAAGCTGCTTTTTAATTCACAAAGGTTGTCTTGGGGACAGTTAGCATACAGCTACAGAGGATGTATTTCAAGGGGTAGTCTTCATTTTCTTTTGAGAATTCCATTTTCCCTTGAACAAGTTTGCATGCTTAGATTTTGGGAAATATTCTGAAGCAAGTAGAAGTAATAACATTTTAAAAACATTTTCCCCTATGGAATAATCCCTTCATCTATGCTATTTCCAATTTTTTGTCTGATTGCTTCCACTTCCAACCCTGTAAACAGATTTAATCTGGCACGTGTTAGAAGTGAATCTCAGATTGTTCCCTGGGTTGGAATGGGCTGAAGAAATGTTTGTGTACAGTTACAAAGTAGCACATTTGCAGGCACACAAATACTTTGCAGAACAACAAAGCCCTCTGAAAAATCACTAACCCCACACACAGAAGTATTTACTCACATTCACTAGTCATCTCTTTGCAAGTGTAAATGTATACCTGTGCACATTAGCACCTGTGCTTTTTTATGATGGTCGATTGGCTGGATGATGCATGTCCTAGGGACCAGGCCTGTATAGAGCCCTCATTGCGATGGATGAGTGCACACATTTCCAAGATACAATACAATATAGATTCTTTTAGTTACTTAAGATCATACACATTACTAATACACAGCATAATGTCATAGGAGCTTTCTGTTAAAGGAATATGTGATAACACTAATTCACATTAATGTCGTACTTTTAATGATGGCTAAATTAACATGAACTTGTTCAATTCAACATGATGTGACTGTGTGATAGAAGAAACCCACTTGTCTAAACTGCACCAAAATGTGTCCTCATTGTGTTGGATAAAAACACACAGTTGTTATACACATCTTGATACAGTCCTCATTCTGATGGATAAAAACGCTTTACTAATACCCAACATAATGTTAAAGAAGCTTACTGTTAATGGAATGTGCAATAAAACTAAATCGCATTAATGTAGTACTTCTAATGAAGCTACATTAACATGAACGTGTTCAATGCAACATGATGTGACTCTGTGTTAGCAGAAGCACACATGTCTAAAATGAACCAAAGTGTGGTCCTCATTGTGTTGGATAAAAACACACAATTGTGACACACATCTTGATACAGTCTTCATTGTGATAGATAAAAACGCCAACCTCTGTAATAGGCACCACAATATTAATTGTGGCAGATAAAGGTACACAACCCTGTCTCATACAATTTAACATGGTCCTCAGTTTGACCTATAAGTGCACATAGGAGCATAAGCCACCTTTATATAGGAGTAATTGTAAAGCATAAAAGAGCACCTTCTTGTGATACACAAAATATGAAATGGTTTTCTGTGTCCATAAGAAAGGTTCATATGCTTGATACACATGTAAAGTTGCGGCAGTGTCTATTACATGTTAGAAACACAAAAGAAAACTGTAACATGTGCTTTGCTATGCTCCTTTTTGCAATGTATAAAACCTCACAATTTACACACATGGTCATCTGAATTGCACACCACAATGTAGTCCTCATTTTGATGGATAAAAACACGCAAGAGTTTTTTTTTTTATCAGAGTGTGGTGTAATATCACAGAGAGTTAAAACATGCAAGGTGATCTCGTTATGAGTTTGATGGACTAAAAGTCTTAAACAAATCATATTTATTGACACCAGATGGGACCAATCTCACATGAATACAGTTGTAATGAGGAATTGGTCTATTTCTATTAAGAATCCTATGGTAGCCTTGTTATTGTATGCCAGCACATCACAAAGTCTCTGCGATTAATTACAAATGAAGAAATAAACCAACATGCAGTTGTAGTGCACTGCATGATATTGCCCTCCTTGTAATATTTAAAACATGCACATCCATGTAAAACTATATGAAATTGCCTTCTATGATAAATAGACAATCTCTCATGTTGTAACAGATAGCATGATGTGCTCCTTAATGTGATGTATCAAAGCAAGGGATCTTGAAATCTGTCATGGCATCTAGCGCTCATTGCACTTGATAAACACAAATTAATTTGTTACATACAATGAGATATATTCCTATTTGTTATGGAAAGAAGTTAATTCTTGGTAACAGTACTTTAGGTACTAGCACAATTTTGCAACAGACCTAGTCGTGTGGTCATCACAGTGATAGGAAAAAGCTCAGTTGTGTAACACACAACATCATGCGGTCCTCATTGTGATGGATAAAATCAAACTGCTGTGATGCACAACATGACTTGATCCAAAGTATGATAATAGTAGCTCATATATATAACATACCAACACATCTGTAACACTCAAAGCTATGGTCATTTTAGAGGGCAGGAGCAAACCACTGGCAAGATTATGATTGTGACCCTGCTGGTTCTTTTTTTTTTTAAGGTTTCCAAAGAAAGTTTTATTCGGCTGACGCGTTTCAACCAAACTGGTCTTTCTCAAAGCCAATACATACGTGGTGATTATACCCTATCACCTATAAACACCAAGCTCACATATGAGTAAACATAGTGAAAAGACTTTGTTGGACCTTGTACGATGCCCAGAACCTTTGGAAGAAGGCCTGATATAAATAGGTCTAGGCAACGTAAATAAATTAACACAAGTGCATGATTTACCTTATGCTTTCACATGATCACAATATATAGGGTCATCAAAAATATATATAAATATTTATCTTAATAACAGATAAACATTTAAGTTCTACTAAGTTTCTAAACTTGTATAATTAATGGAAAGCACATACTCGACACGGGTACATTGAGAAACGCCACCCGAAAATAACAAATCCAATGCCTGTCATCCCAGCACACCATGCGCAGCCGCCACGCCGCCCCGCAACCATGACCCTGCTGTGATTCATGATGCTTTTTCAATAAAGGATTTAATAGCGCACAATGTTGCAATATGAAATGTGATATAATCATTTTAATGGACTAAACTATCAAAAACAACTCCTGCTTATCAGCACCTAAGGGGAACAATCTCTGTCAGGAGTGCACTCAGAATCGGGTACAGTCCTACCTCTATCAAGCATCTTAAGGCAGCCTTATGAAATTTTTGTGCAGTGAAATGCCGGCGGTGGGGAACGCGAGTCTTTCAATGAAGGGCTCAGCTCCTTCAATTATAAGTTCCCGATCGAGGTCCTCCTCTGCTGCCTCGTCTCTCCCTGGTATGCCAACAATGCGGAAGTCCTTGAAATACTTGTGTTCCCCACCGCCGGCATTACACTGCACAAAAATGTCAATGCATCACGGGTTCTGCCAGAAATCATACGCTTCACATGGGATGTACATCGTACATGAGGAGAAGAACCATGTGAGGCCCCCATGAGAACCATTCACAAAGCTACAGCTTGAAAGCCATTAACAAGTCCCCCCTGTCATCATCTAATTATTTTGAAGCGTGAATATCATATTGAAGCACCAGCAACCGCCGCGGTCGTTTCTGGACACAAGAGAAAAAGGACCACACCCCTTGAGTTCATAAGGCATCATCACCCGTGAGAATTCCCTCACCTCAAATGTGAATGACCAGGTCCTGGTCCTGAGGAGAACCCTGAAATCAAATAGGGTTCTGAAATGTGTCGACCCCACCCAGCCAGCAATAATCACCACCAATCAACCGACCCATACCGAGTACAAACAGGACATTTAGGCCTGGTGTAACTGTTTAACTGCGTCGCTGGTTATGGCAGGTGTATGTAGTGAAACACATAACTGAATTGTGCCGCCATTGTTCTTTATGTTAAAATAAGGACTGGTCTATTGTTTTGTCATGTTTGGCCATTTCCTAAGTATTTGTTATATGTCCAAAGTACTGTTACCATTGTGTTGTTGATATATGTTTGTACTAATTGTTCTTCTTTAAGACATGAAAGAAATATCCATCTTGTTTGTTCCACAAATAAATGAACAAATAACAAGTGTAATGAAAACAATATAACTACTTGAGAATCTAAGGTGGTTATTTATGAATGTATTTATTCCAAAATGTACGTCCAGACCTTTTTCTTGTTTCCAACTTTCTAAAAAGTGGCATTTTTAAAATTGAGGATTGAAATATGAATTTACCATTCAAGATGGTTTTAAATTACTCTGATACCATTCATGACTTTCCTACCTGCTCCCAATCAAAAATTAACACTTATTAAATGTAATAAGGTACCCAATGGTATGCTATGAAAGAGGAAGGCCTTGCAACAGTGACTACCAGGACATGTCAGATTAAAAACTACATGTCCAACTTTTTAAAGTAAACTGCACCTTGCCCTATGTGCTTTTGAGGGCCTACCCTTTAGGTGACTTATATGTACTCAACAGATTGGTTTATGCTTGGTAAAAGGTTTATTTTGACATGTGGAAATGGCAGTTTACAATTGCACCCACAAGCTGCAGTGGCAGACCAGGGACAGGTTAAAAAAAGTCTACTTAAGTGGGTGGCTCAAAAAGTGCTGTAGGGACACTAATAGCATTTAATTTACAGGCTGTGGGTGTACATGCAATATCACTTTACTAGGTACTTGCAAATAAATTAAATGTGACAATGGGGTCTGTAGCCCAATTTTATCATGTTTTAGGGAATGGGAACAAGCACTTTAGCACTGGTTAGCAGTCCTAAGGCCAACAAAAGCAAATTCATAAATATAGTGGGGGTGAAGGCAATAAGCTTTGGGGATGATCACCCTAAGGCTGACTGGTCTAACAAGCATTGACTTGTAACACACTCCATAATATTTTTCTCCTGGTGATGTTTAAAGCATGCACAACCCTGCAATACACACAGGACTCGACAAATCCACTCGCCCGCTCGCATTTGCGAGTGAGAATGGATGAGGACGAGCTATTTTTAGGTCCTACTCGCCCTTTCTGGCGAGTAGAAAATCAAACTAACTTTTGTCCTATGTCTTTGAAAACAGAGCAAAAGTGACAAGATAACACGATTTGAAGGCATTTTTATTGCTCACAAAGGGATTGAGCAATAAAGATGCCTTTAAATCTTGTTATCTTGTCACTTTTGCTCCGTTTTCAGAGACGGAGGTCAAGTGGGTTGCAGTCAGGTCGAGGGGATTTTCCATGGCACCAGACCTTCAGGACTAGTACCATTTTTCGGATTTGTCGAGCCCTGACAGTATGAAAATGTCCTCTGTGATGAATAGGCACATGCTCATATTACTAACAAACACCTTGATGTGGCCCTCAATGTGATGTATCAAAGAACAAAATCTTGTAGCATGCCATATTATCTGTTTCTCAGTGTGAATGGTAAAACCACATGCAATTGTAATATACTAGTGATATAGTCCTTATTGAATAGAAAAGAAATTCATGCTTGATAGCAGTAGCATTGATAACAGCACAAATTTGCATCAGACCTAATGGTGAGGTAATTGTTATGAGAATAGGGTCATATGTTTAACACACAATATCATATGGTCCTTGTTGTGATGGATAACAGATCACACTTTTTTGACACACACTAAGATATGATCCATATGATGGCAATAGAAGCACAGACATATCAGGCACCTAAACATGTGTAAAACTCATAGCTACTGAAAGACAAACACCTATGTATCCCCATTTTAAAGATCAAAATAGGTTCAGCTCTACTCTTGCCTTCCAGGTCTTATCTGAGCGACCTCAAGTTCTTATGTTGAAGTTGACGTTTAACCAGATTTTCACAATTTATGGACAGAATTTACTTACAAATTGTCAAATGCCATAATTAGAGTTGGACGAATGGAATACACCTTCACAAACGAGATGGAGATCCCGTCTGCAGTTTTACAAGTGCTACAATGCTTAATCCGGGCCCTACATTTTTTACTACTTTAAGAAAATAGCACATGTGGCTGGAAACTGAAAAGCAGCTCTTCACTTCGCAAATGTTCAAAATACCAACTGAATTGAGGATGCAGAACTACACAAATTCAAAGGGAAACACAGTGAAAAGATGGATATTTAGCAGTTAGGAACTATTTTTTAAAGGTATTGTCTAAATAATACACTATTTTAAATCCAGTATGGTCAGTTAAATATTCGCTGGATGAAATAAGAAAGCAGTGTTTGCTAAATGCATATGTATTCTGTAATAAATTGTCAGTCACATACGAAAGGGATCCAAATAAAGACTGTTTTTTTGACAAATATATACTATACCAAATAGGAAGACACTATATGTAAAATATAATCTGGTCCTCATAAACAGACTTGTAAAAAAACACACACCGGTCCTCGTAAAGCTGTTTGCTGTCTTTATGTAGTGTGTAAAAATGGTCTTCATAACTCTTGGATACGGGACATGTGCGGTCCTCATAAGGGGGTTATGTCAGAAAGTCTCAAAACTATTCCCATAATCGTTTTTTGAAAATCTGATATAACTTTCATACTGTCATTAAAGTATAAACATAAAATGTATGATCATTTTGATTCTCTGATGATCAGAAAGGGTGGCCCTCATAATGTAGGTTTTTTTCACTGGTCTTCATAGAGTGATATAAACATGTATGTGTGTGTGTGTGTGTGTGTGTGTGTGTGTGTGTGTGTGTGTGTGTGTGTGTGTGTGTGTGTGTGTGTGTGTGTGTGTGTGTGTGTGTGTGTGTGTGTGTGTGTGTGTGTGTGTGTGTGTGTGTGTGTGTGTGTGTGTGTGTGTGTGTGTGTGTGTGTGTGTGTGTGTGTGTGTGTGTGTGTGTGTGTGTGTGTGTGTGTGTGTGTGTGTGTGTGTGTGTGTGTGTGTGTGTGTGTGTGTGTGTGTGTGTGTGTGTGTGTGTGTGTGTGTGTGTGAGTGTGTGTGAGTGTGTGAGTGTGAGAGTGTGTGTCCAAATACATGTCCCATTTTTGCTCTGCACTTAAGTTTCACATTACGCACTGACGTAATGGCTATTAGGTCCTACAGCATCTTAAGTAGCACAAGTCTTTATTTGCTGTATTTCTACAGATTTATGAACATGTCTGCCATTGACACAGATGTTGTTTGTCCTCATCTTTCCAAGAACCTGTGAAAGTGTCAAGTCACTCAAACAGACATCAACAAGATCCCTGATGTGGCATTAGTCTGGAACAATTGCCTTGTTATCACTATTTCAAGGGCAAACAAGGACGATAGCCAAAACACTACATTCTTAAATTTATAAGAACGCACCCTAGACTAGGCATCTTGGTACTCATTGGCTATACCAGACATTTCTAAGAGGATGTTGGAAATTCCATCTTAGAAGAGATATATAAAAGAACTGCCACCTGATCACTTGTCAGGAGAGGTTCTTCGCCCCAGATTATCACGCAAGGCACTGCCAGAGAAGATCTCGACTGCCACTTTCTACTGTAGGCTGATATTGAGCCTGCGTCCAGGTGGAGCTGTTGCTGATGCAATGCTTATGCCTTTCACAGGGAACATGGCCTCCCTGATGCCTGATAATTACAGCGTTTGGCTGTAAACAGATAAGCAGTGCATAGATTTGCCCTAATAAACTCAAGTTATGCTACTCTATGCTCTCCTAGAGTAACGCGCATAAGTATATCTCAGGGTGTTATGTTTTTAGATTACATTTTAACCATGGTAGAAATGCAACATGCAATTGAATTTATATAGTGCATGCTACCCCTGATAAGGTGTCGTAGTGCTTTAAGGCGAGTAGCATGCTACCTTAGAACCCAAACAGGATTAGTGGGGAATTAGTACAGGGAAACATCATATGAATTTGAGTTGTGGACATGTGGGATTAGTTGGAGTGAAAAGGATAGCGGAGGGATAGAAGAGGGGAGGGGATTTTGTACTATTTTAATCGTATTCTGTGTGATTGTTTTAGATGTGCTAAGCAAGAGGGCGCACTTGTTGAAATAAGGAAAATGCTACTTACCAGTATGCATCTGTTCTTGGCATGTAGAGCTGCAGATTATTTTACAACACAAAATACTCCAAAAGCAACCTATTAGAAGAAAAGGTTGTTCAAGTTTAGGAATTGCACATAGGAAAAAAGGGGCTTGGACCTGTGTGCTCGGTGGGATTAAACACTAACTCACTAGGGATGTGTTTAAAATGCTAACCATATCTGTGTGTATGGAGGGGGGGGCAACACTAGTTTTTTTTAGTTACCCTCACACACCCTAGTGGTGTCATGTTTCATCATTGGGTCACCCAGACTCCTACAGGTCGGGGTGGGCTCAACCACAGTGTTGGGAAGCTCTTATGATAAAGAAGGCAAAAGGGTATACATAAAATACCTCAATCAGACCCCTGGTATCCCTTTATTCATGGGTCTGGTTGGGTTATTAAAAAATAAGTAAAATTAGGGTCTGTTAGGATTTTTATGGTCCTATGACCCAAGTAAAGTGCACTTCACTAGGGTCATAGGACCATAAAAATCCATACACACAGATATGGTTAGCATATTAAACACATCCCTAGTGAGTTAGTGTTTAATCCCACCGAGCACACAGGTCCAACCCCCTTTTTTCCTATGTGCAATTCCTAAACTTGAACAACCTGTTCTTCTAATAGGTTGCTTTTGGAGTATTTTTTGTTGTAACGTATTTGCTGGAAGGACATACTCCATACATCCTCTTAAATCCCCCAGGACCCCTGGATTAAATTGCAGTGGTCCATTGTTTTGTAGAGCTGCAGATTATCACACTTAGCATTAGATCGCCATCTGGTGTTGGGCTCGGATGCTTGCAGGTTGTTGTTGTCTTGAAAGAAGTCTTTGTAGTTACGAGATAGGGGACTCCTCCCTTGGACGATAGTGCGCATGGGCATAGACTCCATCCTTAGATTGTTTTTCGCCATAATGGGAAATGATGGAGTTAGTAGAAAGAGAAAAGATGTCCATGTGTGTATATCTAACTAAGATAGAACTGAAACATATGCAGGACCGGGGAGGCGGGTTAGAATCTGCAGCTCTACATGCCAAGAACAGATGCATACTGGTAAATAGCATTTTCCGTTCGAGGCATAGGAGCTGCAAATCTCACACTTAGCATAGACTATACAGCAGTATCTCCCCTAGCAGTGGTCACCTGTATCGGTTGCAGTAGTTTGAAAAAGTTTTAAGAACAGCTTGGCCTACAGAAGCTTGCTGATTGGCTTGCACGTCAACACAATAGTGTTTAGTGAAGGTGTGTGTTGAAGGCCATGTTGCTGCTCTACAGAGGTCTTCTAGGGAAATGTTCCCTAAGAAAGTCAGAGGTTCCTAATTTGCGTGTGGAGTGCGTTCTAGGAGGAATTGTTAATGTGTGCTTCGCTTTTTGGTAGCATATTTGGATACATTTAACGATCCACCTAGCAATCCCAGCTTTAGAGATGGGATTCCCTTTATGCAGTAGGGAGAAAGCTACAAACAATTGTTTTGTTTTGCAAAAGGATTTGGTTCTGTGAATTTAATAAAGTAGGGCTCTTAACATCTAGGGTGTGTAGAGCTCTCTCTGCTATGGAGTCTGGGTTTTAAAAAAACACTGGTAACTCTACTGATTGATTAAGATGAAATTGAGAGATGACTTTAGGAAGGAATTTTGGGTTTGTTCTGAGGACCACTTTGTTACGATGTAATTGTAAGAATGGTTCCTGTTGGACACCCCCATGCTCACTATTGCACTTTATAGGCCCCTCACACACACACACCCGTTGGCTCGGAATAAAAGATCTCCACTAAAGTGCAGCTCCCCTTGCTGCCCGACGGGCATTGCACCGCCAGCCTGCCGTAGGAGCAGGATACCGATGATGACGCTGGACGGCCATCGGCTGGGACAACAGTTGTTGTCCTGTCGGTAACCTGTGTGAGGTATCCTTATATTCTGAAAAGGGTCTACACCATGCACTTATCCCTTCATAACTACTGAGAGAAAAGACTAACTGAGCTAAACCACTAGCTCCCACTGGGGAACTCTGTACAATACTCTTTGTTTGCTCCTGTTGGACCCGGCCTCGTGGCGTGGTCCTACCCCTCCCACGTGGCGGGCCCCGGACGACATCGGCCCTCCACAGAGCCCGGGCGGCCCCTTCCGCCCGATCCTGCACGCCCCAACACTACCGGTCCGGTTACCACCACGTGCCACCACACTCGCCAGACTCCATCTTGGGACCACCACGTCACGAACACGCGGCCTCAGCCCCGGCCCAGGCCCCACCGAAAGCCCCGACATCAAGGCACCAAGATCTACCCAGGTGGTCGAGTGGCCACTCGACAGATCCCGGAGGAAGTGGAGTTTCGATGGGCCTCCAACCGTCCCCGGACGCCTGGTATCGATCGCCCCCGGCATCCCTGGGTGCTGGCTCCACCCCCCTGCTGGGTGTCTGGACACCATCTTCCCGACCCCTCTGGTCCCCAGGCGCGAGGGTCCGGACATCAAAGGACTCCAGTCCTATATCTGGGCCAGCCCCGGAGTAGGACGGCAGTTGTATCCTGGATTGGAAAGCCCTACTGACGCTGTCACGGCCGACACCAGAAGAACTCATTGTCCCTGTAACCCGAGGATACCCTGAGAGCCTGCTGGCGCTGCCGCGGCCCACCTTTGCCGAACCATCTTGAGAGCCTGCTGGCGCTGCCGCGGCCCACCTTTGCCGAACCATCTTGAGAGCCTGCTGGCGCTGCCGCGGCCCACCTTTGCCGAACCATCTTGAGAGCCTGCTGGCGCTGCCGCGGCCCACCTTTGCCGAACCATCTTGAGAGCCTGCTGGCGCTGCCGCGGCCCACCTTTGCCGAACCATCTAGAGAGCCTGCTGGCGCTGCCGCGGCTCGACCTCTCGGAACCCCCGGCTCGAGGATTGAGAGCTGTGCGCAGGGTATCCCGTCCTACACCCCAACCGAGACTGTCCCGCTACCCTGACCCCCTTTTACGAGACTTTAAAGACCCCTCGATCTACTTGTACATATCGCTGAGAACCAGCAGCCTTTATTTCCTGATAAAGCTTACGAACTCGACCTCTGGTGTGGTGTCCATTTGTAGTGTTGTGGTTACTCTGCTGTACGATCCTAGGAGAGGGCCCTCACCCAGCAGGCCTCTCAGTAACGCTCGGCTACTTCTTGACGGAGAGGTGGACCTAGGGGTGGTCAGTCAGACATCTTCTGCCTCCCCCGGGGTCGCCTTTCTAACATTGGTGGCAGGCGACGGGATCCGAGCCGACGCAGATCATACAGAGAGTAATTCACTCACTACCGAGAAAAACACACCGCGACCATGACTACTCAGGAAACCAGACCGACTGCGGAATTCCAGAAAGAAAAGATGGAAGATCACAGCCACAAGGAATTAAAACAATTCTGCAAGGACCTAGGCATCGCTACCACGGGCCTCAACACCAAAGAGGACTTTAAATCAACCCTGCAAGCCTGGGCGGACGACGATAACGCGCCACCCCAGAATGAAGACAACCCGGGCCCGAACGGACGCCCGGAGACCGACGCGAACCCAGCGGGGGAAAGACCCGCAAACCTAGACACGGGCCTCCCCCACAGAGACGCCCGAGAACGAGAGAGGAACCGGCTCCACGAGTTGGAGCTCGCCAGACTCCGACAAGAAGGAGAGATACAGCTGGCAGAAAGGAAATTAGCCCTCGAGCAACTACGGCTGGAAGGAGACCTAGAGGAAAGGCGAAGACAACGAGACCTCGAAGAAAAGAAACTCGTGCTCGAGCATGAGCGCGGCCTCAAAGAACTGGAAATCAAGGCCAAGACAAACGAAACCGGCACCGCCGGGGGCAAGATCTCACCCCCGCCGGTGGACACGAAGGTGCACATACCCAAGGAGGTCGTCAAAGAATACTATAAGAACGACGACATCCAACAGTGGTTCAAAGCCTACGAGGTCGCCATGACCGCCCATCGAGTACCCCTCAAAGACTGGGGCGCCGGCTTATGGGGAAAGTTCATCAACGAGGGGAGAGACGCCCTGCTAGAGCTCCCTGACGCCGAGATGACCTCGTACGAACACATGAAGACCGCCCTCCTTACTTGCTACGGACTCACCCCCGAAATGTACCGGCAGCAATTCCGAGACTGTAAAAAAATCCCCAGTACCACTTGGGTGGAGTACGTGAACTTTTACAGCAGAGCCTTCGAAGGGTGGATCAGAGGATGCCAGGTCACCACCTACCAGCAGTTGGTCGACCTCATCCTATGGGAACATCTTTCCAATAACTGCTTCATCGAACTCCGGCAGCACCTCCTCGACAGCAAATTGACAGAGCCACGAAAACTCGCTGTCGAGGCGGATAGATGGGTGAGCAACCGAGTTCCCCGGAGTCCGATGGGAGACTACGGCAGGGGATCCCCGGGGAACCACCGACCACGAGGCGGCGGAGGAGGCCAGAGCAGGGGCCGAGACACCCCCACGGGGTCATCCCCTACCTCCCCGTCGCCATCCCTGGGTTGGAAGGGGGGCCCCCCAGCAAGACCCGGGCCCCGCCCGAATGTTACGTGCCACAGATGCCAGCGGCAGGGCCATTATGCGAACGACCCTCTCTGCCCGATGAACCAGCGACCCGGCACCACCGGTCCCCCGAGCCGCCAGATCGCGGCCGCCGCCCTGAGTGCAGAGGGGGGCGAAGAAGAAGGCGACGACACCGAGCAGGCCGAGTGGGAGCCCGCCGCCATGATCTTAGCATGCCTAGGTGATCGAGACATGATCCCCCGAGACCCGATCCCAGATAACACCCAGAAATACCGCCAATGGGTCACCATCAATGGACGCCAGGCCGAAGCCCTCCGGGACACTGGAGCCAGCGTGACGGCGGTCCGCTGCCACTTGGTGACCTCCGAACAAATTCTTCCCAACGTCTTGTGCCCAGTACGGTCGGCGGACAACTCTGAGAGTTTGTGCCAGATGGCCCGCATCCCCTTCGAGTGGGGAGGGGTGTCGGGCATGCTGAAAGTGACTGTCCGAGACGATTCCCCCGTGGACTGCCTCCTCGGGAACGACCTGGAAAGTTCCCTCTGGGCCGGCGTAGAGCGGAGAGAGCATCTGGGGATGCTAGGCCTTCCCGAGTGGGTCTGTGCGACCACCCGCTCCATGTCCGCCCGGGCCTCCACCCCAACGGAGGAAGACCCTATCGAGGAGCCGGAGTGGCCCGCACCTCCACCGCCCGCCGTCCCCGAGGACGCCGACCCTGAACCCGGCCCCCAGGGGCCCAGCCATGAAGAAATCACCGAGCTCGGCCACCTTCCAGAACTAGCTCAGTGGCGCCAAGAGGGTGGCCCCACCCGCGAACAATTCCGACAAGAACAGAGCACCTGTCACTCCCTCGAGGGAATTCGGCGACAAGCCGCCACTCAAGCCGCTGGAGACCCGGCGGGGTCCCACTGGGTCTATTGGGACAACGACCTTCTCTACAGTGAGCAGAAGATTGCCGAACTAGGGGCCAGCCGGGTGCTGGTCGTTCCCCTCCGATTTAGAGACTTCCTCTTGAACTTAGCACATGATGTGCCCCTCGCCGGGCACCTGGGGCAGGACAAAACTTACAGCCGCCTGGTGACTCATTTCTACTGGCCGAAAATGCACAATGATGTGCATAACCACTGCAGGACCTGCCCGACCTGTCAAGCCAGCGGGAAGAGCGGGGGGAAAGTCAAAGCCCCGCTCCAGCCTTTTCCCGTGGTCACCACCCCCTTCGAGCGAGTGGGGATAGACATCGTGGGGCCCCTGGACCCCCGCACCTCTCAAGGGCACCGCTTCATCCTCGTTCTGGTGGACCATGCCACCCACTATCCGGAAGCCATCCCCCTCCGAACCATCACGGCCCCAGTAGTAGGTCGAGCCCTAATGGGGATCTTCTCCAGAGTCGGCTTCCCCCGAGAAGTCGTGAGTGATCGGGGCACAAACTTTATCTCCAAGTATATGCGATCCCTGTGGCAACAGTGCGGGGTCACATATAAGTTCACCACCCCGTATCACCCCCAAGGGAATGGACTTGTGGAGCGGTTTAACCGAACACTGAAGGGAATGATCAAGGGCCTAGAGGAGCCACTACGGCGCAAATGGGATGTTCTGCTGCCTTGCCTCCTGTTTGCGTATCGCGAAGTACCCCAGAAGTCCCTGGGGTTCAGCCCCTTCGAACTATTGTATGGGCACCCGGTCCGAGGCCCCCTCAGCCTGGTCAAAGAAGGCTGGGAGACGGCTGTCCGAGGTGCTCCACCAGATGTCTACCAGTACCTCCTGACCCTCCGCAACCAAACTCGGAAGTTCCGGGAACTGGCCGAAGCCAACCTGGAGGCTAGTCAGGAGGAGATGAAACGCTGGTATGACCGGAACGCCTCGTCCATCGAATTCGAGCCGGGCCAGCAGGTCTGGGTCATGTCCCCGGTTGAACCTTGCGCCCTCCAGGACCAATGGACGGGGCCCTTCAAGGTGGTGGAGCGCAAGAGCCCCGTCACTTACTTGGTGGACATGGAGTCCCCCAGGAACCCCCTCCGGGTTCTACACGCTAACCGGCTCAAGCCGCACTTTGCCCGCACTGAACTAAGTCTGCTGTTAGCGACCGATGACGGAGCTGAAGACGACTCCGAATCCTTGCCAGATCTCATGAGCACCACTGAGAAGGACGGCTCCATCGAAGGGGTCATGCTCTCCTCCACCCTGACCCCCGAACAGCACCATGACTGCCGGCAGCTGCTGGGGCAGTTTGCAGATCTGTTTTCCCTCACCCCTGGAGTCACCCGGTGGTGTGTCCACAATGTAGACACCGGAGACCGCCCGCCTGTAAGACACCGAGCTTTCCGAGTGCCCGACCGAGTGCGGGCCTGCATCCAGTCCAAGGTGGCCAAGATGCTAGCGCTGGGGGTAGTCGAACCCTCCGACAGTCCGTGGGCCAGCCCAGTTGTCCTGGTCCCTAAAGCCGAAGCACCCGGCACGCCCCCGGAGCTCCGGTTCTGTGTTGACTACCGGGGGCTGAATGCCGTCACCAGGACCGACGCCCATCCCATCCCCCGGGCGAATGAACTGATCGATCGCCTGGGGGCTGCGAAGTATCTCAGCACCTTCGATCTCACGGCCGGGTATTGGCAGATCGGCCTCACACCTGGAGCGCAAGAGCGATCAGCCTTCTCGACCCCTGACGGCCACTACCATTTCAAGGTGATGCCCTTCGGCATGAAAAACGCCCCGGCCACCTTCCAGAGACTCGTGAATAGAGTGCTGGCCGGGCTAGAAGAGTTCAGCGCCGCCTACCTAGACGACATTGCGGTGTACAGCCTCCACTGGGATGCGCACCTGACCCACCTCCGGGAGGTCCTGACGGCCCTCCGTCGGGCCGGACTGACCATAAAGGCCAGCAAGTGCCAGATAGGACAAGGGTCCGTGACGTATCTGGGACACCAAGTAGGGAGCGGCCAGGTGGCTCCCCTCCAGCCAAAGATTGACGCTATCCAGGCCTGGGAGCCCCCGGTCACCCAGACCGCCGTCCGAGCCTTCCTGGGGCTCACTGGATACTATCGGCGCTTCATCAAAAACTATGGGAGCATTGTGGGGCCCCTCACAGAACTGACCTCAAAGAGACTACCACAAAGGATGCACTGGACCCCCGAGTGCCAGGTAGCCTTCGACACCCTAAAGACCGCTATGTGCACCGCCCCTGTGCTCCAAGCCCCCGACTACAGCCGGGAGTTTGTGGTCCAAACCGACGCCTCGGAGCACGGCATTGGGGCGGTCCTCTCCCAAGTGAACCCTGAAGGGGCCGACCTCCCCGTTGCCTTCATCAGCCGGCGGCTGCTGGCCCGAGAACAGCGATGGAGCACCATCGAGAGAGAAGCCTTCGCCGTCGTGTGGGCCCTAAAGAAGCTCCGGCCCTACCTCTTCGGCACCCACTTCCGGGTCCAGACCGACCACCGGCCTCTACGGTGGTTGATGCAGATGCGGGGAGAAAACCCGAAACTGTTGCGATGGTCAATCTCCCTCCAAGGGATGGACTTCACTGTGGAGCATCGCCCCGGCAACGACCACGCCAATGCTGACGGCCTGTCCCGATTCTTCCGCCTCGGCGAGGAGAATCCCCAAGAAGATGGGTGACTCTCCCCTGCCTTCAGCTGGGGGGGACGCGTGTTGGACCCGGCCTCGTGGCGTGGTCCTACCCCTCCCGCGTGGCGTGCCCCGGACGACATCGGCCCTCCACAGAGCCCGGGCGGCCCCTTCCGCCCGATCCCGCACGCCCCAACACTACCGGTCCGGTTACCACCACGGGCCACCACACTCGCCCGACTCCATCTTGGGACCACCACGTCACGAACACGCGGCCTCAGCCCCGGCCTAGGCCCCAGCGAAAGCCCCGACATCGAGGCACCAAGATCTACCTAGGTGGTCGAGTGGCCACTCGACAGATCCCGGAGGAAGGGGAGTTTCGATGGGCCTCCAACCGTCCCCGGACGCCTGGTATCGATCGCCCCCGGCATCCCTGGGTGCTGGCTCCACCCCCCTGCTGGGTGTCTGGACACCATCTTCCCGGCCCCTCTGGCCCCCAGGCGCGAGGGTCCGGACATCAAAGGACTCCAGTCCTATATCTGGGCCAGCCCCGGAGTAGGACGGCAGTTGTATCCTGGATTGGAAAGCCCTACTGACGCTGTCACGGCCGACACCAGAAGAACTCATTGTCCCTGTAACCCGAGGATACCCTGAGAGCCTGCTGGCGCTGCCGCGGCCCACCTTTGCCGAACCATCTTGAGAGCCTGCTGGCGCTGCCGCGGCCCACCTTTGCCGAACCATCTTGAGAGCCTGATGGCGCTGCCGCGGCCCACCTTTGCCGAACCATCTTGAGAGCCTGCTGGCGCTGCCGCGGCCCACCTTTGCCGAACCATCTTGAGAGCCTGCTGGCGCTGCCGCGGCCCACCTTTGCCGAACCATCTAGAGAGCCTGCTGGCGCTGCCGCGGCTCGACCTCTCGGAACCCCCGGCTCGAGGATTGAGAGCTGTGCGCAGGGTATCCCGTCCTACACCCCAACCGAGACTGTCCCGCTACCCTGACCCCCTTTTACGAGACTTTAAAGACCCCTCGATCTACTTGTACATATCGCTGAGAACCAGCAGCCTTTATTTCCTGATAAAGCTTACGAACTCGACCTCTGGTGTGGTGTCCATTTGTAGTGTTGTGGTTACTCTGCTGTACGATCCTAGGAGAGGGCCCTCACCCAGGAGGCCTCTCAGTAACGCTCGGCTACTTCTTGACGGAGAGGTGGACCTAGGGGTGGTCAGTCAGACATCTTCTGCCTCCCCCGGGGTCGCCTTTCTAACAGTTCCGGTATAGTGAAAGCCTGGATCTCACTTACTCTTCTAAGAGAGGTAATGGCAACTAGGAAAGCTACTTTCCATGTGAGAAACTGTAGTTCGCATTTGTGTAAAGGTTCAAATGGGGGTCCCATGAGCCTGGTAAGAATATTTAGGTTTCACTCTGGAGAGAGCGGTAACCTAGGAGGAATTTTTCGTTTGAGGCCTTCCATAAAGGCTTTAAATGCAGGGACTCTAAATAGGGAAAAGTGCTGCCTGTTTTGTAAGTAAGCAGCGAGAGCTGCTAGATGTAAACGTATAGATGAATATGCTAGATTACATCTTTGCAAATGCAGTAGATAGCAAATGATATTCTGGATGGAAGCATCCAGTGGATCAATATGATTATTGGTGCAGTAAATGGCAAATCTTTTCCAATTTGCAGCATAGCAAGCTCTAGTAGTAGGTCGTTTGGCTTCTTTAATGATGTTCATACAGTCTGGTGGTAGGGTAAGGTAACCGAACTCTAGGACTTCAGGAGCCAGATCACTAGATTCAGCTGGTCTGGATCTGGATGTCTGATCTCTCCATGGTTCTGCGTTAGCAGGGAAGGGGACTTTTGGTGCGGAACTAATGACAGTTCCAATAAAGCTGTGAACCACGTCTGGCGTGCCCATGTGGGAGCCACCAAGATTAGTTTGAGAGACTGTTGTCGGAGCCTGCGTCCCACTAGTGGAATCAGTGGGAGTGGCGGAAAAACGTAAGCAAAACTGCCTGACCTGTTCATCCATATCGCATTGCCCTTGGACAACAGGTGTGGAAGCCTGGCAGCGAAGGTTGGCCATTTTACGTTATCGTATGTGGCGAACTGATGTATGTCTGGTTGGCCCCACTTGTGGAAAAATGGTAGAAGAACCTAGGGATGTAGTTCCCATTCGTGAATCTGTTGTGTCTGACGACTTAACAGATCTGCAATCTGATTGTGAATTCCTGGAAGGTGTTCGGCCAGTAGATATATATTTTGTTGAATGTCCCATCTCCAAATGTTCTGCGCGAGCTGGGACAGTTGCAGAGAATGTGTGCCTCCTTGTTTTTGTATGTAGTACATGGCTGTCATGTTGTCCGTCCGGATCAAGACAGCTTTGTTTTGTACATGTACTTGGAAAGATTTTAGTGCTAGGAATATTGCTAGTAGCTCCAGATGATTGATGAGGAGCACTTTTTGTTGAGTGGTCCATCTGCCCTGAGTTGTATGTCCGAGGAGATGAGTCCCCATCCAGTAGATATATATTTTGTTGGATGTCCCATCTCCAAATGTTCTGCGCGAGCTGGGACAGTTGCAGAGAATGTGTGCCTCCTTGTTTTTGTATGTAGTACATGGCTGTCATGTTGTCCGTCCGGATCAAGACAGCTTTGTTTTGTACATGTACTTGGAAAGATTTTAGTGCTAGGAATATTGCTAGTAGTTCCAGATGATTGATCAGGAGCACTTTTTGTTGAGTGGTCCATCTGCCCTGAGTTGTATGTCCGAGGAGATGGGTCCCCATCCTGTGAGTGATACGTCTGTTGGGAGTACTATCTGTGGAACAGGTTCGAGGAACGGCTTCCCTTTGGAAAAGTTTTTTGTGTTCCACCACTGCAGAGAGCGATGTGTGCAGCTGTACACCAACACCAGATATGTAAGTTGTCCTTGAGCCCGATTCCACTGATGTGCTAGACATTCCTGTAATGGACGCATTTGAAGTCTTGCATAGGGTACAATAAAAATGCAAGATGCCATCATGCCGATGAGCTACATGAACACTCTGACTGGGAGAGAGTGTTGGAATTGAAATTTTGTGACTAGGGCTTTTATGCTGGCTATCCTGGCTGGACTGGGATATGCTAGAGCTGTGGAGGTGTTTATTGTGGCCCCCAGATATTGGTGTATATGAGAGGGCTGGAGATGCGACTTGGTGTAGTTGATGGTGAACCCCAAGTTGTGTAATGTGGGCATGGTTTGATAAGTGTGTTGAACACACCAATTGAATGACTTGACTTATTAGCCAGTCGTCTAGATATGGGAAGACATGGATCTGTTGTCTTCCGAGATGTGCTGCTACTACTGCAAGGCACTTTGTGAACACTCTGGGTGCAGTTGTGACTCCGAATGGAAGGACTTTGAACTGATAGTGTTGTCCGTCCACTACAAACCTTAGATACTTTCTGTGAGAAGGATGTATGGGAATGTGGAAGTAGGCGTCCTTGAGATCTAGTGTGGCAAGTAAGACGCCTTTTTGCAGCAGTGGGAGCACTTGTTGGAGAGTGATCATATGAAAATGATCTGAGTGCATATAAAGGTTGAGGGGCCTGAGATCAAGTATTGGTCTTAGAGTCCCATCTTTCTTCTGTATTAGGAAGTGCAGTGAATAAACCCCTGTTCCTTGATGTCGTAAGGGAACAGTCTCTATTGTGTGCTTTTGGAGCAATGAGGGAACCTTTTTTTTGAGGAGCTTTAGATGTTCTGAGGACATGGGACGCTGCTTGGGTGGTATATGTGGGGAGGTAGCTGTAAGTTCTAGGCAGTAACCATACTGGATAATTTGTCTCAACCACCTGTCTGTTGTGATGGAATTCCAGACAGATAGGAACTGTGATAATCTCCCCCCGACTGGAGTGATGTGGTGTGGGGGGAGCGGATGGAAGTCACTGTTTTGTGGTGGGGAGGTACGAGTGTTGTTATTACCTCAACCTTTTTCTTTATTGTTATTTCCTCTGTATCCGCCTCTAAAGTATCTTCTATTGGGGGGATGTTTGTGTAGCGGCTTCAAACCAAGATGAGTTGTCTGCTCCCATGTGTTTGGAGGCCCCTCTATAGAAGGAGTGACGAAATGAGCACCGTGTTTGTGGGGACTGTAAAGCTCCCATGGACTTAGCAGTCTCAGTGTCTTCCTTCATTTTTTTCAAGGGCAGTGTCCACAGCCGGGCAAAAAAGTTATTGTTGGTTGAACTGCTGGTTGAGGATAGTAGTCTGGACTTCCTACTTAAAGCCTGGGATGCGTAGAGGCAGTGCCTGCTGCGTCAAGTTCACATTTTATTGACACATTTGAAATCAGCTTGCCCTATTGGATGAGATCATTTGCTTGTGTTTTATATTGGTCAGGCAAATGTTGTAGTACGGTTTCTAACTGGTCGGAGTGAGCCCTATCATATCTTGCGAGCAGTGCCTGTGTATTGGCTATGTGCCAGTGATTGGCTGCTTGCGCAGCTACCCTTTTGCCAGAAGCGTCTAGCAATTTGGATTCTTTATCAGGGGGTGTCGCTTCCCTGGAGGTTTGGGAGTTAGCGCGCTTTCTAGCATTGGAAACAACTAGAGAATCCAAAGGCAGCTGTCCCTTAATATAAGCAGGATCTGCAGGGGCAGGTCTATACTTTTTTCCTATTCTAGAGTTAAGGATCCTGGCACGTACAGGATCTTTAAACACTTCGGGGGCATGTTTAATGACTCCCTTAATCATTGGCAATATTTGCACGGTCTTTTGGGACTGTTCAAATGTATCCAACAGAAAGTCCTCTTCCGCTGCATCTGAGTGCATTGTGACACCAGGATAGACGGCAGCCCTATTTATCAACTGTCCAGAACCAATATTATTTTCGGGGGGGGGGGGGAGATGGTTTC
Organism: Lissotriton helveticus; assembly: GCF_964261635.1. NCBI lineage: Eukaryota > Metazoa > Chordata > Amphibia > Caudata > Salamandridae > Lissotriton > Lissotriton helveticus. The sequence continues at coordinate 255,524,430 of NC_136061.1, forward strand.
AAGGGGTATGTGTGTGGGCTTGGGACGTCTGGGATATCTGTTGGGATAGGGTGCTCCCTATCAGGTGGGTCGGTTGGATACATGTAAGGGTCATCTGTGTCACCCCCTACCCCTAGATCATCATCATCATCATCATCATCATTCTGGAGGTGTATGAGGTGGAGAAGTCTCAATTGGAGGAGTTATAGATTTAGGGAGAGGAAGTGGGTTAGAAGGAAGTATAGGAGAAGAAGGATGCATAGGCGATGTGGCATAGTCCTGCTTTACAGGCACTGGAGGAACAGGTGCTGTGTCTAACTTCCTCTTTCTATATGGCACAGTGGGGACATCTCCTGTTCTGGATCAATATAAATATTTTTCTGTCTCGACAGGATCCAGATGAATATGTTCCTCTTCCTCAAGAACCGCTTTTGGCGCCGATTTTTTCAGTTCCGAGCGGGTTTGGTGTTGACTTTTATTGTCTTTGGCCTTAGGAGGCATGATAGAGTCCTTAGGCTTAGCCTTTGGTTCCAAGGCTCTTGGTTTCGGAGCCAAAGATGTATATTTAGGCTTGGAAACGTTCAAAGCCGGCTTATCCACGGGCCTCGAGGTTTTCGGGGCCGATTTGTCCTTAGAGGTGGAAGGCGTCGGAACCGATTTCGGAGCCGAGAGGTCTTTTGGTTTCGGTGCCAAGCGTGCCGTCGGATTGGTACATGCCGTATGCTTGGTCCCGAGCTACCGGAAGGCTTTTCTTTTCTCTTCGGAGACGGGCTCGAAGGTGGGGCTTCGGAAGTGTGTTTTCGGTCGCGACTGGGGCCAGAAGGCAAAGTCTTGACCATTGCCTTTGGTTTTGGTGGTGGGGAAGGGGTAGGGGCAGTAGTACTCATTCATTGACCAGGTGTGATGGGGTAGTCAGAGCCTTCTGCCTTTGATACGATTTGGAGATCTTCGATATCAAATCTTCTTCTGGGACATCTGGGCCTTCGTCGAAGATGTCCACTGGTCCTGGGGCTGATCTCTGCAAGATGTGTCGATGAGCCCTTCGATCTCAAGGATGCGCAGGCTGGACAGCTGGACTCATCGTGTTCAGGTGAGACGCACTGGTTGCAGACCTTGTGATGGTCGCTGTGCGGGAATTTTGCTCCACACTGGGGGCATTTTTTGAATGGCATCCTTTCCATGAGCCATAGGCCTCACGGCGTGGATAGGCCCAACTGCCCGCGTCGACAACCGGAATAGAGCCGATGAAAGTTGCGTCGAAGCTTAAGATGTTCGAAGTCAATCCGAAGAGCGAACCGGAACGCAAAAGTTGCATCCGAACCCAATGGCGGAAAAAAACAACTAAGGATGGAGTCGATGCCCATGCGCACTATCGTCAAAGGGAGGAGTCACCCATCTCGTGACTACAAAGACTTCTTCCTAGACAACAACAACCTGCAAGCATCCAAGCCCAACACCAGATGGCGATCTAATGTGAAGTGTGAGATCTGCAGCTCATATGCTTCGAACACAAGCTTTTTAGTTAAAGTGTCTTTTTCTGAGCGCAGTTTGTGTGGTATTGCGAAGACAAACTACATTTTGTTGTTAATCACCATGGTGTCCCTTCATCCCATTAAGGGGACTCTTAGTAACCCAAAGCTCTGACATCACTTCCCTATGCATTGGATGGGATTCTGCAGGGCTACAAAGACCTTAATTTCACATGCATGCATTGCTGTATTGAACAAAGTTCACTTGTGTCATCTGTAGGTCTGAAAACAAACCTTGTAGAGCTCAGCCATAGACTCAGTTTACGCAACACTGCAAGGGTCAATATGGCCGAACCACATCTGCAATTTCTATTCTTGCGCCGAAGGAACGTGGCTTAATGATTCAAGCTCAATTTTGAGTAAGCATTTGGTCAAGAAGGGTTTACATGTGGTTACTCTCTGTACTGGGAAACGTGAGACAATGGAAAGGAATGGAAAGTAAGCCACAGGAATTTCCAATGGTAGAAAGCATTTGCTCTTTTTAATCAGTCAGTACTGCAGTGGTGTGTCTGTGGCTTTCCAGGAAATATGCTGTAGACAAACCAAGTCAATCTCATGGTAAGAAGAAAAAAAACATTCAGAGTAACGAGTCAAATCAACCCAGACCCATAACTTTGATAAGGTTTTTTTCCATCAATAATGCTCTCCCCTCAAACTACCCAACCCTTGATTAAGAAAGTGGCAATCATTTTGGGACTGTATACCAGGCCATCAGAAATCAGCCTGCAGTGAGTAACTGTCCTTATCAGGTAATTTTGTTCGTTAAGGGGAGCTCTGGAAAAGAAAATATGGAGCAGAATACTCTGCTAGAAAAGAGGCTACAGAGGTGGCACTACAACTATGTATAATACAGTTCGACCAGTTACTCATTGTAATGACCGTCTATGGGCCACTGTGAAGATTTGAATCACTTAAAGTGAAGAGGTTAGGGCCAGGGCAAAGATGGGAAGTCACATTTTCAGTCCAGAGGGCATGTAGAGGTCAAGAGTATCATTATCGATGTAATCATGTTCCTTGCAAAATTATAGCCAAATGAAAATCATGGCAGTTAACTTTAATCTATGCATCTTGTAATATAGGCGGGGAAAGAAGACTAGCGAGTTGGTACAGAATAGAATGCAAATTAGAACATTTAGTTTAAAGATCACCATGTTGGTTTATGCACACAACAGATACCTGACATTTTGTCTATTGCACATGTCTGCTATTTAAGCTTTAAAGTGCAATTGGTGTATCTGGTGCAGCTGGGGATGCCATATTTACACACGCTTGCTTCCATTCAACTTCCTTTATTTCCTCCATCTCATTTTGCTTCAAATAAATTATTAACATGGCAGCAGGAACTACAAAGCACTTTACATATTAAGAAAAAGTCGGTCACTGGGTGTGAAGAAAACCATTTGCTTTGTAGTTGCTGCAAAACGCCTTTCCGTGAGGAAACGTCCATAAGTAAGATTGAAACAAAATACATTCAAATGATTTACGATGCAGTTACAATTCCCAGTTAAGTGGGTATCAAGGGGGTCGCAGCAGGTAGACTTGAAGCAGCCATGCTTTTAGTTACGTCTATTTTCTGAGAGTGGGACCTTAAAAATGTTAAAACGCAAACTTCCAGTTTTTTAAGTACCTTAAAAAATGGATCTTGTGTCTTTCAGATAGGGACCAAGCATGTGAAGACAACTTTTGAGAGCATCCCTACCAAAGGGTGAAGGCTATAAGGAGGCATATGCATAAACTCATCAGTGACACCTGAGCTTAATTACATTGTTCATTAAAGACAAAGCAGCAGAAAAGGATTGTAGTCTACATACATTTGAACACCACAACTGCTTTCTTGGGCATGGGAAGTGAATTTCAAATATTTTCTACATGGATTATAGTCTATTTTCCAAAACAGTGGAACGACTTTCATTCTTCTCTGCACATGGTCTAAACTTCAAGCCAAAAATGATGTGAAGCCAGTCTTGCATCAACACAACAGCAAGCAAGGGTTGCTGACAAGCTCGAGGATTAATGAACAACAGCGAAGAAGGAGGTAGCTGTCGCTAAGACAATGGGTATCAAAGGCATTCCAGGGACAGCAGATGTCAATGCCTGTTTGATCCCCATCACCTCAGGGAAAGTTGGAAACTTCAGGCTTAGAGGTGCACAAGAAGTATATAATAAAGAAAGCTCCAGGAGCCCAATGACTTTCTTTACTTCCAAATCCTTATTTCTTCTGCTAATGTCGGACAAGTAAAGCAGAGGCTAACTGAGGGTCGAGGAAGGGGACAAGGTGCAAAGTGTTTTTTCTTCCTCTTTACCTAACTTGGATAGATGGAGAGGGCTAAAAAATGATCAATTATGGCCGTCTGTGACCATAACCGGGCCCTTGTTTTCAGTCTTACTGCAACCAAGCCATGGGTAAGAGGCTGTAGTGCCGAGTTCTGCTCTCCCTCTACAGTGGTTCCAAAACTGTGCGCCGCGGCACCCCAGTGCACCGTTAGGAGTCGCCAGGGGCGCTGCGCACGATGTGGGAAGATAGCCTGCGCTGAGGAAGCGTCTAATCTTGTAGTATTGTAATTGGGAGACCCTTTTCCTTCCAGCATCAGTGAAAGCAGTTCCCCCCTTCTTCCCTCCGTATATTTCAGGAATTTGCCACTGAAGTAATTTTATGGTCGGATTTGCTAGAAATAAACACACCTTCCCTTTCTAAGAAACAGCACCTCCTCCCAGTTGCCTCGTGTGACCCTCATTCCTTTCTCGAAGGCAAGAGTTGTTCTGCCTCAGACGTCCCCCAATCCAGATCGGGGAAAATATTCGTTTTCCGAATGATTTGGCTCGTATTGGACGGCCCCTTTATCCCGGATGTCAGGGATCAAGATGGCAGCGTCAGGGAAGGACATTAGCACGTTTAATTTCTAGTAGTGTCCACTGCTTGCCCGTGGCAGCAGATGGGACGCTATAGAGGCCTTGGCCTGAGCAAGGTTTACCCTTGCTGTGAAGGATACCTCACTTGTGTTACTTCTTGCTAAATCAACATTTACAGATAGTATTATTTTTTAAGATGCCATTATCTCCAGCATCACATGTGCTCAGGAGAGGTTTATAAATGAAATATATATTGTCACAACAGTGAGTGCTCGTCTATTCTGCTTTGCTGTTATTAAATGCCAACATTTTCCCTTTTGCTGGATTCGCTGCCCACTGCCCCAGGAAGAGACACAGGCGCTCAGGCAAAACAGCGCAAGTACAAAGTTACAGCTGTTTACTTTAGTTATTATTTCAAAGTGTTTGTTTCTTGTGATAGGAGGACATCTCAGGGTGATTCTCCTCAGGGAAAATATGTTGTTTGGTGGTAATGTGCATGGAGTGCAGCATGTCAGCCGTGATAGGAGAGCTCAAATTCACACCGTCCTATGTTTAAGTTTATTCTGCCCTTGCCAGGACCATTGCATTACAAGACAGTCAAAAAGTCTCCCACATGCAGGTTAAGACTGTGTACTTTCGTCTCTCTTGTGTCTCAACATTATAAGCTGAGGCTGAGCTATGGGAACGACTCAGAGAGGACATAAAACTCATAGGCTGGGTATTGTAAATGTAAACAAATTCCATATATAATCGGTAATATAAAAAAAAAGCAGCCGCTGTGCAGGCATACTTGCCAAAAGTTAGCTGTTGCACATGAACCGGTGCACACCGGGCGGCCTATGTGGTGTTGACAAAGAGGGCGGACAGGTGATGGAGGCTGTGTGACAAGTGGCATTGTCAAAGTTCTCAGCTGCGTAACTAAAAGGGGTCATCAGGTGTCCACCGCTCATCCCTTGCTTTGCAATGCAAGCAAGAACTAAAAAAAAAAAAACTTCTCAGATGTTTTTTTAACAACTTTTTCTTTATCTTTGGTGCAGCTTTTTGGGTTCTAGTTAGTAACAAGAGTAAGGCCTCCCAAATAAAATGAGTATTTTCAAACCTGATCTACAATCACACACTGAGGTGATGTCAGGACGAGTATTATTTTGCTACAACAAATATCTAGATGGGCCCTAATTACAGGAAAAAAGAACATATGTAGAATAGATTGCTGGACTGGCTGTTGAAATGTGAGATAAGACATGCACCACTTATTTATCTGGAACTGGTACTTGCACTGCTCTGAAGCTATTTTTTAAAGCTGAAGTTGTATTTCACCTAGAGAAAACGTAGTGTTATGAAACCACTGGATGTGCTTACATTTTCTCCACTTTTGTCCTATTTCGAAAAGCTCCCCGTGAACTTGGGATAATGATTTTGGAGCTGTTTGAGTGGTCTGGCGTGGTTATTTTAATTTTATTTTTGGGTTACTTACTGCTGCACAATTAACATTTTTACTGATTGATGAGTTAAAACCAATTAAACAAAGTGGGTTTCTGCTCACATTTTCACTTGCTGAAAGCAAGTTGGAAATATAAACCGAGATGTACCTGGAATTCAAGGATTGCACGCTGTTCAATCACCCCAGACTTGGCCACGTGTGTTTTATTTTTGGGAAGAGGAATGGGACAGAGGGATGAAAGAAATACTGGAAACTAAAAGTGACACCAAGATAGTTTATTCATCGGCTTCATCCTAATTAACCTCAGGGCGAAAATTGGAAGTACTACCGAGATCTGACTTCCATCCTCCCACCGGTAAAAACAAATGTGACATGATTGGGAGCCACGGCCAACTGCCAATTAGGTTAAGGAAGCCACAGGTTGAATAAGTTTGATAACCACTGCTCTAGTACACTGTCCTTCCAATTCGCCCACTTACCAGCGCATGTTCCCCTCACAGCTTCCCGAACCTACCATTCATTTAAGATAGGTGGAGCTCAGTACAGCAATGCCCAGTTCTTGAGTCCTGCCCAAAGCTCTACAAACTCAGGACCTCTTTTTAAGGTGGGATGGTATCTGGGAGGAGCTCTGTGGAACTGTGCATATGGAGCCACTCCTGAACAAATAAGTTATAACTGCACGTATGTCAAACAGCACCTAGGTTTGTGAAATTTAAGATGGACTGAAAGGGCCCATAACGAGCACTGAACAACAATGTATACATCTGAAGCATGCAAAGAAAAACAAGAGATACAACTTAACGTCACAGTGCTATTATATAGGGAATCAAATGCTCAAGAACGCCTAGATCAGAGGGTGTCAAATCCATGCAAGATTTTCAGATATACATATAATGAACATTTATAAACAATAAATCTACATAGACCGCATTAAGGCTCTGCCCCCTTTGCAGGGTAAAACTGAGGACTTTGGTAGGCTACTGAAAAACACGTGTGTTATAAACAACTGGGTTGTACCCATATAGCCAAAGGGACCTGGGTGAGTAGTCGTTGAGAACAAAGGGGTCCCAGACTGGAGAAACGAACAGTTTCAAAATATACAGATATTCAAATATTCAAAATATATGGGCACATTGACTTGTGAAATATATGGAATGTTTTCTTTTTGATACATATCTTATAACCATAAAATGGCAATACAAGTGTGGTGAAAATAAAAACACTACACTTTCTAGATTTGTTGTCCGAGCTATTTTGAATATTTGAATATCTGTATATACTGAAAAACACAGCGCCTACCTAAAGACGGAACAGGATATGGGCATGAAACATCATGCAATAGGGAACAAATGGAATAAATAAAATGAAGCAGATTATGTTATAGCTGCACAAATCGAGCTGCTCTGGTGCGTGGCTGTGCAAGCACACTTGACCCATGTCTGGGCATTTGAAGCTGCATTTGAGAGATGATGTCTTGGCATTTGAGGTTATCCTGCAGGATATTACGGCTCATCAGTTGCAACTGTGCTGGGCATTTGGGGCTACATCTAAGCATTTGAGTCTGGTCTGCAGCTTCACGTGGTGAGAGTTACATGGGATGAAGTGTGTGCATGTGTAAGTACGGGGTAAGCAATGTGTTTGTGTGAGTGCAGTAAATTAAAACCAGACCCGTTGGCATTTGCAATACCGGTTTAATTATGGCAATGATACTTTTAATGATGCCATCAGATCAATCTTCATGTAACCACTTACTGTAATGCCAATGTCGATTAAAGGTTATGTGACGTCTCTTCCGGTGATCTAATGTGCAGAGAGGCGTGCATGAGCATAGGTGATGTCACTTCTGCTGCCATTTTTGTGGACTGATGCCAATGGCTAAGACCGAAAGTGCTCATGCAATTCCAATTTCCTTTGAATATGTGATTTTAGGCAACTAACAAATTCTCAATGCGACTTTAGGTGCTATATTGCTCATATCCCTGAATTGACAGGAGAAATTCCCACTCCTACGAAAAATGAAAAATAAATATTCTCCGATTATTTGAACTGCTTGTAAACTGTGTAGCAGCTGTTGCTGGGTTAAGGTGGTAAGTAGAAACATACATTATAACAACGTGCTTGTTAATAAGTACTTTTTGATATTCAGCTTCTCTGAATAACAACAGCTACAATTGAAAGCGGAATAAAAACTAATTGGAAGAAGGCACAGGTTAAGGTTTAGTGTGTGTGCACGATCTAACATGGATCAATAAAGAAAAAAATAAAACGGAAGTAGTGCAAAAGCACTGGTTTTAAAAGCAGAGGGACTGGCAGCAATTTGATGCCTAGTCCAATAAAAAAATACCCTTTAAAAAACAGATGTTATGGGGAAACCGAGGAGCCGATTGCAGGAGTGTGTGGGGAAAGAAAAAAACTAAAGGAAAGTGGGGGAAGAAGGGAAAAGCAGCATATGCGAGAGAGAGAGAGAGCAACATAGAGGGCTGGGGCAGCGTGTTGCTGCCCCAGCCCTCCATGTTGCTCTCTATCACGTGGGAAAAACAGCACCACGGAGGCAATGGGTGAATCACAGGAACCAGCAACACAATGAGAAGGAGGGAAGGCAAAGAACACAATAGAGAGAAAACAGCACACAAGGGAGAAAGTAACAGAGTACAGTGAGCTGGGAGAAGCAAACAAGGGAGAGCGCTAGAAAACACAAGAAAAACGTTATTCCCAAAAAGTGAGCACTGGAAGGATACAAGTCAGCCAACCAACAAGCATTTGCAATGCAATAGGTCTCGCATTAGGAAAGTTTGAGCTATTGGTATTGTAAATGACACATTTTTTATTTATGTGCTGGTTTTGAAAATAGCGAAATTAATAGCTTTGTCATTTACAATGCCAATAGTTTAAATTTTGCAAATGTGAAACCTATAGCATTTGTAATGCAATATGTGTTGTATTTACGTGACTTAGATGTATTGATATTACAAATAACAATGGGTTTTACATTTTTTAATAATTAATACTATATTTGAACCAGTTGTTGATTGGTTGCACAGATTGATGCTGTGGTGGTGCTGAGTGATGTTGTAGCGGCGACGAGTGATGCTGTGGCGTTCAGTGATGCAGTGGTAGCGCCTAGTAATGTTGCATTTCCCCTGAGTGATGCTGTGGTGGTGCTGAGTGATGCTGTGGTGAAGCGATAGATAGAGTGAGTGCGATAGATAGACAGAGAGAGGGCTATAGATAGAGTGAGGGCGATAATAGATAGAGTGAGGGCGATAATAGATAGAGTGAGGGCGATAATAGATAGAGTGAGGGCGATAGAGTGAGGGAGATAGATAGAGTGAGGGAGATAGATAGATAGAGTGAGGGAGATAGATAGATAGAGTGAGGGCGATAGATAGATAGAGTGAGTGAGGGCGATAGATAGATAGAGTGAGTGAGGGCGATAGATAGATAGAGTGAGGGAGGGCGATAGATAGACCGAGGGAGGGCGATAGATAGACCGAGGGAGGGCGATAGATAGACCGAGGGAGGGCGATAGATAGACCGAGGGAGGGCGATAGATAGATCGAGGGAGGGCGATAGATCGAGGGAGGGCGATAGATAGATCGAGGGCGATAGATAGATCGAGGGAGGGCGATAGATAGATCGAGGAGCTATGTTATGCTATGCTAAGCTTTGTTTTGTTATGCTATGCTGTGTTTTGTTAAGCTATGCTATGTTTTGTTGTGTTTTGCTATGTTTTGTTAAGCTATGTGTTGTGTTTTGTTATGCTATGTTTTGTTATGTTATGTTATGCCATGGTTTGTTTTGCTATCCTATGCTTTTTTTTGTAATGCTATGCTATGTTTATTTTTGCTATCCTATGCTTTGTTATGCTATGCTTTGTTATGCTATGCAATGTTTTGTTATGCTATGCAATGTTTTGTTATGCTATGCAATGTTTTGTTATGCTATGCAATGTTTTGTTATGCTATGCAATGTTTTGTTATGCTAAGCTTTGTTTTGTTATGCTATGTTTTGTTGTGTTTTGCTATGCTATGCTTTGTTTTGCTAAGCTTTGTTTTGTTATGCTATGTTTTGTTATGCTATGTTTTGTTATGCTAAGTTATGTTATGTTTTGATATGCTTTGTTATGCTAAGTTATGTTATGTTTTGATATGCTTTGTTATGCTATGTTTTGTTATGTATGCTGTGTTTTGTTATACTATGCTTTGTGTTTTGCTATGTTTTGTTATGCTATGTTTTATCTTATGATATGTTGTGTTGTGTATTATGCTATGTTTTGTTTTGCTATGCTTTGTTATGTTTTGTTATGCTATGTTTTGTTGTGTTTTGTTATGCTATGCTATGCTTTGTTGTGTTTTGCTATGCTATTTCTTGTTTTGTTATGCTAGGTTTGGTTTTGCTTTCCTATGCTTTGTTTTGTTATGCTATGTTTTGCTATGCTATGCTAGGTTTTGTTATGCTATGCTGGTGAGGGTGTGTGAGGGTTAGGGTGTTTGAGGGCGAGAGGGTTGTGAGGGTGGGTGAGGGTGAGTGAGGGTGGGTGAGGGTGTGTGAGGGTGAGTGAGGGTGAGTGAGGGTGAGTGAGGGTGTGTGAGGGTGAGGGGTGTGGGGGTGAGGGGTGTGAGGGGTGTGAGGGTGAGGGGTGTGAGGGTGAGGGGTGTGAGGGTGAGGGGTGTGAGGGTGAGGGGTGTGAGGGTGAGGGGTGTGAGGGTGAGGGGTGTGAGGGTGAGGGGTGTGAGGGTGAGGGGTGTGAGGGTGAGGGGTGTGAGGGTGAGGGGTGTGAGGGTGAGGGGTGTGAGGGTGAGGGGTGTGAGGGTGAGGGGTGTGAGGGTGAGGGGTGTGAGGGTGAGGGGTGTGAGGGTGAGGGGTGTGAGGGTGAGTGAGGGTGAGTGAGGGTGTGTGAGGGTGAGTGAGGGTGTGTGAGGGTGAGTGAGGGTGTGTGAGGGTGAGTGAGGGTGTGTGAGGGTGAGTGAGGGTGTGTGAGGGTGTGTGAGGGTGTGTGAGGGTGTGTGAGGGTGAGGGGGTGTGAGGGTAAGGGTGGGTGAGGGTGAGGGGGTGTGAGGGTGAGGGTGGGTGAGGGTGAGGGGGTGTGAGGGTGTGGGGGTGAGGGGGTGTGAGGGTAAGGGGGTGTGAGGGTGAGGGGGTGTGAGGGTGAGGGTGAGGGTGAGAGGGGTGTGAGGGTGAGGGTGAGAGGGGTGTGAGGGTGAGGGTGAGAGGGGGTGAGGGTGTGTGAGGATGAGGGGGTGAGGGGGTGTGATGGTGAGGGGGTGAGGGGGTGTGATGGTGAGGGGGTGAGGGGGTGTGAGGGTTAGGGGGTGTGAGGGTGAGGGTGTTTGAGGGTGAGGGTGTGTGAGGGTGAGGGGTGTGAGGGGTGTGAGGGTGAGTGGGTGTGTGAGGGGGTGTGAAGGTGGGTGAGGGTGGGTGAGGGGGTTTGAGGGGGTTTGAGGGGGTGTGAGGGTGTGTGAGGGTGTGTGAGGGTGAGTGAGGGTGTGTGAGGGTGAGGGTGTGTGAGGGTGAGGGGTGTGAGGGTGAGGGGTGTGAGGGTGAGGGGTGTGAGGGTGAGGGGTGTGAGGGTGAGGGGTGTGAGGGTGAGGGGTGTGAGGGTGAGGGGTGTGAGGGTGAGGGGTGTGAGGGTGAGGGGTGTGAGGGTGAGGGGTGTGAGGGTGAGGGGTGTGAGGGTGAGGGGTGTGAGGGTGAGTGAGGGTGTGTGAGGGTGTGTGAGGGTGAGTGAGGGTGTGTGAGGGTGTGTGAGGGTGAGTGAGGGTGAGTGAGGGTGAGTGAGGGTGAGTGAGGGTGAGTGAGGGTGTGTGAGGGTGTGTGAGGGTGAGTGAGGGTGTGTGAGGGTGTGTGAGGGTGTGTGAGGGTGAGGGGGTGAGGGTAAGGGTGGGTGGGGGTGAGGGGGTGTGAGGGTGAGGGTGGGTGAGGGTGAGGGGGTGTGAGGGTGTGGGGGTGAGGGGGTGTGAGGGTGAGGGGGTGTGAGGGTGAGGGGGTGTGAGGGTGAGGGTGAGGGTGAGAGGGGTGTGAGGGTGAGGGTGAGAGGGGGTGAGGGTGTGTGAGGATGAGGGGGTGAGGGGGTGTGATGGTGAGGGGGTGAGGGGGTGTGATGGTGAGGGGGTGTGAGGGTGTGAGGGTTAGGGGGTGTGAGGGTGAGGGTGTTTGAGGGTGAGGGTGTGAGAGGGTGAGGGATGTGAGGGGTGTGAGGGTGAGTGGGTGTGTGAGGGGGTGTGAAGGTGGGTGAGGGTGGGTGAGGGGGTTTGAGGGGGTGTGAGGGTGAGGGGGTGTGAGGGTGAGGGTGTGTGAGGGTGAATGAGGGTGGGTGAGGGGTGTGAGGGTGAGGGGTGTGAGGGTGAGGGGTGTGAGGGTGAGGGGTGTGAGGGTGAGGGGTGTGAGGGTGAGGGGTGAGGGGGGTGAGGGGTGTGAGGGTGAGGGGTGAGGGGGGTGAGGGGTGGGGGGTGAGGGGGGTGAGGGGGGTGTGAGGGTGAGGGGTGTGAGGGTGAGTGAGGGTGAGTGAGGGTGTGTGAGGGTGAGTGAGGGTGAGTGAGGGTGTGTGAGGGTGTGTGAGGGTGGGTGAGGGGGTGAGGGTGGGTGAGAGGGTTGTGAGGGGGTGAGGGGGTGTGAGGATGAGGGGGTGAGGGTGAGTGAGGGTGTGAGGGTGAGGGGGTGTGAGGGTGAGGGGGTGAGGGGTGTGAGGGTGAGTGAGGGTGTGTGAGGGTGAGAGGATGTGAGGGTATGTGATGGTGAGGAGGGGTGAGGGTGAGGGGGTGTGAGGGTGAGGGGGTGTGAGGGTGAGGGGGTGTGAGGGTGAGGGGGTGTGAGGGTGGGGGGGTGAGGGTGGGGGGGTGAGGGGGTGAGGGTGGGGGGGTGAGTGGGTGAGGGTGAGGGGGTGTGAGGGTGAGGGTGAGAGTTGTGAGGGTGAGTGAGGGTGAGGGGGTGAGGGTGGGTGAGGGTGAGTGGATGTGAGGGTGTGTGATGGTGAGGAGGGGTGACCAGAGACAGACAGAGGCCACTGGAGACAGTCTGAGAGCAGCCTAGACAGGGGAGAGAGAGCGGAGAGAGGGAAGAGAGAGCGGAGAGTGAGAGGGAAGAGAGAGTGGAGAGTGAGAGGGGAGAGAGAGAGGGGAGAGAGAGCGGAGAGTGAGAGGGGAGAGTGAGAAGGGGAGAGTGAGAAGGGGAGAGTGAGAAGGGGAGAGTGAGAAGGGGAGAGTGAGAAGGGGAGAGAGCGGAGAGTGAGAGGGGGAGAGAGCGGAGAGTGAGAGGGGAGGAGAGAGTGGAGAGTGAGAGGGGAGAGAGAGTGGAGAGTGAGAGGGGAGAGAGAGTGGAGAGTGAGAGGGGAGAGAGAGTGGAGAGTGAGAGGGGAGAGAGAGTGGGGAGTGAGAGGGGAGAGAGAGTGGGGAGTGAGAGGGGAGAGAGAGTGGGGAGTGAGAGGGGAGAGAGAGTGGGGAGTGAGAGGGGAGAGAGAGTGGGGAGTGAGAGGGGAGAGAGAGTGGGGAGTGAGAGGGGAGAGAGAGTGGGGAGTGAGAGGGGAGTGAGAGGGGAGAGTGAGAGGGGAGTGAGAGCGGAGAGAGGGAAGAGAGAGCGGAGAGTGAGAGGGAAGAGAGAGTGGAGAGTGAGAGGGGAGAGAGCGGAGAGTGAGAGGGAAGAGAGAGCAGAGAGTGAGAGGGGAGAGAGGTCTGACACTGAGATGAGAGCGGAGAGTAAGGGGGGAGGTCTGACACACACAGACGAGAGTAAGAGAGGTCTGACACTGAGACGAGAGTGCAGGGACGGTGACAGCAGAGTGCGCTCTGACACAGAGGTGACAGGCGGGTGAGTGCGCCGGAGGTTGAGTCTCCGGCGATGGTCGGGGTCCGAGATGAGACAGAGGCCGGGACTCAGCAGTGCTGTGCTCTACCTGTTGCCATCTTCATATGAAAATGCCAATAAAGCGATTTAAACTGTAACATCAAATTCAAAGTATTACAAAGAAAGGCTGAGGATGATCACATTTATATCCCAAATAAAAGCAGCAAGAATCATTACCAGTCTTATCAGTCTGATTATATAGTTGTGGCAAGAAGACATTGGGCTCATGTAGTTATTATGATGCCATGATGAATTACAAAAACACTGACTTTCACTAGCGGTTGATGTGGGGGAGAGAGATCAAAGCAAGCCTCGATCTCGGTTTTTTCTAGGAGGGAGCATGAGCTGTATGGCTGCTTCATATGAAATGGACTATACAGGAACACGTGACTACTGCTATTATGACTGAGATGAATCTGTATGGCATCTTCTGTCAATGGCCACATTCCTTAACAGTTTGATAGTCCTGAAGGCAAGCCACAATCAAAGAACATAATTAGAAAAAGCATCAAAGCAGCTCTTCTAACACACGGTCCTAGAAAACTATGTGCTGGTAAAAATCACATGGGAAATGTATTTCTAGTAAAACCTACATCACTAAGCAGGGGCAGAAGTGTCAAGTGTTCTTCCTAAGTGAGTGGGGGGGTGGGGTGGGGGGGAACACAAGCTGCTTCACTGCACGATGGGAGTGAGCAACGTGCGGAGTTCTTAAGTGGCAGGGTCGAAGTTCATTGTTTTAGCAAAAAGTACTGAAACACCACACCACGTTTCCTTCTTTCTTTTACAATCCTGTTCTCAAAGTGGCGTTTTCAGTAACATGTATCCCAGAACGACTCATCTGCTAGACTGGATTCTGCATAATAAAGGATGAAATGAAACCATGCATATTTAAAAATGTATTCTGTGAGAACACGCATGGCAGGAAACACTACCATTTATTAATTCAGATACAATTCCACTATGCCAAACTAAACCTGCTGGCTTTACAGCTCTCTGAGCAGGATTCGCTGGCCAACATGTATCTAAACAGGCAGCTCTCAGGTGTGAACAAGCATTTACAATGCAGGGGAGGTGCTGGAGCTGGGGAACAGATGGCTGGGCAGAAATGCAAGTCACATGGAGAACGCGAGGGGAGGCAATAGCGACAAATGATTGCCACCATTTAGTTACTGAAGTGTTACTTAGAGCTGAGTAATGGGCGCAGCAGGCTTCATGGTAGCTACAGCCAGAGAGAGCAAAGTCCTAACACAGCAGGTAGCCAGGAAGGAGGCCGTGTCAGTGCAGCCGCTGCAGCACTTATGGAGCCTGCCAGGGTGAGTGTCCTGCGCTACCAATGCTGTCCTACCACCAGAGAAGTGGGACCCTCAGCATAGACTGTCAGGGGCTACCCACTGCCCTGTAAACACACACACACTCCGTAACTGTAAAAAAAAAAAAACCCATACAAATTCCTTTTAAAAAGAAGGCTCGCACACGCTCTGCTGAGGAAGGGGAGAAATATAGAGGAAGCGCAGCAACCGCGGGGGGGGCGGGGGGTCATGACAGAGAAGGGGCGCCAAGCTAAAAAACACGAACAGAGCATGAAGCATGCCACTGAATTGTTAGTTAGAGGTTAGGGATGGGAACAGCAGGCTCGATGGTAGCACCCAGCAGATAAGTGGGCGCTGTGTTGATTAAAAAAAATACGGCACAAGCCTGCTGAAGCGGCCAGCATGTTACACGGCATTTCTTCCCCGCAACCTCTTAGGAGGTGCTGTGAAATACAGGCAGCGGGAAGGAGAAATGGAGAATGTGGGTGGAAAACAAGGAGAAAATATTAGCTATTGAGGAAAGCACCATAAGGGAGATAGCTATTGAGGAAAGCACCATAAGGGAGAATTAGAGGAGGAAGGAAAAGGGGGTAAATGAAAATTTCAAAGTGAGCAGGAAGAGGAAAGATAAGAGAAGAGTGCAGGAAGCAAGAAAACAAGAGAAACCATCGAAGAACACGAAAAGGAACAGGGAGGGGGGGAAAGAGGGCAGAAGTTAAGGAGCCAAAGAGGGCGTTGGGGGGGGGGGGGGGGGAGAGAGCCTGTGGGAGGCTGATGCCTTTGATGTGAGACCAGGGGGGAGTAGAGATGCGAGTCACGGCCTGCGGCCGTGAAGTGTGAACCAGTGGGCAGGGAGGCAGGAGCAAATGGTAAGGGGAGCCTTTGAAGAGCAAGGCAGGGGGATAGAAGCGCGGTCACGAGCACGTGCACTTCTACAAATCCGGGTCGTAAAAAGTCAGTTTTGTGGATGGGTGGCATTAGGTCTCTCTACGAGACCTAAAAAGGATGCTAAAGAGGCTATGCTATGCTGCAGGGAGTGAGAAAAAGAAGATGGAGCCGTTGAAAAAGAAGCAACCACATGAGAATGACAAAGCCACCCAACAGTAAGCAATAAAGGGGCTGCAAGTTCACAACAGGTGAACATAACTAGACAGCTTGAACTGTCTGTTAGGCCTCGACCTAATGAACAAGAAAGAGAAGCCGGGTAACTCTTAATCCAACAGAAATTCACTTTATCCAAATCAAAAATTACTTTAAACGTAACTTTATATTCGGTCATCAGAACGCTTGTAAGATTTACTTTACCAAACAAAGAAATACAGTTTTCCAATAATATAATGCAACAAGCGTTCAAGGGCTACGACAACTCGAAGAAATTAGATTAAATTATTCATTATAAAACTAACTAATGCAGTAGAACGATGTGCACGCAGCTACTCTTACTAAAGTTTAAATTATTCATGAATGCGGTTTATGGCACAGGGACTGAATCCATGCAAATGTTATTAATGAAAAACCAATATTTCACTGACTGCAGTACAGAACTTCTTGTCACCCTGTTAAAATGAGGTTCATCCCTCTAGACTATCTAAATTCTGATTCAGGTTTAGAATTCAATTTAATGGAAGGTTTGCTTTGGGATATTATACCATAAATATATTATCGAAAGCAAATGACGTCAAAGGCAACTCTACCATAACAGCTAAAGATCATCATTACTGGCACATTTGAAAGTAAAACGGAAATAATTAACAAGAATTGTGGACTGTAAACTTATGTCTGTTTAACTTCAATACTTTAATCTTTTAGACCTTCTAAAACATAGGCCAATACAATACATTGTGAGAATATATTAAGTAAACCAGCAGTAGCAAAGCCAATAGGTAGTGCCATTGAAAATTATTTTTAGCTATAAAGTAGAGCATCCCAATGCTGTGCAGCATGGCTAAAAGGTAAACAAAACAAAGAGAAAGTGCTTTGACACGTCTGCCATCAACATTTTGAAGGAGCACAAAACATACCTGTGTGCCTACAAAATAACGCTAGCACTTTTTTAGGTCTCGGACCGACGGCTGGCTTGCCAGCATGAAGTCGGAGAATTATTGTCTTTCAGTGAGGGGGCTTAAATCCGCCTCTCTCCTCGTCTCTCCTCCATTGGCTGGCTTCCTAAACGGAGGCCAGCCATTGGAGGAGAGAGGCGTCCCTCGAAAGAAGCTCCGTCTCTTTCGGATTCGGGGGCGTGTTCGTGCCGTTCTTTCCACTTTTTAGCCACGCCCCTTTTGGGGACGGCCAAACACGCCCCCGAATCCGAAATTTTCGGATGTTTGCGGCCGCCATTTTGGTTCCCCTGTTGAGGAGTCCGCATCTCTGCTTTACTTCCCTCCCCAGTGAGTCCGGGCTCCGGTGCAGTTCGGGGTCATATTTCTGCGCCCCTGGCTCACGTCGGTCCCCCGCGATCGCCCTTCCAAGTTCCCTTCTGCCTTTACCTCTGCGGCTCGAGTGTGCCCTCCCTCCCGAGAGCATGCACGCGAGAAGCACTAGCACTGCAGCACCGCCATTTCAGCCTGGGTGAGGAACAATTACAAGGTGAGTACTTGTCGTGGTTGGCTCTGCTGTTTGAGTGGGGATCTCGGGGGCTGCTGAGGATGAACAGCGCTGCTGCAGGCACTTTGCTATCCGTGTATCTCCGAAGACACACGTGTGGTAGGAACGCGACCCCCACTCCTGACTGGCCGATGTTAGGGAGACTATGGGGCGAGCAGCCGATGGAGAAAAGTGCAGCTGCACGCACCTCGTGTGCCCCGGGGCGTACAATCACCTCATGGTTTGGTTGGCATGGCCAGTTCACTTGGTCGCTGCTGGTGAACAGCGCAGGCGTGCTCCCTACTGGCCGATATTAGTGAAACTGGGCGTAGTGTATGCTCACCAATTTCCATGAGCACTGAGTGTGTCGGGAATGTAGTGACTGGGGTCGTGAAGTGGGTGGGGGGAGGCCGCATACCCTGTGAGAGATAGCAGTGGGATTCGGCAGTGGCAGAAGGCAATGAGTACAGCAGCCGATGGAGAAAAGTGCAGCTGCACGCACCTCGTGTGCCCCGGGGCGTACAATCACCTCGTGGTTTAGTTGGCATGGCCAGTTCACTTGGTCACTGCTGGGGAACAGCGCAGGCGCGCTCCCTAGTGTATGCTTACCAATTTCCATGAGCACTGAGTGTAGTGACTGGGGTCGTGAAGTGGGTGGGGGGAGGCCGCATACCCTGTGAGAGATAGCAGTGGGATTCGGCAGTGGCAGAAGGCAATGAGTACAGCAGCCGATATATGGACGCTGCGCCTTCCTAATGTGTGTACTGATACATTTGGAAAGCGTCTCACAACAGAGCTAATGTGCCACAACACCCCCACATACATTACAGAAGAAGGGAACCCCGCCATTTTAGAGACCCTGGGGAAATTAACAGTTTAGTAAACAACAGTGATTCACTTTGGCCATTAAGGAAAAGGGGTATTTAAAAAAAAAGAGAGAATTTCACTTGCCAGCCGCTGCTTCTCCCCGTCCTCTTCGGGCGACGCAGGACGCATACTAACCTGAGCCAATAGCAACCCTGCTGTCATTAGCATGATAAAAGTGTCATGATTCATCGTGCTTGCTGCCCCCTGTTCCTTTGTGCTTGCTGCCCCCTGTTCCGTTGTGCTTGATGCCCCCTGTTCCGTTGTGCTTGATGCCCCCTGTTCCGTTGTGCTTGATGCCCCCTGTTCCATTGTGCTTGATGCCCCCTGTTCCGTCGTGCTTGATGCCCCCTGTTCCGTCGTGCTTGATGCCCCCTGTTCCGTCGTGCTTGATGCCCCCTGTTCCGTCGTGCTTGATGCCCCCTGTTCCGTCGTGCTTGATGCCCCCTGTTCCGTCGTGCTTGATGCCCCCTGTTCCGTCGTGCTTGATGCCCCCTGTTATGTCGTGCTTGCTGCCCACTGTTCCGTTGTGTTTGCTCGCCTGCCCCCTGGCTGTGCCTGCTTCCCTGCCCCCTGGCTGTGCTTGCTTCCCTGCCCACTGGCTGTGCTTGCTTCCCTTGCTTCCCTGCCCCCTGGCTGTGCTTGCTTCCCTGCCCCCTGGCTGTGCTTGCTTCCCTGCCCCCTGGCTGTGCTTGCTTCCCTGCCCCCTCGCTGTGCTTGCTCTCCTGTGTATGTATGTGGCTCTGGGTGTGTGTGTGTGGCTCTGGGTGTGTGTGTGTGTGGCTCTGGGTGTGTGTGTGTGTGTGTGGCTCTGGGTGTGTGTGGCTCTGGGTGTGTGTGTGTGGCTCTGGGTGTGTGTGTGTGTGTGTATGTGGCTCTGGGTGTGTGTGTGTGTGGCTCTGGGTGTGTGTGGCTCTGGGTGTGTGTGGCTCTGGGTGTGTGGCTCTGGGTGTGTGGCTCTGGGTGTGTGGCTCTGGGTGTGTGGCTCTGGGTGTGTGGGTGTGTGGCTCTGGGTGTGTGGCTCTGGGTGTGGGTGTGTGGCTCTGGGTGTGTGTGTGTCTCTGGGTGTGTGTGTGTCTCTGGGTGTGTGTGTGTGTCTCTGGGTGTGTGGCTCTGGGTGTGTGTGTGTCTGGCTCTGGGTGTGTGTGTGTCTGGCTCTGGGTGTGTGTGTGTGTGTGTGGCTCTGTGTGTGTGTGTGGCTCTGGGTGTGTGTGTGTGTGGCTCTGGGTGTGTGTGTGTGTGTGTGTGTGTGTGTGTGGCTCTGGGTGTGTGTGTGTGGCTCTGTGTGTGTGTGTGGCTCTTGGTGTGTGTGTGTGTGGCTCTTGGTGTGTGTGTGTGTGTGGCTCTTGGTGTGTGTGTGTGTGTGGCTCTTGGTGTGTGTGTGTGTGGCTCTTGGTGTGTGTGTATTAAAGGTAGAGCTATTGGCATTGCTCATGACTTTTTTAAATTTTTTAAATGATAAATAAATGGCATTGTCACTTAATTGTTACATAAATGGCATTGTCATTTACAATGCCAATAGCTTAATCGCTCGCAAATGCATGACCTATTGGCAATGTAAATGACAATGCCATTTATTTATGATTTTAAAAAAAATAATAAAAAGTCATGAGCAATGCCAATAGCTCTACCTTTAATAATGCCGAGATCATTGCATTGTAAATGCTGGTTTCTTTTTATTTACTGATCGGAGTTGGATCCATAAATAAAAAATGTAGCACAAAAGCATTTATTTTTAGGTAGTACAAGAAGGAGACAACTGGAAAACATATGCACTCTAGAGGAGTACTAAACCAAAAAGACAAAAATAGAACTTCAAATGTGAGCAGTGGAAGGACAAAAGAAACGTGTTCATCCTCCAATTGAGAGACAAACACGAGAAGAAGAAATAAAGGCCACACAAGCTGACAAATAGAAAGCATGAAAATGAGTGATGACTGACTGAGCGCAGTTTGTTCTTTCATTTGTATGGGTACTTTATACTCAAGGGTAGTTCACGCCTGCATATAATCCTTTGTGGTGTTAACATTGGAACATTAGAACTTGTACTATAATAACGTGAAAGTGAAGTGTTAGGGATGTTTCAATTTAAACGTGAAGAAATTAAGTTACAACTACATATGAATAGACGAAATCATTAACGAGTAGAATTAGTACATGTAGCCAATGAGTATTTACACAATTGGTGTGCTCGTGTAACATGTTAACTTAAATGTTCTCAGTCATAATGTTCTTTTTAAACATGTGATTTCATGAGGCTATGTGCCATTTTTTATGTTGACCGATTTCTGTAGGCCTGAATTGTATTCTCCCGTGGAAACTCTCAAATTCAACTAGTTAGTGGATTTCATGTGCATGTAGAATTTGTTCCTTCTCACGTTTCTGTTGCAGGTGGAGAAATTCATCTTGGTTAGCTAGAATAATGTCTTTGTTTTAGGAGTTCGGCTTAGGGAAGAGAGGTTACATTGAGATTATTATTGATAATAAAGGACTGTTGTACTTTCTCATCGAAGTAAGCCTGGAAATCAACATAATCTAGGCAAGGCCTGGGAGCATCCCTACTGTGTGGAAAGTTACCTACAAGGAGGTGCCTTGCTTGGATGGTGTGATGTTGCAATACGTTTATGGGATATTATTTGCAAGCTCATGTACTGAAGTTAGGGACACTGCAGGAAATGTCTGCCTTGACTTGAGTGAGAGAGCATCTTAGAACAAGCTCTGTAGGTTTAAGCTGCTTGACCTATTCAACACGTGTGGACTTCTTAACCTCATAGCTGCTATGGAACGTCCAGCTCCAGTGCTGGACGTTCCATTGCGCAGGTGCAGTCCGAACGTTCAACGGCCGACGGCAGCACTACGGAGGTAGTGGTGCCGTCGGCCGGTGAACGTGCGCAGCACTTAAAGGGTTAAGAGGCCTTCACGTGCCGACACCTTTATGGGTCTTGCCTTGGGAAATGCCAAGTAGGGATGTCGCGCTAGGTGTAGTATAGGGACAGCCAAATGCTGTATACTTACGAACCTTTAAATGGAAGGGAATCACGACGTTGGGGGTCCAACATTTTCTGTATCCTTAGTCTGGAACTAGTTATCCTGTATATGTTGCACTGCCTAATTTCACTCATAGGTTTGGTTTGTATTAGTTCCAATGTAATTCTACACCCTCAGCTTGTATGTCCAACTCTGCTTGGCTTTGTAATAAATTAACAAAATCTATTCGAGAGTCTGATTCTTCGGAGTCATATTCCACTGAAATTGTAATGATTGATTGGCTAACGATTTTCCTCCCCTCCACACTTTCATGCAGAGAAAAAACATCGGCCTAGGGTTCCAGAGTAAATCTAGAATGTGGAACCCAGCTTCATCACAACAAAGCCAACTAATGGTAAGTAATGAGTGGGCCCTAAGCCCACTGTAAACTGACAGTAGGTCTTTCACCAACAGTATGCTTGTGTTGTCTGGTACTGAAGGCTTAAAACGTACAGGACACATGGCCGCGACATGACCTCTTCAAAGTTTACAAAGAATTTATGTGCTTTGATTTACTACTGTTTTATCATTTTATGAATGGTGTTTGAAGGAAAATTATTTATATCTATAAATCGGGTTGCAGATATTTTAAAGCGGCACACAACCATCATCTTTTTACCAGAGGCACCCCACATGACACCTACACCAATTAACTCTATTCTACAAAGATCACACAGTTTCGGGTAACAATATGTCACTCGTTTAAGATCACATTACATATATCTTGAATTTTTGACTCTAGGTCTGTAGTTTGTTAGCCAAACTGAAATAATTTGCACCACTTACGTACTACATACCTGTGGGAAAATTTACCATTTTTTTGAGTATTTGGTCTCTTAAACAGGCCATCTTTGGCAGTCTGGAAGCAAATGATTGCTACTAAATCATACTTACTTGATGCTGGAAAAGCAAGTCATGTGGGCTTCATAAACCCTTGCTTTACTATTTAAAATAAACTCCTTTAATGTCCAAAACATCTCTCTTTGGAGACTCAAAACACAGTAAGGAGACAAACACAAACCCCAAACTTCATCTGAAGACCAAACATCCATTATTGTGACGTCATTATTCAGGCCGGGGATAGTTGATTCACCACACAAATGGATATATATATATATATATTCTTGTTACCAATTAATTTATCTGTCAATAGGTTAGGACTACAACAAAACCACACATTCTTACTTAAATTGTAAACATCAGTTCTTCAAACAAAATACTCGGAACAAATTAATTGCGAATCAAAGTAAAACCTAGCATCAACATATATGCTATAAAGGGACAGATTTATTTTTTAAAAGTACCATGCACACAGGGATGTTTGGTGTGCGTACGTTAGTCCATTTTAAGTGCATGAGGAACCAAGCTCATGATGCTGGACAGGCATGCATACACAATCAAAAAACTGATGCAGTATTCGTTGACTTACATGTGCCAAATTGAAGGATAAACAGAGGTCTGCTCAGGCCGGGCCCATCCAAGGAAAATACTTCAAGCCACCTAGATTGGTACTGAAGCATACTTTCCCTCCATGGATCTAGTTTATAGCATATGGATTTCAATAGGACAACATTTGGAACTTTTTTAGTAGTTGCAATGAAATTATGCAATACAAGGCTCAGGGTCTACATGAGCTTTTTTGTAGCCGAATACACAGTCCATGCTTGGGGTGGATCTGTCACCTGTCCACCTTGCAGCTTTCCCTAGAGAGTGGAGTGCCGGGTCAAAACTCGTGCTGAAAAAGGGGCCTAAAGAGGAGTGATCGGTCGCTCTGTTCTCGGCACACCTATAGGCCTAGAGCTTGGCACAAATATTTTTTCTCGCCAAATACAGCCATTACAAAACAAACTTTTATTCTCTTCTCCCAAAACTGACAAATGCGCAGATGAGAAAAAATTGTGTGAATAGTTTCCCACACCTACGTTAGAAATTGTGAAATTTCTCCAGCAATGCACGCATTTGAAATGAGTGCAGTCTGTGTCTACTACCTAATGACAAAAACAAATGCACCCAGTTACTCATGTTCGCCCAACTGTGGTTGGTGCTGATGTTAAACAACTATATTACAGATTGGTTCTGTCCACTAGAAGCTGTCACTTACATCCAAGCTTCCATGTGCACAAATGCCCAGAATTTGTTTCTACGATCAGGCTAGGTTAGCCCCTTGAGGATGGCAAGCTTGATCATACACTCACCAACATCTCATCAGAAAAACGAGGAAAAAAGCGTTTGAAGACAGAATCGCCACACACGGACACAACAGCAAAGAACTCTTCAACATCATCAAGAAGTTTGGCCAACCCACCAGCGAGTTGACTGACATCCCTCCCTCACAAGACCTCGGCGACAAGCTCAGCACCTTCTTTCACCACAAAATCAAGAGCATCTACGATAACTTCGACGAAGACTACCAACACACAGAACCCCCACCAACCACCCGACACCTTGAAGCCAACAATTGACAGCTGGACAGCCCTCAACACTGAAGACACACTGAAGACACACTGAAGACGGTGAAGTCAATCCTCTCCAGGGCCCGCACAGAGCCCTGCCCCTACCAAATCTTCATCAGAGTCGCCGACACCATCGAACCCAGGCTCCGCCACATCATCAACCGCTCCCTGGCGAGCACCTCGTTCCCTGACTGGAAACACGCAGAGGTAATCCCCCTCCTAAAGAAACCCTCGGCTGACCCCACCGAAATCAAAAACTACAGACCCATCCCCATGCTCTCGTTCCCTGCGAAAGTTATTAAGAAAGCCATCAACCGCCAACTTCCCACATTCATCGAAGAGCACAACATCCTTTACTCCTCCCAATCCGGCTTCAGGAAAAACCACAGTATGTAAACTGCCCTCCACGCCGCAACACACAACATCCGCACCCTACTGGACAAAGGAGAAACAGTAGCCCTCATCCTTCGACCTCTCCGCGGCATTCAACACAGTCTCCCACCGCACCCTAATGGGCAGACTTCACGACGCAGTAATCCAGGACAAGGCACTCGACTGGATCAGCTTCTCCCTCTCAGGCAGAACGTAGAGGTTCAGACTCACCTCCTCCCTTTCCTCTCAGACCCTACACCATCCACCTGCGGAGTCCCTCAGGGGTCCTCTCTCAGCCAGATGCTCTTTAACATATACATGGCTCCGCTCGCCATCATCATCAAAACCTCCAGACTCAAAATTGGGTCATATGCAGATTACACCCAACTCATCCTCTCCCTAGTCAACAAACCCAACACCGCCAGACACAAATTTCGAGAAGGCATGGAAGCAGTCGCCAAATGGATGAAAAACAGCTGCCTACAACTAAACACCAACAAGACGGAAGTACTCATCATGGGCCCAAAACCCAGACGCCTGGAACTGCACCTGGTGGCCCCCGCCCTCAGAAACCCGCCCACCCCTATGGACCACGCACACAACCAGAGAATCATCCTGGACTCTGAACTCAAAATGGACCGCCAGATCAACTCCGTCTCGTCCTCCTGCTTCCACACCCTCCGCCTTCTATGCAAGACCTTCAAATGGATCCCTCTTGAACACAGGAAGACAGTCACTCATGCCCTGGTCACCAGCAGACTCTACTACGCCAAAGCACTCTATGCCGAAATATACAAAAATCTCACCTGCAAGCTACAGAACATCCAGAACGCCGCCGCAAGACTGCTCCTCAACCTGCCAAAACACTGCCATATCTCCCAGCACCTGCGCACACTCCACTGGCTCCCCATTGAGGCAAGAGTCACCTTCAAGATGCTCACCAAAGCACAAAAGGCCCTCCACGACACCAGACCAACATACCTGAACAGCTGACTCAAATTCCACGCACCCCAAAGGACCCTACGATTAGCCCAGATCTCCTACCCTGTGGTCCCGCGCACCTGAAAAACCAGATTGGGAGGCTGCTCCTTCTTCCTCGCAGCTAAGGCCTGGAACACCCTTCCGCTCCACCTCAGACAGAGAACATGCTTCCCATATTCGTAAGAGACCTCAAGACCTGGCTCTTAGACGCATCCCCTCCTTGATGGACTGAAACCTGCACCCTCTCACCCCCAGCACCTTGAGGCCCGTACGGGTGAGTAGTCTTGCTTAACAAACGCTTGATTGATCGATCATCAGTGCAGTACGCTCATCCACCCTTTGTTCTTCCCACTCGCTGGTGCACGGCTGTAGTGGAATTAGAGGTCAGCCAACCAAAATATGATATCTGGCAACTGCAATCTTGTGAGGCTCCCTCGATCACAGAATCCATTCATTTTACAACACGAGAGATGTTAATAAAATTCTCCCACAGGCCTGAAGGCTTAATTGGGAATTCTACAACGCAGATAGCTACAATCACATTGCTCTGTAAACACTATTTTTTTCCTGTTACAGAATCTAACAGAATTAAGAAAAAATGGATCTCTTTGTCAGAAGATCTTTAAGAACTATGTATATGAAAACGAATTTGAAACTGTACATACTACAGATCAGCTGCTGTTTGTTGGCACTTAAATAGTTCTACCCAATAAAACAACCATATACATATGCTTTTTCTACCTGGTGGAAGCAGCAACTGATAGAGTGCCAAGGATGTGCATCTCCACCACTGCTTCCACAAGGTATTCACTTCTGCTGCAGTCAACAAGCACCACTATACAAAAGGGGAAACCTTTGCTGCTACTCCATTGGCGACAGGGGATTGTTTCAGCTCTGAGAAAGGGGAGACAGGAGCTACTGCCAGATCTGACAGTGTAAGATACACCACCACCCCATTAACCTCCTTCAGCCATGCCAAGACAAGTACAACTCAGCTGTGAATAGCACCACCACACAGGATTTGCTGCCAGTTGGCATGGGCACCGCCACTGGATTGTTCCTATAACCATCTCCATCGCTACCACTTCATTGTAAATTTGTCTTACGTTTGTGGTTACTTTTGCAAGTCTGGCCACATCTCTGTCTTATGCCCTTATTCATCTTACCAACTTTGTTACTACCGATTGAGTATTTTGTTTTCGCATAATGCCTTTTGGATTGTTGGCATATTCAACCTCTGTGTTTCTCATGCTTATGGGCAACCCTGTCAGATGACATCGTTTATGCAGCCCGATTGCTGAACATTATCAAATTTAAGGTAAATGTTGGCAATTCTTAATGAAAACGGTATGGCTCAGTAGAATGAAAAATACAGATTTTTTACATAAGGAAGTATTCGACCTAAAGATATTAAGTCCATTAAAAAAAAGTACCATTTCCCTCTTCCAATGATCAATTGGCCTCATTCTTGGGGGACTAAGTTGATGTTAATCCGGTTTTGTGAAGGATGTTTCTACGTTTAATTGCATCTGCGGGGTTATTGTTAAAAAACATCAACAATATACCAAATTTATATGGACAAAATAATTATGGGGTGACTTTAATACCGCTAAAGAAAAAATGTCTGAACCGGCGAGGTTAATTTTTGATGAAATGGAAAAATGTATTCCACTGGGGTAGGTACACGTGCAGTATTTACACAGACAACAATAAACAAGGCCCGAAAAGAGCATACTGCAGCATTTGCCACAGGGTCATTGTTCGACCCAGAAAAGAGATATTCTTGGCTGCACGTGTGCAGCTGAGCATTTTAGCACCCTGTTGTGGGGAAGGCATTTCATGCTTAAAACGGACCACCAACATTTTATATGCTTACTCACCATTAACCACACCAGGAAAGTTACTTTTAGATTCTTTTGTATTTTTTCAGAACTTTAGGAGTATCATTTTGAAACAATTTCTGGTAGGAAAAATAGCAGGGCGCACTGTTGATCTAGAATGTCTTTAGAAAATACTGATGAGGATATGATTGCAAATTAGAAGAATTTCATTTCTGAGAAAGATTTGCGTTAAAGAACTGGAGGAAGACGGTTTTAAAATAGGTTAAAAGTTTTTAGTTAAAAAAAAGCCACTTGAAGGGATGTTGTCCAAAGTGTTACAGGTTTTCTGGAAAGTAAACAAGGAACTGATCGAGTGTGGATTTGTTCTTATAGGGGACAAGGTTATACTCCATCAATCCCTTAAACCTACAATTACAGAGTGGCTAAGCGACACTTAGGTGACACTTCCACCACAAACCAGATTTATGTGGCGGTATATGGATGATATAGTAATTAAAACTGTAAAAACTGGTGAAGCTTGAGCCAAACGGGGCAATTTGTACAAGGTTCTTAAAATGTCATTAGTTCCAGTCAGTTGTCCGATCAAACCCTGGAGTTTTTTCTAAGGTTCATTCCATTCACTAAGCAGTAGTGAAAGATTTATTTTGGCACTATAACACTATTTTAAGTGGATGGAATATACATTTGTAAGAGAATCTAACACTGCAACAGCTTTGAATTTTTGCAAGGACAGTTTCCAGAGAGATGTCTTACCTAAAACACTGATGTGATAATGAAGTGCGATTGGTATCTCATGAGATCACAGTATTTTTTAGTGTGCATAGGATTCAACCTAAGCACACGCCCATATATTCTATGAAAACCAATGGTCAGGTTGAAAGGGTGAAGAGAATCTAAAGGAAGGAGTTTAAATGAGGGTGAAATGTCCCTGTGCTGTGGATAAAGGGAGATTTAAATGTTGGGTCCAGTAGCATTGTGAAAAGATCAAGATTTTAGGCAAAATTGGAAATTGGGGAACGTGGCCGGAGAGGCAAGATGGTAGCAGCATTGTAAGTGAGTTCCCAGCCAGCAGTGTTAATCCTGCTGAATCCTCATCATACCTGTGCAAGGCTTCCACGGCATACTCCCCAGGAACAGTGAGCAGCCCCATCTGACCACGATGAGGGGGAAATTGGCGTTGAAGAGAGCGTCAAGCTGGGAGACAATGTAGGTAGGCCCACGCAGCAGCATCAGTGGGAACGGAGACGAGCCACGCTCACCGCTAGGAGGAGGAAGTGGAGCGCTGCAGAGAATGCCCAAATTTGAGCAACCCGGATGGGCTTGGAAATGCATGCCAGGCTGCGAAGCGGCTTCCGAGGTGGCGCCACCACGCCAGGTGCTTGGAGGAAGACATGTGGTGCCGCGGAAGAGGTGAGGCCCCTGCTGGGAGTGAAGGTAGCCGAGGCGATCCCAGTCAGCCGGCCTGCTGAGCCTAGGGCCTGAAAAAGTCACGAGTGGACAAGATGGGCGGCCCGAGCCAATACAAATGCCAAAAGATAAACCAGGTCCTCGACAAACATGTCAAGAAATTACTACACAACACCAAATCTGTGGACCTCAATGGACCAGATGCTACACCAATGGAGGAAACAACACCAGGAAAGTAGTCAATAACGAAGCCCTCCTGCTCACCATCCAATAATCAAGACTTGCCCTAGAAGCCAAAATCCAGGAGGTCTGAACGGACTTCTCACTCCCTCGGCAGGACCTACATAACGCAACAGGCAGAGTAACAGAGGATGAAGAGTGCATCTCTGCCCTTGAAGGCAAGGTAGCAGAGCTACAACAGATGGTTGGCAAACTGTAGGTGACCAGCTCTGAGACAGCTTTGAGGCTAGGGGACACAGAGGGGGGCCCCCTACGAAACAACCTGAGGTTTGTGGGCTTCCTAGAAGGTGATGAGGGCACCAACCCAGAAAACTTCGAGACATGGCTCTGCAGTTTCCTGCCGGCAGATCAGATCTTCACCTAATTCGTCATAGAGCATGCCCATTGGGTGCTCACCCGACAGGCGCTCCCTAGGGCCCCCTCATGAGCAATCATCTCCCCGTTCCTCAACTACTGAGATAGGGGATTGGTCCTGCTCACAGCCAGGACCAACGGTGCTACCCCGTATGACTCCTTGAATATCCTCATCTTTCCGGATTACACTAGGTCTGTCCAGACTCACTGGCAATCCTTCAACCAGGAGAAGTAGAAACTGAGCTCTGGACCTAAAATATATGTTCTTTTTCCCAGCCAAACTGAAGGTGCTCTTTCAGGGAAAGCGATATACTCTGGTCACCCAGAGAGAGCATGGTAGTGGCTTGTAGAAACCCCAGAGTGAGGATTTTGGCAGCCCACGTTCAAGCTGTGACAAGCCTCCAAAGGGGGTGGGGGAGTGATCCAGAGTAGCTCCTTGCAGGTGCTGACCCATGCAGACACTGGAGGACCAGAGGCAAGGCACAGGGCGAAATCTTGATAAGGATTGGAAATTCGCACTGTGCCGAGGACACAGTGTTCAATAGATTCAGACGAGAGCAGAGGATATTCGCTTGCCCAATAGAACCAGGAAAGAGTTACTGCACCCCACCAGTCCTTGGATCAGGGCAATATTGCCCAATATTTACTTATTTAGCTTAACAAGGACAAAATCAAAAGGGGTGCAGTCTTGAGAACTGCTCCTGCTCCTACAGGAAATTCACCTGATGGGAACCAACTGCCCTCGCCTTACTTGATCTAGCTACACCAGAGTGTTCCACACAGGATTCACAAGGGCAGGGAGTGGAGGTTCTGCTCCACCACTCAGGTCTGTTAACTATCACTAAATACCAACCACCCAAAAATCCTGAAAAGGGGCGTGGTTTGAACGCCGGGGAAAATGGCCGCCTAAGCCTTTCTCTCCTCTCAGGGCGTCGACTACCGGAAAGATTACCAGCGCTTTCCTGCAAGTCCCGACGACCCAAATGGTGAGGTGTGGTGTCGGAACATATCGGGATCCTGATGGTGGTCCTTGAACACATGAACTACCGTACGGTACCTGCATGCTGCCCGATCTACTTGTGACCGCATGGTTCCGACTGCGAGACTCTGCCCGCACCGTCATTTCACGGTCATGCGGCTTTAAAAACGATCGTGAGGCTGCTGCAAATGATGATTCCAGGGCTGAGCAGTGGACGAATAGAGGCCGTTACACAGCACAAACCACCCAAAAATCCTGAAAAAAGGAGATCAAGACTCACGGATAACACAGGTACTGCGCTCCGACGATGTCAAAATGGCGGCCGCATAGCGTCAAATAGCCGAAATTGCTGACAAAAAGAAGATCATACTTTATTAACATGGGCGGACTGCACATTAAAGCAAATTAAAGAGGGGCAACACATTAACAAAGGATCGCTGTAGATTTGAACAACACCCCGATCGTAATTTGTTGTTACACCATGCACCCGACCGAAGTAATGCTACCACAGTACTTCTCCGCCGTATCCGAGTGCAATTTACAGCGCTGGGACCTGTTGATATTCGCACCTGTTCCTGTGATTGGCAAGCTTTTTTGAATATGTTTGGTGACAATGTTTTTACAAATGGAGAAAAGGAAGTGTTCACATCTTCCCCTGCCTGACGCGTATGTTCTACTGGGAGCAATTGATCCAAACATAATAAGAGACCACGACAGACACCTGTTAGATCTCATGATAACACTGGCTTGCAAGGTCGTACTCAGTAAGTGGAAGAATGCTTCCGAAGTCTCTTGCTAAATATGGCAGGAGTGGTTGACGTCCCTCAGGGGAGCAGACAATGACATCCTCCATTCATCCCCTTGGGAAAAAAACCCATGTTAAATTCTGGAGTTTACTGGACTCACTGGAACTCTGCTATGATCCGCCTTAGACACTATCTCGCACTAAACTTGTGGAAGCGTACTGTTATCTGAACTTGCTCTGTGAATTTGCAGTCTTCTTCTTCTTCTTATATGAGCACTGTTCAATAATAGACTTTTGCTGCCTGACTTCCCCCCCCTTTCCTTCCCCCTCCCCCTCCACCTTTCATTATTACACGGTCGCAATATGTTAGGTATGGATGGTGAACAATATTTCCTCCCCCCTCCCCTAGTGCCCATACAGAACTGTGACACGCACTTGTTAAGCGTTACTGTATGTTCAGCATTATATCTTTTGCTTTAGATGCATTACATGCTCACCAGGATCTGTTATACCGTCCATACACCTTTATACAGTCGAGTATTTTATTGTCAATCAAAGACTGATCTTATTTTATCATTACAGTTTGTATATT
This sequence comes from Lissotriton helveticus, assembly GCF_964261635.1. NCBI lineage: Eukaryota > Metazoa > Chordata > Amphibia > Caudata > Salamandridae > Lissotriton > Lissotriton helveticus. The sequence continues at coordinate 255,555,816 of NC_136061.1, forward strand.
TTTGTGTATTTTTGTGTATCTTTGTGTATTATTTGCATTAATGGTATTATTTGTGTTTTCAATAAAAAAAGGATCTGAACTAAAAAAAAAACTATCACTAAATACTACCTAGACACGAAGGGGAGATCTCTTTACCTGCCGAGTACCCTTGTGGGACTGCCGTGGACGTTAGGTGGTGTTTATGTATCTCCAGATCTTATTACTCTGGGAAAGTGCCTCTTTTGGACATGGTTAGCCCCACTTTTTGCATGGAAAATTATGCAGTTTCGGCTGGAAGTGCACAGAGTCCCAGCCAACCAGGTCCTCTGTGCCAGATCTTCTTCCCTAAATAGTACCCGTTGTTTCCATGACTGACACCCCTTTAGCTTACATACAAGTCCCTGGCACCAAGTTCCTTGTGATTAAAGAGGGTCCCTAATCGCTGAAGCACATATTGTGCCATCCTGAGGGATTCCCTCACCAAGCACATGCACACTACCAATGCAGCTGGTGTGTCGAAGACAAACCTGAAGAGTCGACATGGCACACATCCCTGCATGCTAGGCCGATAGATACTGCATGAGATGTGGGTAAGACACCCCTCTAGCAGGCATTAGCCCTAAGGGAGAGTGTGCATCATCTTCTGTGAGGCCACATCTGCATGAGCAGATATGCCCTGCAATATCCATGTTGGTACCTGGATATTGTATGTGACCAGGGAAGCCATAGTAAGTACATGGGCTAGGCACTTGTCATTACGAGTTACTCAGCGCAATGATGGCTTTACTGAAATATGGGATGTTTGGAAACAAACATCTCAGCATAGTAAACCTGCACTGATTCCAATGGCAGATTTATTAAAAATTGTACACAGAGGACCCTTTAGACGGGTCCCCTAGAACCTACAAATTCTTAGTGGTCAGCGACCGCCCTGAGCCAGCCTGTTACCACCAGACAGTGTTCTGACCTCATGGGGATAGTGCCTGTGCAGTCGGAGATCAAGAACAATGCCTTTCCTGGGTGGAGGTGTTCACACCGCCCCCTTGTCAGGAAGAGCACTCTGTGGCAGGGAGCTTCAAATGCCTTGCCGCCTTTGTAATGCGACCCCAGCCTCTCCTGTTAGAGGGAGCTTGCCCCCTGCCTGTCCTCACTTCCTTTTAGGCGGGAGGGCAGGTTGTAAAATGTAGATAGAATAGGAAGCGTGTCCCCTTCTGCCAACTCCACCCCCCAGGTGCTAGAAGCGAGGTAAAGTACATGTTTCAGTGCCCACCATCTTGAAGACGGTGGAAATCATCTAGGCTATGTTCAAGTCCTCCACCCACAAGAGGAGGGCATGATAGAGGGTGTAGACACCCTAGGTAAGGGGCTCATTGACCACTACCTATCAATCCCTTGCATTTAGGTGGCATCCCCAGACACTGAACTTCAGTTCCCGATGACCTAAGAGCCAGACACCGCATAGCCGCACCAGCAGAGAAGGCTGCAGAGAACTATTGACGTGGCATCAGTCCTACCGGCCTGTCTATAGCCCTCAACGATCCTGCACCAAAAGAGGGCTCTTCCTGCAGCCCAGCAACCTCTAAAGCCTTGGGACGACTGCCTGCCTTCGAATAAGTAGAATCTTCTGAAAACAGTGAATCTGTTCACAAAGCAACCATCTTCAAAGTAAAGAGTCTATGACATGAAGAACCGCGGAGCCTGACCCCGCTACCACCTCAGCACCCGATGCACCCGACGCCTCTGGCCTGAGTCCAAGTGGCCCACTGGTTCCAGCAAGGTTCCCTAGAGCTCAAGTCTACCGTGAGCCATCCTCTCCCTGAACCTAGACGTCGCCTATAGCCTCTGCACGGAGAAACCCTAAACTGCAAACTACGCAAGTAAACTGTTTCCAACACCAAAAGGGCCTTGGTAAAAGAGGACAAAAGGTGTCCCTACGTCCATGAACATCGCAACGTACCTCTACAGCTGTTGGCTTCTCTCTATCAGCCTCTTGGCCTGAGCCTGCAGACCTTTCACGATTTGGCCTGTCTCCATTGCTTTTCATTGGGCACCTGACGTGGTGTTGGCACCCTACCGCCCCTGTGCCGCTGGTGATGCAGTATTGGTATTGGCCTCAACCCCTAGACGCTGGTGCCCCTAGCTGCTGCTACTTACCTGCAGGAAGCCTCTGTCCAATTGCTCCAGTCCCCATTGTATTGGGCGCCCAACCGTGAACTTGCACCCTGCACCCGGCCACCCCTGAACCGCTGGTGGTGTACAGTTGATGTTGAACTGAACCGTGCTGAATACGGACCTTAACTTCCGAAAACTGGTCTTGTAAGTCAATGTTATCCATATGTGTGCTAAATGTTTCCCCCCCCCCCCCCATAGGTTAACATTACAAAGTCTGGAAATTGCAGTGTCCACTTTTTATATTGAAAAGTATTTCTATTGTAAAACATTTACCTAAGACGAAGTTCTGTGATTCTGCAAACTAAATATAACCAAGTACTACCTTTATAAATTGGTTTGGATCAATTTATTGAGTGGGTCCCTCATTTGCAAACAAATGGTTAACACTACCCTCTGATTAGCCTAATTGCTTGTGCATACCATCACAAAAAAGAGCATTAGTATTATCTTCTTTAGCCTCTGTAAAGCCACTGGGGATCTACTGTACTCTCGGCACACTATACCTCTTTTTGGTATAGTATTTAGAGCCAGCTTTCTACAATTACTGTTATACTTAAAGAGTTATCAGCTGTACTACTGCAGACCCAACCGGGGACACTCATACTGGGTCGGGACATTGCTATCATGCCTCCATGGCTTCCTCCGCTAGAACCTTGGCCCTTAGTAAATGGATGCTCTCCTTCGGCATGGTAGCGACATATGGTGCAAGTGACGTCTCCACAACTCATACATTCATGCACTGCTCTACGTCGCACAATACCTATTACAGGCCAGACTATGTCTTCATCCCGACAAACTGCCTAATATTAGTATGGAGTACCCATGTCCTCCAAAGAGGCCTTTCAAATCATGTCCCAGTAGAGGTTCAACTAGAGGCAATGACCTACAAAGTGGGAGACATCCAAAGACTCAATACATGGTGGCTTAGGGAGGACACCTTGCTGAACCTCCTCAGAGCGGTCATAGCAAATTACTTCGACTTGAACCAGCATTCAGTGACTTCTGACATGTCTGTGGGAAGCATTTATGACAGTGGTCCAGGAAAGAGCGTTTGTGGATGCTAACTAGAAAAAGAAGATTTCTAAAAACCCAAATACTCATACTGGAACCATCTACTGAGAACACCATACTATCTGATCGCACACAGACTGGAAGACCTCCGAAGACACTAAAACAGAAGCTCTTCGACACTGCTTGTACTGCTGCATTTCTTGCTCATTATCAACTATAAGAGCATGATAATAAAGCCGTCAAAAGGATTCATGGGTCGACTCAGAAAGGGCAAGATCATTGTGCCGTCTGGCGATACTAACCCCCGAAGGTAGGCATACACGACTCGATGGAGAACACGGACCTTTGCGACATACTACCGACTTTATAAAGTCTCAGTGCTCGCCACTACTGGAAACTGCCCAGCAAATAGCTGCAGAACTCCCTTCCTTGGCACCTAATATAATATTCCTAATCAAAGAGGCGGACCGCACAAGGTTGATGCCGCCTGACCTTGGAAACGATACTATCACTATTATCAAACCTGGCAAACCATCAACACTATGCTCTCATCTCCCTCTTAAGTACAGAATCGAAACGAGGCTTACTACCACTATTAAAACAATAGTACATGAAAAACACAATAGCTTTATGCCTGGTAGAAGCACATGCCACTGCCTGTGTAGGTGTCAAACAACTCTCTCTCTACTAGTGGCAGTCTATGAAAAGGCATTCAACACCATCTATTTGCCCTTTCTATTTCAGATACTTGCACAAATTTATTTTTAAATCATAACAAATGTTATTAGTTTTGGAAGGTACAGAGTGGGCGGAGCCCTGCAAGAACATTACATATGGTGTAGAAGATATACTGTACCTGGTTGTAACATTCAAAAACATCTTGGCCCGCAGAACACCAGGCCGAAAGGGTAACGGACTACACCGAACACACCCAGAGGCACAAATTAATCCTGGTCCAAACTTTCTTGCCCCAATTCAGGCACCCTATTTTTTTTTTGTCAACACAATTTTTATTGCAGTAAAAGCACAGTAGTATAGGTTACATGTATTGTAGCATAACCATGGGAATCAGCCTACCCCCCCAAGCCAGTACATATTTCATGTCCGTGGGCATCAGTGCAATTTGCATATACATGTCCCTCGTAGTCTGGGCCAGTAGAAATAGCAGTGCAATCAATGACAATGGTTTGAATTAAAGCTCCCCTGGGAACGTGCCCCCCCCTCCAACACCCATTAACTGTCCCAACTATAGTCTCTCCCACCCTCCCCCCTCTTCCCTTCTCCTCTTTTCAACATTCCCTCCTCCCTCCCCCCCCCTAGGCATGTCGTGATGCAGCCCCCATCGGGTTGGGAAAGGGATGATTGCCGCATTCCTGCCTCGCCAATGGGTTCGCGGATATTATGTGGTTAGAGGTGGCTCTATGCTCAGGATATAGCATCTACGTGCAAACAATTAGTACTAGACGACATACTTCCACTTTGGTCTGCTATGGTGGGTGCATCCCAGGGCTATGTGCAGGGGACCCTCCATCCCCATCTTCGGGTAGTGTGAGTTCTATAACCAATCTTTCCCAAGCCCTTGCCCTCTCTAATGCCAGTTCATTTCCTGTTCTATGTGCCATCTGCAGTCTGACCTCCCCCTCGCAACGGGCCCACTTACTGAATTCCTGCTTTCATTTATCTATATTGGGGCTTTTGTTCGCCTTCCACTGAGAGGTTATGGTTCTTTCAGCTAAGAGGAATCCCAGATCAATAAATTTACTAGTGATTTTGTTTTTTGAGGTGTGGGGAAACCAGTGGAGGATACAGTGCGCCATAGTGGGTTGTATGTCCCTCTCTGTAACCTCCCTCAACAGTGTTGATACCCCTTGCCAATAGGAATCTAGCGCCGGGCACGCCCACAGCATGTGTTTAAAGTCGGCGCCCCCCTGCGCACATCTTGGACAGGCCGCAGACTGGGCTGGAAAGTATTTATGCAACCGGGCCGGTGTCAGGTATGCCCTATGTAGGATGTGAAAATGCACCAGCTGGAATCTCGCATTACTCTTACTCCTCCAGGCTCCCTCCACTATCCCATCCCATGCCGGATCTGGTATCTCCATTCCTATGTCCGCCTCACATTTCGCCTTCAACGTTGCCATTGGTGATAAAGTTTCGTGAGTCATGCGCCTATATAAACATGAGACCGCCTTGATTTTACCCGTAGCAACCACAACGTATTGGCAGCCCATAGAGGTAGGTGGTTCTGTCAGGCCCGACTTCCAGTGTTTACGAATCACTGTTGTGAGCGCGGCATGCACCAGGAAATCCCCCTTGGGCAGTTCAAAACGGTCCCTGAGGACATCAAATGGCAGCAGATTGCCGTCTTCGTACAGGTCTCCCATGGTCGCCAAGCCCTGCTGCTCCCAGTCCTCTAGCCTCCTCCAATTCCCCCGTGTGGTAGTGCCCTGCACATCTTTAATGGGATATCGGGCGCATAAGGGATCGCTATACCCCCTCGCCGTAGATATCTGTGCCAACATTTACGCGCTGTGGCAAACTCCTGAGTGAGTTGCATATCTCCAAGTGGGAGTCGCAGCACTATACGAGACAGTACCAATAGGGGGCCCATCAGTTCTCTCATGGCTCCCTCATCCCTTGTGGCCCTTGCCACCCATTGTGTAAGCCATTGAAGTTGAGCGGCAAGGTAGTACGTCTCATAATCCGGGACCGCTCGTCCCCCCTCTGCTCGGGTTCTCATGAGGGTCCTGAGTGCCACCCTGCGTCTGCCGGAACCCCACATAAAGGAAACGATCAGCCCCTGAAGCCTCCGAAAGTAGCTCGCCGGAATCCAGATCAGAAGAGTTCCAAAGAAGTATAGCAGGCGCGGCAGGGTCACCATTTTGAGAAGTGCCACACGCCCCGCCACGGACAAAGGGAGCGTGCTGCAGAACTCAAAGTTAGCTTTGGCACTCCTAATCGCCATTCCCATATTTCCATCTAGGATATCTCCACGTTCGTGGTAGATTACTGGACCCAAATAGGAGAGACTTCTCTCCTCCCAGGTCACCCCCTCTACAGACCGCGGACACCCTATACCTCCACGCGTCAGAAAGAGGCACGACTTTGCCCAATTAACTTTCAACCCTGCTACCACACTTAGGGCTCTCAGCAGTGCTTTCGCTCCACGCAGGGTTCTCCCCACGCAGCGTTCTCCCCGTATCTGCCAAGAACATTAATAGGTCGTCCGCATAAAGTGCGATATAATGGACCTGCCCATATACGTCCAAGCCCTGATATGCTTGTCCCAGGCGAGCATGCGCCGCAAGAGGTTCCAACGCTATGGAGAACAACAGCGGGGAACGAGGGCAACCCTGTCGTGTGCCCCTTCCCACCCTGCACGCCTCGGAGACCACCCCTCCCGTTCTCACCCTGGCTGTGGCATATTTGTATAATAAAGCCGTCCAGCTCACAAAATCAGGCCCCAATCCCATCAGATTCATGACATGGAAGAGGTACTTCCATTCCAAACTATTGAAAGCTTTTTCGATGTCTACAGCAAACACCGCTGCGGTATTCACCTCGTAAGTATCCGCTTCCAACACATGTAGGAGCCGTCGTATATTAAGCGCTGTGTTGCGGGCAGGGATGAAACCGGATTGATCGGCATGGATCAGCGCAGACATGTGGGGCAGCAGCCAAGTCGCTCAAAATTTTGTAATCCAGATTTAACATGGATAAAAGGCGATACGCCGTTCTATCCCAGTGTAGTTTGCCCGGCTTCAATAGCGGGATAATGATCGCCTCCCTGGTGTACTCCCGGCAACCTGCCCAACCGTTTGGCCTTATTATAGAGCCACGTCAGCCAAGGCGCCGGGAGATCAATATAAGTGAGATAGAATTCCACCAGAAGACCATCGGAGCCCAGCGTTTTGTTCCGTGCCATACTTTTAATTGCGACTCGCACTTCTCTCACTTCAATGTTCCTTCCCAGCTGTTTCGCATCCTCATCCCCCAATGCTGGCAAATCCAGACCCCTCGTAAAGGTCTGTAGTTCTTCCTCTGATGGAAGGACCCTACTACGGTAAAGCTCCGTATAGTAATAAAAAAACAGCTCATTTATCCCCTGCTGGTCAAAGCGGGCCACCCCTGCCTGGTCTCATATTTCAAGGATAACAGAGCCGCGCCGGGCCGGATTAGCCAGCCAGGCCAAAAGGGCCCCTGATCTGTCCCGCTCTGCGTGCGCTCTTGTGAGGTAAGCTTTGTAGTCAAAGCACCGTAGGCGCTCCACAGTTGCCGCCACTGCTTCCCTAGCTGCCAATAAGTTGTCCTGTTTTTCTGGCCGCTGGGGGCGCTCTATTTCCAGGGCACGCAATTTCTCATCATCCCGTTTGATGTCTTGCAGTAACGTTTTCCGGGCCCCGGATGCCGCGGAGATACAACTCCCTCTCACCACTGTTTATAGGCATCCCATTCAGAGAGCACCGATCCCACAGACCCTGCATTAAAAATGGAAATAGTCCTCCATGGCCGTGGCTATAGTGGTTTGGAATATCTGGTCTTCAAGTGCTTCGGGCGCAGTCTCCAGGTCGGGACTCTAGGGCGCGGCCGTGACCACCTCAACCGGGCTAAAAGTGGGTCATTGTCTGAAATAGTGCGAGTGAGATATTCGCTATTGCTAATTTCCCCATGTACCTCAGGAGAACAGAGAAATGCGTCCAGGCGAACATGTAATTCGTTGAGGGCGGAAAAAAGGAGTAGTCCCTATCCAATGGGTGCTGTACCCTCCATGTGTCAATCAGTCCCCAAGTCCTCTGCCAGGTGGAGCGCGCCACTGCCAGCTTTCCCGCCGGTGCATTCCCAATTCAGGCACCCTATGACTCTCTAAGCATGAGAGTTTATGATAATGGAATCTTCTCAGCAGCTTTCCCCATTGAGCAAGCATGAGGCAGAGGTGTCCATTGTTATCCCTCTTATTTGTTATAGTAATTGAATCAGTTGCAAACTGGATCAGAGAAGATACCCAGATCCAAGGCTTTTCTTGGTTCCCGAACCATGAAGACACAGTCTCCTTTTAACAGAAAACATGCTACTATACATGCAGTACCCCAGATGATCCCACCCAGTTATCCGAATGTTAGACATCTATGGAGACACGGCTGGGTTACGGGTTAATTGGCCGAAAACACAATATATGCACTTGACGGGTCCACTTCCTCAGCTGCTACCAGACGCCAGACTACAGATCACACCCAGACCCTTCAAATATTTGGGCATCTACATCACCCACGATCTGCAGACAGCATGTGTAATTAAATATTGCTCCGATCCCAACATGAACCTGGATGGACCTGGACTCCTGGACCGCCCAGCCGCTGAACCTTCTGGTAAGCATAACCTAATGCAAGCTCTCCCCAGGTTCTTTCACGTATTGCATAACTAATCATCCATGCTCCCTCCCGCCTTCTTCTCTGATTCACAGTGTGTCGACAAGGGTTTACTCGGCAGGTAAAGCACGCAGAGTCTTTTATGTTAGATGTACAGCGCCTCAGTATGAGGGGGGCTGGGCGTACCCAACCTTCGCCTCTACTACTGAATGATGCATATGATACCCCTCAATGATTACCTATTTGGTGATGGCCTGGATGACTCTTCCTGACATGTGAAACTCCATACACTAGAGGAATGGGGTATCCATAACCTCCTACATGAAAATCACTCTCCTACTGCCCTAACTTAATATCGCTTTCACATGCTTGTGGACGGCAATAGCACTCATTTAATGTCTAGGGAAACTGACAAATGAGAACACCCCCACTTTTATGGGAGGAGACATAAGACAGGTGGCCCGACTGGAGGGCTTCCAAGGATGTGACCAATCAGGGATCTCAACAATGGGAGATTTATCGGACACCGATTACATAGTCTCCTTCGATCACCTCAAAACTTAATATATCCTACACAACTCACAATACTTTAAATACCTGCAGGTTTGTCATGCCTTTGAATCATTCAAGGAGGTGCCGATATAGGTCCCCAAATTTAACACGCTTGAAATTAAACTAACAGTGAGACCACTAGGATGTTAGGGAATCTCCTGGTTATACAGGTCCTGACTACTCAATGCTCCAGACCCCCTCCTTAAACGTAGAACGAGTTAGGTTGCAGATCTATGGGAGGCGTGAGGTGAAATGGTCCCCTTGTCTTGGCTATTCACTCGAACCTTACACTTATACAATTTTTTCACCTTAACCGAATATATTATAGCTCATAAAGGCTGAGCGAGATCGCCATGTTACACGCAATCCTGTGGGGTCGTTCTACCATGTCACTTGGGCTTGCCCTATTATTGAGATTTACTAGCCATCGATCCAAACTCACATTGATCAAATACTACACACAATGGTGTAATTAAGTCTCAAAGTAGCACTCTTGGGGATAAAGGATGGCTGGGCTGACAACATACATCAAAGAACATTTGCAGGTATTTCATACCCAATAGCCAAGCAAGACATAGCCCGGAATTGGACGTCTCCCGATTTCACCACTCCCCACCCCAATCTCTGCCTGGCAAAGGAGGACAAATGGAGGGTTTGTGCCCACACAAAAAAAAAACCTTTCAAATCTGTGGCTCTTGGACCTTGTACTCCATGTAACCAAGGAACTAAAATGACACCATTTGGATATGAGCTGCAACATGCTTAATGTCTCATACTTGGGTCAGGATTGAAATGATACTTGCTGATGTCCTTACAGTTATTACCATCAAATGAGTGCTCACAAACTTTCACTGTTTGATGCATTCCTCAGATGTAAATGTAATTAAAAAAAAGTTTAAAATGGATGTTGAGAAATGGTGAAAGATGAGCAGACATGTTTAGTGTGGTTTTCAATAAGCGTGAAATTTCACATCATTCCTCGCTCTTGCTTTCACAGGTCTCAAGGTTCCTCAAAGCCTGATTCTAAAAGAGTTGATGATTCTGGAAATGTTAGAGGGAAGGATACAAGTATTCTGCTGGAACAATTTCCAGATTATGTGAGACAAACTGAGGACAAAGGGACACAGACTGACTCAAATAGAAAATGCTCAGGTTATGATAATGTTCGGAAAAGCGTAGGCATCATCTAAAGACCTAGTTAACTGAAGGTTTATGTGAGATTCTCTTCTGACTTGGTTAGCCATTTTATGATCTTATGTTATTTCTGTTCCTTGTATTTTTGCTTTTGTAAGGGGGGGGTGTCTTCTCTTTGCCTGTGTGTGGCCTCATGCTCTTACTACCAATATTCCTTGTGCTGTGTGCTCCCTTCGTGCTTATGTGCCTCAGTGTTCTTTCTTCCGTGTTTTCCTTCTTTCATGGTTCCAAGTTCCACAGAAGGCAAGCATTGTGGTCGCACCATCGCGTGCGGCCCACTAAAGAAACTACTTTTAATATTTACCTCTCGCCTCGCTTCTTTCAAAACATTTGGATTTGGCAGCTAGGCGGCCGACAGAAATAGTAAGGAAAAATCTAAAACCTACTTTTCTGCAGGTGAGCAACGCAATCCTGCAAGCTCGCTTTCTTGTCTCAAGTGGGAAGTGCTGTGGAATGGAATGGAAAGAAAATGTATATAGCTCGATGGCTACCCAGAGGCGTCCCAGCGCTGCAGAGGAAGAGGTTTTAGCCGGAACGCTGGATTTAGTGGGTCCGTGGGAAGATTTAGGTAGGTGTTTTATTGAAGAGCCAAGTTTTAAGAAGCTTTCGGAAGGTAAGTAGGTTGGATTCTGATCTGATTGAGGGAGGGAGGGAGTTCCAGTTCTTGGCTAGATTATAGGAGAGCGACCGACCTCCACATCTGGCTCTTCTGATACGTGGCACTGAGGTGAGGTGAGAGGTTGCAGATCTGAGAGGGCGATTGGGAAGATGGGCCTTTACCAAAGGGCGGTTGATGGTGGGGCCGGTTCACCAATAGGAGCGGTGAGCGATACACATGCTCTTGAATTCGATTCTTGCTCTCACAGGGAGCCAGTGGAGATCCTTCAATCGGGCTTTGACTGAGCGCGGCGAGGGATGTCGAAGAGGATTCTTGCCGCGCAGTTTTGGATGATTTGAAGTCTGTTGAGTGTGGACTGTGGGGCCCCAAGATATAGGGCGTTTCCGCAGTCGAGGCGGGATAGAATAAGTCCTTGGACCATGATCCGTCTTGAGTGAAACGGCAGGAGAGGGAAGATTTTGCGAAGTAGTCTCATGAGCCCGAAACATGTGGCAGAAAGCTTGGTTGCTTGGTGGTTGAAAATAAGAGTTCGGTCTAGCCAGATGCCTAGACTCTTGATTTGTTCTTTAGGTTGCGGGGGGCTGCCTAAGCAGAGGGGCCAGATGGAATCAATGGGTTTAGTGATGTTGTTTCCCAGGAACATTACCTCTGTTTTATCTCCGTTTAGTTTTAGACAGGAGCTCGACATCCAAGCGGCAACTGCTTCCAAGCAATTATGTAAGCTGTGGTGGGAATTGAGAGGTGGGTCCAGCGCTACCACCAGCTGTGTGTCGTCCGCATAGGTAACAATTTCACACCAAAGGGGCGGACGACATCAGCCAGAGGGCTGAGATAAACATTAAAAAGGGTGAGGCTCAGGGAGGAGCCCTGAGGCACTCCGCAATTAGGAGGTTTACTGGAGGAGGTGAAATCCTTCTCAAATACCTGGAAAGATCTGTCTGTAAGAAAGGATCTCATCCAGGTGAGTGATGTTCCTGAGATTCCTATCTGGCCAAGGCGGTGGAGTAGAATCTCGTGATTTACAGTGTCGAAGGCGGCACTAAGGTCGAGTAGGACGATGGCCGCTGACCCGCCACCGTCCAGGATCCTTCTTGCCTCCTCCGTCACTGCTATCAGAGCAGTCTCCGTTCCGTGACGAGGCCTAAAACCCGTCTGGGTGGGGTCCAGTATATTGTTAGATTCCAGGAAATGAGTCAAAACAGAATTGACATGCTTCTCAAGAAGTTTGCTGAGCCAGGGTAGAAGGGAGATAGGTCGGTAGTTAGAGGGATTAGTTTGATAGAGGCTGGGTTTCTTTAATAGTGCCTTGACCATAGCTCTCTTCCATAGAGGCGGGACAATGCCAGTATGGAGAGAGGAATTGAGCAGGTCCTTGATGGTAGGTGAAATCTGACTGGTTATCGGGATAAGAACCCGTGGGGGAGCTGGGTCAGTGGGTGATCCAGATTTGACCTGTCCCATAATCTTTTCAAGATTAATTAGGTCTAGTAACGGGAAGCTATTGAGAGAGTTAGCTGAGACTGTCGTAGGGCCTATTTCGGCGATATCGCTGGGTGGGGTGGTGAAGTGAGAGAAAGAGGAGTTGATAATTTCTATTTTTTGGTAAAAGAACTCGCCTATCTCCTCACAATGGGTCTGGGTGTTATTATGATCCCTTGGGGCCTCGGGAAGTTGCAGAAGGGACTTAGCTATCCGGTAGATCTCCTTGGGTTTCAAGGCTGCCTTGTCGATCTTTTCTTCGTAGTATTTGGCCTGAGCTAGTTTGATGTCTGCTTTATAGTTTTTGATAGCTGTTCTATAGGTTGCTTTGTCTGCTGGAAGATAATCGAGACGCCATTTCCTCTGAATTCGTTTACAGGCGCGTTTAGCCTCCCGGAGATCAGTCGTGTACCATGGGGCTGTTGGGTTGCCCCGCTTAGGATGGGTCATCCATCTGTTGTTATTCTCATTGCCCTGGATGGGGTTAGAAGTATTGACGGGTTTGGTGCTCTGTAAGTTATCCTGCCATTCAGGTTGGGGGATTTTGGACCAGTTGCGTGACTGTTGAATCGTTGGTGGATTGGGGGGGGAGGGGAGGGGGTGATTGGGGAGGTTCCAGGTGAAAGGGATGAGAAAGTGATCGGACCAGGGGAGGGAGGAAAGGTTTCTGACGTGAAGGTTGGGGCAGTTACTGAATATGGGATCCAAGAGATGACCCCTTAGATGAGTGGGGCCAAGGACACTTTGGTGTAGTTCGAGGGCCCTTACGCTGGAGGATAGTTCTCTGGCGTTTGGGTCGTTCGGGTCATCAAGATGGATGTTGAGGTCGCCAAGAATTGTAAAGTTGGCGGCACTAAGTGCAAGGTTTGCAGCTGTTGGAGCAAGATTAGACAGAAACTGTCCTAGAGTACTGGCGGGCGGTAAATTAGCATACCAGAGAAGGTGTGCGTGGGGCTAAGTTTTATATTAAAGGAAAGACATTCACTGTCTGGAAGATGTACAGGGGTGCTAGTGACTTCGTACCTATTTTATAGATTACTGCTAACCCACCGCCAATTCCCGTCTTACGGTCGAGGCGGGATATTTGGTATCCAGGTGGAAGGGTTTGTACCAAGTCGGGTTCCGAGTGTTCCTGCAGCCATGTCTCTGTGATAAAAAGGATGTCTGGCTTTATTTCCTCTACCACTTTCCACTGAACCACTATCAATTGAACGAAGCGAGCAGTAGTTAAGGTCCAGAAATGGCAAAAGTTACAAAAGCATGCACTATAGGGCTAGTATTACCATGCTGTCTGAGCAGCGAAACTCTCCTGGCTCCTTCTCTGTAAATATTTCTAACTTCATTGCCAGCTAAGTGCATCTTATATAGAACTCACTTTGTTCAGATCAAAGTATTTCAGAGATCCCTGTGGAAACTGCAGGTCACAAGAGCCAATCCTGGTAAAATAACTCGGTGGGCAATGTCTCAGCTGCTGCCACGTGCATGGACCCTACACTGCATACATTCTAAACCTTCCAGATTTTAACTCCATCTTATTCTTCCACGGCTGATAAAATGAGCGCCATTTATGTGGATAAAAAATAACACAAATAATTAAGTGAAAAAAACTAATTCAGTTTGTATTGTGTGCAATACAAACAGTAATAATTATTGTGATTACACATATGTCCTACAAAGTCTACATTCTTACAAGTTTTGAGAAAATAAACCACATTCATGTCTCAGTTAATCTCTTGGCCAACTTGTGGAGCGATATCCAGACTGTTTGTGTCACCTGTTGGGAGTGTGAGACTTCATGGAGATGGGGCAGTGTCTAGAGAATACTTTTACCTTCAGACATTTGCTTCCAGCTACGTCACAATTCAGACAAACTGAATCACTGATTCGCTTTGAAGTGAAGCATATGGAGTTGGGCCTTGGTGAGTGAGGCAAGAGTCTCCAACCGCCTAACCCTTTTTGCAGGATGCTGCCAAGCAGAGTACACTCAAGAGGGGGCACTCTTACACATCTCTTAGTCGACTCACCGCACCAGTACCCTTATGATGACTTCACAGGAGCAGAATGGAACCAGATTCAGTAGCGGCTCTTCTACAATGGCGGATGAGCGTCGCCCCACTTCCTAACAAAGAGCCAGCAAGCAAACCAAAAATAAAACAATGCTCTAGCATTGCTTTATTTTTCGTTTGCCAGCATCTGCATGTGGGGGGTTGAGGCAAGGGCGAGTGGAGGGGGGAGTGCTTGTGCACTCCCGAAGTGCTCATGTGTGTTTGGCTGTCTGCCTCAGGCCAATCAAAACACACATGCCCACTCACTTCTCCAGCTCAGCTGAATTCAGCAGCCGGGCTGTAGAAACACCCACAGACTCCCTGGTCTTACCCGCTTGCTCAGACCAATCCCTGCGCTGCTATGCAGCACAGGGATTGGCTGGGAAGAGTCCAGCAGGAGCGACGCAGGAGGCTGCGTCAGGAACTTTTTTTAAATTATTAACCCGTCCCATGACCCCCCTTCACCCCTGCACTTCCTCTCAGACCCACCTCCCCACCTCAACCGCCCTTTGTTAGTGACGGCTGTCACTGACCGTATTATGTTTTAAGAATAGTTGCTAGAAATGTAACCAAGTCGGTTTGTGCTGTGTGCCAGCATGCAGGACACATTATGACAAATGTGTGGCTAATCGGTAAAGGAGAAACAGCACTTTAAGGAGCTTTTTTCCACATTTTTGGAAAGCTTGCTATTTTTTGCAAACAGATGAAACAAGTATTAAAGGTCCTTGTGAAAATATGAGTAAAAATTTTACCAATCGAAAAATGATTAGGTAACAAAACAAGAAATGAAGGTAAAAACAGGTCCCTACAGTTCGACAAATGTATGCATTTTTATCAATAATTTACTGGAAACATGTTAACATAAAGGTAAAGCTGTCCTCTAGGCCGGATCTAAAAAGAAATCACCTTCTATAGATAGGCTTTTTCTGAACTATAAAGCGTTTCTATTCTATCTCAAAACAATCTGAGGCCAGCCCTCTTCGCACATCCATTGCCCTCCCTTTTTATGATGTCAGAAGAAGAACCCATCCTTCGGTCCCATCAAACGATTAGAAACAAGCATTAGAAGCAGACTGAACCCCAAACTGAAGTTTTCTGAAGTTTAAGAAGCATACAAATACAAACAGTACTTTGCATATTACCAAAACAAATGCTTTGTGTACTAAACTGGGGTTTTCAGTTCGTTTAATTTACATCAATTGCAAATGCTACAGGTCGTTTTGGCATGAGTAAAGGGAAGAAGGACTCTAGGATATGATATTTTTATGTTGGGGAAAAAAACGGTGGAATATTTAACTACTTTATTTTTTTTTGCCTGCCTTTTCCGGTATAGTCATCCAGACACCTGTGTCATGAGCAGTATAAGTATCGAACTTAACGATAAATATTGAACCAGGCTTTAGTGGAAAGAAAACAAGTCCAAATGCCCCCATTTGTATTGCTGGTGATATTCGACACAAGTGTGAGTGTTAATTAGCTTCAATGGAGAGTACCCATCTGCCAAAGCGTCGGGCGCATGCGCATCAAAATTAAGCTACCAAAAAATTCTAACAATTAAATATTTAGAGTATGGTTCGCTCAAGCCTCTCCTGCGTTGTCAAAACACGTCTCTTGCCAGTTATTTATTGTGAACACGTGATTTTGCTTTAAGATGACTAGAATGTATTTTTTACTTGTTCTGTCCAAAATGTTTGTTTGACTTTCTATAGCCCTGTAATTAGTTTAAGCGTGGCATGGCTGTGTACGAGCAATTCTTCCTCCTGAAAGTGAAACGTGAGAGATTGGTTTTGGCCAGCTCACGGTTATGCGAGTGCTTCATCTGCAGCATCAGATAAACAAGCATTTACAATGCAATGGTCTCGTCTTTGTTAAAGTTAGAGCTATTGGCATTGCTCATGACATTATTTTTGTTTATGTTTTTGTTTTTAAAACATAAATAAATGGCATTGTCATTTACAATGCCAATAGCTTAATCTCTCGCAAATGCGAGACCTATTGCATTAGTACACACACACACAGAGCCAGACCCACACACCCACAGAGCCACCCACACACAGAGCCACCCACCCACACACACACAGAGCCACCCACACACACACACACACACACACACACAGAGCCACCCACACACACACACACAGAGCCACACACACAGAGCCACTCACACACACACAGAGCAAACCACCCACACACACAGAGAGCCAGCCACACACACACACACACAGAGAGCCAGCCACACACACACACACACACACACACAGAGAGAGCCAGCCACACACACAGAGAGAGAGAGCCAGCCACACACACACACACACACACACACAGAGAGAGCCAGCCACACACACACACACACACACAGAGAGCCAGCCACACACACACACACACACAGAGCCAGCCACACACACACACACACACACACACACAGAGAGCCAGCCACACACACACACACACACACACAGAGAGAGCCAGCCACACACACACACACACACACACACACAGACACACAGAGAGCCAGCCACACACACACACACACACACACAGAGAGCCAGCCACACACACACACACACACACACACACACACACAGAGCCAGCCACACACACACACACAGAGCCAGCCACACACACACAGAGCCACACACACACACACACACACACACACACACAGAGAGCCACACACACACACACACACACACACACAGAGAGAGCCAACCACACACACACACACACACACACACACACAGAGAGCCAGCCACACACACACACACAGAGCCAGCCACACACACACAGAGCCACACACACACACAGCCGCACACACACACACAGAGCCACACACACAGAGCCACACACACACACAGCCACACACACACACACAGAGCCACACACACACACACAGAGCCACACACACACACACAGAGCCACACACACAGAGCCACATAGAGCCACACACACACACAGAGCCACATAAAGCCACACACAGAGCCACATAGAGCCACACACACAGAGCCACACACACATAGAGCCACACACACATAGAGCCACTCACACATAGAGCCACTCACACATAGAGCCACTCACACATAGAGCCACTCACACATAGAGCCACTCACACATAGAGCCACTCACACATAGAGCCACTCACACATAGAGCCACTCACACATAGAGCCACTCACACATAGAGCCACTCACACATAGAGCCACTCACACATAGAGCCACTCACACATAGAGCCACTCACACATAGAGCCACTCACACATAGAGCCACTCACACATAGAGCCACTCACACATAGAGCCCCTCACACATAGAGCCACTCACACATAGAGCCACTCACACATAGAGCCACTCACACATAGAGCCACATACACAGAGCCCCAGAGCATAATTCCAAGAGCCGGCAAAGGCTCGAAGCATAGGAACCAGGTTACACAGTATTTTTCTGCTGAGGCATTAAAGGCTAACCCAGCCCTGCCGGGTTTACAACAGGCAAACATCCTGCCTAGAAGCAGGACTATCTACAACAGGGAAATGTCGAAACAAAAGTTCAAAGCACCCCCATACAACCGAGTCCACCCCGGTCTGTGCACGAGACACAGGTCCAGCAGGCCTGTACTCTACTTTCCACCCAAAGCTGAAATACCGACCCCAGAGAGTGCTAATAAAGCATTTGCACACCAGCCCTTCTGTTTCTCCACGTCGCCTCCTATAACATCTCCTCCTCTAGGCTGGCCCCTCATCCTTTCTCTCCTTCCCTTTGCCAGCCCTCCTAACTCTATGCTATCTCTAAAACTGGCCCTTAACCCGTCTTTTGCTTTATTCCCCTCATCATACAGTGTACTGCTCTCAGTCGCAAAGTTGTCCCTCGTTTAATTTTCGCCACAAACATCTCCCACTTTCGGTTCGGGGCGCACTCAGTTGGTTTTGTTTCACTGCAATGGTCGCTACCTCTGCTCCTTACCTCGCCTTCCCCTTAAGACCCAAGCTTTCGTCATCTCGGGTCGATGACACCAGCCCTGTTTCTGTCTTTGTCGCTCTTTTCCTCCCCCTAGACCCGCCCATTCAACTCTTTCCTCCCACCCCCGGTCCTGCCCTCCCACCCCCGCCTTTCCTTGCCCTGGACGCTGATCTTCCTCCCCATAAAGTTGCCTTATTGTGCGGGGCGCGTGGGGCTGGGAAG
This sequence comes from Lissotriton helveticus, assembly GCF_964261635.1. Lineage (NCBI taxonomy): Eukaryota > Metazoa > Chordata > Amphibia > Caudata > Salamandridae > Lissotriton > Lissotriton helveticus. The sequence continues at coordinate 255,574,407 of NC_136061.1, forward strand.
CCGTGACAGCCCTGGGGAAACGGCAGCGAACCCCAGGGGGCGAGCGTCGCAGTTCACAGAGAGGTGCTGGCTTTTTTTTTTATTGGGCAAAACAGGTTCCCAGACGGAATCAAAACAAGCGGGGCAGCTGCAAGAACCGACGATGTGTCCCGAAGCAGGCAACAAACATGTGCGTGCGGGCCCCACGGGCTCACACACTAAATGCATGCTCCCTCTTAACCCCACACTCCCGGGCTTTCGACGCACCAACTCCCTCCGCTCTGCTTTGGGGCTGCTCCTGGCCCCTGTAATGCTGAGGGGAGCTCCCCTTCACCAGGGCTCCTCGGGGGTGGGGGGGGGCAAACTGCACTGCTTCATCCTGCCTGGGGGAAGCGAAAATGGAGCCCGCGAGGTTCCTCTCTAGTCTAGGCCAGCCCCGCCTACCGTCATGCCGGTCATCGTGAATACATCGGCTTGTTCTGCTGAGGTTAGAAATGTAACTAACGTGCGCCGGGCATTTTTAAAACGAACGTGGTTAAGTCACACAGCTCGGACGAGCTCTAAACCACGGGCGGATTTGTCAGTCACTAAGCCCCGTCCTTTTCGGATTGGGGCGTGTTTTGGACGGATGATGTCAGGGATAAAAAGCACCGCAAAAAACACGCCCCTCAATCCGAAACGGACGGGCTTAAAGTGACGGACACAGCTCTTCTCCAATGGCTGGCTGCCGTTTAGGAAGCCAGCCAATGGAGAAGAGCTAGCTCGTTTACCTCCCTACTAGAAGACATGAGATCTCGCCAGCGAAACTGCGCATGCGCAGCCTACGCAGGCCGAGACCCAAAAAGACCCTAAACAAAACTAGGCCTGGGCGAAACGCAAATTACGACAGAGTAATTCGCATCATTCCACCAACGTCACGCTGTACTGGTTAACAAAAAGTTCCCGAATGTACACCATCGTGACATTTTGCATATTTACACACCTTTCATGCTATAAATGTATCTCAAACGTAGTAGAACAACAAAACGCGAATGGCTGTTGCACGCGGTACTTTTGTATAAATGCTTCCTCACACAAGAATGGATGCATTTTTAACTAAAATATAACGTGAAATAGCGCTTTGGGATTATGTGTAATGGTGCATAATTTTGTGGGACTGTCGAAATTTCATATAACTAGGTGGAAGTACATGACGCAATTTTCACACACCTCTAGTCAAAACACAATCTATTTTGGATGAAGAATATAAATGTGACAATTTGTTAGGGGACGCGTTGTTAAAAACGGATTTTGGATAGTGAGTGATGCGGAATTCTGCAGTAAGAGGTTTCCCAACATTCAGTGCAGACCAATGCTGCGAGCTCATTAAATGTCAAATGAAAAGCAACTGTAGGCAAGACAATGATCCGCTGGACTGTAGAGCTCCTTTGTATATGTAAAATTGTATCTTTAAATTACCGTACGCTCCTCAGGAATTTAATGCTGTGTAAGGTGAGTGAAGTGGAACAAGGCTGAACCTCATGCAGTGAGGAAAGCTAGCCTGGGGGTGAACCATCGAGTGCAGTGAGGAGAGTAAACAGGAGGGTAGCCCACTTTGAATTCATTTATTTAAACATTTATATAGCACAGCCAGCACCAGAGAGCTATAAAGGCCCAGAACTGAATAAAACAAGAAAAGTGGATCATCATCAACGAGGGCGAATGGTAGGTAATAAAAGGAGTGTGGAAACACCGGAAAGCTCTATATATTCAACAAGCAGTAATTCCGTAAAAAGGTAGTATTGAGATAGTCCGTCCATAGAGCACATATAGCAGTGTGACTATTTCATTAATTATTTAAACACCTGGATTTAAAGTTGTTTCTTGAAGGCTATAAGTGGTGTTAATGTCCTCAAGATTACTGGTAGGGAGTCACAGGCAGAGCCATCCACCCCATAGAGAAAGACTGTTTGCAGAAGCAAGTTTATATTTGTGGACTTCCACTACAAGGCCTTTACGTCTCGGAAGTCCAGCTTCCCCTGAAATGGTCACGACTTCAAAGAGGTAAGAGAGTAGGGGTATTTTCCTGCAAAGCTCTGTGAACGAGGCTGCAGTATTAACGTGATCGCAGATGGGATGGGAATCCTTGAAAGTCTCGAAGGATTGACATGATGCCACATCAGGTGATTCAGTAGGTGAACGCATCCACTCCAGGGATCTGTGTTTGTCGTCCTTTCATTGTCCTAAGACTGATAAAATAAGTTCCAGTAAGTTGGGTAATAATAAACATCTGTTACAAGTAACTGGTGCTAATGTTAAGCGCTCTGATACCTTCGGGTCAAATTCACGCTATATAAAACTCTGGGGGAGAAAAACTCTTTCTGGTGGATTCTCTGTATAAACACAGATTTCTCACCTTGTTATGTCCCCAGGCACTGACCTGAATCTGGTAACTCCTGCAATAGCCCCTGCATGCAAACAAGCCGCTTCATCAACCACCACTGTGACTCCGACCTGCCTACAGACAGGACGACCCAGAACCACATAATGACACTACCCCTGCATCCTCTAGTCGGTTTATTCATTACATATTCTGTGCCCTAGAGTGCTGTGCGTAGCTAACAGAATAGACCTTTCACTTACTGTGGGAACAGCTAACTTGGAACCTAATTAATACTCAAAAGTCACTCTACAAAATGAGGAGGCAATTAGGCGATGAGGAACTGGGGGTTAGATACAATGTCCACCAGAAAGAATGTCACAGAAGGTGAGTCCATATTCTTCTAACTGCAGATTCCTCAGCTTGAGAATAAATACAAAACCAATATCGCCACCAAGGAGGTGTGTCTGGGAAGCAGGTTTTATACCAGGAAGTACATCAGGACAAAAGGACCATCGCAGATTTGTAAATCAATGTAGCAGTGATTGGTGAAAATTTGGGTAGATATTCACGTGGATGCCTGGCAGATGTCCAAACCACTCTTAACTAAAGCAGCAGTTATAGCGTTTGCTCTGGTGGAATAAGTCAGCAAGCCTTCTGGAGGATTCTTTTTGGCCAGGGTGATGCAGAGGACAATCCATTGGGACATGGCCCATTTCTTGAACACCTTTCCTTTCTTTGCATCAGTAAATCCGACAAAAAGATAACCATGCGCTTGTTACTCCTTAGTCCTATCAGTTTAGAAATTAAGAAAGTAAGGGCACCTTGTGTATGCAATCGTTGTAGCCTTTACTACTCTTATGAGGAGCGTAGCAGAGAAAAGATCACACAATGTGCGCTGGACTCCCAGGGATGAAAAGGTAGGTCACCTTTTTGGGAGAACTATGCACTTGTACTAAGCACCAGTTTGTCAAGAAAAAGGAAGTGTACAGAGGTCCCACTGCACATAATAAAAAGGAAAACATATGTGAAAGCCCTTTTAGAAAAAGCCTTACAACAAGCAATATCAACAATTAGAACTGATCAAACAAAGGAAGGCTGAAAGGTACCATAGGTAACCCTTAATAGTCTCACAAAGCCTTGTCGGGCCAAAGGCAAAACAAACAAAAGTATGAGAGCCCTTAGAAGGTTAACCGTCTTTTCTTGAAATCAAGCAGCAAGCATGGACAAGTGGCCTCAATAAATAGATTTAATGGAAAGACCGTGAGCATCTAAAATTAAATCAACAAACTCCGCCAATAGATCAAAGTCCCTCTATTTGCTCTGCACAATCTTGAAACATGAACCTGCAGACTGTGGAGGTTAGAAAGCCCCAGGGCCTTCAAATACACTCTCACTACATCCTGTGTGCTGCAGTACCACTTTGCAGTTATGATGTCCACAATACATGGATCCACCTGCCCTTGACGGAAGGCAGAAAGGCTTTAACCCCTTCCAAGCTCCTGACGAGCTCAGCTCATCATGCAGTAGACTGCTTGTGTGCTCATGACGAGCTGAGCTCGTCATGAAAAATGGAAATATGAAGAGTTCAGCACCAGGGGAGAATATCTTTAGCATTGAAGGTGTTAAGGGAAGCCACATAGCTCACAGCTCCAGAAGATTTTTGCTGGTGTTGCTCCATCTGAGATTAGAGACCTGTGGTCTCTACCTCAACCAGCGGACTTCCCCAGCTCAGAAACAATGCATCCGTCACTACTGTGAGCTCAAGAGAAGGCAAGGAAAATTGCTTACCACACATCATATTGTGGGTGGATCTTATTGGATACAATGATTCTGTCCAAAAGACATTCCCGATGCTGAGCCACTGCATCGCAGATTTAATTTGAGGGTGCAGGATGCTGGATGGGCTAAGACCCCAACCAGTCTCAGAAGAATCCAAGCTAGAGCATAAGCTTTTGCCCGCAACATCAGGCTCATAACCTGAAACTCTCAGACTCTCTGTGGGCACAGGAAGACCTTCAGTGCAACGGTTTACAGACCCTTTAAGGAAAATCTTCTGTACTAGCTGAAGATGAGATTTGGCCTTGTTGATATAAAAGAAACCAGGGTGGATAGCAATAAAACAGTTGCCAGTAGGTTATCCACAAATAGATTAAGCTACCTTTAGCAGCCAGTTGTATCGGTGCAGGAATACTGGTACCCGCATCCTGAGTAGATGTGCTGCAACCACTGACCTGGCTTGGAAGTTCAGGTTGGACTGTTCCTAGCGGAGCATGGTCGAGACTGATTTGCAAATAACTGGGTCCAAACTGAGGTGGCATGGTGTGTAAAATAACGACGGATTGGGATGCAGCCTGAGTGATTACCAGTGGCTGAGATGAATTCAAGCATCATTCCATCCATCATTGTTTTGTATAATGAACATGAAGAAGAGTCATCATTTGAACTTCTTCCTCTTGAGGAGGGAGTTCAAGTGTCTGAGGTCTACAATCGATTTTAGTCCCCCATCCTACTTAAGGACCAGAAAGTGCAGATGTCAACATCTGTCGCTGCCACTGATATGAGTTTTATAACCCCTTCGGGAAGAAATATCACTTCCTTTGGTGGAACCAAGGCATGCGCCACCAACGTCTGGGAGTAAACCATAGCAGTTAGAATCCCTAGTCTGGCAAGAAATTATTGAGAAAAACCCAGGAGGAACATTTGGTTGCCTTTTTAAGGACTACATCCAACAGATGTCAGCAACCGACCTCTGGGCCCTCAATCCTAGTCAGTCCGCATTTAAAATCAGCATCAAAAAATGTGTGAGAATGAGATCACTTATCATAGATAAAGCACTCCTCTCGAAACACAGTCACTCCTGGGCAGTCGTTAATTCCTATAGTCGGCTAACCCCGGCCACTTACCTTTCCTGCACATATTCATTGTATCTAAAACGCAGCCTTATATCCATTAGAATGGGTGACTGGCGATTTTTAGAAAATCTACCCCCCTGGCGACGCACGGTGGAGGACACAACATGTAGAGGGTGCAGCAAAGCAGCAGAAACGCTGCTGCACGTGGTTTGCATCTGCCCGGCCTTCAACCTCCAACTTAGGCGCAAACTCAGGGCCGAATGGAATAGGCTGGGTGTCCGGACTTGTAGGCAAGCCATCATTGTGGCTCTGAGCCCTGAAAATACAGACTTAAATAGAAGACTGACAAACTTCATTCAGCAAGTGTATCATAACTTTAAGCAAAAGAGGTCTGTTAACGCTTCTCCCCTATCTTTTTAGTTACATAATGCACTTTACAACATATCCCAAACTGCTAGGTAGACTGAAACAAATAGAACATGCGTAGTAACCCTAGAATATTGGTTTTGTTTCAATATGTATGAAATCATAGTTAGTGGGAGTAACATAAAAGGGGTTAAGACTTTTGCACATTATGTTTTAATCTTCCTTGTTCTTTTCGTTTCTTTTGTGTTTTTACCCCTCTTTTAAAAGGCATGTAATCGGGAGGCTTAGGTCGCGTAAGATGACTATTTATATTACGGCTGTTTAATCGATCGTTTCTATTGTTCTTATTTTTAAGTTTGTATATAACGTGAACTTGTAATCCTCTTTTAAAGATATTTGTTTTATATCTAAATAAAGATTTTTTGACCTTTGAACAGAAAGGTGACCAGTCAAATAAATAAATAAATAAACCATAGCAGTGTAGGGAGGTGCATCCAGAAACAGAAGAGAGTAACCATCTTTGATAATTTGAAACACCCAATCATCCAATGTGATAAGAGCCAGTGAGGCTGGCAAAGTTTGAGTGAATTGCCCACCGCTCTCAACATTAGATTTGAGGGTGAACTTAAGAGGTTTGTCAATAGTGCCAGGCAAAGAGAAGGCAAGGGGGTTGCAGCTGCTGTTGTCTTTGTACCACCCCTTCCTCTGCCAGCATGACAGAACTGCATCGGTTGGTGGTGATTCACAAGACCTTTCAACCATTCTCTGCATTACTTGTATTGTTGATGGAACTGGTGAGCAGAATATTCCTTCTTGCTAAACCGATAGCTATCAAATGGCATGTCCATTAGAGACGCTTGGAGAGCTCAAAAAAATACAGTGGGACGCATCCAGGCATGTCATCTAAGAATGACGCTGGTGTCTATAGAACGGCTAACAGAAAGAATAGCAACACTCCTGCACATAAAAAATAATTGCAGCACCTTCACCATAATTCATTTTCTGAGTAAAGGTGCTGCACATGTCCTCTGGGAAGGCCAACAAAACCTCATATGCCAAGACCCAAAGGGTTCGAGTGTAATGAGACAGGGGATGCACTGAATTCAGGAAATAAAACACAAAACTAGGAGTAGAAAAGACGTTCTTGCCCAGAGTCCCAATTCTTTTTTTATTCTCTGTCTGGTAGAGAAATCGGAAAAACATTTGGGTTTACTTTGCCAGTAGAGGCTTACAGTACAAGGCGCTGCAGGGTTAGATGTAACATCAAAACTTTTGAATCACCATGTACTGGTCTGTGATGCAGCGCACCATAATGGCTCACATCCAGGGTTGAAAATGTTTTGACCAAGCATGAGTCAATGGGGACATTATCATTAGGCAAGAAACCGGGGAAACGCCAGGTGCCCGCTACGGCCAGTCTGGCCCTGGTGACTGATCTAGGCTACTGAAATTGTAACCAGCACTGACAGATGACTAGGACTGAGTGGAGGAATAACCCAGTACCACTGGCGGAGCAGGCCAAAGTCGACCAGGGTCAGTGGACACTGGAGGAGGACCTGCTTGCAGACATCGGGCTAGAGGCCTCGGGCAGGGCCATGTGCAGCACAAGGTGCACAAGAAAGAGCAAGAAGAAACTTAAATAGCTGCAGCGTAGCCTCATAGAAGACCATACCCTGCTTCAGAGTCAATGATACAATGGAGAATTATGGGCACACTGTCTCCAGGGCAAATATTGGATCGGGGACTGATACAGAGGCTGGACTTGAGTGATATGACTATGCAATCTCTCCCTGGAGCAGGGGCAACTGGACGCAGAGGAACTTTGGTTGTGCTTTTTCCTTGGTCAGTCTCTGAACTTATTTCGACTTCACCTTAGTCCTATCCGACGAGAGCCACTTGGAAAGAGACCGACCATTTTTCTTGTGTTACATTACATAAATAGAGTTCAACCTCTCTAAACCCGGGTCGCCATCTGCTGCAAGGAACAATTGTTGCACAATTCAAAGTCATGCTTGGTCCTGAGGCACAAAAAGCAGACATCTTGTCATTCGATCACTGACATCAGCAAGGCTTGAAACCTACTGTCTTGGGGAGGGGTGGTGGGCGGGCATCCTGCACACTACTAACGTTTGTCAAAAGAATTTGAGGATTCAGTGAAAACCAGAATTAGTAGGTGTGGAGCTTCAGATCTGAATCAGAGGAACAGACATCAGCAAGCAAGGGTGGTGCTTTTATACAGCTCTATGTTGTCAAGTCCAGATGTGGAACGTAGTCACAACAGAGCATGTGGCACAGTTCTACAGACACTAGCTCTGTATACCCCTAGATAAGTTTTTCAGGTGAAAAAGACCTATCCCTAGACAATACGGCATGCTCTACACCCAATTTACACCAAATTTGGTCTCCTATCTCCTTCATTTTAACCGTGGCCCCATAAAGGGCTGTGACTACACCTTAACGAGCTGACAGGAACATGTCCTGGATATCTCTAGCCCTCTAATAATTCGTCAGGACATGTTAAAAAATGGCATTTTCTCGCACAATCATACTTTCCTCCCTTGCCTTTGAGGCTAGGAGCAAGGGGCAGTGTGTGATGGCAACACCACCATTTTAGAAGAGTGTACTACATCTACCCTTATGCGCCTGGACCCCAAGATCGCAGATATGGGCACTGACCAGCACTACAAATCCCTGGGAGATTTTTCTTTGGTGACTCCTTCTTGAAAGATATCTTACTGCAATGGAGAAAGGAAACAGGAAAAGGAGGTTGCTCCAGGGGAACGTGCGGAGGGGGAGAGTGCTCTAGTGTGAAGGGGGTGGAAAAGGAATTTCAGAGTGTTTTAGAAGGAAAATGACAATGATTCATAGGTTGGACTGATAATTATCAATCTTATATAGCCTGGCCACATTTAATCAATAGGAATCCATTTACATGTACTTTCGGAATACATAGATATATCATCATGTGGCACGTTAGAGTTATGGGCTTGTGATCCAGGCTAAGTACATATGGGTGTTGACGTTTCGACCAGTCTTGAGGCACAGAGGGTTACTTGGGGTCGGCCTGCGGGTCTTCCTCAGGACAGGGTAGGGCAACCTGGGTAACAGTGTGGTATCCTTATTACACACCAGCAAGGTAGTAAGATATCTACTGTTGGTTTAATTATGATTGAATAAAACCTTTCTTAATTTTGGAAAATATTGGTTGTTGCACATCATTATACTGATTGTTTTGATTACTGTGAGCTGACATTGTGCATGCCCTTAAATGGTTTAAAAGATTATTGTAGGTTTGATTTATATCGTTACAAGTAAGTTTGGGACCATTGACTTATGTAAATGTAAATGTAAATGTAGTTGAGCTTATATAGCGCACAGCTACCCGCAGTGGGTGTCCCGGCGCTTGCTTAGGGAACCCTTCCTGGTATTCCCCTGTGAGATAGCAGGGTATCCACAAGGTGAAAGTCAGGCATCCCGCCGCGAGGGGCCGTTGTGGAGATTAAGCAAGCTATTGCCCAGAGTCGCAGAGTGTGAACCCGTGAGTCGAGGAGGCACCGGGGCGAGAATTATCGAGTCTGTGGAATTTTTAGCCCAAGACCCGCCGAGGTGGGGAATTGAACCCTGGTCCAGGACCGATCTCAGCTTCCGGGTCTGCTGCCTCTAACCCCTGAGCCACACTTCTCCACACTTCTCTTATTTCTTAAGCAAAGGTCCACCAAGTTGACTGTCCTCCTCTGTCTGATCTCCGTCAGACAGATGTCAATGCCTTATCCATCCACCAACGTTCCTTCATTCCTAATGGAGCAAACTCCAGCTCTGAAAGAACAGTGTTGATTGATTCTCTATTGTGTACTCATACTTCCCTAAACATCACCAACTCTAGGTTACTAGCAGCCTCAAAGAATACAAGAGGCACACAAGCTTCCTCACATCACCCTACAATACCCAATAGCTAATTTCTTTCAGGATATTCATTATGTAGCCCACAACCCCAGTCTTGCTCGGTGGGTGCATTGGTTATTGACCGTGATGGGCATGATGGGCAGTGTCTCCAGATTTGGTCACCCATTTTACTCATGCAGCCATCGATTCCAAGGCTTCTTTTTTTTGCTCCTGTCACCCTAAAGGCCGCCACTTACTCTAATGCTTTCACCTTTTGGTCATTCTATTTCATGCAGATTCAACATGCCAACAAGGCTAACGCTGTGCTAAGATTTAAACATTCCTGATAATGAAGCCTCCGTGTTCTTGCCTTAAGTCTTGGAACTTGCCTAGCTTGCAAATCTAATAATAAGGACAAGGAGGCAGAAACTATATATGCATTTATATTATACTACATTACGTCCTTTAGGAATCCCCACATGAAGTCTGGAGGGCAGATATGTGGGCCCCAATTTTTACCAGGAACAGTACTTCTCAGGGTAAGATCCAAATTAGAAGGTTTCCCTTGCAGTCCAACAGTATCTTAGGAATGTTACTAGTCTGCAATTAACTTGTGAATGGCAGAAATTAGGTTGATGAATACAGTTAGGCGGATGTGACCCTTTCCGAGCATGTAGTGCACATGATCCTGGACTTTGAGAGGTAAAGGGTCTTTGCTGTATTCTGTAATAAAAGTAGACTCATGCTAGCTAGAAGGTCTTCCTGTTTTTGTGAGAGACAAGTTGGTCTATTACTAATCTTTCTATGCTTTCCCAAGCTATTGCAGGTTGTAGACTGGTCGAGTGTTAGGAGTTTTATGGCAAATCAAAATCATGGGGACGGGGGTGGCGGGGCGAGGGAAGAGGAGGAATGGTGTGACTTAACTGGTTGACCGTGATGGGGAAAAAACGTATGTGACCCACTGTCACAATGAGCCACTTCCATTAGCTGGAGCAATCGTCGTTGGTCAGTATTTGGCATACTGAGCTGCAAACTGTAAAGAAGCAAGTGGGTCAAGTTTTGTTCTCCTCGTAAGTGCATTGAAAAACCAAAAAAGGATTGGTGATAAATCCGTTTTGGAACAGGAAATGCCTGACAGTATCATTAAAGGTAATCAAAAGCCAATATACACAGAAAATACTAAAACAACAAACTAAACTGGTGTTGCCTCACAGCACTCTGTGTAAACATTATCCCGTATTGAGTGGGTTCATTGATGGGTTGTCCGGGTTCATGGGTGCAAATTATAAAATCCCTCCCTGTTAAAGCCAGCCAAAAATTGGTCACATACAGAAGCTTCAGATAAACGGGTTATTGCAGATACTTCAGTCATACACAACCAATGACTTTCAGCCAGGGCATTGTCCTCTAACTTCCAACAGAAAACTAGTGGCATAATGAGTTGACATATTACATGGACAGTGTTCCACAGAGCTTCTCAGAGCGAAGACGTGTTTCAGTTGCATAGGTAACCTAAACTGAAGAATGTTAAGTTCTGGGTCATAGCCATCAAGCCTTCAACTGGCATTTATTTTTGGTGTGACTTGGGTTATTTGTTACCAGTGACCGTGTTACCCGTTTGTAATTTGCAATTGACAAAGTGATTCATTCTGGGTTGTAGTTTACTTCAGGTGAACTAAATACCTGTAAACAATATATTTTTAAAGGAATGCAGAGAATTGGAAATGTTGGCCTCAACCATATTAATGCAACTGATTGGTACTTGATGCATCACTGGTCTCTTGCCACTTAAGTGGTAACGTTTTTTGCTGTCACACCTGGCTATGTTCTTTAAGATTAATAAATGAAAACAGTAAACTAAACTATTTTGGAATGGCAGAAGCAACGTTCACATTCAACTTGTGCTGATGGTGCAGCAGAATGAATATGATGGAAATTACAATCAGGAAAAAAATAGTGAATGGCAGATTAAAGGCATTATGATTGGAAAGAATGCAGTCATACAGAAGCTCTGAGGCACGACTCATTCACAGCTAAGGAACTGTGTTACTAGGCAACAAAGAAATGTGCTCATCTTCTAACATTAAGTGGCTTAACCCATGCACACGAAGGCCATATAGGTGCTTTCAATGTCTGCATTAAGAAACCCTGGCCCCTTCAGCAACCCAGTATAGGTCTTGCTAATGTCTATAATAGAAAGCTAGAGGACTCTAAAGATGATGATGATGATGATGATTTTTATCCTAAAAACGAATGCAAGTAGTCTCGTACTAAGAAAATATAGGATTAGTACAGCTCATCTGTACAGTCCAAAATATTCCATGGATGGCCACATTCTAAGCAATAAATGCAGAGGTAGACATTATGCTTTATTAGGAATATTTCTAAAAAATTTCTACAGACTTTTCTGCAAAACCGTCTATTCGCATTTCCTTTCAATGGATGAGCACAGTTACAAGCTAGACTGCTAAACTTGAAGAGTTTCCTTTTTGCCTGCAGTTCACAGCACACAACTGCATTTCTGCAGCTGCCTTTTTGTCCCAGCTGTTTCTGGAAGCCTCAACCATATCTCTCAGCGCTATAAACACATGCCATAGCTCTGCCCTCCTTTATCCACACCATTATTCTACACTACTTACTGTGACCACCTTATCGTGTTCAGTGTGCTCTAAATTCCTAGTTCAGTTTAAGTTGTAGGTCACATACATGGGTAGATGCAAGCTCAGTTAAGAACATGCAAAGGACAACTTCATACCATCTTTAGTCATATGGAAGAAATGCTGTGCACATACCATCATAACTATTAATTCCGTTACAGGTTAGGCAACAAAATCTCATCTCCAGTGCAGGTTCATTCATAAAGTAGAGTATATGTTGGCATTCAGCAGGGACATATTATTGTACGCATCTGTACAATTAGTATTTCTAGAGCACAAACTTAGCTGTGGAGTAACAGGGCATTGAACTGAGCAATTAGGGGACATTGAATATATATCAACAGAGGAGAGGGTAAAAATTCAAGAATGTGCAGTTATTTTCGTTTCCAGACCAGTGGCCCAAGGAGCTGGTAGGTGTCCTGATCATTGGTCGATGATATGTTCCTCGAAGTGGTGGGTCTCTTGCTTCTCCTCAGTGGAAGGTATCGCAGAAGGAACAATATCATTCCAGATCTATAAGGAGGGCATAGACAGGAAAAGGCTTGACTCCAGGTTTTGCTTTTTTGTATCAAACTTCGCTGTGTTCTGGCTCCTTGTGTTACACGGATTGCCTGAAGTGGGTAGTTTTGGGCAGGTGAGCTGTAGTATCTAGTCTCACTGTTAACAGGTAGTTCGGATGATGAGGACTTGCTGGTGCAGGGAGTGTAGGTCTTTCAGCTTTCGAACTCTGACGTTGCAATGCCGAACAGGTGCTTTGCCAATGCCAACAAAATTAATTTAGGATCATTTTATGAGATTAGTAGAATGACTGGCACAGCACCCGACAGCATCTCACATTATCTACACTCACTAACTGGGTTCTGTGCAATATAGACAGCCAGTTGATGGGACCTATTCACTATATTTCGTTAATACTTTGAAAATGAATACAAATGAGGAATCTAGAGAAAATTGTCCCTTTATTAGACAACAATGGCATGTGAAAAGACAATTCAGAAAACCTATTTCTGGTCAAGCATGTTTTTTCAAGCCAACTGAGCTACGGGATAATGGGCTGGAGGTTGGGTTAATTTTTATCAAAGTGCTCATTCAACGCTTGAGATATAGCTAATGAAGATACAGAAAATCTGTGAAAGCAGTTTGAAAACTACACACTTTGTACTAGGCCACATAAATAAGGACTGTCACAGAGTGCCATTATTGTTTCATGTTCAGTTAGTTCAACTTGGTCGTCTTTGCCTTCAGCTCCTCCTCAAAGAGAGACCCTAGATGACTAGGCACAACCCTTTAGCCTCTTATCACACAAACTAGTGGTACGTGACATGGAGCAGCACAGGGTTGTTTGCTTGATTTCCAATCAGCGTACTTCTCAACACGCCAGAACACTGCTTATGACTGTCTTTACAGGATTTTGCTGATCAAAGGTATGCCTCTAGGCTGTACTCTCCATTTCCCTTTGCCTCAAAGTTATGCGCCTATTTTCAGTTTCTTGTTCCAATTTACGGCTTCCCTATGACCACAAACAAATCTATCCCCAATTGAATATCCCGCATTCGACCTACAAGGTCCGGACCACATGTAAGATGACATATGGGGCTTAAAAAGGCAACAAACATTATTTTTCAACAACTCTGGTATTCAAATTCTTTAAGATGCGTGAGTTATGTAGACACAGTAAGGCCACAGACTTTTCAAACAATATTTCCTTACCTGCAATTTGGTAAATAAAATATGTACCAGACCACATCGCTATAGAGTGATTTTAAACCTACATTAAATATAGGATCAAAAAAAAAAATAGAAGGCTTGCAGAGTACCACGCATCAGGCGTTAGAATAACGCATTTCAGTGTGGTACTCCGCATTACCACACTGAAATGCATTGTGACGCATATCCATCTAAGCTGTCACTGTGAAAGCTCTAGGAGTGGCAGCTGGCACTGGTGTCCACTGAGCGCTGTACCTCCACAGGCTTCAGGGCTCGCACTGTGAGCTAAGGCTACAGTGCTGGCAGGCTCATACTCTGCACTGCTACAATATATCTTGATTCGTGAACATTCCCCGCGGCGCAGCTCTGACTGACAGCATGTCTGAAGTCATGATTGGTGAGTTAGTATCCAATGACTACTACTGAGACAGCCGGGACCAGTCAGGTGGCGGTGCGGGGTACGTGACATCCTGCTGCGGAGCCAGGAGATTTGAGTGAGCAAAGATTTGAGAAAGGTGGCTTTGGGCTGTATGGTTTGCAGGCTATGCCGAAAATTCAGTGATGGCACCGCCCAAAGCACTGCTGCAACCAGTTTGCACCGCAGGGGCCGTCGTCGTGCTATCTTCAGCTGTTATTAATTTTATCCCGACCTAGTGCTGAATGCAGCCTATTTGGAGAGGTGACCCGTGGATTTCAGCGCCAAGCAGCCGCCAGGACAGTATCACTGGGCGGCCCCACACTGAGTTTTCAAGACAACGGCAGCCCAATCACTATGTGGAGGCCGCGGGCCGGGGGGGCAAATGGTGCCGGAATCACAGCCTTGCCTGAGCTCAGCCTGCCTGCAGTGGCGCAGCCAGCCCTAGCAGGTGGGAGTGAGGTGCTGTCTAGAAGCGACTCCCATCTGCAACCTCCGGACACACAAACACTAAGACTCATCAGCGGCAGGGCCGCGGCCCATGTATCATATTATTTCTGGTCCTGATGCTCCTTTTCCCTGATACTCCATTATTGCCCTCAGTTATTGTGTCTGGTACCTACCTGTTTATTGCCCTCGCTGGTGCCATATTATGGTTGTGTCTGGTTACCCTTGCAGACGCCTTATTGTCCTCTTTTATGCCTGATTAGCCACTCTGATGACATTATAGCTCCTCTGTTTCGCTCCTCAGCCCTCTCGGATGCACTATTACTACCCAATCTGAAGCACCACTTTTGATCTCGGACGCCCCGTTATTGTCTTATCAAATTTGCTGTTATTCCTGCCACTGATGCTCTGTTTTTGACACCTCTGAGGCCCTATCATTGTCCTTTCTTATGCCATGTTAACCCCCCGATACCCTCTTAACGCCCTCTCTGATGCAGTATTATTGCTCTGCTCGAAGTAGTATGATTTCCTTATTTATTGCCCGGTTATTTACCCATTCCATGTGCTATTATTGTCCTGCCTCGTGCCGTTATTTCCTGCTCTATCTCCCTGTAAAGCTCCCTCTGATGCCTGATTGCTGCCAACTCTGATGCTAGTATTGCTCTCTCTATTGTCCAGTTATTGCCTCCTCTGATGTCTCATTATTGTCCCCTCTGATGCGTTATTGCCTGCTCTATTACCTGTTAATGCTCCCTCTGATGCCTTCTTATTGCCCCCTTCGATGTTATTGCCCTGTCTGAGGAACTGTTATTTCCTCTCCCCAGCTCCGGTTCTCTGCCCTGTCCCTGTTCTGTTTATTTTGATGCCTTGGGGCAGGAATTTTAATAATGGGGGTAAGCGAGTACAAATAACTGCATCGGGTTGTCCACCAGCAATAACTTATTAACCAATATACGTATAGCACTTTTGAGGCAACCCTCCTCACTCGGATAGCAGGGCGAAGTTTTCCCCAACAGGCACCGGTGCATTGTGATTACAAAGCTGCAACAGAGATTAGCTGGGGACCCCAGCTCACATTTTAATAAATCATCTTGGTGGCAATGACCTCGCCTTCCTGGGGCACTACTCATTAATCAAGCAATGAAGCCTACCATTGCTTAAATCTGCAAATTCTTAAGGCACTGCGAGTTACGGCGGTCTAAAGTAATCCTGTGCAAGGTATGGCATGGAGCTAGGTCGAGGGATGCTATGGGACATTGCTGCAGAAGCGTAAATAGCACCATGTGCAAGTTCACAGAGAGGAGGGGCTTTGGTTTCATACTGCACAGCCTTAGTGATGGAAGCACCATAGGTTACTCCAATGTGGATGGGATACACCTGCCAGAAGTCACCACTGACCCTATCCCTTGGACCTACAAGAAGGACTAGTAACCACGGGTTGCAGGAGATTACGGAGCCTGCCATGGTGGGTGACCCTGGATGCGATGGCGGTCACACCCAAGGCAGAGGCAGGGTTAAATGGCGATCCGCAGGCAGTTTGGTACATAGGGGTACAATTTGAGGGAGCACAGCCGAGGAACTTGATGCCACAAGAGTCTATTGCAGGACCCTGTGATGTAAGCGAGGGCGCCCCGTTAGTCCTTCGGGCAATTAAAAGCCTGAGCAACGGGGGGTTTGACTGGTTACTCTGCCACCCCTAAAAAGGTTAGAGACGTAATCCTGTACTGGTGGTTACGGATTTAAGGGAGAAAACTCACCAAATAAAAAATGATAGCACCAAATGAGTTGGCCCAAAGTGCCGTTTGGTTTATCAGGCGGGTGGGCAGCTTAGGTCACTCACCGCTGCCTGCCCTTGGATTGCCCATTAGTTAACCCACCACGCTGGCCTATTTCACATATGAAATAAACCTAAAGCAAACAGTTTTCCACCAAACCACGTGTTGTCTGATTTAATTCCTTATGTGCTAAGTAGCCATTTACCATATTTGCTGGGGAGGGTTTCCGATATCCACACTATGGAGGCTATACGCGGCGCATGCAGTGCACACTTCTAAGAGGACAGCCCATAAGTCCTCATAAATGGTAAATCCCGAAATACCACCACAGTGAGGTTAGATAAATCAGATGAAGAACAATGGGAGAAACTCTGGAACTTAAAAAAGAAAGTGATAAGGGCGGAACTCCACGCAGAGTTCTTAGTAGAATACTGTAAAAATGGGATTATACCCAAGGGCCTCCAGGTCACGAATGAACCTGGCATCTTTATAACAGATAGGAAATTCATAGAAAAATGGACACTGGTAGCCAACCGGTGTAGTAGTCAAAGTCAAAAAGTTTATTATGTTTTTGGCTCTCAATGAGGGCCACATAAAATTACACAATTATACAATATGAATAATAAGTACATGACAACACATAACGAGAAGAAAACACTACTTATCTGCAAGTAAAGCAATCATCAACATCTCCCTGTACATCATTAATAAATATCTAAAAACCCTTTAAAAAATTTAAAAATTCTGGAACAAAACATTTCATTTGGAGGGCAGTAAAGTGCATGGAAGAACATTTTTACATTTACAATTCCTAATTGTAAACAAATTGGTTTTAACCATTTATGGCGCAATGGGCGCAATGCAGGACAAATAAACAAGACGTGGTTACGATCCTGGACAGCATTATTACAAAAATTACATATTGGAGATACCCCATACCATTTTGCTAAAAGAATATTGAGTGGAAGCAAGTCATGTCTTAAAAGGAACCATAGTCTACGGACTCTATGGGGAATATTCCAAATGAGGTATTGTTGGGCTAGCTTTGGGATATATGTTTTTACCAGGGATTCCCTTTCTTGTTGTCTAGGTTGGGCAAGTATATCCAACTTGTAGCACAGTTCCCAAGATGTACATTTTAGTTTAGACTTTAGCTCAGAGGGTGAAAGTAGGAATAAAGTGCTTTCATCCAATTCTAGCAGAGATACTGCTTTTCTAAAGTTTTTTACTAACAACGAGAACTCGTTAAAATTGCCCAGGAGTTCCTTTTTAATAGCTTCTCTTAAGGTACCCGGTTTACCTCTGGCCAAACAGGCTACCCATCTTACGAGGGCAACCAACCCCTGTACCCAACAACTTCGGAGTCCGAATTCCAGCCTGCATGAGGATATAGAACATGCTGTGTTAAAAGAAGAGATTTTCCTTAATACCTTTCCTTCCATTTTTTGCAGAAATCCCCATTGTTTCAACTCCACTAATTCAATTCCATATAGTAGAGTTGCAGGAATTTTCGCTCTAAATACATCCAGAAAGAGGGAGAAGTGTCTCTTCCCGGTAGCGTTATACAGAGAACTTAACCCCGTACCATGGGCCAGAGCTTTACGTGAGTTATGTTCGATAGGGGGATTCTCACTAAGATTTGCTGATATTATTTTACCTAAAAAGGTATAGGTTTTAACCACCTCGAGTTTTTGTCCGCCAATAGCCCAATTATAACTTCCAGACCTACATTTTTTCTTGCCAAAAATGCACATGATTTTACTTTTCGATGTATTAATTTTCATGTAATGTGCTTCAGCAAATTGGTTCAATGCATGTAGACGATTAGCTAAACCCTTCGGGGTCAAATCTAAAACAAGTATATCATCCGCATACATTAGGACCGATATAGCTGACCCTCCAATTGTCGGAGCTAATCCCTCACAAGCTGCAATGGAGGATGGTAGGTCGGCCGTATATAAAGAAAACAATATAGGCGCCAATATACACCCTTGTTTTAGGCCATTCTGAGAGGGGATAGATTGAGAAAGACCCCTTTCTCCACCTTGTAGCACCTTACACCATGTGTTCGAGTGTAGAGACCTAACTAATTCGAGTAGATATCCTGGCATACCCAATGCGGCCAGCTTTCTCCACAGCGTTGGACGATCCACCTTGTCAAACGCCGTGGAGAAATCTATAAATGCAGCGTATATGCCACCACCTCGAACACGTGCATATTTGTCCATAATCACCTGTAATAATGTCAAGTTATCTAGAATTCCATGCTCTTTACGGAATCCTGTTTGTTCCATAGGTAAAATACTATTTAATTCTGCCCATTCCATTATTAGCATTAAAAGACATTTTGCGAAAATTTTTCCTATTGAGTCCAGTAAAGCTATTAGACGATAGTTAGAGGGCTTATCCCGATCACCCTTTTTAAATATAGGGATTAATATACTTCCCCTCCAAGAGTCGGGGACTGTTCTTGATGTAAAGCATGCTTGAAATACTGGAAGAAGAATCCTACTCCAGGTGGTAACATCTTGCTTAATTATTGACATGGGCAGTTCGTCCGGACCCATAGCTCCGGAAGAGCGCATACTCTTTATCACGATAGCTATGGATTTCTCGGTAGGGAGTTCTATTTTATGCTCTCTATTTGGGCCTGGATCCCATGTATCCCCCACTGCACCATTGGGTGCATATAAGGTAGTCACAAATAGAGTCCAGACCTCTTCCGCAATAGAGATTGGAGTGGGAGTTGTTATTAAACCACATCCTTTCCTTATTATGGACCAGAAATCTCTAGATTTATTATGGGTCAAAGCCTCTCTTAGCTTTATCCATAGAGAATCTTCTTTTTCTCTTTTTAACTTAGATCTCAATCTAACCCTCCTTCTTTTTAATAAGGCTAACTGACGGTCATTTTCCCCAGATCTATTAAGGTATTGTTTCCTAACGAGTTTATTTATCTCCTTATTTAGTATTAGTAATAAGCTAGGAGAGAAGTGTAACTTTTTAGGATTTCCCGTTTTCTTGGCTATCCTGTTGAGTTTTTTAATAAGATTTTCGAGATGTAGAAATTCCATACCTTGCCAATGATCTAATTCTAATAAAGTTTGGGCAAGAATATTTTGTACATCCTTCATATTGGTGGATCCCCAAAAACATCTACCTGACTTACAATTAATAGTAAGACCTCTATTCTTTAAGGACCAGGAATTGGTTTCAGGGGGGATTAATGAGACAGTTATATTAATCATTTTATGGTCACTCAAGGAAGAGTGAGAGATCACCATATCTTTAATAAAAGAGAACGTATCATAGTCCGTAATTGCGTAATCCAAAATAGATTCACCCCTAAATGATCCATGTGTATAGTTAGCGGGCGTATCAGAGGGCATCCTACCGTTTACGATAAGCCCCTCTAAGTGACTAAGTTCCTCAAGGAGAATCTTACCTCTTTTATTAGTTTTTATTTTAGTAGGCAAAAGTGCTTGAGGTATATTGTATACTTCTTCCTTAGATTTGTTTCTAAACATGTCTAAAGTTAGATTAGACACTGCTATTTAAGTCACCCACCAGTAATATATAGGGGGGGCGATCAACCTCTAATAATTGTTTGACATAGGAAAACATTCGCTTTAGAACTGTGTTAAAAGTATCTTCGGGAGGAATATATGCATTTAAAATTATAAACGAAGACCGTCTACCCACTGAGGTTAGATTATTAATGGTTATAGATTGGAAAAGATTACTAGTGTCCGTGTAGTGGGAGAATTGCCATTGTAAAGAGTTAGATAACAAACAGGCAATTCCACCGTTTGCATTGCCTTTTTTAGAAGGAGTTGCAGGGGCCTCCAGGACAAAATCATCTTTCCCTCCATATGGGAGATTTTTACACCATGTTTCCTGGATACATAGCACATCTGCATTTAAAGAAACTAAGAAATCAAGTTTCTCTGGGCAATTATACAAACCAGCGGCATTCCAAGAGACAATTTTTAAATGGATGTTAAAGATGTTGAAATAGTCGTGGGTTATTCGATGTATTATTTGATAAAACTCCTGGTAACCAGTTCCACATCTGATTGTCATCTGTTAGAGGAATATCTATGTTGTCAGGTAATGGGAGTACCTGAGAGACCATTCGTTTGCCTCTAGAGACCCAGATTTTTAGGTCTTTATTGCAGGTAGAGGAATCATCCTGCCTAGAAACCAACTTTGTATTTCTTTCTCTAGAGGGATTACACAGAACGCTATTAACATAGGGTAACACGTCAATTCCTCTACATTGAAAAACTTCCGCTTGTTGAAAAACAAGATTAGCAATTATTTTAGAGTAAAATTTTACCCTTGTTCGTTGCCCATTTACTGATCTTATTGGTAAGACTAAATCAATATCATTTGATAAGATAAATTTTAGACTTTCAATCTCTTTAAAGCAGTTAAGCAACCAAGATCTGTTCAATTTTAGGTCTAGATCAAATAACGGGAGAAAATCCAATGACAAAGTATCCACGCATATATTAGGACTTTTTACTGGCTGAATAATTGAGCTCCTAGCTACATCAGGTTGAGGCCGAAAAGTGGGTGCAGATGGATTAAGTACCTTTGCTACTATCGGCGTGTTTCCAATATCTTCAACAATTGATGCTAGGGGTTCAAGAACATTTACCACAGAGCCTGGAACTACCCCATTCATAGTAGATTCAACAGGGGTACCCACCAATACATTGTTAGTGATACACTCCACTACCTCTTGGACGGAAATATCCGATAGTGAGTTATCTCCACTTTCTATAACATCAGGCACTTCAGGTATTATATGTTTTTGGAAAATGATTTGCCTCGGTCTTTTCTTTTTGTATTTACGTAGCACCTTCCTGTTTTTCCCTTTAGATTTTACTTTTGTAGTTTTATTAGTCGTCAAAGTTCCTTCCGGTTCTTTTTTTTCCTGGATAAAAATGGGAAAGAGTTCATTTCCACCCGTTTGTAATACCTCTACCAGACTTTCTTCCTTCACAGGAAGCTCAAAATCTTGTCTCTGTATAAAGGAAGATGGGGTAGGGGTCTCAGGGGGCTTATGAATCTCAACCTTTATGGACATTCCCAACGGTGGATTTTCCCCCAGAACATTAGTGTTATCTACGATTTTTTGAACAACAGGTTCGGTAGGAGGAATAATCACATTCTCAACGTTTTTAGCCAGCAGTACCTTCAATATCTCGGTAACTGAAGTCAAAATACAGTCGGAACTCACAGCAAATTTACCAAGTAAGAGTAATATAGAGGACAGAATTTGCTCAAGTGCTATCAAAGACTCAGAGATTGGTTTCTCATTTTTTGGATAGCTAGATGGAGTAAACGAGCAAATCCCCGATAGATTAAATTGTGGAGATTTCAAATCACTCTGCATTGAAAGATTGTCATTTGATTTGATAGATGGAGTGCTGCTATATAGCAGCAGTCCTGATGGCGTTGCTCTAATTGGTGTTTTACTGTCCGCAAGCTGAGTCAAAGTTCTCTTGTCCATATAGCGACCACAGAGTTCAAGATCGATACTGGTAGAAATAGATACATCACCCATGTCTTCCTCCACGTTTTCTCTTTCCTTAGGAGTGTTGTGGTGAAGTACTTGCGGATTTATTGACATGGGATCAAAATCATCTCCATTTAATGTATATGTTGGGAAAGTTACTTCATTTGACTGACTCTGAGAAGGCTTATTTGTTTCCGTCTTTGTATCTAGATTGAGATCTTTCTCCACATTAGGTTGCAGTTGCGCTTGTGGTAGTGTATCTACATCATTTATAGTAGGAACTTCTAGGGATTTATTCACAGTTTTTTCCCAAATTTGTACCAACTGCATCTGACCTTTCAATTGTAAGCTATTTTCGTGCTTTTTTCTCAGGGGAATCGATCCTGATGTTATACATGGCTTCTCCCCTAAGACTTTCCCAGAACGTAATTTCTTTGCCGTCATAATGCCTGAGGGTACTCTAGCCCAACAGCAGGATTCACAGTCCCGAATATAAACACACAAATAAAATATGAAACCACAGGGCAAGGAGGTAACGCTCGTACAGGCAGATAGCGTTTTTCGTAGCAGAAAACCAATCTGCGTGTTTTCATACAAACATATACAATGAGATACTAAAGCAAGATACTGAATGTAAATACCGGGGCCCAGCCCGGCCTACCTCGGCCACTGAGGGCCACAGAGGGCCCGCCCTTTGCCCGGGCGTCCCGCTCGCGTCCCGCGAGACGGGGGTGTCGCTCTATTTCTGCGCCTCCTGGCGCGCAAATGACGCGGCGTTCGCCGCTAGGGATGCTGGGTATGGTAGTTTGTTTGCCCTCAACCCGCGCTCCATCCAACCGCCAACTCTAAGATGTCAGGAGAGTCAGGCGGTGGCAGGCGGGAGGGCTGACACTCGCAAGCAGCGAGATTACACTCAGGCAAGTAGCGTCCAAGGATCCTTTCACAAGCGTTGTCCACGAGCATAGGTCTCCCCCTCTCGACCGGGGTGTCGCTCTATTTCTGCGCCTCCTGGCGCGCAAATGACGCGGCGTTCGCCGCTAGGGATGCTGGGTATGGTAGTTTGTTTGCCCTCAACCCGCGCTCCGTCCAACCGCCAACTCTAAGATGTCAGGAGAGTCAGGCGGCGGCAGGCGGGAGGGCTGACACTCGCAAGCAGCGAGATTACACTCAGGCAAGTAGCGTCCAAGGATCCTTTCACAAGCGTTGTCCACGAGCATAGGTCTCCCCCTCTCGACCGGGGTGTCGCTCTATTTCTGCGCCTCCTGGCGCGCAAATGACGCGGCGTTCGCCGCTAGGGATGCTGGGTATGGTAGTTTGTTTGCCCTCAACCCGCGCTCCGTCCAACCACCAACTCTAAGATGTCAGGAGAGTCAGGCGGCGGCAGGCGGGAGGGCTGACACTCGCAAGCAGCGAGATTACACTCAGGCAAGTAGCGGCAAGTAGCGTCCAAGGATCCTTTCACAAGCGTTGTCCACGAGCATAGGTCTCTAGGTGTAGTAGGGATTGGATCCTGCTAATAATAGAAACAGCAAATGAATTCCTAGTTATCGAAAGAAAAGAGATAGAAGACCTAGAGAGCCAATTACAGGAGAGCACAGCATTAGAGGATGCTAGAGCTAAATTAGATGAAATTCAAAAGGATGTAGCTGGATACAATGAATATCTAATTAAAAAGAAGAGTAATAAACTTAAAAAAGACATTGAGAACTATAACCCTGAATTTGTCTACCCCTTTTTACAGAAGGATTTTTATGAACGCCCTAGGGAACAATTTCAATCCCGAAGACAGTGGCAGAATCAACCTAGAAACCAACCGAGGAGAAGGGTTAGGTTCTTTGATTCCTCGTATACGAGTACAGATTCAGAGGGTGAATTAACAAATGATAAGAACAAAAGTGGGGAAACTAATAAACAACAACAACCAATTTTGAAAGAAGGTTTTTCTTTCTTAGACAAACGCAACCAAACATTTGGTCAACAACGAGGGAGAGGCCGCAACAATTACAATCCCCAAACACAATACATACAAGCCCAACACCCTCAACGTCCACGAACAAGGAGCCAGAAACAATGGGACTAACCAACACCCAAAAAGTAGCTGTGATAAATCTATCAGATTATCAGTTAACACCCATAGAGACCAAATTATTTGAAAGGGGCTTAAGATATGCGATTTGCTCCCCTGTGGATAGATATGCGCTTGAAAGGGATTTACAAAAAATTTTCAGAAAAGTAAGACTTCAAATTTTTTTGACGGGAAAGTGAAACCACCTAGACAAAACAAGTCAGGGTTAAAAAATAAATCCACTTGGACCCCATCACTTAATACTGTACACAAAGATGTAGAGGCCTTTGAGAGATCCGTAGACAAAAGTGTAGATAATCTTTTAAAACAAAAAATCTGGACACCCTTCAATTTGACCAAGGAGGAGAAAATAGCACTAGAATCTCTCGAACAAAATGTAACCCTGACAGTTAAACCAGCAGACAAAGGGGGCAGTGTAGTGCTCATGGATAGCAATGATTATGATAACAGAATGTTTAAACTGTTAAACAATAGTGAACATTACCGAAAATCCAGTAGGGAAGAATGGCACACCTTAAATGAAGACATAGGGAAAATGTTGAGACTGGCCAAAGATGATGATATCATATGCGAGGAAGAATTCGCATTTATGCTCAATACAGATCCTCTAATTACGGCATTATATGGTCTACCCAAGGTACATAAGGACATCCTAGACCCCCCAATGAGGCCAATAGTATCTTGTATAGGATCACTCACTGAACCTCTGAGTAAGTACGTAGAGGTCTTTCTACAACCCTTAGTGCAACAACAAAAAGCCTATATTAAGGATACGACCTCCATGATTAATAAAGTAGAAGGATTGAGGTTCAATCCGGAAACCCAAGTGTTAGTGACTTTGGATATAGAAGCACTGTACACGAACATCCCCCAGGACAACACCATTGAGATCATGGAAGAAATTCTAAGTTGCAACCAACAAGATCTAACAGACCATCAAATATTCATTATAGATTGTATCACTCTGATAATAATATTTTTTATGTATAAGGATGAACTATTTAGACAGACTAAGGGTACCAGCATGGGGGCCACATGTGCCCCGAGTCTGGCCTGCCTATATGTCTCGAGATTTGAAGACAAGCACATCTATAACACTACCGCCCCATTCTATGAAAACATCTCAGAATGGGGTCGATATATAGATGACATTCTTTATATGGACCGGAGAAATGGAGACCTTGAAAGAGTTCCTACTTTGGCTCAATTTGGGCGATGTGAATCTTAAATTCGACACTGTGGCGCACGACAACTTGCTACAGTGTCTGAACAACGGAGGTATATCCGAAGCTGCACTCCAATGGCTACAATCCTTCCTGACAGGGAGAAGCTTCCAGGTTCGCCAGGGCGACCACTACTCGAGAGACATAGGTTTGGGTCAGGGCGTCCCCCAGGGTTCGTCACTGAGCCCAACCTTGTTTAATCTCTATGTCTCTCCAGTGGCTTCAATTGCCGTGAGTCACGGATTGAGCATCGTGTCATACGCCGACGACACGCAGCTGGCTATCTCCCTATCGCGTGCACCCGGTCTTGCGATGGACAGTTTCAGGAACTGCATGCAAGAACTTGCAGCCTGGATGTCCACGAACGACCTTAAGTTAAACGGCAACAAGACCGAGGTGCTCGTTGTGGGGGGGAACCTATCTGTTTGGTCGTCGGCGTGGTGGCCTCCATGTCTGGATGAAGCTCCCATACCCCGCCAGAGAGTAAAAAACCTAGGCGTATGGCTCGATGCTGACCTATCTTTTGGACCCCAAATAGACCGAGTTGCAGGCGTCTGCTTTGGTGTCCTAAAAACCATTAGGAAGGTTCTTGACCTCCTTCCTATGTCAGCACGGAAAACATTGGTACACGCCCTTGTGACATCACGCCTAGACTACGGCAACCTACTCTATCTGGGTACCACCTGCAAAGCCATGAATCGCCTTCAGGTAATATAGAACGCGGCAGCCCGTCTCATCCTAAAAATCCCTAAACGATCAAACACCAAAGCCGCTCTCAAAACCCTCCACTGGTTGCCAGTAAAAAGCAGAGTGGAATTCAAAGCCCTCTGCACATGCCACCGCATCCTGGCTAAGAAATCTCCTATTCCACTCCAGAACCTAGTGACAAGGTATACACCTGCACGCGAGCTGCGCTCCTCATATGAGGGCCTACTTAAGGTTCCTAGGGTCAAAAGAGCCCGTATGGGCGGACATTCCTTCCGCTATCTGGCAGCGAAAAAATGGAATTCCCTTCCTCTCCATCTTCGTCTGGATCCTTCCGAATCCAGCTTCCGCAAGAACCTAAAAACATACCTGTTCTCCAGATAACGGATCACTGGTCTCCACCTCGCTCAGAGTTCTTCAGTTGCAGCGCGGGGACACGCTTTGGCGTAACCAAGCGCTTTACAAGCTACCCTTATTATTATTATTATATCACACATGAGCAAACACTATGTGGAATTCCTTGATATTATTATTAAACAGACAGATGGCCACCTAACTGTGGAATTATACACAAAACCCACAGATAGGGATAGCATGCTGCATTTTGATAGTAACCATCCAGCATCACAGAAGAATAATATCCCAGTTGGACAATTTCTTCGATTAAGAAGAAACTGCACCTCGATGCATGATTATGACACGCATGCGAAAACCCTGAAAACTAAATTCTTAGAGAGAGGCTACCCGAAAAGGATGGTGAGGCACGCCTATAAACGGGCGAAATATTTTAATAGAGAAAACATTTTATATCGAAAGATGACAGTCATAAAAGTCCACAATCCATCATGTTTGTAACTAATTTTTCACAAGTCAGTCATAAAATCAAAAATATTATAAACAGAAATTGGCACCTGGTAGCGGATAAAACACACACACCTATCCCAAAGCCTATGTTTTCTTATAGGAGAAACAAAACAATTAGAAATTCTCTTGTTCACACATATAGAGAAATACCCAAGAATTTGCAAATGACCATTGATGGCAACCCCTTACCCACGGGCACATACCCCTGTACGGGATGTGTAAACTGTACAAGCATTATTAAAGATCACAAAGTTACAGTTAATGATAGATCAGTAAACATCAAAAGTTTCATCAACTGTAGGACCAAAAACGCAATTTACTTGATTCAATGTCCCTATCAGAAATTATATGTAGGAGAGACATCTAGGGAAATCAGGCTGCGATTAAATGAGCACCGATCAGCCCTTAGAACTAATAAAATTGGAGCACCTCTCACTGAACATTGGAGGGTAGCCGGCCATGGGATTGATGATCTGAAATGGTGCGGATTAGAAAAAATAACAGGGAGCAAGAGAGGGGGCAACTTAGATGATAAAAGAAAAAAAAGGGAACAATTCTATGTCTACCCTCAATAGTGTAAGACTTGGTCTGAATTCAAGAGAAGATTGGGAGAAAATGATTAAGTAAACTCAGTAGATCGTAATAGGAACTGGAGACTTTCAAATTTAGAGAGTTTTTATGCATAATAATGAGGGTGATCATGATACTCTCTATGATGATAGGCGAATATAATAACAGATAATCATCGAGCCATGCAGGAACACATTTCTTTGATGACAAAAGCAAATATCCCCATAGTAATATAGTTGTGTTGATAACAGACGGAAAAATAGCTAAAAAACGCGTTTTGGAAATGGGTGCTTAAATAAATATAACACGCAGCTATAATCGCTAGTGTGAAACTTCGAAATAACATAGTAGAACGGTACAATAGATAAAGATCTAGCCATGTGGCCGAAAACTCCGTGGCAAAAATCAAGCGGAGATCACCATAGTAACGCATTAGTTCAAGGAACCAATGAGGCACAGCGGCATAAAACGCCGTCACCCAATAGAAAACGAAAAAAAGAAAAGGGAGCAGAGGCGTTAATTCTCTATAGCAACGCTTCCTGTAATGGGTAGATTTCAACCAATAGAATGACGGGGAACGGGCGCCCAATGAAAAAGCGGGTGGCATATAAACCCGGAAGAGCGGATTCAGCCGTTCCTTTCGTTTTGGCATACATCGACTGAAGGATACAAGGACGCACTGCCAGGACACAGGAGCAGGGAGGCCGATTGTAAGAAAGAGGGTAAGCAGTAGCGAATGGCTTTACCTTCTGACTATGAAAAATACCGGATTGTGATGGGTAGCGATGAATCCTTAAATAGGTAAAGAGAGAGATATCTCGGCACTCAGTAAACGAGTGCCATTTGAAAGGCCCCTTATTTAAGAAAAATGTTACACAACGGAGATCATAATACAGGCCTGCGGGGTGTGGGGAGTGACAATACAATGGTGGGGCGTGTTACGCCCGTGTAGAGATTAGGAGGCGCTTGATCTGAAAGATTTAGAGGTGAGATACCCTAACTTAAAATATCGGGATATAATGAAGAATAATTGGTGCATCTCCCTGTGCTCATTTTGTTAACAGAAGCCAAACTGAACATTGAGGGAAGTGTTGATATATGGTGGTGGAACAGCCAGAAGGGCCTTAAGTTATATTATGCTAAATACCTTTACAGATAACTACAAATTTGCGAGGCTAGCCCCAGTTTGTTTATCCGTCTCCTGATAAAGATTGACCTAATTGAAAGAGGATCCAGACGGCAGCGACTTTTCACCTAGCCTATATGGTGAGTGACACATCAACATAAAAGTAGACCCCAGTTTAGTCATCTATCTAAACACTAATTAAGGCATTAATTGTAATCTTTTAGGTAAATTACCGACAACAGCTGTCTTAAAAACGGTGGCTCCTTCTGGCAGATAAATTCAGCAAGATCACAAATCAGCCACAGGTATTATGTGAACTATACCACATTAAAAATAAATAGGTGGGGATGTCCCATGCAAAACTATAAACTAAGGGGAACTTTGTTCTTCATACCCATAGATATATCCTGAGGCCTTCAAATAGATGTAGATGGCAACGATAGGAGCATTGATCTAACTCCTAAATTCAAGAGGTATGTAGTGGCGGTATCGCCCGCCTAATATAAATAGTTATGTGTGAGAGCAATAATAAAGGATCCAAATAATGTTTTTCTAAATAATAAATATTTTTGATCTAGAGACATCACACTTTGCTAATTGAATACAGCATCCTGTGAATCGTCTATCATCTAAAAGCCTATAGAACATTTTCTGAATAGGCAGCACTCTCCAGTAGAGCCATGAACTCCATCTGGAATAAGGTAGGAGGGCTGCAGACATTTCTCTATGTTAGAATGTCAGTATGGTGGGGTCAACAGCATTGGACAAAAGGTCCAAGGGAAAGGCAAACATAATCTTACTATGTAATCATATGTGGAGGTGATAAAGAATATAATGCTCAAGGGGCTAATATGTACATGACATTATGTGTAAAAAAGTAGTATGACATTGTGTTTTTAAGTGATAGTAAAAATGGATGTAGGGACAAATGCCTGGTAGCATTGAGCAAAAACTATATGATATAGGCAAGTGTAATCACATTTGTGGGACAATGTGAGATATAGAGATACATTTTTTATAAAACTGTATAAATGAAAAAATGGATGGTAACTCTGTGTTTTCTAACTGTTTAGAATCAGTCCTGAGGAAGGTGTACTAAAAGAAAACCGAAACGCCGCGTCGACTTTTTGATTCTTTTTGTCTTTTACTTTTGTGAATTTTAAACAAAAAAGTTTTTATCAAAATGTCTAGTGTGATATGTTTTAAAATTGTTTTCTGAATTAAATGATGAATTATAAATTGATTGTGTGAATAAATCTGACAACAGAGTTTTACCAAACATGTACTGTGATAAGTCTCAATGATTATTATAGTCTAAAGTAATATGTGTTATTTGTGTAAATCTATAACTGTCCCCACTGTGATACGGTTACAATTTTCCCACACTATTTTGTACCTTTGCCTTTCCTGCCTAGTTCCTGGCATGCTGTTTTAAGCAAAACACCCCTATTAGTAATACTCAAATCGGACATATCCTTTGCTGTCCATTCAATTGGGACTTTTTTCTTTCTACATTAACAGCCCATAAGTGCCGCATTCAGGCACTCTCTCCAGCAGTCCACTCGTTGGGACCCCTCCAAAATGGGCCCTTCCAGAGCTCTCCAGTGTCATTTCTACCACCTGGGAGCGGGGGCCAGTTACTTCTACCTGCCCAACACATGTGGGAGTCTCTTTGTTACCCCGCTTAACATGCTGTCACCCACCCTATCCTGCCCCCAGCGTGCAGGTAGCTGTGTGTTGCTTCTTGTGCTGAGATAGTTAATTGTTTATTTGTATTGCAGGCAGAGTTACATGATGATATGGAGGCAGTCTGGTAGAGGGGTACCATCTGAGTGAGCACAGCAGGGCTGATCTTTGCCAAAACCTAGGAGTCTTTAAGGCAAGACCCTGGGATGTAAGTGACGGGTGCCAGTTAGGCCTTCAGGCGGTTTTAAGCCTTAGCAACCGGGGGCATGCCTGGTTGATGCTTCGTCCAATAAAAAGCGAGAGTAAAAATCCAAGTAGCTATTGATCATGTTTCTGGTGGATGGTTGCTGATATCAGAACCAAGTCAGCCAATGCCTGAAGTGGACTGACCAATTGCATCAGGCTGCTGTAGGTATAAGAGAAATTTGAATGAAAACAATAGACCAATGAATGAAGGGGGCTGGCTCAAAGTTCCTATAAGTACATTAGATAAAAAATTTGTAAAAGCAAAAGGTTCTGGCTAAAGCACAGGGAAAAAAGGAAAAGAAAGCAAAAAAACAATGACTAGCTCAGGGAGGTTTACAATTTTTTGAGTTGTTGGCAACTACTTTCATTACTTTATGAGCAGATTAATTGCCTTATTTACTGAAACCTCAGTGAAAAATTAATTGTATATTTGTTTGAACTAAGGAGTACTGTGTTACACATTTAAACTGTAAAGAGTAGCTTGCTGTATGATGTAGCATTCAGTCAATTTGAGAGAAGTTCTGTCCTCGACTATCTCACCTCTACGCTTTCTCAAGCTTAGAATACCACAGAAGTGTCTTCTGAAGTTTTGTGAACTCATAACATGAGGAGTAAAAATTATAACAAAAATGGTTTGTGTCTTTGTTTTTCTTTGAAGCCACCAGCTTCTACCCGAATTAACATTTCAACTTCAAAATTCTTTGCTTATGTTCATGCGCAACGAGTCTTCCAGAATATCCTGATGTATGAAATATGGCATCTGGTTTAACATTTTATAACTGTTATTAAATCAACTTGCAATCAAGAATTTAGAAAAAGTCTTGTAAACAAAAAGATTTCAAACGATCATTTCACGAGGAACAAAAAAATATCTATTCATTGAAAAGTTACAAAGTGTATAGAAAATCCCAAACTCTGTAGTTACACAAAGGGAGAATTGATTTAAGAAAGGTTTAGAAAAGCCACTTAAACTGCAGTCATAATGGAAAGTACAACTGGAGACCATAATATTCGTTTATCAAGCATCAAAATGATAATTGTGAAGTAGATTGTCTAGGTGGAGCTTATCTGGTATCATACAATGAAGCTAGATTTTATCTACTGTAATAAAACAGAGTACATTCTGTGGTGCAGAATGACTGGTGCATTTTAAGGTTAATAAAGTACAGCATACTGACAAAGCTTCAAGTTTCCGGTACAGAAGTCGGATGGCGATACGGAAGAAAACTTGAGGAAAGCAAACAAGTTTTGCTGTCATTTTATGAAAGACAGTACATTTAGGAGTATCTTATCTTGTACATGTTATAATTGCAACATTCTGTGGCACAAGGCAATGGCAATTTCAAGGGGCACACAAGAATCTAAATCTTGGTTCAACGTGGATCTTAACAACGAAAGACGACAACTCAGACAGTCTGAAAGGACTTGGAGTCTAAACCCATCGACATTGCACCTAGCGCAACTTGGATCTGCTCTGTTGGCATAAAAAAAATAAATCACATTTTTTGAGAAAAGGCCTCTTTCTTCCGCAGCCAACTGGACCAGGCAAAGAACAGACCTAGAGAACTCTTCAACATTGTTAAAAGTCAAACAAACGACACATCCTCACACGAAATCAAAGCCACCAAGGATCGATGCAAAGAAATTGCCAGCTTCTTCACAGATAAAGTCACAAAAATCGAACAACCCTTCATCCAAACCTCAAATCCTCCTTCTCTCTTAACCTGCCTCCCTTTACCAACCCCATACCAAATCCTACCAAGGACAATGAGGTCTGCCTCCAACTAAAAAATAATTCTCATTGGTCAGACTTCGAACTCATGTCGGAAAACAAGGTCTTCAATATAATTGCAAGCCTAAAGCCTATTTCCCACACTATGGACCCCCTCCCATCCACAACAGTAAAAAAACTCAACCACATCATTGCCCCTTTCTGGACAAAAATCACCAACTCCTCGCTCACGTCAGGCTGTGTCCCAGACTCCCTTCAACTAGGACAAATCACACCCATACTCAAAAAGCCAGGGGCCGACCCTAACGATCTCAACAACCTCAGACCTATCTCCAACCTCCCTTTCCTAGCTAAAACTTTGGAGAAGTGTGTTCAACAACTCAACAAACACATTAATGAGTTAAACCTACTCAACACCTTTCAATCAGGATTCAGGAAAGGTTGTAGCACCAAAACAGCCATGCTCAATATTTCTGACAGTATCCACAGAGCCTTTGATGAAGGGGAAGCTTGTCTCCTCATCCTTATTGACCTATCAGCGGCATTCAACAGAATAAATCATTCAGCTTTACTTGAGACCTTGAAGAGGTGCTCTGTCATTAATGGCATCGTAATAAAATGGTTCACTTCCTTCTTTCAGCACCGTTCGCAACAGATTAAAATCAACTCCTGTCTCTCTTAGCTAATACAAGTCACACTTGGGATCCCGCAAGGCTCGATCCTCTCACCATCACTCTCCAATCACTCCATGGAACCCCTTACAATAATTCTGAAACAAGCAGGAGTTAACTACCACCTATATGCAGACGACACACAAATCTACTACAAAACCAAATCACCCAGCAACATCCGACACCTCAATGTCACACTAACCAAGATCCAAACTTGGTTCAACGCAAACCACTTAAAGCAGAATCAGGACAAAACTGAATTAATAATGTTCTCTCCGAAAAGGAATCTCCGACCACTTCAAGACTAGCTTAAGAATCTGGATGCCCTAAACTGCCCCCTCGTCCTATCCGACTCAGTTAAGTCACTAGGCAATACCATGGACAAGAACTTATCAATGAAGACCCACATCAAAAATTCTGCAAAAGGTGCGCTTTACTCACTAAAACACCACAAGAAAATGTAACCTTTCATTCTCCAAGATGATCTAAAGACGATAGTACAATCCCATGTCCTCTCTAAACTGGACTATGGGAACGCCATCCTAACAGGGACACCAAAAACTCACCAAGCCCCACTAAGGTCAGTCCTTAACATGGCCGATCGGCTCATAACTGGTGTAAAAAGATTCAAACACATCACATCACACCAACCCTCAACTCCCTCAACTGCCTTCCCATGGAAGGGAGATGCATTTACAAACTTGCCTGCATCATGCACACAAAACCCTTCTCTCACCTTCCCCTAACTAACTAAACAGCAAACTGGTAAAAGCAGTAAAATCCAGAACTCTGAGAAGCTCCAACTCGCTTCTTCTCATCCCTCCGAAATCGAAACGGAAAACCACTCAGTTGCTGATCCTTTTCTGGTAACGTACCCAGGATGTAGAAACGCGCTCTCTAGAGACCTCAAATGCAACCCCTCCTTCTCCTTCTTCAAAAGGGAACTGAAACTCCATCTCCTTAACACATTCTTTACCTACCAACGTCAACTAACCTAGACATCTATATCCTAGCTTACTCCCCTCTCACTTGACCATCAAGGATAGGTGGTTACTTGAATATGTTTTTTCTCCCTCCACTTCACGGTTTGCCTAATTATTATGTTTTACTTCTATCTTTTTGCTTCCTTAGGTCCTGCTATGTAATGCAATTCTTTTTCTCTCCTGTGTGCATGTAAAGCACTCTGATACCCACGGGTCAAGCTAGCGATATAAAAAACTTTAAATAAATAAATAAAATAAGGTGTACAATGTCAAGCATAATGCAGTTATCATTTTCTGTTACAGACAATAGTGGCAATCTTCTGTGGCAATATTATGCATGTATTCTCAGAAACAATAGTATGGGTATACATTGACAATGTGATGGCATATTCTGTCGCATAGTACATTGACTAGGATGGGCAGCAAATTACTTTTGTGTGCCACTTTTTATGTATTATACAATTTTATACAATTGCCCCGTTTAATACAAGCAGTTAATATTGAATTTGTTTTGCGCAAATGTTCACATTAAATCAGATCAAAGAAAATGTATCATACACAACCCTTGCAGTTGAAAATCAAGATAAACAGCAGCGCCAGTTCAAAACAAGCTACAGCTACAGAAATGCTCTAAAAGCGAAGCGGCAAAGAGGGTGTGTTTGGAGAACAGCTACAAGCTCACACACTTCTTTTGCATTCACTTTCTAAAATGTGAAACAGCTGCAAAATCTGTAAACAATCTCACCAACTCTAACAGAATATATATAATCTATTTTAACTTAGTTTGAGCGTAGTATCAGTTGATGACTAACACTACATCGGCCATTTACACGCGGGGCACGTCACAAATAGAACAGCGCATCTCTGACAAGTAAGGGAGACCCCGTTAGGGAGATGTAGCTAGATGTCCTTAAAATGGAAATATGGCTAGCAGCAGAGAAAGGAACATGTTTTGTCTGTCCAAACACTTTAAAAATGCACCTTTTCAATAAATAAGAAGTATTATTTTGATAAAAAGTGAGCTGCATACCTATGTAGTGAATGTATAATGAAAGAAGATGGCCGCCGTGCTGGAGCTCGCCATAGAAGCTCCGGGGCTAAGGATCACTCTTTTGTGAATATCCCTGCTTATGCCCCTCATCCACCCTTATACCCAACAGCTCTGCTTCAAGGAAATCGTCTGCAATGCAACTATCCCTGCTACACCCCCACAAAGAAGAAAATTTGTTCAGGAATCCTACCTGAAAACCTTCGCAGATGACGACGCCTCCCGTAGACTGCCTTGGACACAGGTGTTTGGAGCCCCCACAAGTCTAGGCTATAGTAGACGCAGAGTCCCACTGTTTGTGCGGAGGGAGTCTCCTGCTTGCCTCGCATCGTATTGTCATGACGTGGATCCCTGGGCTAAGCAATGTGATCGTCCCACCTGGAGACGTCATGACTCTTGTTGTGGCGCTGGCTTGTCGGTACAATCTGCCCCAGCGGCTTTACCATGATTACCGCACTGGGAGTCGAGTCCCAGGGCTTCTGATGTGCTGCTGGATGAGCCCACATCTGATGGAGATCACTGAGCGGCTCCGGTCCGGTGGGGCTGGCTCATCGAACTCGAAACTCAGCGGGATAAAGAGCCCCCGCACGACCCCCCCCTCCCCCCCGAGCCCAATTCCGGTGAGTACCCCAGCAACGAGTACGAAAGGGTCTACTCACCGGAACCGGAGATTTGGTGAATTATCTCAACGGACACGTATTCCCAGTAACGGGAGACGTGAGGCTCACTACCACCTGCCTGACCGTAAGATGGCAGCATCTGACCCCTAATCTATTTTCTTCCTACAGAACAACCCCCTAAACTGTTTCCACCTTTGCCAGACTTCTACTCGTCTCCGAACCGGACAATAACTTAGTCTAGTCTCACTGGCCTCAGAAACAGGAGGCGCAGGACACTCCATCACACCACCATTACCGGGGGCCTGTCCTGAAGATAGTGGCTGCCCGCCCCCAACTACAAGTCATCAGAAATCTCACCGGACCCCTCAGCACTCCTACCCTCTCCCTGGAAACTAGGGCGTAACAATCTCAGACGCGCTGGCCTCAGAAACGGAAGGCACAGCGCACACCATCACTTACCATGTCTTGTGCCACTTCATCTTCATTCTGAACGTCCTGGAGAACCTATGCTGTGTGCTTCATGTCCTGGATGGCAAAGCTTCTGGAATGGACTGTGCTAGGCTTTTACCTTCGAGATGGGGCAAGCTCATGGCCACAGAAAGAAAACAGTCTGTCCCCCAAACAGATCCTGTTTGTACCCATTTAGTACTCTCTTTCTTTGTCTACTTCCTTTGCTCCTATCCCTTCTCCCCTGAATCTCTCCACTTGCCTGCTACACCGCCTAGCCCACTGACCTTTTGTGCCCTTTGACTAAGCACTCCTTCTCCCCTTGTTGGGGAAAGATCCAATATTTAGACTCTAGAATCTCAGCGAACCCGCTGAGAGAGTCCACAGCGCCAAGAGAGCCACTCACAGTTGAGGTATGGTGTGGCACCCCTTGCCAAAGCACTCCCTCTCCCCTTTTTGGGGAAGGATCCAGTATGTTGGCCTTGGAGTCTCAGAGACCCCTCTGAGAGAGTCCACTGCGTATAGGGAGCCTCTCGCCACAGAGATGGGGAAATGAAACCACTTCCCCTGGGATCACAGCTTACTGGACTTTGGACGCAGCTTTGTCTCGTCTACTGGTTTGTGTCCCCGTCACTCTCCCCCTCCACTTTCCATGCTGTGTCTCTCGCCCTCCCCTCCTCTTTCCCTCCTTCATTCTCTGTCTACTTCCCATGCACCTACCACCTTCCCCTGAATCTCTCCCCTTGCCTGCTTTTTCCCTCACGTATATGTCCTTCTTGTTTGTCTCGACCTTACATGTAACTATGTTGCCAGGCTCTAATAACTGTGTAACCTTTGTAACGATGTAATCTGCAACTATGGTCTGCTACTCATGCAAAGCGCTCTGATACCTCCGGGTCAAGCAAGCGCTATATCAAACCTTTAATATAAAAAACAAATAAAATAAAGCTCACCAACAAATACCATAAAAACACAATGAAGTGTAATTACTTTTAGGGCTAATGAATTCTATTCCATCAACAAACAAAAGTGTGCAGCCTTGGAAACTGGGGACGATGTGGTCAAGGAGATGTGGTGAGATTTGCTTCAAGTAGAAAGAACAGGGAGGGGCAGGGTAAAGGAGCAGCCTTGAGACGGTGTTGTCAGGGAGGCCACAAAGAGTCCCCACTGTCCCGTTCAGAACCAAACTTAGTCTTGCTTCTAACATAGAAAGGAAGCAGGAGTTTTTTTTATTTCTTTATTATTTTTAAAGTTTTATATAGCGCTAGCTTAACCCGTAGGTATCAGAGCGCTTTACATATACACAGTAAACAGCAGATGGGCATAACCTTACATAGTAAGCCGGCAGTAAGGAAGCAAACCAAAAGAAAAAAAAATACAGCATGGGAACAATATGCAGTGCAGCAGAGGTGGAGAGAGCAATAAAAGAAACAGGTGAGAATGACATAGTCCGGTCACCCACTATCCTTGAATGCCTAGGGAGAGAGTAGACAACTCTGATATAGTAGTCTAGGGAAGTTGACGTTGGTCCTGAAAGTATTTGTTGGGAGAGTTCTGAAGGATACAGAGGCACAGGGATATGCGCAGTCTGCGATTTTCTGCAACACTAACCCAATCGACGAATCAGCCATTTACATACTTGTAGCAGGCGTGGGATCGTGAACAGTCAGGGAGCTGCGGAACTACGGACTTCACTGACATACAGCAAAGTATTGTGGACAAATGTGGCGTCCGCCATTAGTAAGCAGCGGCTGACACAAGTCTTTAATAAGTTGTTGGACGCAGGACATACTTTTTAATATCAGAGGAGTGATGCATTTGCGAGAGAAAGCTCGCTTGTCCACTCCAGAAGGCTAGAAGAGCATCAGAACGTCAGAGTACTGAGCCAGAGGGTGCTTTGTTCTCAACCTCGCCTGTTGAGACCGCGTCCAAAAGCAGCTGCGTGCTGACACTACGCAATGAACACACAGACGTCTTCAGTGTAGTATTAGACCGTGCAGCAGTTAATCGATACACTCCTGCAAAAGCCACAGATATTGTCTCCTAAAAATGTATGCCAAGATATCCTTTGCAAGTTATTCAAATGGGAATCGAATTGCAAAAATAAACAACGTTTTAGAAAAAGTTATGGTCAGTTGGAAAATAAGGCTGCTTTGTGTGTTTCTGGTGGAACCCCCGACACATTTAAGTAAAGCCTCATCCCACAATGTTTGTGTGCTCAGTCCGTCGCTGTCCAGGGCTGGTGCGCTTCATCGATCTCCCGAAAACGATTCACACGCTGCAGGCCTTCGACAACGGAGTGTGAGAGGACAATATATGAAGGCAGGCGACAGCTGCGGGAGAGGTGTGACCAATCGCGTACTGCCCCGAGGCACAGAAAGGCGAGAAGCCCTGCTGCTCCCTTGTGTCCACTAAAACTTCCACCACAGATGGGATCCTGACAACATCTATAATCAAGGCCAGGCCTTCGCCTCCATCCCGCTTGACACATAAATCCTCAGGCTGCTCAGTGTGCTCCTTGCAATGACAACCACCCCAGTTAGCCATCGTCGTGCAAGGACTCTGCGTTTTCTTAACAAGTAAGCGTACTGACTGACTCCCTCCCTCCCTCCCTCCACAAGGAACTGTGTATGACATGCATAAATAGCAGATAATTAAAAAAAGCGGTTCTAGATTCCAATTCCATAAAGCGTAGATGTGTAAAGACGACGTAAACACGACGTAAACATGGAGGACAAAGCATGACCTTGCATTAGACATGCGCACATAACTCGAGACTCGACAAAATATATATATTTCATTTTATTTCTATTAAAATCGAAGCTCTAAGATTGCCTCACGTCAGTGGTGCAGCACTTTCACAGTTCTGAGCTGTAATTGAACATGAAACATCTGTTTACTCAAACAAGGAATGGAGTGTTTGAGGCTACTATATGAACATCCAAGATTTTATGTCCGTTCTGTGCACAAGTGTGCATTTAAAAAAAATATGTTTTTACATTTTTCTGTGGTGCCACTAAGAGGGGGGGGGGGGGTAAGTTTACATAACAGTTTAATAAACAGGAAGACCAT
This sequence comes from Lissotriton helveticus, assembly GCF_964261635.1. NCBI lineage: Eukaryota > Metazoa > Chordata > Amphibia > Caudata > Salamandridae > Lissotriton > Lissotriton helveticus. Next base: position 255,613,455 of record NC_136061.1, read on the forward strand.
CGTTTCAAATTACATTGACTATGGGATAAACTCCCAACAATGCATACGTTTAGGGGTGTAGGAAATGAGGTTGGAAGAGAGGAACTGGATCAGGGTTCAGTAAAGAAGTAGATATTAAGAAAAAAGAATGTTGATGATATTGGAGGCGGTAGCGAGTCGTGTAAAGAAAAGCAGAAGACATAAGAGGTAAAAGTATGAAGCAGAGATCAAGTTGCAGGCAGGGTAGATGTTTTCAGGGTGCCAGTGAATTACGATTGTAGTTAGAAAGACTTTTTACAACTCAGTCGCTACACGAAGACTGGTAACCGCACCTGTCCTTTTAATTAAAGAAAAAAGTCATTCTCCCTTCATAACCTTTTAAAAGGGCGAACTCTTTACTAAATTAGCAATAAATCAGCAGTTAGTCCTTTTACCATCCGCGATTTCCCAGCCAAAACAGCCATTCATCTAAGGCTGTGGCCAATGAAATAGGGTGGCTGTAGATTCAGGGGTGCTCTAGTAAGGTGCGGGACTGCGTGCAGTAGTCCACGTTACAGACTACATAGTATGCATGTTCGGTATCCTGCACCTTTCACAATCAGAGGGTTTTTTGTGTCTTCCTTTGTGGCCTTCAGACATTCGACTGTGAATGTTGGATACTGGGCATGCTCAGGCCAGGTTAACATTTGAAAGAGTCAGATTGGGTGCAGCACCATGTGCGGTCTCAAAAGGTCTTCATCTCCTCTCTGGGTCAATTGGTGCTAGATCAGTTTGTGTCTTTTTTATGTACACATTTACACACTGATTTTTTTCTTATGTTCTTGAAGGATATCCAAAGGATTAAAGGCTATCACATAGGCGTTGCAATTTTTCTGTGCCCTCATCGGTTGTGCACTTTAGTCCCTCATTGGGATTTTCCTTTGTTTCTTCAGACAATGCATTTCAAACCACTGGAAGGAGGATTATTAGCACATTGACTGGCGAGTGTGTCAAGTAAGATATTTTCTTATGGATCACAAGCTTATTGTGAAGATTTTTGCTACCCCAGTGGGTTGCTGGGAGACCAACTCCAGAGTTCTGCTCCTGGGTGTATTCGGTTTAATATTGAGTTATTCAGAATCACAACTGTTAATTTCCCATTATAAAGCTTGTAGCATCAATTGGCTGATTTTAAAAAAATGTATATATTTTTTATTTTCCTTTGCATGTTGCAGACAACAAAAACATACATTCATTAGAACAATAACCTCTGTCGCATGAATTCTAGTTAGCAAGGAAAGCATGTGTTCAACACCAATGTACCCTCACTGAATGGCCACCAATATCTTTGCAATCTGGTAGCCCCGGTTTCATATCCACACCTAAAGGTCACACTGACCAATTAAGTGTTTGTTCAGTCTATTGATAACTCCCATGTGTAGCAGCAGCGTCAGCATGGCCGGTGGCCGACAGTGCGAGTGCAGGGACATTGTCCAGCTGGTCCAACCCATGATAGTGTCTCCAGGGAGCCCATATTTTATAGAACTTTTGGGGGTACCCCCCTATTTGTTGTGCGTTCATCAGCCATATAGAGGTCCATCCCCCTTCTCCATTCCGGTTTCATGGGAATCTCCTCCACTCCCCACCATCGTGCCACATCTCTTTTGGTTTCTGCTGGACCCAAGGAAGCAAAAAGTAGCTGGGCCCTGTTAACATCAACATCACTCAGAATCCCCAGGACGACGAAACCAGGGCCCATTGGCAGTGGTGCCTTCAAAATCCTCCCCAGCTACCCAACAACTTCCACCCAGTATAACTGTGATGCGGGACAAGCACACCATGTGGTAAAAATGTCCAGTGATGTTCCTGCATTTGAGGCAGTATGGAGTCGCCACCCTACCCATCTTATGTAACGTTTCTCTATCATTGTATATACTATGTCAAATCTTGTACTAGGCAGGGCACAGTCTAGTCGTAATGGCTACTTCATAAGGGTGCACAAAGGCCACCTCACAGTCAACATCTTCCAAGCTGCGCAGATCCCTCTCCCATCTCCCAGGCAATCTCCCATGGTTAACTGTTATGTTATTGTTTATCATTTTGTAGGCGAGGGAAACAGCCTTATCCATGAGTTCTTTCTGTAGCAGTCTCCCTTCCAATGGAGCAACTCAGGGAGGTTTGTGCTCAATATGCCCTATTTCCACCAGGCCAGGTGTACTTGAGCATATTTGAGGAACTGGCATCTGTGGAGCCCGTACTCTGTACTACGTGTAGAACAGGATTTAAGTTTGCCCTCTTCCACAATGTCGCCTATTGTGGAAATGCCCAACAAATCCCATGTCCTGAAGCCCTTTAATTGACGCAGTTCTCTGAACCATCCCACTACCCAGAGCGGGGTACTCCCAGCGTTGCGGCGTTTCCACCCCACTGCTTTTGTTGCTCTATCGCACACCTCTATGGTAACCTGGAACAACGGCAATAGTGTGGATCGCCCCTTGCCACCATAGAGATGGTGCATCTGTATGTGGGGTCCCATTGCCTCCCTCTCTCGTGGGTATGCGGGTTGATCCCATGTCCTGTGGAGCCACTCACTGATGGGGACTAAATGTGCCACTCAGTATTAGGCTTTTTTGTCTGGCAGTGCGATCCCTCCATTGTAGGGTTTGTGCTGTAGTGCTTACGATTAATTCTAGGGTGACCTCCTTGACGCAATAGGAACTGTAGATCACCCTCCAGCCTGGTAAAGAAAAGCAGTCCTTCCGAGCAAAGAGAGGTGGAGGTCCCTCCACCTCTCGGTGTCTTGTTTGAATTTGAGGTACCGACGGATAGAGCGGGGCCTCTTTTTGACCTGAGCGAGTGCCAGGCGAGGTGAGGCCATCTCCTCATAAATCTATGGGAGAGTCCTTTGATGATTAAGACTACCATATATTTCATTACTGGTAGGTCATTTACTATTCTTTTTCACTTTATATCGTTGCAGTAGTGTTATGTAAACAGGTCCTGACGAAAGCCTGAGATGGCTGAAACATGTTGACCACTCCATTTTTTTCACAACTGATAGTGATATTTGTTTTCACACACTATCCTCACGCTGCTTTTAATCTTGCCAGTATGATGACCCTCTTTCAATAAAGTTTCTATGTTGGCATCATACTAGGTAATCTTAATACACACCACTTCACTAATTTTCTTTTTTGCACTGCAACAATACTTCATCTCTCAACCCACTCACATCTTCTGTAAGCATTCTATCACTGGTGGATCTGCTGGCAGTACCTCTCCGTATTCAACTTTGGAGATACTTAGCAGATACCAGTCTCTAACGAAACCCAGATGATGAGATGCCGCCATTGGGTGGGCTGATGGGTATTATTCTACTCTCCTTTTACTCTCTCAATATACACTGCTCATGAATTAATTAGTTCACGGCAGTCTCTTGCCTTAGACCCTTAGCATCCCTGTTGTGTTTGTTAATAGTGTGGATCGCCCCTTGCCACCATAGAGATGGTGCATCTGTATGTGGGGTCCCATTGCCTCCCTCTCTCGCGGGTATGCGGGTTGATCCCATGTCCTGTGGAGCCACTCACTGATGGGGACTAAATGTGCCACACAGTATTAGGCTTCTTTGTCTGGCAGTGCGATCCCTCCATTGTAGGATTTGTGCTGTAGTGCTTACAATTAATTCTAGGGTGACCTCCTTGACGCAATAGGAACTGTATATCACCCTCCAGCCTGGTAAAGAAAAGAATAGCAGTCCTCCCGAGCAAAGAGAGGTGGAGGTCCCTCCACCTCTCGGTGTCTTGTTTGAATTTCTTAATAACGTTCCCACAGTTGTGTTGCCTACATATCTCTCTGCATGGGGTGATAAAAATACCCAGCATACTAGAATCCGTCGGGAACCACTTTCAGGTCACAAGGCAAGGGTAGCCCGGGTGGGATCATGCCTGGGCTGTACATTGTAGATTTGTGCCAGTTGATCCTGTACCACGAGTGCCTCCCATACTCTTCGATGGTGTCAAATAGAACAGGGATAGGATTAAAGGATTTTGTGACGTAAAGGAGGTCATCGTCAACATAGAGGGACTTTTTTTCTTCCACTTCATCGATGGGCGTAAGTTTCAAACTTCGAATTTCCGGGTGGCATCAGACAGGGCAGGCCAGTAAGTCCAAGGAGAGCGTGAAGAGAAGCAGAGAGAGAAGACACCCTCTTTATCACTACTATTGTAGCGGACCACAGATCTGGGGGTAGAGTGCCTTCTGTGTGTGCGTCTTGATGGAGGTGCAGTGGGTGGGGCTCCAGTAAGTCTATGCACCTCTTATAGCTTTGCCGGAATAGCAAAACAAACAAGATGATGGACGGAATGTTGCACAATGGTAAAACATTCACCCCCAGTCACAGATCTGGCTTAATCTGGGCTGATAGCCAGAAACCGGTCCTAGGATGCTTGATTCCGGTCCTGGGAAGACATGGCTTGGCAGTTCGGGCTGGACTGTTCCCATGAGGCACGGGGTCAAGACTGATTTGCATATGGCCAGGTCTGAACTGGTTTGCCTTGGTGAGCAAAATAACGATGGATTAAACCCAGATCTGTGACTGGGGGTGAATGTTTTGCCATTGTGCAACATTCCGTCCATCTTGTGTGTTTTGCTGTTCACCCTATGTGGAAAGGGTATGCCCAGACGTGGGTCCCGTGCTCACTACGCCACTGGAGGCAAGCTATCCTGGCTGAAGACGGCTGATAGCCAGAAACCGGTCCTAGGATGCTGGATTCCGGTCCAGGGAAGACATGGCTTGGCAGTTCGGTCTGACTGTTCCCATGAGGCACAGGGTCAAGAATGATTTGCATATGGCCATGTCTGAACTGGGGTGGCTTGGTGAGCAAAATAACGATGGATTAAACCCAAATCTGTGATTGGGCATGAATGTTTTGCCATTGTGCAACATTCAGTCCATCATCTTGTGTGTTTAGCTTTGCCGGAACGCCATTAGGGCCAGGAGTTTTCTCCTGTCGCAATTTTGCAACTGCCTCTTGTATTTCCGCTAACATCAAATCAGCTTCTGCTGCTTCCTCGTCGCCCAGCACTGGAGCCGGAATGGCAGTCAAGTATTCCTCTATATCGGAGTTGTCTTTTAGGGGGCGTGCTTCCTAGAAATCCCTATAATATGCAGCACACGCTTCAGCAATACGTGTACAATGTCCCACACCCACCAAGCCCGTGTCTTTTTGCTAAGCCAAGCCAGGAGCATCTCGGCCTGGTCTCCAGCCTCTTAGAGCTGATGCAGCATTGCCAGTCTATGCTTCCTTGCACTGTCCTTAGCTAGGTCTCTATATTCCTGACGCCGAGCTTCGAGATGTCAGGTTAGCTTAGGGCCTTTAACATGGATTGCATGTCACTCGAGGCCCAGTAGTGTTTGTTCTAGTTCTCTCAGCACTTTAACCTTCTTCTCCCACACAATGCGATTCTGGGCTCGATCCCCCAGCAAAGTCTTATTGGTCTCACACAGTTACCCCAGAAGGGACCGAATTCTCATTTTCAAGAAAAGTCCTGTAACACCCATATACCACTCAGCACCTTGCTCTCCCATAGGTCTGCAAATGTCTCTCCTGGAGCATTGCCACGCCTAGGTGTAGTCTCCTTATATACTGTGACACCAGACCCCTCTTGATTTTTTCCCCTAGTCCACTGATGTTCTTTACGCCAGAAGGGACCGAATTCTCATTTTCAAGAAAAGTCCTGTAACACCCATATACCACTCAGCACCTTGCTCTCCCATAGGTCTGCAAATGTCTCTCCTGAGCATTGCCACGCCTAGGTGTAGTCTCCTTATATACTGTGACACCAGACCCCTCTTGATTTTTTCCCCTAGTCCACTGATGTTCTTTACGCCAGAAGGGACCGAATTCTCATTTTCAAGAAAAGTCCTGTAACACCCATATACCACTCAGCACCTTGCTCTCCCGTAGGTCTGAAAATGTCTCTCCTGGAGCATTGCCACGCCTAGGTGTAGTCTCCTTATATACTGTGAAACCAGACCCCTCTTGATTTTTCCCCCTAGTCCACTGATGTTCTATGTCAAAACCGAGAGATCCGTGTTCTCATCAGAGGTAGTCTCGGCCATGGGATATTATCTTATCATTAGAATATGTCAAACTCCCTGTGCCATTATGCATCCTGTAGGGCCTCTGTCCTTTAGTAGCTCATGCAACCAAGAAAAAACAAGAAAAGAAAGGACCATAACTGGCCCCAGGCCCCTCCCCAAACCCCCTCCTCCTGCACCCACACTCCACAACCTACCCTTGGCACATACCATTTAGTCCAGGAGAACCAGCGGCATGCTGGAAAAGATGGAGATGTCTGTCGTCCACCCCCATAGATCTACTCTGCATCAAACACTGTAGAACCTATAGCATTGACACCTTGTAACATTGTTTGAGAAGAAGTTATTACAGCCTTTGCTATGGGGTAGTGTAGGGCTTTAGGTATTCAGTTAAAGCCCCTTCTGCCGGTATTTAGGTGCTTGTTCCTAATTAAATCGGATCCGAATCTGGCGGCCTGCTCAGCTGCACCTGTGGTCTAGTCTCTGTGTCCCGCTCCAGGGCGGTGATTTCAGCAGCCAATGGGTGCATGCTCTCTGACGCTGAGGAGACCCAAGTCTCCTCAGAGTCTGTGTGAGCATCTAATTAGGTGGTCCCAACCACGGACCCACTCCACTCCAGGGCCAGGTCACCTCCTGTGTCATTGAGGTGTCTTGTCCTAGGTAGCTCTTCCCAAGGTGTATGGTGTCACACCACAGGGGCGGCTCCGGAGTTAATCCAACCTGTGCCTCGCACAGGGACCCCAGGTCTAGTCTCTGAGCGTGGGGTGGGCGGTCTTTCTGAATTGAGGTCTTTCTGGGAGCGCAGGAACGGCCTCTCTTCGATCAAGGCCCGTGCTTCCTCAGGGGTTTGAAGAACTGCCTTTTCCCTAAGTAGATAACTTTGTTTTGTGGGGAAAAGGGGCATATATTGTATAGGAAGGGCTCTGAGCTTAACTTGGAGTCAAAAGTTTGTCTCCGATGTTGGACTTCTCCGCTGTGGTCCAGGAAAACCATAATTTTGGCATTTGCGTGTCTGAATGCTCCTTTTTGGTGTACATCTCGCAGAATCATGTCTCTATCTAGGAAGTTAAGGAATTTTGCTATGAGCGGTCTAGGTGGAGCCCCCAGGAGGCGGTCTCTCACTCAGAGCCCGGTGCACCCGTTCTATGACAAAAAAGGCGTGGGAATGTTCGGGGGACATAACTATTTGAGCCAGGTCGACAAGAATGTGGGCACATTGGCTACCTCCACTCCCTCCAGGAAACCCACAAAGGGGAGGTGGTTTCTCCAGGCTCTGTTTTTTGCATCCTCCAGATGCCATAGCACATCTGTGTATGAAATGCGGAGATCCGTCACCCCCTTCCAGAGGTCCTGTACCGCATCTTCAACCTCCGAAACTCACATCTCCGCCTCAGTAACTCTGACACCTTGAGCAGGTCCTGGAGCAAGAGCGCCACCTCGGAGCACACATCTCCTATTTTGCCCGTAAACACCTCCCTTGAGGACTGTTTCGCCTGGAGTATCACTAGTGTGTCTGGCAAGGGCTGTGTCATCATGTGGCCTCCACCTGGATATTCAGTACTTACATAAAGCTGTCTAGCTTTCCCTGTCGGGGGCCTGCGGCCTTTATCTTTCGTCATCATTATACACAGGCCAGACCAGTGATCATGCAGAATATCCAGAGCACCCCATGTAGGATAGCCGAGACACAGCGAGGAAAGGCAAGACGAGGGAGGGCTCACAGCTAGCAACCAGGTATGAGAGAGGTGCTCCCAGGAACCCCTCAGCTGCGAGCACCGGGCACTAGTGTGCGCTGTCAGGTAAGAGATCTATGGGGTCATGTCCGCACTGAGCCCAGTCCAGCATTCGCCCCTGTACAGCGCGCCCCTCCCTTTCGTATGTGATCGCGGCTCCTGCTGCAATGGATGGGGTGTCGGGGGAATCAATGGTACAAGTGACTTGCATTGTTCTAGCAGGCAGGATGGCGCAGGGATCGCTGCGGACTGGTCGGAAGTATACACCCAGCATTCAGATCCACTTAGAAAGCTTCCAGCTGAGTACAGGACAGCAGGATTATAGACGGATTAACTGCTCCGGCAGGAGCGCTCGACAAGAGCGACCTACTCTACCATGCTCGGCAAGTGCAACCTATTCTGCCATGTTTCAGGCCACGACCCTTCCAATCCGCAGATTTTTTTTCATGTTTGTTTCTTTCTGTTACTTGCAGATAGGGTCTAGTAGACAGATACCATCTGGCACAGTCCAACTGCAGGCAATCAGATGGCCGTCACTCTGTCGATAATCATGGAATATTCTAGATGGAAAGTGACTGCTCCTGGGGTCAGCAATTCCTTTTAGAACTCCAGCTGTCAGGCCATCTATACTCTTGACAAGGGTGGTTTTGAGGCCCACTGTGGTAATTTGGTGCCATCAATGCGTGGTGCTGAAAGCTGCTGCCTTAACTCTTTATGGAATTGGTGGCACCCTTTGTGGCATTGACAGGATGTTTCCATTAAAGGACTGCACAGTTCTCCATCCATCTGTCAAATGTTCTTTGCGGATTTACTTTGCTGCTTAACTGCTACTTAGGGTGTGGGTCTGGGGGTCTTACTTTCCAGTACAAAACTGGTGTTTACATATTCATTTTATAACGTCCTGCTTGTAATGCTCTCAAAGTTAGGGTTATGACAATCAAGTGCAGAAAGGTCCTAATGCCTGGAACTCCTACCATTAATCTTCAATACACTCAGAGATGTATGCTTCCTAGTCACAGTAATAGAATTTCTCTAACCCAGCCTCTTCCCTGCAACACCCGACCTTGTGTGGCTCCTTCCTCCAAGTACTGCTTGGGATTAACAAGTTTGGATGGAAGGACAAGACTTCTTTATAGCTAAAGTAGGTGGGGTTACTATTTTGTTTAAAGGACAAGCACTGTTGTCCGCCTCCAATTATAGACTTCCCTTTAGTAAATACTGCAACAAGGGAGAATAAGACTGAAGATTATTTGCTCATCCTACAGAAACTAGCCCTAGTCCACTAGATCTTCCCTTTACCATAACACACTGATATACATGTTCCACATTAGAAGATAAAGAAATGGTGGTGTACTTGGTCAATATTCATACACATACCCTAGAGTTAAACAGAATATAGCACTCTTTTTGTCATACACATTTTTGTAAATTTGCAAAGGCAGTGAAATGTTTGCTACTGACATCTTGCGCGACCTGCAGGTCACAAGTTTGAAGCGAAGTTGGACACGCACAACCTTTCCTTCTTCTGCAGTCAATTGTCTAAGTACCATTAAATTAGGTGCTAGTAACACTAGTTATTTGTAGCACTTAATATTGAAAATACGGTGCCATTAATTCAACAGAGTTATGACACGAAACATGATTTTACTTCCTGTTGCTAGGTCTCACTTTGGACATGACCAACCAAAGAAACAGGCCTAAAACCGTCCAAAAATGATACTCCACATTTGTTGGACAGTAAGGGCGGAAATCTCATGTCATATTCTTATGCTAATTTGGATACTTAATTTAGCATGTAAGTTACATTTTAACTCATTGCCTATGGCCACCAAAATGCTCAGACGGCTTGGTCAGAGAAACAAGACCCGTTAGCATCCTTGAACCCTTAAGACGATTTATTGATGCTGAATCAACAAACTGTTGAAAAACAATTGACAATATTTTACAGGGCAAGTATTACTTTGAATCACCGTTAGTTTCCAACTTCATTTTTATACTACTGATTGGCAGGCAGCCATAACTGCTTCGAGGTGCTGTTCTGTAAACTTACTTCATCACAATTTGGAAGCTTAATTGTTGCAAAATCGGAATAAATTGGAAACGTGACAGTTTGCTGCAGATAGACCTTTTCGTCATTGTAGGCCCTCTGCCTCTGTCGAGAAGATACCATTTTCTAACAGGATTCATCCGTTTTTCTTCACTAACTCTCTACCAGTTCTCTCCAAAGATCCAATGTTACTACATCTGCGTTTGTCGTCCAGGTTGTTGAGCCTTTCCAACCACGTTGTTTCATCTGTTTAATAGTTTCACCTGTGACACTCGGTTTCATTGGACTCCTCAAATGCCAACCTTGGTCCTTCGAAAATTCAACAAACTAAACATGGTTAGTTCTATTATTGTACAATATGGCCAGAGCTGGTGATCCAAACACTATCGCATTTACACAAAGTGTATTGTACTAATTATGCCAACAGTGCCATGTTAAAGCGACCCTCTGTGTATAGTACATCTCTAGCATTACTGTACCTAGAATAGCTGTTCAGCGCGCATGAAGCTACATTTGTGTTTAATTGCACGGTAACCTTGCTCCCTCACAAAAACGTATAGCGCTAAGCCATAACGTATCAAATCTACGCTTGTACTGTACAAGCACTCAGAATCCCCTCCTGCTAGGCCTGGGTAGTTATTTATAATAAAAAAAACATGCGTTTTAACTAGAATTGGAGCCACTCTGTTTGGCGACAAGAAACACGAGGAAACGCATATAGAACCTCACTGACGAGCACAGCAGAGAATAGACTTCTACAGCCAGAAAAGCGCGCGCACCTCATGTCTGCGCCTTCAGGAATAGCTCGCGGAGCCCCTCGCGGGCAGCACCGCCTTTCCCAATGAATATCAACCAGAGGCCGCCAGTCGTCGCGCTGCCCTGCTGCCAGGGTCCTAACAAAAAGAGCCTGCTTCACAGCTGTGGGGAGAGCATCATCCCGTGAAATCAGCTTAAAATTATTTACTTTAGCACTTGTTACATCTGCGCCGAGATTAGTGCAGTGACGTACACCGATCAGCCACTTGTGTGTTGTTGTTCCCTTATCTTCTCAGTTTCTTTTTCTTGCTTCGCAGAACTAAAGATTCCTCTCTAAAGAGTGCCTTTGTACTGGCAGACGCTCAATGCAGAAGGGAGGGTAAATGGGGGTGGGTGAGGAGACCAAGGCGAGACGTCAATTGCGGGGGAGGGGTGTGTGCGGTAAAGTAAACGATTCCAAAACTTGATGAGAGATCCTGCTGCTGATTCCTTCACAACGAGCCTGGGTTGCCAGTAGATTTACATAAACCCGCCGGTAGGAGCTCCCCGAAGCCGTGGAGCGAGCGAGCCGACTGGCAATGGCAATCGTGTACAGGATGAGCGCAATAACCACCAGAAGCGTTGGAATCCCAGTGTGGTAATTGTCCACAATTTCATGAAATTTAGACTATTAACAAGAAACAAGGCATGGTAGTTGATGATCCCATTTACGATTTGTTCTGCAAAGAAAGATGGAAACACTCTGCAGTACTCAGTTAAATAGAGGATGTGGCCTAACGGCTAGAGCAGTCGACCTCGAAGTTGGGGGGAACCGGTTTCGAGTGTCGGCAGGGATTCTGGGCAAATCACCTAATCTCCCTGTGTCTAATAAAAAGCAATGTGTCTGTCTGTAACGCAACTGGAGCTCATGTAAGGCGCTCGGATACCCAATACCTTCGAATGAAGTTCACACTATTTAAAACTACAAAAAAATATATACAAGGGAACTGTTAGCACGGTAACAATTTGTTAAAAGGTCCCACTTTTAGGAGTCCAGCAAACCGTAGAGCAACAGTTGCTTGCGCTACTCAAATTCACAATAAAACACTTGTTACAGATTCAGAATGACCCTTTATCAGATCAACATAACCCAGCTGTCCTCTGTCCACCCCTAGTGCTTCCCGTGATAGAAACACAAGATATGTAACAAGCCTCAAAAGCACCTGGAGATTGTAGCAATACAATCACATATGGCCCCAGGATGCCATACCTGAAGAAATGAGACAGATGCACACACAAACACAAACACATGCACAGAAGAGTGCCTGCATTCGGCCCAAGGCAATAAAACAGGGTCTAAAAAAATGGGGGGGGGGGGTTCCCTTCCAGAAAAGGTAGATTTCCTACAGTTTTCTTCTCTCAACTCCTACGCTCAACATCCCACCTTCTACTGGTCACATTCTCAAATCTCAACCTCTATGTACTCAATACCGTGGTGTCTCCCTTCTTGCCTCTAAACAATGAATTGCCCTTCCTCTCTCTAACCACTTTACTCTTGCTCTTCATTCTCTTCGTATTCTTAAGGAGAATCTTCTTGCCCCATACAATATTTAGCAGTTGTGTTGTTGGATGAGGTTTGCATTTTGGAACCACATTTTATAATTACGAGTAGCTTTCTTTGATAAAAGCATTAGTAATTCAATAACAAAAAGTTATTCAAAGGCCAACTACACACCTTACCCCATCCGAAGTTGCTTAGTTCTTAGTACAGACACCAAATCTAACTCACATAGGTCTGACAGGAAGCTCTGCCTAGGGTATAGCTTGAGAGACATTCATAACCAGACAGTTCTGGTGTTCAATCTTAATAGTGGGCTGACCGACAGACAGGAAAATATTCATAGACCTGAATCCATTCTGTATCTGGCCCAAGATTATATATTAGGATCTTTCATTTATTTTCTTCCACCACCAAAGTACAGACTCGATAGGCTCATTCTGGAGGAAACTCAAAAGTAGGTGGTGCAGGAAAAAAGCAAATAGTAGAATAAGCTCCCAACTCCTGTCTCAGCACTTCTATTATATAGCATAGCAGTGGCTATCAACAGCAATTCAACAAAGTCAACCTATGGAGAAGAAACTCCATGCTCAAAAGTATGGTAGATTAAATAGGTTATCCCTATTAGAATAGTTGTTGGTGTTTAATAACTCCTCAGAAATGCAAAGATTAAACAAAGCTCCCCAGAGAATTTGTCAACTTGTCTTTGTCTTTTCCGCAACAGTCCTTTTTAGGCAGGAGAAGCAGAAAGCAACACATAAATGGGAAGCGAGGCAGGACTGGGACCAGCCTGCTTTCCCTGGAAGGAATGCTGATCAATCCTAATACAGGTTCCCATGCATAAAAGTAACCCCACAGTACATCTGGATTGTTTCGTGAAACAAGACTAAACAAGTTTTTTTATTCACTTTTTTATCTTCTTTGCATCTCGGATGAAAAAAGGAACGTTTTTGAATCTATTACTTACCTTTTCACAAACTTGAAAAAGCAATTTACTTCCACATTTCCTTGCACTTCTCCATATTTATCTGCCTCTTAGCTTTAGTGAATGACCATCTTGAAAAAACATTAAGACAACATTCCTAGATTTCCCTGATCAGTTTTTTCAGTTATTCCCCTGAAAGTGTCAGCTCTTAGAAGTGAATACCTCTTCTGCATAAAAGCTTCTACTTCAGTTTCTTCTAAATTGTTTGGTGTGTAATAATTTTGCATTGTCGTATTGTACAGCTCCTCTAATTATCATCACTCTATTAAGGGACTGCCTTAAAATTCTAGCAAACCACCAAGTATTGCCAATAATAACTTAAGATAATTTGATTGCAGAGTTTAAGCGATCTTAACATGTTGGAGTACAATGCACATTTTAATGATGCACACAATTCAAGGAATACAGAACTCTGTAGCAGACTTGTCCTTTGACTACACCCCAGAGAGCACATGATGACAGTCATGCAAACACATCACTGCTAACTGTAGCTAGATGATCAATGTTCAGGTACTTTGCATCATCCAGAGACCACTTCCCCAAAGCAAACAAGGGAGGACCACAGATAGTAACACTAAAAAAAAGAAAATCCATAGGAGGCTCCGATTTCTCTGTACAAGCCAGGTCTCGAAAAATCAGAAACATTTTACCACACTAGCAGGTCTTGTGACTTGAATAATCTACTCAACCTAACTGTAACACACTTGCCCCAAAAACTAGTCTTGAACGGTGTAATCTTAGGCAAATAATTTATATCATAGTCACCTTATTCTTCATTGCCACATACGAGACTATCTTCAAATATGTGAGTTCAGCATGTGTGGTGTACAAAAAAACCTTTTGTTTGATTTAATAGGCTAAACTTTCGCTCCAGCATAATAAAAACCTAGCTCGCATATATGGTACGCATGGCCCCTGACTAACCTCTTAGTTCACTAACAGAATTGTTGGGGGGGGGGGGGGGGAGGAATATTTCGCTGTTCATATTTTAAAACGCTCTAAATAAATATACCACTAAAACATGATGCAGTAGCGAAGTCATTTACAGACAGACTTTTTCCAATGAAATTGCCAGAAACGTTCTAAATTGTATGCCTTTTTTAATGATACAAACACTAATGTGTGGAAATCTGGTTTCAGCAAATATTTATCATTTCACATCACAAGTAAGATATTATGATTTTTTATAATCATATTAAAATCCATCTTATTTTAGAACATTCTAATTAATTAAATTTCTTTTGAAACATTTGTACTGCTCATTTACAAACTGCTCAAAGGCTGCCAGACAGTTCACTTTACAAAATCCTCTAACTTGTGCAGTCAGAAAAATAAAAGTAAAAACTACTCGAGCATAAAATAAGCAGTGGTTTGTCAGAATACATAGCCTGACATTTGACCGCTATTTAAACACATAGTAAATGTAACATGATAAAAGGAAGATTTAAAGGCATCTTTATTGCTCATTCACTTTGTGAAGGATCAGAACTGTTCTTTGCCAGCTCACCACAGGGCCAAGTAGGCCTTAAAAATAGCTTGACCTGATAAACTCTTACTTGCCATATCAAGTGGGCGAGTAGATTTCTCGAGGCCTGCAAGCTGCCAACCTCTGGAACTTCCCACCAGACAAGTTTGGAAGCATTCAGGAGCATTTAAAACTCGGAAGACAGATGGAAACAAGGTTGTCGGAAAAATAATTCTATCAACCACTGAACCTGGAATACAACCCTGAATAATTCCTCTCCCAGTACAAGCACGGTTAAAGACACATAACAGTCCCAAACAGCACATAATGTAAAGCACACAAACAGCACATAATGTAAAGCACACAGACAGGCATCCATCCCAAATTGAGGAGCTCCACTCCTCAATTTGGGAACATAACCCTGATATACAGATAACTGTGCCATTCCAACCACATGATATGCCGCTCCAATCAAAACTTGAAGTACCTACTGCAAATCTACACCTAAAGACCCACACATTACCTAATAACACATACGACTATAGCCAAAGGCCCTCTCCCCTAAAGCACCTAAATCTAACTACAAGAGGGAGGATACTTACTCAAGTCTTTAGGACAGTCCTCCCTTTATCATTGGATGTACTCAATGTCACCATATATAACATCATATACCAACTCATTGAACAGGACAGGTATATCACTAAGGAAAGGTTCAGTGGATCTTTGCTGGCAACTGGATGGCATACATACTGGATATGCCAGCTGTAAGAAATTGGGTTACTGATTGAGGAGGGTAAAATACTACTAAAGCAGCAACCACAATCCTTGTCCAGGAGAACTCACAAGCAAACTCCAAATTAACTTGTGCTCAACGTGTAAAGTATTTGTGCAACACCAAACAAAAACAAAGTGAAAAAAACAACATAAAGAGTACCACACCAAAGTAAAAAAGTCAATTTTAATAAATAAAAAAATAAACAATGACAAAAATCCAATCAGTAGAACTGTAGGTTTAAAGATTTAGGTGAAAATGGCATCAAACAGTACAGAGCACCAACTGTGGTTATCTGGTCACGCCAGACCGGGACAACGTTACAAGTTCAGGCTGATCGTGAAGGAGCGCGGTCCAGCTACAGGGACCTACTTGATCCCGATGAACTCGAGTACCTTAAATCTTGGATGCAGTGTGTTGCAAGGCCCTGTGTAGAAGAGGCCTTGCGCAACCGAGGTGATGAGATCCTGGGTGGAGATGCATCATGCCACGTCTGTTTCGGGGAGATATGAGGCTCTGATGAGAGGTTCTACGTCGTTGTTTAGAGGTCGTCAACGAGGGGGCTTGTGATGCGAAGTCCTGCATCAAGGATGCATCATACACCGGCTGATTCCGAAGAAACTGCAGGGCTTGCACTGTGGGTCCTGCGTTATCTTCGAGGAGGTCATCAACGAGGGGCTTACAATGCAAGGGCCTGCGTCGAAGAAGCATTTTGCAGTGCCAGTTCCGATAAAGTTGCAGGGGCAATGCAAAGTCCTTGTGCTGAGAGAGTCCTTGCAGTGGAGCCGATGAGTCTGTTCTGCTTGGGGATGCACCGCGCAGCAGAGGTGATCCGTTGGTTCGATCGCTTCACAGATGGGCTCGCAAAGCACCCTCTGGCCCACTTCCAAGGGTCCAGGACTAGCACAACTTGGCAGGGTCAGACTCACTGTTGCAGAGTCTAGGTGCTGGTTACAAGAGACTAGCCCTTCCAATAACTCTTGTGGTCCTCGGTACAGGTTGCAGGTCTAGTCCTCACCCAAGTCAGTGGCCGGCAAGCCAGCACAGCAGGGCATCAGTCCTTCATCCTGGCAGAATCTTCAACAGGTCCAGAAGTATAATGTAGACTTGGGGACTGAGGTCCAATATCTATACCGGATGCCCACTTTGAAGAAGGAGAAACTTCCAGAGAATTCTATCCCCTGGAGGTGTTTGAAATTTCCTACCTCCCTGCCCTGTCCCCAGATTGTCTGGGGCGACAACAGACTAGAGTCAAACCCCTTTGTGAGAGTGCTCAGGCAGAGCCTTTGACATGTGCAAGTGTGGAAGGTTCCTCCCCCTCTTTAACTCAGAGTGGCCCATCCTGCCAACACCAATCGTCTCATTGTCTGGGAGTAATACACAAAGACCAATTGCCAGCTACACCTGGTCATGTGACCCAGGAACAGGCACCAAATGGTTAGGACAAGAAAATTGTAACTTTCTAAAATTGGTATTTTCAGAATTGTGACTAAAAATGCAACCATTAAAGAGATCGTTGCCACAGGGTTCTCGTCGTACGCCCGGGGGACACTGGTATGGGTCAAGCCGGGCACTCCATGGACCACACAAGATGTACACATAGATCCCGAGGGCAGATACGTAGCAATCCATGGCAGGTTGGATGGCAACCCACTGGTGATAGCCTCAGTATACGCGCCTAACGCGGGGTTGGCAGACTTCCTTACCCAATTGTCGCACACATTGGCCCCTTGGCATGGAATCCCCTGGGTACTTGGCGGGGACTACAATAGTTCACTAGATTTGACACTAGACCGCTCTCATCCTACACCACCCAACTCACAGGCGCAGTCCACTACGAAAGCACTGCAGGCGTGGTCCACGCAATGGGGTCTACAAGATGCGTGGCGCACTCGCAATCCACACTCCAGGCTCTACTCATATTACTCGGGAGCACATGCCCTGCATGTACGCCTTGATCGGTACATGGTCTCCAGTGAGCTCCTACCTAATGTCACGGACACCTGTTATATGGGCCGTACACACTCTGACCACAACCCGCACCTCTTGGACCTGATGTGGGACCAACCTCGGCCACCGATACCCACATGGCGGTTGCAACCTGACCTATTACTAGACGGCACATTTAGGGGTTCCATATGCACGCAGACAGCGCAGTATTTCGAAGACAACGCAGGCTCGGCATCGACACCACAGATTGAGTGGGACGCCTTTAAAGTGGTCCTCAGGGGGCAATGTCTAGGCACTCAGGCCCACTCCCGACGGCAATTAGAGATAGATCTCCGACGCCTAGAATCAGACTTGCTGCGACTGGAGCAGACTGCAGCCACTGACACAAACACTGACTTATTACAGGCGCGGGTAGAACATGACAAACTGATTGACAGGTTGAAAAACATCAACTACAAGGCCCACTCGACCCGCTCACATCACACTGGGGACAAACCTGGCAAGCTACTGGTGTGGCTGATACAACGCGAAAACCGCGTAACGCCAGTGACAGCAGTGCAATCGTTGGCTGGCCCGATGGTGTACACACAGGTGCAGATACACGAGGCCTTTGTGACACATTACAGCGCGCTATACACGTCCCGTCTGCTGACCACACGACCCGTCATAACTACGTATCTAGAGGATGTCGCGCTGCCTGCCCTGACGGATGATCAACGGGATGACCTGGGATCGCCGCTACAAGCAGAGGAGCTCCGTGAGGCCATCTCTGCCCTCTCGAATGGCAAAGCCCCGGGCCCTGATGGGTTGCCGGCAGAATATTATAAAGCATGCTCTGACATCCTGATTCCAGAGCTCCTAAGGGTATATGCGGCGGCGCTGGAGGACTCGACCTTACCCCAGTCGATGAATGAGGCGACATTAGTGTCCCTTTTAAAGCAGGGTAGAGATGGTACACTCCTCGGCTCATATAGACCTCTAGCACTGCTAAACACAGATTATAAGATACTGGCTTCGACTCTCGCCCGGCGGCTAGCAGGACTAGTGCCAGATTTGATACATAATGACCAGAACGGCTTTGTGCCCACCAGATGCACCTCCCACAACATACGGAGGCTCTTCCGAGTACAAACATACGCAACGCAAGATTGGCCAAGGTCGGGCTGCCTAGTCCTTGACCTGGAGAAGGCATTCGACTCGCTCGAGTGGCCTTATCTACTGGCTGTGTTACGCAAATTCGACCTTGGGGAAGACTATATTGAACTAGTGGGATTGCTATACAGAAGCCCAGTGGTGCGAGTCCGCACAGGCGGGCTACTATCTGACGCCATTAGGGTGCAACGCGGCACCAGACAGGGCTGCCCATTATCCCCATTACTCTTTTCCCTGGCGATTGAACCCCTTGCTGAAATATTGCGCAATAAGGGCGCGCACTGGGGCATCCCACTAGCAGATGGCATACACACAGTCTCGCTGTATGCAGACGACCTCCTTTTGTACGTTAAGGACCTTACTCAAATACCACTAGACCTCTCGGAGATCTTCAAGTCCTTCGAGACCATGTCAGGTCTCAAGGTAAACTGGGCCAAGTCAGGGGCATACTCGTTCAATCCAGGCATCCCAGACCCGGAAATCATGATTAATGGTGAGCGGCTGCCGTGGCACCCCACCACGTTCAAATACCTAGGAGTATACATCTACAGGACGCCTCAGGACATACTAGACGGCAACCTGACACGCGCCATAACGTCCATACGGTCCCAGATTGCCTTTTGGAAATCCCTACCGCTAAATGTCCCGAGCAGAGTGACGTTGACAAAAATGATCGTACTCCCCAGGCTCTTATACTACTTCGCCAACATACCGGTATACGTGCGGGCACGCACCTTCAAGGAACTGGCCTCCATGATCAGGGACCTGATATGGAACACTGGACGACCCAGAGTGGCCCTCCAAAAACTATATGCACCAGTCGATGAGGGTGGCCTCGCGGTACCAAACCTCGAACTTTACTATCTGGCAGCTCAGCTACAATGGGTCACTGCCTGGCTCGTGGGAAACCACCTGGAGGACACAGCCACGATTACGGAGGTGCTATCCTCCACACAAATACATACCCTATTCCACCCCCTGACGCACCCAAGGAAAGCGGCTCAACTACATGTGGGTGTAGCTGTAAGATGTTATGTCAGAAGCCTACAGCTCACGAGACTGACTAAACCATACGCCCCGGCGCTCCCGCTCCTAGGCACCCCCAAGTCCACCTCTATAGCCACGGAAACAACACTGGAACACTGGACGCGCACTGGAGTAGACACCATGGCAGACCTATACACCGATGGTGTCCTGATACCGTTTGTGACATTGGCTGCTGACACGGGTCTACCACCAGGACAGTTTTTGCAACACACCTCCTTACTTTTAGCATACACGCAGCGATGGGGTAGCATCACTGAAGAACTGCCAACACATCAATTGATACAGAGCCTACATGTCATGGGAAACGGTACACACGTGGTACACTGGCTACATCAGGCGCTATTGTCACACACGCAACACTCGCTACAACCGCTACGGGACAAATGGGCAACTGACAGGGGGAGGAACTGGACAGATAAGGAGTGGAAAACGATACTGCTGGGCCCCAGACACGTTTCCCGCAACGCACGCTTCAAACTGATACAGTTCTATATACTGCATAGAGCGTACCTCTCACCCAGTAAAATTAACCAATACTTCCCGGGTGCTACAGCTAGCTGCCCGAGATGTGCACTGGAAGGGGCGAACCTGCTGCACATGCTATGGCAGTGCCCACAGATTCAGGCATACTGGGGGGCGGTACTGGTGATACTGGACAAATGCACAGCCATGGTGATACCACACACGTGGGAGGCATGCATACTAGGCCTATATAAACGAACTACATTGAATAAAGTCCCCTCTCGTTTCTGGGACCTTGGCCTCCTCACGGCAAAAAGATTGATTACGAAACACTGGAGGCGAGCTACCCCACCATTACCGGAACACTGGCACACATCCCTAGACACCTGGGCGAAAGCGGAAAGCACCACCCTCCATAACGAGGAAACAGCAGGTCTACGACAGTTCCCAATTGCGGTATTATGGGATGTAATGCTCAACTCCTTTCATAGGGAATGCCATCTAGCACGGAACCCAACGGATGTCAACCACCCGGATGCTGCCAACGGCACACCCCCTGCTGATACTCCGTGCGGACAGACTTGATGATGCTCCCCCCAGCACTCCCCTCACACCGAACACCTACCACGACTGACCCATTGTCCCCCCAAAGCCATGCTCACTCCGTTAGCCGATTTTGAATGATGCCCACACACCCCCCCACATAGATACACCCTCAACAAGACGCACTCGTCACACTCTCGCATCAGATGACCACAGCCAACCCTTCCCATTTTCCCCCTTATGTCCTCTGTTCTCTTTCCTTCCCCCCTTCCCTCACTGTGTATCTCGGAAAGTTATATCCTTTGTTGCGCTAACATGGTTTGGAACATTTGTGATGAAAAATAGCCATGATGTATGAGGCGGAGAACTAATGCATTGGGTGATGTGCCCCGTAAACATGACAGACATCTCTGTGATGTAATACTGTGTATATTGTAACATTCATGTTTAATTCCTCCTGTGACTCTAATAAAGGATATTTAAACAAAAAAAAAAATTCAAGAGATCGTTTAATTGTAATTCTTTGAGCACCAAGCTCGGCCAATCTACCTAATCCCAATTGAAAGTTACAACTTAGTAACTGTATTATGGTAACCCCAATGTTAATCAATGGTAGTGGTAGGTCTTGCAGTAGTGAAACACAAATGCAGGAGGTTCTTTAAGCATATGTCCCACTTTTTAAATACACTACACCCTACCCTCTGGGCTGTGTAGGGTCTACCTTAGGAGTGTCATGTATTAGAAAGGAAGGTTAAAGCCTGGCAAAAGGTTTTGTTTGCCAAGTCAAAGTGGCAGTTTAAAATTGCACACAAAGACTGCAATGGCAGGCATGAGATATGTTTTAAGAGCTACTTAAGTGGATTGCACAATCAGTGCTGCAAGCCCACAAGTACAATTTAATTTAAGGCCCTGCGCACATGTAGTACCAGTTTACTAGGGACTTATAAGTAAATTAAATATAGCAAATGGTTGTAATTATACTATGCTTAGATGGGAGAGCACAAACACTTTAGCAATGGTTCGCAATGTTCAAGTTCACAGAGTAATGAGGCCAACAAAAACAAAATCAGCAAAATATAGGAGGAGGGAGGCAAAAAGTCAATTGGATCTGTTGCACATTGCTGGTCACTGGAGGCCTCTAACATAGTTCACCCTTCAAGGCCAACAATCACATACTCATTGCTTAATTTGAGACGGTGGTTGCCAGTGAGGCACTCTAATTTGAGGACCAGCACTTATTTTTCCTCAGACATTTGCAGAGAGAGGGGAAAAGCACAAAAACGGGAAAGGAGAAGGAGGAGAAGGAAGAGAAAGACTGAGAAAAACGTCACCACGGGAGAAAGCAGTGACCTTTAAGAGTGAGATTAAGGGGCAGGCAGAGTATGGCACTGGATTAAAGAGGACTGACGTGGATTCAGGACTATGCAACCTTGTTATTTGGTGCAGCACTCATTTTACAAACTAAGCACTGCACGCACGCTTAGCACCAACACACTAGAATAACAAAAGGGATTACGATAACACTTGGGCAATTCTCTACAATTTACATCTCATGGTGGCAATCATATAAAGGAGTACATTAAAGTTGTCTATATGAAGGTGTTCAGCAAAGTTGTCTATATGGGCGGCTTCCAATGCCCCCCCCCCAACCTATCGAAACCGGTTACCTCTCCCAGATATGAAAGATCACAAAGTGAGATGGCATTGTCCCCACAGGTGTTGGATAAATACGCAGCTGTGTAGTAAAAATATGACGTACAGGTTGGCAAACTCATACTACTGCGTTGGAGAGTATCCGGGTTTAGTATGGATGTAAAATTGGCAAGGGTCATTTTTTTTAATGTCTATTAATTAACAGTGTCTGGGAGATACTTTGTCAAATATACCATGTTGGTTGAATAGAGGACAGGATTTTTCCATGTACCTGCACTACGTTGATACGCCACTACTATAACATTTTACATTGCACAATTAAAGTGAGTAACATGTATGGAATGGAATGTTTATGTAAATGATAAAGTTTTTAAAAAATCACAAAGTGATGACTTGAAATTAATCGAAGAATTTGTATAGCGCTGCATATACCCAGAGGTGCCTAGACGCTTAATGAACATACAGGCAGAGGTATTACAGCAGAGGTGCCCTAATATAGCCTGGTTTTTAAACCCTTCCTGAATTTAAGCAAATTGGATTCTTTTTTAGGGATAAAGGAAGGGAATTCTAGAGTTTGGTGGCAGTGTAGGCAAAGCTTTTTACTCCCCATTTTACTTTATGTGCCTTGGGGATATTCAAATTACCACTATCCGACGATCTGAGTGGTCTGGCTGGAGTGCATGATTTGAATAATTGCGACAGATGCCATGGACCAAGGCTGTGTCTAGCTTTAAAAGCTATGCATAATGCTTTGAATTGAATATGTTTGCTGATGGGCAACCAGTGTAGCTCTGTGAGAGCCCTGGAGACCGAATCATAGCGAAAGAACCCAAACACGATTCTTGCTGCAGCGTTTTGAGTCAACTGAAGCTTGTGTATGCTGCGCTTGCTCGCACTGGTAAATAGGGTATTACAGTAGTCCAGCCTAGATGCAGTTAACGCTGTGACCACTGTTTTCCTGAGCTCAAATGGGATAAACGAAGGTACTTTTAAAAATATTTTGAGAATAAAAAAAGCATGCTGCTGTAGTATGATTGATCTGAGTTTCGAAGGACAAATTAGTGTTGAAGAAAACCCAGAGATTTTTTACTTTGTTAGCAGGGGTCGGAAGGGGGCCCATATGATTGGGCCACCAACTGTCTCACCAAATTAGGGATGGGTTGCCAAAGAGCATAACTTCCGTTTTTGATTAATTAAGTTTGAAGCTGTTATCTGCATCCATTTTCATATGTGGCCCAAGCAGTCTTTGAAACGGGACGCAGTATCAGTGGACGAGCTGATTGACACAATGATCTGCGTGTCATCCGTATAGGATACCAGGGTGAAACCGTAGTTTCTTATTAGCTTAGCAAGGGGAGTGACATACAGGTTAAAAAGCGTGGGGCTCCTGCGAGTCAGTAAAGAAAATCAGATCAAGAACACAAAGATAAACTACTAACAATAAAAGGACGTGTACAGCTAATCTGACCCCTCACACTTCCTCACCCATCACACACCCATCACACACCAAGCGATTAATCTCATAATACGATAACTTCACCTCAGTGGTCATTGTGCATGATGTGTAAACATTAGCCACATAGGCTCAAAGCAAGGACAACGCACTTTCAACAACACACTCTAATGGAGCAGCATGCTACCTACGTTGACAAGCTATTTAGCACCCCTTGTAGGCATAATACAAATACTATAATACAATAGAATTAGTATTATGGGACAAGATAAGGTGTCCAATCAGGTCCAACAGATGAGCAAAGGCTGCATAAAACTAGTCTAATTGGTGGAATATTAAGACCACTATACCCCAAGGTAGTAAACATTCAGTTTGAATCTGAATTCCGAGAAGACATGAGATGGTTGATAGAGGGCTCAAGCTCTAGTTTGTGCTCTTACTGATCCTGGTAACGTGTATCATCTGTTGAGTACAGAGCGAGAATGGTCCCTCTTAAGTAAATGAGGACTGACGTTTTCCTGGAAAACTGAGACTGAATATATAAAGGAATTGCCTGCAGAGACACATGTACTGCTTCTCAAATTAAATAATTCAGTCTTTCCGCTATATCCTAAGGAAGGACGGTAAGCATTCTAGGTAGCCCAGTTGTCCTTTCAGGACTCATGATAAGCTTTCTCCAATACATTTTACTGTCCCTACTTTCTGTGCATCACTGAAACAAGTGATTGACTTGTATATGTGTGCAGAAACAAAGATGCATCTTCAGAGTAAAGAGCTTGTTGCCATGGAAGAAAATATATGGCTGACTTATTAAACTCCACATCCCTCTCCTTCTCGGGAACAGCACATGGCGAACTACACTGCTTATGATATAAACTGATATGGTACCATGAGGTAATTTTGAAAGCAGTCTATGCAATATAAGGATTGTAGAAAGAACTTTGAGAAGTTCCATGGTGTACACACTGCTCTAGTGAATTTCTAGAAGTGAAATCCCCTGCTTGTTTGTTTCTCGCGAAATGTTCCATTTACCTTGTCACATTCCCTTCAACAGGCCAGCACAGAGGATAATCTGAAACTCTATAACAATGGTATACTATGCTCTCAACGAGGCTCCTCTAACGTGTGATCTTTACAAAAACACAGACCTGCACAACTTGTGATTTAAAGACTCTCTATAAAAAATTAAAAAAAAACAACCACGAGGACCAACATTAAATACAGCATCACTGAAGATGCATTCACTTTAATAATTAAAAAATAAAAATAAAATAACAGTCAATGGCACAAAAATAACCTGAACAAGGACATCATTTTTAGTGCATTTGCAGCTTGGCAACAGATCATTCTTTCCATCAGTTTATTAAAAAATTCATAAAAATACATTTTAGAAAGCGCCTGTCTATGTCAAGTGAGGTGTCACAGCGCTGGAAGCAGATCTCTGTAGCCTATCACTTTTAAATGCTCGAGCGTTCTGATCTAAAAACCCATGTTTTAATTTGTTTCCTAAAAAGAACTTCCGAATGCACCTGAAGAACCAATAAAGGCAAGGCGTTCCACAACGTTGGCGCTAGGTAGCCATGTATTTATCAACTCCTCGTCATAGCAAAAAAATAAGCAACAGCATAGGGGGGCGCACGAGCTGAATGGCCGCACTTTAGTGAGGCTCCAGCAGCCCGGCATCAATATCCTGTAGTACTCCTTCATTTCTGCTCCCACCCGCCTGGAAATCCCCACGAAGGAGCAACAAGTGCTAATGCACTCTCGGTGCAAGTTTGAGCGTCCTACTGCCTAGGGTCGCGAAGATATCGCCGGTAGTCTGGGAGGCCGGAGTGCAGGCAGGCGGAGCGAGGCCAGCGGCGGCTCATGATCAACGCGAGCCCGGGGATCGCCACGAGGCATACAGGCCGGGAAGGCGCGAGCAAGCGGCGCCGCTCGTCTGGGAGGCGGAGCGGGACACTTGACAGCACCGGCAAGAATATCGGTAAGGAGCGGTGTGCGGGAAGTGGAAGTGTGCGGGCTCCTGAACCCCGCTGAAGCTGTGTTACACCGGTGGCCCCCTGCACTACATTCTTGGTCGGCGAGGGCGCGTGGCGCCGCAATACGCCTGCTGTGGCCCCTCATCAAAGCGCTCGGCGCCCCTGACCCGTCTGAACTCCGAAACAATACGGGCCACATAGGATCACTATTCACCCCACTCCGCCAGACCCACGCTACAACGACGTGGGTGCCCCGCAGTGCCGGTAATCCTGGGAAGGGCCTCGGGGCGCTACCTTTCACCCGGACCTGAAGTCACAGCGTGGACACATTGGGCCCGAGGGACTGGAGCCCTGAGAACACTACAAGCCGGACTTCACGCACATTACAGCTACTGGTCCCCCACAGTGGCCGGCTACAGACGCTACCCCGTTAACAATGAGACACGTGGGGAGGACTCCAACTCCGAAATAGTGACGTATTAACAGTGTGCAGGCCACTTCACCGCACATTCCACTTGCCACGAGGTACGCTGCGCTGAAACACGCCGCTTCTCCTTAACACTATGGGGAAACCGGACAATAAACAACCCAAGCTGCAGTTTGAACCTGCGACACAAAAGAAAACGACTAGACACACAGGCGACAGTGGGCAGCCTCGGAGTCCAGCAGCGGAAATCCCCACTACAGCCCACGCAATCCCCGACATTGCCACGATGCTGCAGGAGATGCGCCAAGGATTTGCCACTGTGGTAGACAAGGTGGACCGGTTGTCAGCTAGAATGGATGGCATAGTTCAAAAAATGGACGTCCACGAAGAGCGTATCACGGAAGTGGAGCGCCGAATATCGGAAAATGACGACACCACGGCGGCTCATACTTCACGACTCTCCAGAATGGACAACATTCTGCGGGTAATTGCCGCCAAAAATGAGGAGTTGGAAGCGAGAAGCCGGCGGAACAACATACGCGTCACAGGCATTCCAGAATCGACCAACACGGGGAAGATGGAGCTGTACATCGAGAAACTACTTACTGCAGCAGTAGGGGCAGAAGCTCTGTCGAATCAATTCATAGTGGAACGCGCCCACCGATCACTTGGGCCCCAACCCAAACCTGGTGCCCCGCCGCGGCCCATTATTGCGCGCTTGCTCAACTATCGAGATCGGGATGCGGTGCTGCGAGCGGCCAGGGCGAACCAAAACCTCACATATGATGGAGTGCCCTTCTCGATATATCCTGATTTCACGACGGTGGTCCAGGAGCAGCGGCGGAAGTTCCTCACTGTCAAGAGAAAGCTTCGAGAATTGAACATTGATTATGCTCTTTTGTACCCGGCCAAACTTTGAGTTACACACCAAGACACGCAACATTTCTTTCTCAACCCCCAACAGGTCGAAGACTACATTAAAACTGTGCCCAAACGAGGTAGACGACCTGCCAATGCCGAAGGGCAACCTGACTCTGGTGCAGAATGAATGATCTACGATCTTATATTATTAGGAGTTCCTGCTCCGCTGACTTATTCACGCAGTCTTGCTACAGGGCAGTGGATCTCACTGTGAGTGATGACCTAGACTGGCTCCTGGGACACCAGGAATGGGTGCTGGACTGCAGGTGGCATTAAATGCTGGGCCCCCAACCCCTCTACTCCTTCTCCCTTCCGAACAAGATGCCAAGTAAGGACTATCACGGGGCGGGAGGACTGGGGGTGGTAGGAAGTGCACCTCTAATGGCCCCTATTGGGTATACCCCAAGGTCTTTGCTTTTTGTTTTTTTGCTGTTCAAATGTTTTGGGTATTGTGTGGGTGGGGGGAGGGTGTGGGATGCTGGCAAGTTGGGGACGCTTCAGTGGGAGGGGGGTGGCGGGCGAGAGACCTCACAGGATGGGGGAGCTATTGGCATACTGCGGCGCACTTTTATGGCGCAGGGTGGAGGGGGGGGTCAAGGGTGGACTGTTTGAGGCCACTAGTGAGCCTACACGCTGTGTACCCTTGTTTGGGGCTCTTGGGGGGGGGGGGGGGGGGGGACGGAGATCGGTTTGTGAGACATGTTTGTTGTTGGGTCACGACCTGTAAGAGAGGTATTGCATTTGTCTGTTTTTGGTTCATTACATGTGCACGAATTCACGTCAGATTACTTAAATGTCACGTTCAGAGGCAGCCTGCTGGCGGCCGAGAGGGAGATGAGAAAAATTTGAGACATGCGAACTGGGTGGTACCGACGCGCAGTGTTGAGGTCCGGAGAATTGCTCCAGGGCACCCTTTCTGGCTCCCCATTGGTGTCGCACATAGGACAGGACCCAACTTGACTATGCTCCCTACTGAGAGTGTCTGTGCGTTGTCAGGTGACTTGATTCTTAGTATATGTCTGCAATTACACCCATGGGGGACACACACCTGAATGTGATCACGTGGAACGTGAGAGGGCTGGGGGACCACAGAAAGAGGAGACCGATACTGGGATACCTGGACCGCCACAAAATTCATATTGCTTTCCTACAGGAAACGCATTTTGCACACACTAAACCACACTCCTTCGGTACCAGATGGGCATCATATACTGCCTTCTCCTCCTATTCCTCCTATGCACGTGGTACAGCGATTCTGATAAAAAAGAAAACGCCCTTCTATCTGATAGGCTCACGCACGGACCCCCAAGGGAGGTACTGCTTAATGTGGGGCAGGCTAGGACGTGTTACCGTAACACTCGCCTGCTGTTACGGACCGAACATAGATGATCCGCATTATTTCACCACCTTATGGGCAGCAATAGATGAGGCGGGGTCGCAACATATAATATGGGGGGGCGATTTCAATATTGCCTTGAACCCTGCCTTAGACCGATCCCACCCCGCCCCACACCATTACACTAATGGGAGGGAGATCCTGCGAGCGACTATTACTGACAACAATCTCATAGATGCATGGCGTGCTTATCATGGGACGAAGGGGGAAGGTACTCACTTTACCGCACAGGCAAAATCATGGGCTAAACTTGATTACATGCTCCTCACATCCCACCTCTACACATCACTGATATGTGCAGCTCATCTCCCAAGGACCTACTCTGATCACTCTCCGGTACACATTACGTTGAAAGGTGCTGAATTAGGCCCCCCCGTCACGGCATGGCGTATGCAACCCTCGATGCTCTTAGACACGGAATTCCAGGAAGAGCTTCGGGAGGAATGTTTAGACTTCTTTAAACATAATAAACACTCTGTTCGTGATGTCAAAACGATATGGGAAGCATTCAAAGTCACGCTTAGAGGCTTCTGCATCTCAAAGGGCTCAGGGGTGCTCAAAAGCATACTGAACAGATTAAAGATCCTGGAAACAGACCTCAGACGAACGGAAGAGACCCTCAGAACTAACCCAAGTGACGAAACGCTGGCTAGGATACGGGAACAGATATCTGAATACATGGATGAGGCGGCCCGGGAGGGGAAATTTCGACACAAACACTGGGTGGCACGACGGTTTGGAGAAGGCGAGAGGCCTGGGAGGGCTCTGGCCACTACAGTTAAACTTATGCGCTCGCCCACGGTCATACTTGAGCTAGAAACGGCCGAAGGGCTATTACTTCGGGAATCCACGCAAATACTCAATGAATTTGTTAGACACTACAGTGCACTTTACACCTCAACCAGAACGGAGGAATTGACGCTGGAGGACTATCTGGCAGACGTGTCGTTGGGATGGCTGAGCGACACTCAACGGGAATTCCTTAGCGCCCCCTTTGAACTTGACGAAGTCAGGGAAGCCATCATGTCGATGCAATCAGGCAAAGCCACTGGGCTAGATGGCATCCCTATCGAATTCTATAAGACGTATATAGACTTCATGGCGCCCGTACTGCGTGAAGTATATGAAGACGCGCTGGAGGTTGGTCATCTCCCCGCTTCCATGAGAACTGCTCTCATCACATCACTGCTCAAACCTGGAAAGCCTGCCTCACATTGTGATTCCTATAGACCCTTGTCATTACTGACTTGCGATGTGAAGATACTTGCTAAATTAATTGCGACGCGCATTAGTCTCCTACTACCGAATCTCATACTTCCTGATCAGGCTGGGTTTGTCCCGGGCAGAGCGACGTCACACAACCTCCGCACCTTCTTCTCGGTATTTGACTCTGTTCATGACGACTTACCG
The DNA here is from genome assembly GCF_964261635.1 of Lissotriton helveticus. NCBI lineage: Eukaryota > Metazoa > Chordata > Amphibia > Caudata > Salamandridae > Lissotriton > Lissotriton helveticus. Next base: position 255,643,201 of record NC_136061.1, read on the forward strand.
ATGGCAGCCATCTTTTTGGATGCCACTAAGGCGTTTGATTCATTAGAGTGGGATTATGTATTCCGAGTCCTTGAGCGTATGGGCTTCCCCAATATCTTCATCTCCTGGATCAGACTGCTATATACAAGTCCAGTGGCCAGAGTTCTTATTAACGGGCAGCTATCCCCGGACTTTCCCGTATCCAGAGGGACCAGGCAGGGGTGCCCCCTTTCCCCGCTCCTGTTTGCCATAGCCACGGAGCCCCTCGCTGCTAAGCTTCGGCAACATCATCGGGATCGCGCTCTGGGATGCTTTCAAAGGCAGATCCTCGTCTCGATGTATGCAGACGATATTACCCTCTATATTCGCCGTCCAGATGAAAATTTACACCCCATACTCAGGGAATTCATCCGCTTTGGGGCCCTCTCTGGAGTACAAATTAACTGGAAAAAGTCATGCATCTTTCCACTCACTGCCTCTACATATAAATTTCCATTGGAGTATCCACTTACCTGGTGCGAGGGGGATTTCAAGTACCTGGGTATACATGTAGAAAAAGATAGAGAGGCGCTCATTCGTGCCAATTATGGCACAGTGATGAATAAAATCAGTGATAACATTTCCCGGTGGATCACCCTTCCCTTGTCAATGGTCGGGAGGGCCTCACTAGTCAAGATGGTGATTCTCCCCCAACTTCTATATTTGTTTCTGAATATACCATTCCACCACGGTACGTACTTTTTAAAATTGCTCCGCTCGGAATTGCTCAGACTGGTCTGGGGTGGGAAAACGCCCAGGCTTAAATGGGAGGTCCTTACCAGGCCTTACTTACAGGGAGGTTTCGGAGTCCCAGATTTCGAGCTTTACTATCGAGCTGCCCAGGCCCACTTCGCTTACTTCTGGATGCGACAGCCTAGATACATGCCACAGTTAGCGGCGGAGCATTGGCTAGCGCACCCAATACCGATCGAAGGGGCGCTTTACTCCCCAGTGGAGGGGAGAGACAAGACCCCAAACACAGTCCTTAGCACAGTAACGGCATGGAAACATATTAGCGCGAAATTTGACTTGCAGCTAATATACGCCCCCTACTGCCCTTGACATACCACCCACAATTGCTCCTACTGCAGGAAGCTGGCTTCCAAAAGTTATTGGCAAGAATACATGTTCAAACATGGGGGGACTTGTACAGAGATGGCACGTTTCGCACACGAGACCAACTCTATGAAGGGATACAACCAACACCACTGGAGGTCTTCTACTATGTACGACTTCGACATGGTATGCAGGCTATCACACCTGACTTCCCACACGAACCCCCTGTGCTCATTCCTCTACAACACATACTTCAACTAGATAACCCCAATAGACTTGTCTCCACGCTTTATAGATCAATCCGTGCTAACCAAGGTTACGCTGCATTACCTGCTAGGGAGCGGTGGGATCAAGAACTACCCGCACCTCTTACTGACAAGCAGTGGACCTTCTGTCTGCAACAAACAGAACGCATTTCCTCCAACAGTAGATATAGGATCATACACTATAAATTTATTCATCGACTGTATTATACACCTGTGCGTCTGCATAGATTTCAGCTGCGGCCCACTGACACTTGTGACAGATGCGGGGCCCCGGGGGCAGATTTTCTGCATCTGGCGTGGAGTTGTGCCCAGATACACCTTTATTGGGATCAGGTATTTCAAGCACTCTCTAAGATGATAGATGTGACAGTGGAGCCGTCCCCGGTGTTGGCTCTGCTGGGCTACGTCGAACCACTACAGGCGGCCCACCGCAAATACGTAGCATTGGCCCTGTTGCTGGCCAAACGTGGAGTGGCCTGCAGATGGGGGAGGGGTAGGGCGCCCAAATTCAAGGAGTGGTTGCGGGACTTGGTGTATTGCCAAGAACAATTACAAATTTACGCTGAACTGCTGCCTCCCACTTCCAGACCCACTGACATATGGGCCCCACTACACGGCTATTTGATAACGGAATCCCAGCCCGCCGACGCTGATTGAGGTTTGAATACAGGGAAGATACTCTGATGATCATTAGACATGGGGAGAGGAGGGCACATATCATGATGCTGTGAATACCGGGGCTGTGGTCCTTGCAACCCCCCTCCTCCCCCCCTCCTTGCCTATCAGATGGGGTACCCCAGCGATAGCTATACTTTTATAATCTTTTTTTATCACTTTTCTCCAGCATTCATTATTAGTCTTTCTCTCATAAATCGGTCAGGCCCGGACCAAAAGAAAGCTGAAGTCCTTACACCGTCATTAAAAAATAGAAACCCTGCACTAGACCAATATGGATATCTATTGTCCAGTTACACTATTCCCAGTATTGGGTCAAATTCTGGAAAGAAGGGTGGCTAGGCACTTCTTAACATTTTTGAAGAAAAGTTGAATACTTCCTCATGCTGAGTGTGGTCCCACGGGGAATCTCACTTTTACCCACATTCTTTAACTGATCAGATCTCATTAATAATCTACTCAGACACACATGGTCTAGATGTGCAATTTTGGTATTTCATCTGCAACACCACAGACAGACTCACTGGCCAGCTAGCATGAGTGCTTACATCTAGATCAAAACTAAATTAATACCAACTTTCTAAATGTGAATAATAACACCAAATATCCAAAGACCCAAACACGGCTTGCTTCACTCTTCAAACCCTATATCTATTGGAAACCCTCCTAAACCAGTGACAAAGATGAAATCTACAAGGATAATGTTGGAATAATGATCTTGTCATTAAACCCCAGATTAATGCAGGAACGTTCTCCATTTAGCATGCATTACACACTCTGGATATAGTCCATCCACTTAAACTAAAGATCTTGCCTGCCAAAATGCTAACAGCACATGTTGAATCTTGCTTCGACTATTGTTCTGGTCACTACCTAATCCTTCCAGGATAAGCCTTACCACAGCAACATACTCAGTTAGTAAATTGAAGGACCAAGGGAACTTTAATCCTGTGAATGAACCCAGGTATACTCTCCATCTGCTTCCTTTGAGGCAACAGGTTTACTTTACAATCTTATAGACAAAGGTTTCTATAGTAGGGACACTCTTGACTCAGTAACAGAACTAACTGTTTTAGCACCACTCAATCTCTGCACAGTACTTCACTTCTGCTGTGACACACTCCACAGAACCGTGCTTGATCTGGAGGCCAATCCATAAAAGTATAGGAACCAAAACTGTAAAGTAATTTTCACCTGCAGTCTTCACAATCAGTTATCCTCTAGAAAGGTTATACTAAACTTGCTCTTCCACTGAACTACTTTCTTACCCCCGCTTAACAAGTCTTACTTAGCAGCCCTAGTCACAACTGATCGTGGTTGTCTGTACCAAGATGTTCGCTGCAGTTAAACAAGCTCATGGCAATAACCACTGCACGTTTTGTTTTTTTAAATCATGCCCACGACCTTTTACTGGACTTTTTTTAATGTTTTTATTTTTGGGGAAAAAGGTAACACTGGCAGAGTAAATGAGGACTGAATGAATGAATGAATGAATGAATGAATGAATGAATTCTTTATTGTTTGGTTACTCAAAACCATTACATTAAAAACCAAATAACAAAATTACAAAAGTTAAAGCCAAGAGAGTATCAGCGAGCAAGTCTGTATAGTGATTCCCTGGGCACTGGTGGATGCAGTGAGAAGGGTTCATAATGAGAAAGCCCAACGAGCGTCTGCAAGGTCTCTATTCATGTGTGCCCTGGGTGGCCATCAGCTTGGACCGTGTCTGATGGATAAAATTTCCAAAAGAGGACATCTGCTTTACCATGGTTAATGTATATAGTTGGAAAATCGCCTCCTTTGCGGTGCGTAACCCCACTTGTATTAGGATGGGCCTGAGGTAGAGACGGCGCGCCGAAGGCAGCGCTGGACAACAACGTAGAAGGTTGGCCAGTGGCTCTCGTTTGTACCTGCAGAGCCTGCATTCCCGTGCAACAAATCCAGCCTGTTCAAAGGCGTATAGTTCTTTTAGGGGCAGGGGGTGTAGTCTGTAGGCTAGAATCTTATGAAGAGCTGCACGGCCCACAGCCTGCGTGAGATGGTATTTAGGGTTATGCACAGTGTGCGGCAGGCATAGGGACTCGTGAATGTCTCTATTTGCCAGTGACTCCAGGTCCAGTTCCCGCAAACGCGCAAGTACTTGTTTTTTGATCGCGTTTTTAATGGCAGTATAGTTAACGTGTTCGGGATTACAAGACTCTTTGGGTAGATGGAGAAGATCCTTTGCCACGTTAAGAGTGGCTGACCAGGGATTCCCAGGTTCCGTGAAGATATGTTTCAATACTGCCTGTGTTCTCGTGTGCCGCTGTTGTAAGGAAGTAATATTTACTTAAAGCGGCCATCTCTTCCAGATTTTGCTGGTTGAGCGAGAACTCTAAACGGACGAGGGTGTTTCTGGTGCACCTTGGTAAATGGAACAGTCTCTTGTAAGCCCTGCAGTGGATTTTTTCTAGGTCCTTGTTGAGTTTTCCCGGGAACGCTTGTTGAGCATAATTGAGGGCCAGCATTAGCTTAGCGTTAAGTACTCTTTGAATAGCCGTTGTAGATGGGCTATATAATGAGGCTTGTAACTTGCAGAAGGCATAGGTGATGGTTTTACCCTTTCCTTGAATATTCTTTAAGTGGGCGCTTGGAAGCCCCGACTCTTGGTAGCAAATGCCCAAATAAGTATATCGCTGTGTACTTTCCAAGGAAAGATGACCAAGCCTCCATCTTACAGATTTTTTCTTTGGATAGTGTCCGAAGATGATTACTTTTGATTTGGAAGGATTTGCTACCAAACTGTTTTTCTTGTTATATACTGCAAGTGCCGTCAGCGCCTTTTGTAGCCCAATTTTAGTGTGGTCCAGGAGTACCAAGTCATCAGCATATTGCATGAATTGAATTTTGTTCCCTCCGATCTTTGGGGTTGCTAAGGCTGCCAAGGCCCTCTCCATGTCCGCTGTATATAGATTGAACAACAGTGGGACCAAAACGCACCCTTGTTTTAGACCTCGATCTGTTTCAATCTTGGCGGATGCGGAGTCGCTCAAGAGTTTGATTCTAACCCATGTTTTTTGGTACAACGACTGGATCACTCTTAGCAGAGATGAGTTGATGTTACATTGAGCCAGCTTTCTCCACAAGATGGCACGATCTACCCCATCAATTGCTGCCGAGTAATCAATGAAGCACGCGAATAGGGGGAGACTTTTGTGCGGCCGCGCTTGGTGGACCAGAAAAGAAAGTGCGGTGATGTTATCTACAGTGGCAGACCCAGGTCTAAATCCGGTTCGGCAGAAGGGGAGAAGGCCTTCTTCACTCGTCCAAGCTGCGAGGTCCCTCAGGATGGCACTAGCGTAGGCTTTTCCCTCTATATCCAGGAGGGCGATCATGCGGTAGTTTGACAGATCTGTTTTGGGGCCTTTCTTGTGGATTGGATGTAAGAGCGAGCCTCTCCATGAGTCTGGCACGTCCCCCAAAAGCCAGCATTCCACGTACAGGTGGGTCAGATTTTCGGACCAAAATTCGATGTTCGCTTTAAATAAATGGCCAGGAAGGCCATTAGGGCCCGGTGCACCGTTTTGCCTGATGTTTTTTAGTATTTTAGACACTAACTTTTTTCCGGGCGGGGCCTTCTTTTCGGTAGCGGTGTCTGGCTCATCACCTGCTATGGGTGCATCATTTTGCTGGTTGACAGATCCCTTTTCGTTATTAAGTGCTTTTACGTGGGCGACCCAAATGGATGCTTCGAGGGAGTTTTCTCTATGATTTGTACCTCATCCGAGGTTGCTTAGGTAACTCCAGAACTCTTGTGATTTCCCGGGGCTCAGAAGGTCGAAGATTTTTAGCCATTGTGCTTCACAATGATCACGTTTTGCAGCCCAAACCATCTTAGAGTGACTTTTTGTGGCTTCTTGTAATTTTATTTTGTTTGAGCTTGAGCCGTTTCTACGGAAGGCTTTTCGTTTCGTGTTCAGTTGTTTAGCGCTTGTTTTGATTACTTCATTATAACCATATGCAGTTGGAGGATGCCAGTGAGTTGTTCTATCTGTGTCCCCGCGACGTGTCGCTGCCAGGGTCCCGGTTATGTCGTTCCATGTTGCTATAGCGCCCTTCTTCTGTTCGCTTGATGGCCAGCCTATCCACGAGTTTGCCCAGTTGTTGAATGTAGCAATTGCAATCTGCCCCCATTTAATTCTTCTTGGTAACTTGATCAATTCTTCGCCGTCGGCAGCTCCAATGCATTCTAGCCTGTGGCGTGTGTTCACTGCTAAGTTCAGCGTGATGGTTAGGGTGGCATGATCGCTGTCACTACGCGGGTGAACTGAGAAATTTGACATCAGGGGTTGCAGTTTGTCACTTAAGATGATATAGTCGATCGTCATTTGGTTGTTGAACGTTGGACTGACAAAAGCTCCTGGGCTGTTCTTTAAATTAACTGAATGCGCTGTTGCCAATTTGTAAGATTTTAGTAGGTCGTTCAGTGCAATAGTAGTCCCAGACTGGTGACTTTGTGTGGTTTGCACCCCTATGTTATGGGTGTTGAGGTCACCAAGGATAATGCATTCTAGTGACGGGAATTGAAACAGGAAGGACTCTAGATGGTTTATTAGCGTGAGCGAGTTGGCTGTAGGCCCGTGTGGATTATAGTAGATATTAATTAGTAAGATTGAAAAATTCCTGTTTATCGATTGGCGGCCTTGCAGGATGCCCGCTTGAAGGGAGTCTGGAAGGTTGTTTATTTTCGCGAATTCCAATTTCAAGGAATGCTTTATGTAGACGCATGTCCCCCCCGATGGTCTTCCAAAGACGTTGATCTTTTTTGCTGGTTTGCCATATTCTGCATATCCTCTTAGTGAAAGAGGGTTGATCAGCCAGGATTCTTGTATACAGATTATGTCCGCCTCCTCCATAAATTTAACCGTAGTTTGATTTTGAAGCAGCCTTTTGAGCCCTGCGACGTTCCAGGTCATGATTTTCAAGTTATTAGAGATCCGGTTTTTATTGAAGAGTTTTGGTTGCTCGGTGGTCGTGCATTGATAGAGTTGGCCGATGTCTTCAGGGCAATGGCTGTTAGGAGCTGAGATTTAATATAAGCGGCAGCCACGACCAGTCTTTGCTCGCACACCCCTTTGTTACGCATAAGCGTTTGCCTTGGCTCAAATTGGTTGTTATCTTGATTGGGGTGCCGTTGATTAGACCTGTGTTTATGCTGCCTTTAGACCCCTGAAGGATGGACATCACATTTGGGACGTGAATAGAGGAGGAGTTAGAGCAAAGACGCCCTCCAGCTAGCTGTTCCGGGCGTTCCAGCTGGAAATGCGAGGAATGAGTTTTTAAAATTAGGGGGTATTTTTGCACGGGCTTTATACCCCAACTTTCCAGTAACTTTTGTTGACTTTTCGTTGCCTCAGCCATGTTCGAAGTGGTAAAAATTAATTCCGTGGTTTAGTTTTTCTCCTCCGGGTCTGGCGGCAGGAAAGAGATAGTCTCAATGTCTGTAGTTTTTATCCCTTCCAGCCCTGGGATGTTTGCGCAAAGTGTTAGGAGGTTGCTGCGGTTGAGGATGTCCCACTTTCCCTGTGAGACGTAGTCAGGGTACAGCATTATTTTCCGGTCTTGGGTTTGTGTGTGATTTGGTTGGCCGGCAGAGTCCACATCCTTCCACTTTTTTGCCTGGGCGCCAAATAGTAGTGACTGTGCCGCGTCAGGTGGGTGGGTGAGTGCCTGCTTTGTTAGCCCTGTGGTCTGCTGGAAAGCCACCATGAGCGGTGAGCTGGACGGGCCGTTGTTAGACGACATGTTTTCGGGATGCTCTGATTTAATGCCATCCGATGGCAATTGAATCACTCGGCGCATCATGGTCATTGTTTGAGCAGCCGTCTGTAAGTTTGTTGTGCACAAATCATAGTCGCTTTTTTTTTTTTCACAACGATTTTATTGATAAAGATGAGCATATGGATGAAAGTGGCATCCCACAATCAGGACGATACCACCAGGCATTGTAGTTACATTTGCAAGATAAATCTGAGCATTGAAGCAATGAACCAGCGGAACCATTGGTACAGAAAACCCCAATCCCATCTTCCTTATTTCAGAATTTACCTACCCAACTCCCCGAACCCTCCCTCAACCCTCCCTAACCCTGTGCACGTGTGTGTGAGCCATATGCACCGTATCACTTTGCGCAGCAAGTGTGAGTGTGGGAGTGGACTTCGCCGGGGCAGACTAGGCTATAGGTCTTCCTCCGGATCCTCCGGGGGGTCCAGCGTCAAATCTCTATAGTCTGCCCACCGCTTCCATATCTTGAAATGTTTGCGAGGGCAACCCCGCGCCTCAAAGATTGGCCTCTCCAGGCCCATACAAAAATCTAAGCCAGCCTTCCACGCAGCCAGGGGGGGGGGCCTCACATCCTTCCATGCTCGGGCCATATCTCTTTTGGCTACCATCAGTCCCAGGAGGAGCAGGTGACGCTTATAGGCATTACCACCAACTCCTTCCAGGATGTGCAGCAGGCCCAGGCGGTGGGTACGGGGAAGGGTCCAGCTCAATACCTCCGACAGACAGCCCCATACACCCCTCCAAAAACCAGCTAGTTTTGAACACGACCACACCGTGTGGAGCAATGTACCAACTGCCGCCCCACATCTCAGACATTCCGGGGACTCAATCAGGCCCGCCTTCCACAGACGCTCTCGGGTATAGTAAGCCCTATGCAAAATTTTGAACTGTATGAGGCGAAACCGCATTGCTATAGCTGCCCCCCTCGGGGATTCTAACGCCTCCCGCCAGTCATCCTCATCCAGCGGCCCTACATCGGCCTCCCAGTGCGCCTTCAGCCGAAGAAGAGTGGAAGAGCAATGTACAACCATGGTCTGGTAAATGCGCGATACTTTTTTGTCTCCAAGGTCGCCCATGAACACCTTCGCCTCGATCGGGCTGAATTCCGGGAGCGAGTCAAGATTAGTGATACTGGGCGTCAATGCATGTCGGAGTTGTAAATAGCGATAAAATTGAGATTGGGGCATACCAAATTCAGCACTAAGAGCCTGGAAAGATTTGAGAGTCGTCCCGGACATCACATGACCGAGCTGCGATATCCCTATTGAGTCCCATCCATCGAAGCCTGATAGCTTAGAAAGTTCTGGCAGCAAACCGTTACGCCACAACGGCGTTTCCGCGGTCAGTCTACCCCACCAACCCATACGACGCAGGGCCTGCCGCCATATCCCAAATACAAGTTGAGTGACTTTCGGCAACGGCCGACGTAGCCGGGGCGAGTATAAGATAGTGTGGAGCGAGTTATCTCCCATCAACGCACGTTCCAGAGCGTACGCCGGATCTCCACCGTCCCCATACCACCATTCATTCAGAACAAGAAGATGGGCGGCTTGGTAGTATGACCGTATATCCGAGGTGGCCAGGCCCCCACAGTACGTGGACAGGAAACATGTGCGCAGCGCCACCCTGACGGCACCACCAGCCCAAAGGAAACGGCCCAGTACTGATTCAACCCGCCGGAACCACTGGGGCGGGATAGGATACGGATGGTTCTGTAGTTGGTAGAGTAGGCGCGGCAGTGCAACCATCTTAAAGATAGCCGACCTGCCAAAAATGGAGAGAGGCATTCTGGACCAAGTTGTAATATCTGCCTGGACCCGCTCCCAGACGGGCAAGAGGTTATGTTCCCAGGCCGCGTCCACCGAGTTCGAAAGGAATACCCCAAGGTATTTCAGGCCAGCAGTGGCCACCTGCAGTTCCGAAGCCCAGGGATCCGTCACCATATCTCCCTGTATCACCCATAGGGTAGATTTACGGACGTTGAGGTACAGACCCGACACCTCTCCGAAGAGTTGCATGACCTCTAGGACACGTGGGCCGGAGCGCTGTAGATCGGTTAGGAAGAAGAGGACATCGTCCGCGTATAGTGCAATTTTATCCGACAGTGTGGTATTCCACTCAAAGCCTCGTATCAACGCGTCTCTACGAACTCTGGCCGCTAGGGGTTCCATTGCTAAGGCAAAAAGATATGGGGAAAGAGGGCACCCCTGTCTTGTCCCTCGGCCAATGCGGAACTTCTCTGACACTGCCCCGGCGACTCGCACCGACGCCGTGATGTCCGTATAGAGTAGTTCGACATAGGAGCGAAAAACCGGGCCCAGGTTGAGCCACGACAATAATGTAAACAGGTACGTCCAGCTGACCGAATCAAAAGCCTTGTTGATATCAGCCAACAGCAGTGCCGCCTGGTCCCCCACGGCCCCAACAGCGCCTAGCGCCGCCTGTGCCCGTCTAATATTGTGTCGCGTTGCCCGGTGGGGCATGAAGCCCGCCTGATCAGCGTGAACTAGTTCTGTAATATACGGAGCCAGGCGGTTTGCCAGGGCCTTGGCCAGAATTTTTGCCTCTATGTTGATGAGGGAGATGGGTCTGTACGAGTCATGGCTGCCCGGGGGCCTACCAGGTTTCTGAAATACCACTATTTCGGCATGGCGCCAATCGGGAGGCAACGTGCTCCGCGTCCTCGCAACCTCAAGAACTCGGCGATAGTGTGGCCCTAGCTGTACGTGGAATTTTTTGAAAAATTCACACGGGTAGCCATTGGGTCCAGGAGCCTTACCCGCATTAAGCTGCCCCAGAGCGTCTCCCAGCTCCTCCGCTGTGAGGGGTGCATCTAGGAGCTCCTTGGTCTCGTCCGATACTTCTACTGGCGGTAAACCCGCGAAAAACTGGTCCAATGCACCCTCAGGCAATCGGTCACAAGAGGCGTATTGGGCTTCAAAGTACGAGGCGAAGCTAGCCGCCAACTCGCCAGGGTCAGTCAGGACCTCTCCGTTACCGTCCATGATGCCCGGCAGCACAAGGGGTTGAAAGTTGTGTTGGCACAAGCGGTGGAGCATGGAGCACGACTTGTCCCCCCACTGATACACCCTACTCCTGGTGGCCAGCCACGCCTGTCTGGCTTCATCCATCAAGAGGGACGCATACGATTGCTGTGCTTGTAAAAGCCGCCTGAGCCCGATCTCATCTCCACCCTCGCGGCTTTCTCTTTCTAGGGCCTCGACCCGCTCAGCCGCCACTGCAGTTTGTTCCCGGCGCCGCCTACGGGCCCCCGAGCACCACGCGATATCCACACCACGCACGGTTGGCTTCATTGCTTCCCATACCACTTCCACGTCCGCCCCCTCTATCAAGTTCTCCCGCCAGTAGTGGTCTATGGTTTCTCGCAAGTGTTTAGTATAGGCTGGCTGTAGCAGATGCCACGAGGACATCCTCCACCGGAATGGCTGCCGTGTCCGCATGAGGTCAATGTTAACTGAGACTGGGGAATGGTCGGAGAGGCCCCTCGGCAAAATGGCCGCGCTCAGTACCCTACTCAGGCATTCCCGGGGTAAAAACACACAGTCTATGCGCGAAAATGACCCATGTACCGCCGACATGTATGTATATTCACGGGTCGCAGGATGGAGATGTCGCCAAGCATCCACCCAGCCCAGCCCCTCACTCATTGCACGCAGTCTAGTGGGCGGAGGGGAGGGGGAAGGAGACTCAGCCATTTCCAGGCGCCTCCGGCGATCCAAGCACACATCCATCACGTCATTCCAGTCTCCCCCAATTACTGCCATTGGCCCAGATATATCTTCCCACACAGAGAACAGCCTCTCAGCCAGGGCCCACTGCAGGGGAGGGGGGGCATACACACACCCAAACACTATAGGTTCTGCGCCCACCTTGCCTTTCACAAACAAGTAGCGACCCTGCGGATCTATCCATTGTTTCTCATGAATATATGACATCCTACGGTGAATCAATATGGCCACTCCCCTGGATCCCCTATTAAACCCGGCATGGAAAACATGTTGGTAGCCAAACCTCTGCAGGCCCAGTGCCTTCGTGCCCATCATATGAGTTTCCTGGAGTAGTAATACATCTGCCGCCGCCCTCTTACCCCATCGCAAAACCGCCCCACGCTTGATTTTGTCCAGCAATCCCCTGACATTCCACGTGACCACTCGCATAGAGTCCTCAGTAGTCCGACGAATCGAATCAGCCATAGTCTATCGGAGTCCACCACATAAGCCCTCCGCTCCCGCGCCACCCACCACGCGCCACATGAGACATTATAGCAACACACACATGCACTGTACCATCCACCCCAAAGAACATCACCCACCCCCCTGCCCCACCGTCCCCAACAATCCCAAACCCCAACTCAGCGGCCACAACCCTGACCGCCCAACCCCCGCTACCCCCCACCCTATACCTCAAAGAACCATGAAGTATCTGTCGCGGTATGAGCAGTCCCGAGACCGAAACAGCGGGCTCAGGCCCACTCATACCAATGGATCCCAACATCCCAATAAGAAACATCGAACTCTCCCCCCTCCCCTCGGTGTCCCTCTCACAACGGGAGAGTGGCAGCCACCATTACGCAGTCCCCGAAACCCCCCCCCCCCCCACAGTCTCATCTAATCTCAGTAGACAGTAGTAGTACTGCCACAGGGCCGCGATACAGCCATCAATTTAGCAGGACTCAGGCGACCAGGTGCGTCCATCTGGGACTTGCAGTCGCAGTAACAGAGCACGGAGCCGAGGCCCCGAAGGCTTCAATGATCAGTGCTAGATTGTTCGGAGTCTTCGGTTCTAGCAGTGTGCTGCGTGCCGTCGGCCGAGGCCGCTCGCCTGCGTGATTTGGAACGTCTGGGTCGGCCATGTCTAGACGGTCGGTCTCGCTGCGGCCGAGGCGAGCCCCCAGGGGAGCCCGGATTGAGCCCTGGTTGCGGATTCGATCTGACCTGCACCGTTTCATCGGTCCACTTGAACACGTCTTCCGGCGTATCAAAGAATAGCGTCCGTGACTGGAATATCACTCTCAAGCGCGCTGGATACAGCAGGGAATACTGTAGCTTAAGGCCCCTCAACTTTGCCTTGGCTGCCATGAAGGAGTGACGCTGCTGCTGGACGATTTTGGTGTAGTCAGGGAAGATCAATATCTTCTGATTCTCACATAGGAGGGTTTCCTTATTTCTGGCTTCCCTCAAGATGGCGTCCCTGTCATGGTAGTTCAACAGCCGTGCGATCACCGCCCTAGGTCGCTCGCCCTCGGGTGGTTTCTGTGCCAGGGCACGGTGCGCCCTTTCAATGATGAAGCATGCAGACAGCGTCCCCGGGGGCATCCATGATTCTAACCACTGCGTAAGGAACTGTTCCATGCCACCCGTCCCACAGCTCTCCGGAAAGCCAAGGAAGCGGAGGTTGTTACGGCGCGCTCGCCCTTCTGCATCCTCCACACGGAGCGCCGTAATCCGCTGCGCCGATTCCATCGCCGCCATTCTCTTTTTAAGGTTGCTCACATCGTCCTCCACCACTGACACCCTGGATTCTGTCTCCGTTATCCGAGCCACTGCGTTCCTCAGGTCTTGGCGCAATAGTGTGACATCTGCGCCAACGGCCCCTATTTTGGCGTCCAGCGTGTCCCGCGACTGGGTTATGGCCGCCATAAGGGCCGCGTTATCCGGTCCTCCTCCAGGCGGGCCACCCCCCGACGGCACGGGGCCCCCACTAGGCCCGGTGAATTTGTCTATGGTGACCTGCTTAGCAGAGTTGTTACCCCCTCTGGTCATGATGGCAGCAGCAGTAGGGCCACTCGGCCGCCGTCGGCCCCTGGAAATCCTAGACAGGGCACTTCGGGCCGGCTTACTGATGGATGCAGCGCCGCGTGGATCTCAGTCCCTGCCCCACACCAGCCGCTAGTGACCGTGGCTCGCTGTGGCCAGTAGTGCTCGTCTAGTTGGAGCGTGGGCTCAATGCTGCACACGCCACAGCGAAGCCGTCCCTGCTGGTCCGTGGGCCCGGGGGGGGGGGGGGAAGGATAAGTGGGGCCCCCACTACTCACAGTAGCTGCTGGAATGCAGTGCAGTCGCTCCGGCACACTCGCCGCCGATAGGGCTCACCAGGGCACCCGTCTCCCCCGTGTGCTGCCGGCCCCAGACACCAGGCCGCGAAAATCGAGGTCCCGGCTGCACTCGGGCCACCAGGCCGCTCCCGCCGCTCCGGGCCGTCTTCAGCGTCCACGCCGCCCTAGGGCTCAGCCAGGCCCCGGAGGAGCAACCCGTCAGCAGTCTCTCTGTCCCAGGGCACACGGGGCGCCGCCGCCGACCCCCGGCCGCAGCCCGCCTTCCGTCAGCTCAATAATCGAGGCCCCGGCAGCGCCGCAGTCCACCAGGCCGCACCACGCACTCCGCCGCCCAGCGCCGCGCGGATGCGCAGGATCTCCACTGGACACACCGGGCGGTCACAGGCACTTCTGGTATCCGCAACCCCGTTTTGGCTGTGGGTCAAGGGCTCGGGGACCAGGATAAATCGTCGGATCAATGGCGGGCCGGCGGGAGCTCGATCAAGCTGCAACCGCCATCGCCGCTTGCGTAGCCACGCCCCAATAGTCGCTTTTTGATGCTTGATTCACTTCCCCATTGATTTGTACTTGCAAGTTATTTGCTTGGTTTTGTGTTGACGATGCTGGGGCTAGCAGAGGAGCTGCAAGGGAGGCCAACGTCGTCGGATATATTGCTGCATTGTTTGTGTTTGAAACTTACTAGTGCTCACATTAATCGTTGCTGGATTTGTTGAGCCTTGTGTCTAAAGAAACCTGAGCGGGATCCTGTGCGATTAAGTTCTGGTTCTTACTTGCTTCTTTCTTAAGATCCTCTATTAATGTAGTCATAACATTTGGGAGTTTTCCTAAGCTGTGCAGGATTGGGCTGCAGCTGCATGACTCTGGCTTGAAGTTTGTGCTGTCCTGTGCTCTGCGGATCAGAGTTCAGGTGATCCAGTTTTGAATCAATCCCAGAGATCAGGTTTGCAACGATTTGTAAAATATTGATCTGGGCGTCAAGCTTGTCTGCATGCATTATTGCTGCGCCGGTCATTGAAATGAGTGCCTCGTTAATCAGTGATAGATCTGTAATCACTGGGGGCTTCTCCCCCTTATCCATATGGCTACTCATTGATGATGATGGCTTGGCCATTTTATCTTGTTCCGGGGTGCCCCATCTCGACAGGTTCAGTGACTGATTTTGCAAGGCGGCCGATGATTCTGGGATTCCTCCTTCGTTGGGTACATGAGTGCTGTTAGGCACGTCGGGCAAGTGCACTCCGTTTGCCAAGGCTCTTCTTTCGTTTTCAGGATGTGCGCTAGTAGGTGCGTCGAATGTAAAAGCTCCATTTAAGGTCAAGCTCGGTTGAAAGTCTTCCGGATGTTGGTAGATTCTGGAGTGAGCGGACCTAGGTGCAGCCCTGTCTGATGTCTCTAGCTTGGGGGATTTTCCTGCCTGGAGCGTGGTTATTATTGGTGAAAGAAGTATGCCTAGTGCCCGGGTGGCTAAGGGGATTAGGATCTGCCTGTCCTCCAATGCTTTATTAGGCGATGGGCAGTTTGAAGTACTAAGGGATTCGGCTAAGCTTGTTACTTTGGGGCACAGAAAGCTTCTTATGTCTCTGCTCCCTGTAGTTTATTTAGCGCCAAACCGAAGCATGTGGGAAGTTGACTTAAGCGGGGTATGGATCATCCCCGATGGGGCTACAGAGGTTGGGGCTGGGGTCAATGTCAATACTGGAAGCATGATCGAAGGTACCGGGGACGTCGGCGTTGCTCCGGTGATTCCGGATTATCCTAAAAGTTCCCCGTCCCAGTGTCCCAGCCCTGAGTGCGAGCCCCCAGCTCCTTGGGGGTAGAAAAGCTTTGCCTTCCGTCTCCTAGCTGATCTATGGGGGCGGGGCTTTTCCTGTGATTGCATTAAGGTCGAGTTTCTGGTCCTCATTATTTGCCCAGATTAGTTGTCTTTCCCGGTTCGGCCAGGAGGCGTACCCGCTGCGGTGGTGGGGCGGCAGAGGTCAGTGTGTTCTTCTGCAGGGGGGGTGGCCTGCAGCCTTGGTGTGGCAGGTAAAGTTGTCCCTGCCCGCACCGCACGCCACTACTGTTCCTACTGCTGTGCAGCTCCTAGTTGGTCCTGCTTAATGATACACAAAACCGCAGCCTCTGGCCCAAAAACTACCCGGGGGGTTGAGGTTCTGGATTTACTGCATGTGCCCCCCCCAACCCGGGCCTGTGCCAAGCTCCGTACGTTGCCGCCTTGGCACTAACTCACCAGCTCGCAAGTCCTCCTGTCTCCCGGCTTTTGACTCCCGGCTCCTGACTCCTGGCTCACCCCGGGTTTCTCCGTTCGTAGCACCTCGTGATGGGGCTGATGGCGGGGGTGTGGTAAGGCAGGGCGTAGCACTGACCCCCCTCTCCTGCTGCAACGGTGTTGTTATCGCAGCGCTCACAGCCGCCTGCAGCTGCCACTCCTCACCCGCGGCGTGTGTGGTAAGGCAGGGCGCAGCGCTGACACCCCCCTCCTGATGCAGCGGTGTTGTTATCGCAGCGCTCAACTCAGCGCTCACACCCGCCTGCAGCTGCCACTCCTCACACTGCCAATAATAATAAAAATCCGTCCACTACCTGTGGAAAAGTCCGTTCGCGTCCCCTTACAAGTGGAAGGCGAAATTGCTGCCCTCCCCTGGCCACACGAGATAATTTTATGGCTCCCCCAGAAGGCAGCTTGCGGCTTGTAACTCCTGCCGCTCTGCAGGCAATTTCGCAGCGATTCGCAGAGCCGGAGAGGAGCACTGAGGGGGCCGAGCCCTGCCCCGCCCGACTTGGCCGCCTGCAACCGTGCCCTGCCCGAAGTCCGCAGCCGGGGGAAGCCCAAGTAGTTAGAGAAGGGCAGTGGCAGCGGCAGCAACAGTCAGCGGTAGTCAGCGGCGGCAGTCAGCGGCTCGCTCGCGTCTTCCTGCTTGCATCGCGTCTTCCTGCTCCTGCTTCGGTCTGGTGCTCGCTACAATCGGCACTGATTTAGGAACTGATCTAAGGTCTATTAGTTTGCATCATTTTGGAGAACCAGGCACACTAAGTCAAGCTCGACACCTCCGTTTCGAACACAGCCGCTAACACCTGTAGGCATCAAAGGGGTTAGTCCGCTTCGGAGCCGCCTCAAAGTGTACAAATGAGGACTGCTGTGTAAGAATATTCTTGTGCCTACAATTGGGGAAGTGGTTTAGATCCCCCCCCACCCCCCACCCCCCTTGCATCAACATATCAAGAACTTGAGTGTCATTTTGGGTGATGCTCTTTTCTTGCTATCCAAGAACCCTTGTATGGCTCAGACATAACTGCTCTCTACATGTTTCATAGTATCTTTCCAACCTCTTTTTAAACAGGAGCATGTTGCACAGAGACATATGGTCTCCTGGCGCACACGCCTGACTTTTGCAGTTTTCTATTTTGATGCAAGACTGTCAAAATCAATCTTGCGCTTCTTCTAGTGGTCATGAATATAAATACGCAACTTATGTGTTCTATTCGGGACTTTTTAACTTCACACAGATGCCCAACCTCATTGAAAGGTGAGTCCACCATGACCCCAAAGAGCTCTCTATCACTTTGAGCTCATCCTCCCCCAACAGATTGTGCAGCGGTTGAGACAACCCTAGAATGAAGCACGACTCCCAGGTTGGTGTGTGAAATTGGCCTTACATTCGTATTGAAGACCTGGCACATGAATTAACGCGAGTGATTCCCTGACCACAGCAAATTTCAAAGGAATCCCAACATCTTGCAAATAGAACCCCTTGTCCTCTTTTGTTGGCAGTTTTGGTTAAACTTTTGAAAGACTTTGGAGCTGTTAGTTTTCACATACATAGTTTCAGGGTATTATGTTGATGGGTGGAGGAACAAAAGCAGCCAATCCTTTCCTAGCGTGGCAATATATAAGTAATCAGGATCATGGTAATAATGTCCAGGATATTAGAGTGATAACAGGGGATATTCTTAGGCTGTTAAATCGCATGGGAAACAGTAGTTTATTGCCACTTTTCCTACCACAAGGGTGACGCACACTTGCAACCCATTTGTAATGGACCTACAAATGTTGGCCTGCAAAGCAGGAGGAATAGGACAGTTGATTAGTAAGTTAGGACAGATTACGACAGGGGTAGCATAAGGAGTGAAGAACTGATGCTAATAGCTAATTATTTATTCCTGATCAGGTTACTATTCAAATTATCACACAATGCAATGGGTATGTCTGTGATCTAGGATTTGCACAACACCCTGCCAAGGGCGTGTGGTTGTGGGTGGGTGTGGTTGTGTGTTGTGGTTGTGTGTTGTGGTTGTGTGTTGTGGTTGTGTGTGTGGTTGTGTGTGTGGTTGTGTGTGTGGTTGTGTGTGTGGTTGTGTGTGTGGTTGTGTGTGTGTGTTTGTGTGTGTGTGTGTTTGTGTGTGTGTGTTTGTGTGTGTGGTTGTGTGTGTGTGGTTGTGTGTGTGTGGTGATGTGTGTGTGTGGTTGTGTGTGTGTGGTGATGTGTGTGTGTGGTGATGTGTGTGTGTGGTGATGTGTGTGTGTGGTGATGTGTGTGTTTGTGTGTGTTTGTGTGTGGGGATGTGTGTGGTGATGTGTGTGTGGTGTTTGTGTGTGGTGATGTGTGTGTTTGTGTGTGGTGGTGTGTGTGTGTGTGGTGATGTGTGTGTGGTGATGTGTGTGTGTGGTGATGTGTGTGTGTGGTGATGTGTGTGTGTGGTGATGTGTGTGTGTGTGTGTGGTGATGTGTGTGTGTGTGTGTGGTGATGTGTGTGTGTGTGTGTGGTGATGTGTGTGTTTGTGTGTGGTGATGTGTGTGTTTGTGTGTGGGGATGTGTGTGGGGATGTGTGTGGGGATGTGTGTGGTGATGTGTGGTGGTGTGTGTTTGTGTGTGGTGGTGTGTGTTTGTGTGTGGTGGTGTGTGTTTGTGTGTGGTGATGTGTGTGTGTGGTGATGTGTGTGTGTGGTGATGTGTGTGTGTGGTGATGTGTGTGTGTGGTGATGTGTGTGTGGGGTGATGTGTGTGTGTGGTGATGTGTGTGTGTGGTGATGTGTGTGTGTGGTGATGTGTGTGTGTGGTGATGTGTGTGTGTGGTGTTTGTGTGTGGGGGGATGTGTGTGGTGATGTGTGTGTGGTGTTTGTGTGTGGTGGTGTGTGTTTGTGTGTGGTGATGTGTGTGTGTGTGGTGATGTGTGTGTGTGGTGATGTGTGTGTGTGGTGATGTGTGTGTGTGGTGATGTGTGTGTGGGGTGATGTGTGTGTGGGGTGATGTGTGTGTGTGGTGATGTGTGTGTGTGGTGATGTGTGTGTGTGGTGTTTGTGTGTGGGGGGATGTGTGTGGTGATGTGTGTGTGGTGTTTGTGTGTGGTGGTGTGTGTTTGTGTGTGGTGATGTGTGTGTGTGGTGATGTGTGTGTGTGGTGATGTGTGTGTTTGTGTGTGTTTGTGTGTGGGGATGTGTGTGGTGATGTGTGTGTGGTGTTTGTGTGTGGTGATGTGTGTGTTTGTGTGTGGTGGTGTGTGTGTGTGTGGTGATGTGTGTGTGGTGATGTGTGTGTGTGTGTGTGGTGATGTGTGTGTGTGGTGATGTGTGTGTGTGGTGATGTGTGTGTGTGTGGTGTGTGTGTGTGTGGTGATGTGTGTGTGTGTGTGTGGTGATGTGTGTGTGTGTGTGTGGTGATGTGTGTGTTTGTGTGTGGGGTGTGTGTGGTGATGTGTGTGTGGTGTTTGTGTGTGGTGGTGTGTGTTTGTGTGTGGTGGTGTGTGTTTGTGTGTGGTGATGTGTGTGTGTGGTGATGTGTGTGTGTGGTGATGTGTGTGTGTGGTGATGTGTGTGTGTGGTGATGTGTGTGTGTGGTGATGTGTGTGTGGGGTGATGTGTGTGTGGGGTGATGTGTGTGTGTGGTGATGTGTGTGTGTGGTGATGTGTGTGTGTGGTGTTTGTGTGTGGGGGGATGTGTGTGGTGATGTGTGTGTGGTGTTTGTGTGTGGTGGTGTGTGTTGTGTGTGGTGATGTGTGTGTGTGGTGATGTGTGTGTGTGGTGATGTGTGTGTGTGGTGATGTGTGTGTGTGGTGATGTGTGTGTGGGGTGATGTGTGTGTGTGGTGATGTGTGTGTGTGGTGATGTGTGTGTGTGGTGATGTGTGTGTGTGGTGATGTGTGTGGTGATGTGTGTGTGGTGTTTGTGTGTGGGGGGATGTGTGTGGTGATGTGTGTGTGGTGTTTGTGTGTGGTGGTGTGTGTTTGTGTGTGGTGATGTGTGTGTGTGGTGATGTGTGTGTGTGGTGATGTGTGTGTGTGGTGATGTGTGTGTGTGGTGATGTGTGTGTGTGGTGATGTGTGTGTGGGGTGATGTGTGTGTGTGGTGATGTGTGTGTGTGGTGATGTGTGTGTGTGGTGATGTGTGTGTGTGGTGATGTGTGTGGTGATGTGTGTGTGTGGTGATGTGTGTGTGTGGTGATGTGTGTGTTTGTGTGTGTTTGTGTGTGTTTGTGTGTGGGGATGTGTGTGGTGATGTGTGTGTGGTGTTTGTGTGTGGTGATGTGTGTGTTTGTGTGTGGTGGTGTGTGTGTGGTGATGTGTGTGTGGTGATGTGTGTGTGTGGTGATGTGTGTGTGTGGTGATGTGTGTGTGTGGTGATGTGTGTGTGTGGTGATGTGTGTGTGTGTGTGAGGTACCAGAATCGATTCCTGATCACGTAGTATTGATAATCGATATGTTAGGATTAGCATGGTGTCACTAAACTCACACTGTAGACATGCATAATTAGTATTTACGGTATTTACTTTCACTTAGCTTCATGCCACGTTACGCTATATGAATACCATACTATGGCCTTCTTTAATATCGTACATGCACAGGCCTTATTCTCCCTTAGCTCTAAAAGCCCTGCTCCTGGGAAAGAAACCAACTGTTGCAGAAACTGCTGTTTCAGCTCGGTAGGCTCGGCAAGGTCGTAGTTAGCCGAGGAAGGGCCGATAAGCACATTCCGGGAGGGGTGCAGGGTGGTTTGTCTCTGAGAAGACAGAAGGGAGTCACCCGTCTGACCTTGCTGCCTGAGCGAAATCAGGAGCTCTTTGTGTGCCTTATATGGGTTTTCCTATTACTGTACTAGCTTGTACCAATTTGTATTTTTCCATGTTAGGCCATGCCGGTGCCAACGCAATTGTATATATGTGATGTGCTGACAATGTGCCAGCAGTCTTCTTGGCGGACCTTTTGGGTTAGGTCGCAAGGAGCTCCTCTGGCAGAGTTTTGTGTTTGTCTAATAAACGCTTGAACCTTCTACACTGCCGACCGACTGCTTATTGGTAATGGTAAGGGGATTTGGTAATGTAATGATTATTGTTGGGAGGGGATCATATAATTTTCGGTACTTCAGTTGGCGACTCCGCCGGGACTCCGCGTTGGGGTCGTCCCTGTGTAGCCACAGGCGACATCGAAAGGGGTCCTCTTGATCGGGAGAGTTGCAGACCAGACACATAAGAAATTGGGGTTTTGCTCTGCCCTCCCGGTCCGGAGGGCTTCAGCTGCTAGTAACCCCACGCCGGAGTCCTTCGGGTGCAACCCGAGAACCTGCAGCGCTGATACTGGGCAAACGTCGGCAGTGAAGAACGTTCCGGCAAACCTGCGTGCACCAGGTGAGTGTTGTGTCTCGTTATATGTTGAATTGCATATGCAGATTTAAATAGCGGGATTTAAGCATTTGGTGGCCCATGGTCACGGAGGAACTCTGACTTTGCATTAGTTGTCACAGAGAGGATCTGGTCGGAGGTTCGACGGGGGCAGTGTGGAACTGCACGTGCGAACGCTCTGGGTACACTAAAGATAAGGATTATACGCCTAGGGGAACTGCGGTTCCTGCTCGGCCGGACTGTTCTCGGGAAAGCCGATGGTTGAGATTGGGTAGCACCCGGACAAATCTGGAGCGGCGCTGAAACGCGGGCTTAGCCAGAACAGTTCGGGAGGTGAACCATGAATGCTGTCGGATGGCCTGTAGACCGGTCTGTGGTTTAAAACCTGTGTAACTATCTTTAGGCAGTCTGAGGACGAGACTGTTGTTGGACGTGTTTTTGCAGCCTTTTGAATAAATTAGCAGAAGAGTTCTCCACAAGTGGGAGCCGACGGGCTCCACTTTTTGATTGCAATTGCTGGAATTTCTATGTTACGTTTTACGTTTGTCTGATGTATAAGGAAAATACGGATGTGAGGATGATGGGTGTCATGGCCATGAGAATGAAAGTACAAGGATAACGTGATATTTAAGTTCGTTGAATTTGTACTAACGGAGAAATTCCTTTTCAGCCAGAAACGAGATAATACGATATGCCGTGCCTTAGCAAATTGTGTTTTGGTTGTGTCCGTAGCGACGAGGGGAGGTTAGACGAGAGTCAGCCGAACCCACCAGAAGGGACACCTAGCCACTTTATGTATTGTAAGCATGGTATTGGCCCCCTCATCTTTAACTCTTTGTGGCATAAATACACTAAGGACAATATAGAATTGCAATGGCCAAAAACCGGGTCTTTCGATGAACAAAAACTGGCATATTTACAAGAACGTCTTTTTATTAAACGCAGCCGGCAGTCGATGTTCGACACCCTTAACAAATGGCAGAAAGAAGCAAAGAGACGACGCATTCGATCTGAAAAATTAATGAAGATAGAGCAGGGACAGACTATTACCCAGAAGGCTATCGCATATGATAAAAATAAGGTAGAACAAAATATTGAAATTGCAGACAGGCGGTTTAAACTTCAGGTAGACCAATGTTATGTAGCCAGAGAAGGGGCGGAAGATGAGATTGAGGAATTGTTAAATGCAAGGCCTCCCCCACCATATGCCCCGGAGCGTATATACCCTGCAATACCTGTCCAGCCAGAAGTTAGACCACGGGCATCTGCGCCCGAGGAACGGGGCTCCGTTACCCATGAACAAGATAACGGTGTTTCCTCTCCTCAAGGTGGGGCCTTGGTTACGCTTGTCCCCGAGTCTACACAACTGATCACATCCCCTCAGACGCACTTGAGTCTCCCTATGCCGGAGATATCCTCCCCCCGAGTTTGTATTACACCCAAGGGGTTTGACCCGACCCCGAGGGGAGCTGTAGGGGGCCTAGATAGCAAGCGTTTGTTCACTAGAGCATCTGTAGAATATGGCGAAAAAGAAGCATTAGGAGACCAGGCTATCAAGTGGGTACGGAATGAAGTATATACCCTGATTGACATATGGAGTACTGTGAAGGATTTAGAACCGGTCATGCAACAACATGTGCTATACGAGATGTCCAATTCGCTCATTGGGTCTTGGGAAATAAACTTTAGGGACGGGACAGCCCCCCAGATCCTGTATACTATCAGAGATTGGGCCCATAAATTTAGCCTAACACCGGAAGAAGTATTTAAGAATGTAGACACTTTGGTACAATATCGCGACAGATTATTCTTGAAAAGTCCACAGTGGACTACGCAACACCCTATGCGAGAAGTACACCCAATCTATCATCCCGAAATCCCCGAACAACGAGATGGTAATCAGGCGATCATACGACAAGGGGTGGCGGCTCGGTTCCAGGAACAGTGGGTTTATACCCCATGGAAAAGAAGTGAAGTACTGGCGTTGAAATCTCAGCTGCCAGATCCCCGAAAGAATCCTACTGCGTACTACAAAGAATTGACCGAAGCAGCTGCGTCCGCTGTAATGACTTTAGCCGATGTTGAATTGTTCTTCGGACTACTAGTACCGGTTGATATATGGCGACAGGTGCACGATTCTAATCATGCTGAATTTGGTGGCACGTGGGAGGAGTTAAGGGGCTGGGACCAGGATCGCAAACCAGGGGACAAACCAAGAGTGGAAATAACTTCTCTTCCAGCGAAAATAATAACTTTTATGCATACTCTGATCCCACCCCGAAAAGTCGATTGGGATAAACTGTCCGCCTGTAGACAAAAGAAGGACGAAAGTGTGTCCGACTTCTTTACCAGGTTCGAAGAGGTTTTTATTGATTTTAGTGGGCAAGATTTGGCCACAGAAGGGGGCACAAGGTTGTTCGTTAACAGGTTCGTTACGAACCTGGCTCCGGAAATTTCAGCACGACTGGAGGCGGCAGAGAGTACCTGGACTACCTCTTCCCCGTCTGTAATCCTCAGCATGGCCCAGTACTACGAGCATAGAGAAAATGAAAATAAGGATAAGGTGGATAAAAAGGTTAAGGATCTGAAGACTCGAGTACTGTTACAGCAAGTGGTTCGAGGGCAAGGAGGAGGTAGAGGTGGTCGGGGCCCAATGACGAGAGGGGCGGGGACAGGAAGGGGTTCAGGAGGAGCCCCGTCAATCGGCATCAACCAGTGTTCCTATTGTAAAGAGGAGGGACACTGGAAGGCTCAGTGTCCATACTTGGCCGCCCAGAACGCAGCGATTCGCGGACGAGGTAGAGGACGAGGGGGCCCCGACCGAGGTGATATGCATAGAGACGAGCACAGAGACGTTCAACAAGACAGGTCAGAAAGGAATCATTTTGATAACCCCCAACGCAGACAATACTACCATGGTGACTATGCCGAAGGGAATGATGATGAATATGCCCCAGCATAGGATAGCCAGGGACAGAGGGGGGGCCATGTGTCAATTCCGGTCAATCAGAGGGGACCCTACATCAGAGGGGAAGTGTTGGGGACATCTGAAAATTTTCTAATTGACACAGGAGCAATGAACAGTTCCGTTGCTCGATCATTGGTTCCAGGGGCAGCTCTGTCCGGGCAAAACAATGTTTCGGTGGGTTTTTCCGGAGTCCCCGTTGTAAGCCCCATCTCTAAACCTATCCCCTTTACGATTGGTCCAGCCACTATGGACACTCCTTTCTTATTGACATCGAATTGTGGAGAGAATCTGTTGGGATTGGATATGCTGAAAAGATTGAATGCTACTATACATTGTTCTGCGGATGGGGTCTATTTAACTATACGTCCCTCTGTAACACCTGTTAAACAATGTTTTACGAAAAATGAACGACTCCCACCGGAGTTCGATGGCGTCCCAACCTCCCTTTGGGCGATAGGGGACGCAGATGTGGGTGAACTGGACATACCCCCAGTTCACATCACGTTGAAGCAAGGCGCTAAACTACCACGCATCCCACAGTACAAAATAGCACCGGCGGGGGAACGGGCTTTATTGCACATCATCCAGGAACTGATTGACAAAGGGGTTGTAGAAGAAACAAACGCCAATATTTGCAATAGCCCGATCCTCCCGATTTTGAAGAGGAACCATGACCAAGGGGAGATGGGTGCTGCCTATCGTTTTGTGATTGATTTGCGAGCCGTTAACAAAATTGTGGTGCCACAGTATCCTGTGGTGACCGATATCACTACCATTCTCACCATGATCCCTCCGACTGCACAGTACTTTTCGGTCATTGACCTGAAAAATGCTTTCTTCAGCATTCCTATCCACCCTGATAGCAGACAGATCTTCGGATTTTCAATATCCGGACGCAGTTTCCGCTTCTGTCGCGCTCCTCAAGGCTACACTGAAAGTCCGAGTATATATAGCCAGGCTCTGAAGGCTCTGTTGGATGACTTAGAATTGCCGGATGGCAATGTCCTCTTGCAATATGTAGATGACTTACTCATTGCATCTGACACAGAGGATGGATGTAAAAAAGCTACGGTTAAATTGTTGCACCATTTGGCTGTCAAGGGGAACAAGGTATCCTTATCTAAATTTCAGTATTGTCGAAAGGAGGTGACCTACTTAGGTCATCTCTTATCGAAGGAGGGTAGACGACTAACACCTGAACGTATTGCTACCATTTCTAACATGTCTGTACCTTGCACGCAGCGTGAAGTCCGCGCTTTTCTTGGCATCACATCTTACTGTCGCCAATGGATACCTAATTTTTCACTTCTGGCTAAACCTTTGTTGCATTTGACTACCAAAGATGTGCATGAACCCCTACCCTGGACGGATGAATGTCAGCTCTCTTTTGACTCTCTAAAAACTGCTTTATGCTCTGCCCCTGTTCTGGGTACTCCAGATTATCGTAAACCTTTTGTACTATATGTACACGAGGTCGACGGTTGTTCATTATCTGTTTTAACGCAGGCCTTTGGAGGTAAGCAAAGACCGTGCGCCTATTTATCAGCAACATTGGATAATGTTGCAAGAGCACTTCCTAGCTGTCTGAGGGCTACGGCTGCAGTAGCAGTGGCCATCCGACAATCAGAAGGACTCGTTTTAAATTCCAATTTGACTGTAATGGTGCCGCATGCAGTAGACACCTTGCTAAATAAAACAAAAACGCAGCATCTTACGAGTGCACGCCTTACTGGGTATGAGCTGACCTTATTTGCACCACATATTACGATTACTCGATGTGCAACACTGAACCCAGCCACATTGTTACCACTCCATACGAGTGAACAGGACACTAATTTACATGATTGCATATATCGCACAGAGGAAGAGACCAAGGGTAGAATTGACCTCACAGACACACCCTTAGATCAACCCCAGGGAGAGCTATATGTGGATGGTTCCTGTTTCAAACTAACAGATGGCACAACGACAGCTGCATATGCGATCACGACCCTGAAAACAGTTGTTGAAACACTTAGACTACCCCACCGATCAGCCCAAGCCGCTGAACTTATGGCCTTGTTATGAGCCTGTGAGCTGAGTGAGGGACTAGAGGTCAACATTTACACGGACAGCCAATACGCCTTTGGCGTAGCCCATAGTTTTGGGCGACTGTGGAAAGAAAGGGGCTTCCTTACTTCACACGGTCAGAGAATACAGAATGGGCAGCTGGTTTTGAGGTTGTTGGATGCTCTCACTCTCCCCAAGAAAGTGGCTATTATCAAATGCAGTGCTCACAAAGTGATTGTGGATGAGGTAGGAGAAGGCAATGCTTTTGCAGACCAGGTGGCCAAGCAGACAGCACAATCGCTGATGTCACCCATGTACGTCCATTCCTCTACTAGATGGGTGGGGGGAGACTGTGGATTATTTGATAATACTATGGAAAGTGTGAGAATACTACAGAAGGAAGCCACCTCAGCGGAACTAGAGAAATGGGAACAAGAGATAGGGAGATTGGATGAAAATAATTGTTGGATCGACTTGACTGAAAAGCAAAGATGGCTACTGCCCAATGCATTAGTACAGGCTGTGGTAACAATGGCACACGGACCAGCACACATAGGAGCAAAAGGTATCTGTGGGATCTTAGATCCAGTTTGGAATAATCCGAATATCCAACGGACGGCTGTCCGTTTGGTCCAATATTGCATGGTCTGCTTGCAGCATAATCCAGGAAAAGGAGAAACTGTTTTGGCCGGGAATTTCGCACAACCTGCATTGCCTTTTGAAGTGCTCCAAATGGATTATATTCATATGGACCGCGTCAATAATCTCAAATATGTACTGGTTGTAGTCTGTGCATTTAGCAAATGGGTTGAGGCATACCCTACTAAGGAGAACACAGCATTGGCAACTGCAAAAGCTCTCCTGAAAGAGTTTGTGCCTCGCTTCGGATTGCCTCGCTTGATCTGGTCGGACAACGGGCAACATTTCCATGGGGCCCTTGTGCGGCATATCTGCGAGGGCTTACACATACAACAAAAATTCCATGCTGCCCGACACCCCCAATCAGCAGGGCTCGTGGAGAAGTACAATGGCATTCTAAAATTGAAAATGGCAAAAATAAAGGAGAGTACGGGGTTGAACTGGCCTGACACTTTACCTCTAGCCCTTATGTCTTTACGTGTCACCCCGCACTCACGTTCGGGTCTCTCTCCATATGAGATACTGTTTGGGAGACCTGCTAACGTGTGGGGGGTACCTCGACCTCGTTCTTTTGCAGATATTGAATATCCTATGTTGATTGATTACCTGTATGCTTTGACTAAAGACCTTCGTTCTGTTCATCAGCAGGTAGCTTCTGTACTGCAGCCACTGCCAGAGGGCCCCGGTCATCGTTTACAGCCCGGCCAGTGGGTCCTGGTCAAAAAGTTCGAGCGGGACACCAGCTTGGCTCCTAGATGGTCTGAGCCACGGCAGATTTTGTTGGCCACCCGGACGGCGGTTAAAGTGGATGGCCGCAAACATTGGATACATGTTTCGCATCTGAAACGGCTACCACTTCCACTCCCTGGTGAGCGGTCACGTCCAGGGGAAATTCTAACACAGGAAACTGAAAGAGCTGATGCATTTGTGCCCTTTTCTGACGCCTGCGAGATTGAGCGGAGGCTACAGGAAGGATCGGCGAGATCAGATGACTTGGTCTCCACTGAAGTTGCAAGTGAGCGTGCAATAGCGTTGAATTCTGTTTCAAGTACCCCAGACGACCAAACATCACCAGTACGGAAAGCCCCGGGTGTGCTCTTTTCTGACCCTGAAGTGTTGGGTCGTGAGCGATACAATCTTCGGCCCAGAAGGCCGACACACGGCGCCTCAGACCACATTGTCAGGAGATAGGGAAGGACTTCATTGCATAAGATAGGGTTTGCTAGACTACCGGTCTGAGCGCTGAGCAAGACACTGGACTGAACTCGTTGAGAGCTGGAACTTTTCAATCATTGTGCTCTGTTCAGAAAGAAGATTCTGTTCAAACGGATATGGCTTCTACCTTGGAATAGGGATACGAGTCTGCCTGTGAGACTCTGACGGACGCAGGAACGAAGAAACCCTCTGGCAGGTCGGACTGCTAGGCCTATTTCTGGACTTTTAGCTAGCAATGTACCCTTTTGGTCGTGTAATCCTAGAAGAAGAGTTTCCTATCGCGCCTAGACGCATACCTTTTTATGAGCCAATGTTTTCCACATGGACCACAAAGGTCAAAATAGCTTTTGTTGTAACTATAACTGTTATAGTAGCTGTGTTCATGAGTCTGTTTGTATACCTAGAACATAAATACCCATTACAAAGGTTTTTGCCCACTACTGCCGCACCTCCCGAACATTTCCTGTTTACCCTAGCGCCCCACAAAGAAAGGCATCGCCAAAAATATGCTAAAAATGTATTCATAGAAATGTTGCATCAGACGCACAATGTTACTAATGCCACGGATTGTTGGGTTTGTGGACTCCTGCCTACTGTAGTGCGCAATCATGATCTATTTCTCTCCCGCCCTCTGTCTTATCTAGGTAGTTGTGAAGCATGGTACAAACTGTTTCTGGCGATATACCGGCATGGGAGTGAGCATTTCAGGGATCTAGATGTCAATGAGCATAATATTATTCTTGATTATGTTCGAACACACTATGCTTATAATAGAACAGGACATGGGGATAAGGTGATAATTGACCCACAAGGTTGTATACAGCTGTACTTAGCGGCAATGAACAAAACTTGGTTACAAGATGAACTGCATGATTTTAAAGACTTTAATGCCACTCAATACTTTCAGATTTTCATCGAACGAAATGTTACCAGAGACCGCACTGTCCCCATCCCTATTTTGAATGTTTCTGCAGGATTTTGTGTGCAAGGGATAGGTAAGGTACAAATGGGGAATAGCATCTGCAATTATACCTATCGACTGCGAAAACGTATTAGCCCTCCTTTGATTACTCCCCACAATGTGTACTTCGTGTGTGGGGAACATGCATACACTTGGCTACCACGAAACTGGGGGGGACGCTGTTATCTGTCCTTTCTGTTTCCCCCTGTTTATGTGGCTCCCTCCAACTATCATAAAACGCATCAGTTATACCCGATGCGGTCGTATCATGGGAATACAGCCGCTCCAATCACAAGCACACCGATAGCAAGCTTCACCGAGGTGACCTCGAGCCATTCCCGTAGTACACTCTTACACAGAGCACGTAGACAGCTCGATATGACTGAAGTTGATCAGACAGATACTTCATTGCAGCAATTTACGGATTTCAGCAAGGGTCTAGTACCCTTTTGGGGGCCTATTTTCAATAGTAGGGAAATTAGGAGACTGTCTAGAATAGTGGAGAATGTCATTAATATCACTACTGATATTTTAACAAACCTAACGGTGGAAATTCAGGCTACTCGCCTTGTAGCGCTTCAAAATCGAATGGTTCTAGACGTTATCTTAGCTGATCGGGGTGGGGCATGCCGCGTCATCGGCAGTTCTTGTTGTGTATATATTCCTGACTCCGCCCCCTCCGTCCATCTAGCCATCCAGAAACTGCATCGCATTGCCTCCGAAATGCATGTTGACAATGGGTCTTGGTCATTGTCAGGTTGGTTTTGGGGACTTCTGGCCACATGGGGATGGAAGATAGAGCTGCTGCCATCATTTTTACGTGCTGTGTCTTGATGCACTGTGGTCCAGCCTGCTGTTCTTACTGTGCTTCCCGTATCACCACTCTGTGTGTCCCATCCCCTATCGCTGTTAAAGCCCAAATGCTGCAGAAAGAGGTACATGATATGATGGTCATCGATGAAGAAATATTCGAGGAGTAGATGTCTGTTGTCATTTAGCGCCACCACGCTAAAAGGAGGGTTTGAGGTACCAGAATCGATTCCTGATCACGTAGTATTGATAATCGATATGTTAGGATTAGCATGGTGTCACTAAACTCACACTGTAGACATGCATAATTAGTATTTACGGTATTTACTTTCACTTAGCTTCATGCCACGTTACGCTATATGAATACCATACTATGGCCTTCTTTAATATCGTACATGCACAGGCCTTATTCTCCCTTAGCTCTAAAAGCCCTGCTCCTGGGAAAGAAACCAACTGTTGCAGAAACTGCTGTTTCAGCTCGGTAGGCTCGGCAAGGTCGTAGTTAGCCGAGGAAGGGCCGATAAGCACATTCCGGGAGGGGTGCAGGGTGGTTTGTCTCTGAGAAGACAGAAGGGAGTCACCCGTCTGACCTTGCTGCCTGAGCGAAATCAGGAGCTCTTTGTGTGCCTTATATGGGTTTTCCTATTACTGTACTAGCTTGTACCAATTTGTATTTTTCCATGTTAGGCCATGCCGGTGCCAACGCAATTGTATATATGTGATGTGCTGACAATGTGCCAGCAGTCTTCTTGGCGGACCTTTTGGGTTAGGTCGCAAGGAGCTCCTCTGGCAGAGTTTTGTGTTTGTCTAATAAACGCTTGAACCTTCTACACTGCCGACCGACTGCTTATTGGTAATGGTAAGGGGATTTGGTAATGTAATGATTATTGTTGGGAGGGGATCATATAATTTTCGGTACTTCATGTGTGTGGGGATGTGTGTGGTGATGTGTGTGTGGTGTTTGTGTGTGGTGGTGTGTTTGTGTGTGGTGATGTGTGTGTGTGTGGTGATGTGTGTGTGTGTGGTGATGTGTGTGTGTGTGGTGATGTGTGTGTGTGGGGATGTGTGTGGTGATGTGTGTGTGGTGTTTGTGTGTGGTGGTGTGTGTTTGTGTGTGGTGATGTGTGTGGTGGTGTGTGTTTGTGTGTGGTGATGTGTGTGTGTGGTGATGTGTGTGTGTGGTGATGTGTGTGTGTGGTGATGTGTGTGTGTGGTGATGTGTGTGTGGGGTGATGTGTGTGTGTGGTGATGTGTGTGTGTGGTGATGTGTGTGTGTGGTGATGTGTGTGTGTGGTGATGTGTGTGTGGGGGATGTGTGTGGTGATGTGTGTGTGGTGTTTGTGTGTGGTGGTGTGTGTTTGTGTGTGGTGATGTGTGTGTGTGGTGATGTGTGTGTGTGGTGATGTGTGTGTGTGGTGATGTGTGTGTGTGGTGATGTGTGTGTGTGGTGATGTGTGTGTGTGGTGATGTGTGTGTGTGGTGATGTGTGTGTGTGGTGATGTGTGTGTGTGGTGATGTGTGTGTGGGGTGATGTGTGTGTGGGGTGATGTGTGTGTGGGGTGATGTGTGTGTGGGGTGATGTGTGTGTGGGGTGATGTGTGTGTGTGGTGATGTGTGTGGTGATGTGTGTGTGGTGTTTGTGTGTGGGGGGATGTGTGTGGTGATGTGTGTGTGGTGTTTGTGTGTGGTGGTGTGTGTTTGTGTGTGGTGATGTGTGTGTGTGGTGATGTGTGTGTGTGGTGATGTGTGTGTGTGGTGATGTGTGTGTGTGGTGATGTGTGTGTGTGGTGATGTGTGTGTGTGGTGATGTGTGTGTGTGGTGGTGTGTGTGTGGTGATGTGTGTGTGTGGTGATGTGTGTGTGGGGTGATGTGTGTGTGTGGTGATGTGTGTGTGTGGTGATGTGTGTGTGTGGTGATGTGTGTGTGTGGTGATGTGTGTGGTGATGTGTGTGTGGTGTTTGTGTGTGGTGATGTGTGTGTGGTGTTTGTGTGTGGTGGTGTGTGTTTGTGTGTGGTGGTGTGTGTTTGTGTGTGGTGATGTGTGTGTGTGGTGATGTGTGTGTGGTGATGTGTGTGTGTGGTGATGTGTGTGTGTGGTGATGTGTGTGTGTGGTGATGTGTGTGTGTGGGGTGATGTGTGTGTGGGGTGATGTGTGTGTGTGGTGATGTGTGTGTGTGGTGATGTGTGTGTGTGGTGATGTGTGTGTGTGGTGATGTGTGTGTGTGGTGATGTGTGTGTGTGGTGATGTGTGTGTGTGTGTGGTGATGTGTGTGTGTGTGTGTGGTGATGTGTGTGTGTGTGTGTGGTGATGTGTGTGTGTGTGTGTGTGGTGATGTGTGTGTGTGTGTGGTGATGTGTGTGTGTGTGTGTGTGGTGATGTGGTGTGTGTGTGTGTGTGTGGTGATGTGTGTGTGTGTGTGTGTGTGGTGATGTGTGTGTGTGTGTGTGGTGATGTGTGTGTGTGTGGTGATGTGTGTGTGTGTGTGTGTGGTGATGTGTGTGTGTGTGTGTGTGGTGATGTGTGTGTGTGTGGTGATGTGTGTGTGTGTGGTGATGTGTGTGTGTGTGGTGATGTGTGTGTGTGTGTGGTGATGTGTGTGTGTGTGTGTGTGGTGATGTGTGTGTGTGTGTGGTGATGTGTGTGTGTGTGTGGTGATGTGTGTGTGTGTGTGTGTGGTGCTGTGTGTGTGTGTGTGTGTGGTGATGTGTGTGTGTGTGGTGATGTGTGTGTGTGTGTGTGTGGTGATGTGTGTGTGTGTGTGTGTGTGTGTGTGGTGATGTGTGTGTGTGTGTGTGTGTGGTGATGTGTGTGTGTGTGGTGATGTGTGTGTGTGGTGATGTGTGTGTGTGGTGATGTGTGTGTGTGGTGATGTGTGTGTGTGGTGATGTGTGTGTGTGTGTGGTGATGTGTGTGTGTGTGTGTGGTGATGTGTGTGTGTGTGTGTGGTGATGTGTGTGTGTGTGTGTGGTGATGTGTGTGTGTGTGTGTGTGGTGATGTGTGTGTGTGTGTGTGTGTGTGTGTGGTGATGTGTGTGTGTGTGTGTGGTGATGTGTGTGTGTGTGGTGATGTGTGTGTGTGTGTGGTGATGTGTGTGTGTGTGTGTGTGTGGTGATGTGTGTGTGTGTGGTGATGTGTGTGTGTGGTGATGTGTGTGTGTGTGGTGATGTGTGTGTGTGTGTGGTGATGTGTGTGTGTGTGTGTGTGGTGATGTGTGTGTGTGTGTGGTGATGTGTGTGTGTGTGTGGTGATGTGTGTGTGTGTGTGTGTGGTGATGTGTGTGTGTGTGTGTGTGGTGATGTGTGTGTGTGTGTGTGTGGTGATGTGTGTGTGTGTGGTGATGTGTGTGTGTGTGTGTGTGGTGATGTGTGTGTGTGTGTGTGTGTGTGTGTGGTGATGTGTGTGTGTGTGTGTGTGTGGTGATGTGTGTGTGTGGTGATGTGTGTGTGTGGTGATGTGTGTGTGTGGTGATGTGTGTGTGTGGTGATGTGTGTGTGTGTGTGGTGATGTGTGTGTGTGTGTGGTGATGTGTGTGTGTGTGGTGATGTGTGTGTGTGTGTGTGGTGATGTGTGTGTGTGTGGTGATGTGTGTGTGTGTGGTGATGTGTGTGTGTGGTGATGTGTGTGTGTGGTGATGTGTGTGTGTGGTGATGTGTGTGTGTGTGGTGATGTGTGTGTGTGTGGTGATGTGTGTGTGTGGCGATGTGTGTGTGGTGGTGTGTGTGTGTGGTGATGTGTGTGTGTGGTGATGTGTGTGTGGTGATGTGTGTGTGTGGTGATGTGTGTGTGTGTGTGGTGATGTGTGTGTGTGTGTGGTGATGTGTGTGTGTGTGGTGATGTGTGTGTGTGTGTGGTGATGTGTGTGTGGTGATGTGTGTGTGTGTGTGGTGATGTGTGTGTGTGTGGTGATGTGTGTGTGTGGTGATGTGTGTGTGTGGTGATGTGTGTGTGTGGTGATGTGTGTGTGTGGTGATGTGTGTGTGTGGTGATGTGTGTGTGTGTGGTGATGTGTGTGTGTGGTGATGTGTGTGTGTGGTGATGTGTGTGTGGTGATGTGTGTGTGGTGATGTGTGTGTGGTGATGTGTGTGTGGTGATGTGTGTGTGTGGTGATGTGTGTGTGTGTGTGTGGTGATGTGTGTGTGTGGTGATGTGTGTGTGTGTGGTGATGTGTGTGTGTGTGGTGATGTGTGTGTGTGGCGATGTGTGTGTGGTGGTGTGTGTGTGGTGATGTGTGTGTGTGGTGATGTGTGTGTGTGTGTGGTGATGTGTGTGTGTGTGTGGTGATGTGTGTGTGTGTGTGGTGATGTGTGTGTGTGTGTGGTGATGTGTGTGTGTGTGTGGTGATGTGTGTGTGTGTGTGGTGATGTGTGTGTGTGTGGTGATGTGTGTGTGTGTGTGGTGATGTGTGTGTGTGTGTGTGGTGATGTGTGTGTGTGGTGATGTGTGTGTGTGTGGTGATGTGTGTGTGTGTGGTGATGTGTGTGTGTGGTGATGTGTGTGTGTGGTGATGTGTGTGTGTGGTGATGTGTGTGTGTGGTGATGTGTGTGTGTGGTGATGTGTGTGTGTGTGGTGATGTGTGTGTGTGTGGTGATGTGTGTGTGTGTGTGGTGATGTGTGTGTGTGGTGATGTGTGTGTGTGGTGATGTGTGTGTGTGGTGATGTGGTTGTGTGGTGATGTGGTTGTGTGGTGATGTGGTTGTGTGGTGATGTGGTTGTGTGTTCGTGTGTTCGTGTGGTTGTGTGGCTGTGTGTTCGTGTGGTTGTGTGTTCGTGTGGTTGTGTGTTCGTGTGTGTGCGCGTGGTTGTATGTGTGTGTGTGCGCGTGGTTATATGTATGTGTGTGTGCAGTTAGAGAAGGATGTAGTGGAAGAGAGTAGCAGATCAGCACAACAGAAGAGAACAGGAAGTTAAAGAAGGAGGCGGAGGAAGAGAGCAGCAGATCAGCACAGGAGAAGAGAACAGGGAGTTAAAGGAGGCCGCGGGTGGAAGAGAGCAGCAGATCAGCACAGGAGAAGAGAACAGGGAGTTAAAGAAGGAGGCGGGTGGAAGAGAGCAGCAGATCAGCAGACGTCAACAGGGAGTTAAAGAAAGAGGCGTGTGGAAGAGAGCAGCAGATCAGCACAGGAGAAGAGAACAGGGAGTTAAAGAAGGAGGCGGGTGGAAGAACAGTAGATGGGCACAGGAGAAGAAAACCAGGAGTTACAGAAGGAGGCGGTGGAAAAGAACAGCAGATCAGTACAGGAGAAGAGAACAGGGAGTTAGAGAAGGAGGCGGATGAAAGAGAGCAAAAAGATCATCACAGGAGAAGGCAACAAGGAGTTAGAGAATGAGGCGGGTGGAAGAGAGCAGCAGATCAGCACATGAGAAAAGAACAGAGTTAAAGAAGGAGGCGAGGTGGAAGAGAGCAGCAGATCAGCACAGGTGAAGAGAACATGGAGTTAAAGAAGGAGGTGGGGTGGAAGAGAGCAGCAGATCAGCACAACAGAAGAGAACAGGGAGTTAAGTAAGGAAGTAGGTGGAAGAGAACAGCAGATCAGCACAGGAGAGGAGAAAAGGGAGTTAGAGAAAGGCGGGGTGCAAGAGAACAGCAGATCAGCACAGGCGAAGAGAACAGGGAGTTAGAGAAGGAGGCGGATGGAAGCTAGCAGAAAGATCATCACAGGAGACGAGAACAGGGAGTTAGAGAATGAGGCGGGAGGAAGAGAACAGCAGATCATCACAGGAGAAGAGAACAGGGAGTTAGAGAATGAGGTGGGAGGAAGAGAACAGCAGATCAGCATGGGAGACGAGAACAGGAAGTTAGAGAAGGAGGCAGGGTGGAAGAGAGCAGTAGATCAGCACAGGTGAAGAGAACATGGAGCTAAAGAAGGAGGTGGGGTGGAAGAGAGCAGCAGATCAGCATGGGAGAAGAGAACAGAGTTAATGAAGGAGGCAGGTGAAAGAGAACAACATATTAGCACAGGAGAAGAGAACAAGGAGTTAGAGAAGGAGGCGGGTGAAAGAGAACAACATATTAGCACAGGAGAAGAGAACAGGGAGTTAAAAAAGGAGGCGGGTGGTTAAAGAAGGAGGTGGGTGGAAGAGAGGAGCAGATCCGCACAGAAGAGAAGAGAACAGGGAGTTAAAGAAGGAGGTGGGGTGGACGAGAGCAGCAGATCAGCAAAGGAGAAGATAACAGGGAGTTAAAAAAGGAGGCGGGTGGTTAAAGAAGGAGGCGGGTGGAAGAGAGCAGCAGATCCGCACAGGAGAAGAGAAGAGAACAGGGAGTTAAAGAAGGAGGTGGGGTTGATGAGAGCAGCAGATCAGCGCAAGAGAAGAGAATAGAACAGGGAGTTAAAGAAGGAGGTGGTGTAGAAGAGAGCAGCAGATCAGCACAGGAGAAGAGAAGAGAACAGGGAGCTAGTGAAGAAGGCGGGTGAAAGAGCAGCAGATCAGCTCGGGGGAAGAGAAGAGAACAGGGAGTTGGAGAAGGAGGTGGGTGGAAGAGAGCAGTATAACAGCACAGCAGAAGAGAAAATGAAGTTAAGGATGGAGGCGGGTGGAAAAGAGCAGCAGATCGGCACAGGAGAAGATAACAGGGAGTTAAAAAGGAGGCGGGTGGAAGAGAACAGCAGATCGGCACAGGAGAATAGACCAGGGAGTTAGATAAAGAGGCAGGTGGAAGAGAACAGCAGATCAGCACAGCAAAAGAGAAGAGAACAGGGAGTTAGAGAAGGAGGCAGAGTGGAAGAGAGCAGCAGATCAGCACGGGAGAAGAGAACAGGGAGTTAGAGAAGGAGGTGGGGTGGAAGAGAGCAGGCGATTAGCACAGGAGAAGAGAACAGGGAGTTGCAATGATATTATTGGTGAGACAATGGAAAAACTAACTTCAAACGTTAAAAAATTAAATGATAATTGTAAAAAAAACGCTGAAGAATATTTATTAAAACATTTTTTAATCTGAAATATTGGTACAGGTGCATATTAGGCAAAACTGTGCTAATCCAAAATTATGGAATCTAAATTAATGGTACAGGACTTACAAATTTAAGTGCACATCTGCCTCAATCAAAGTGCACTTCAGTAACAGGGTTGGGGGGGTTTATAGATCACCAATATTTTTTTCTTTCCATTCTTTATGCTTCTTTTTTGTAAACTTTGATTTTTTTTGTCATCCTTGTGATGAAACTGTCTTCAGGATGCAGTCATTCAAAGCCAATAGTACCCTTTCTTTATAGCAATAAGCAGAATATGTTCCTATGAAGTGCATTAAGAACTAAAAAGGGTTTCTAATCCTCCTCTAGGTATACCTCTCAGCTAATTATCACACGTACTAGTCTATTTAAATTGTATACAATGGCTAATTTATTTTTAAAAAAAAATTTTTATTGCAAGCACATGGCTGCCATCTTTAGGCACTAAGGTAGGCTTTGGCTATGTCTTACTTGTGTGCTGGAGCAAGTGCAGGAGCGGTTTTGGGGGTCAGAGCCTGGGGAGGGGGTCAGAGCCTGGGGAGTGGCCCAGAGGGTACAGAAGACATTCTGAATAGATTCAGCATCCCCAGCTGAAGTCATCAAACTGCACAGGTTTAGCCGATGGACGCTGAAACTCTAGGATCACCTTTAAAATGCCAGGGTTTTTTCCATTAAACGGTCCGACACTGAAACTCTCCCAGGACAGTTTTCTCGATGAAGAAGAATTCTGGGTACTTTATTGTCTTGATGGGAAAAACTTTTTCTTCATGTGCGAGTGACCGAGTCAGGGTGCTAATGTCACCACTTAGCGATGCTGGATAGGTGCTGGGCAAACGTTTTCAGGACCATTCTGGCACTTAAAAGGTTGTTCCTAAAAGGATGTTCTTCCCACGCCTGTGAAGATATATTCTTAAGAAATGTTATT
This sequence comes from Lissotriton helveticus, assembly GCF_964261635.1. Classification (NCBI taxonomy): domain Eukaryota; kingdom Metazoa; phylum Chordata; class Amphibia; order Caudata; family Salamandridae; genus Lissotriton; species Lissotriton helveticus. Next base: position 255,681,254 of record NC_136061.1, read on the forward strand.
ATTCTATATAAATAGCAATTTACTGTAACTTTGGTAAAACCTGAAGCGCTTGATCTTCACACGAACCAGCAGCTGAGGAAAAATCATACTACCTGTCAAGCTGCAGGGTTACAGCAAGGTCGCCTGGACACAAACTCAATAATAGCAGTGATGGGGTTGTAATTGCCTCATTTGAAGTATTACAAACAACACTTAACTTGAACTACAATAAGAGTTAATCATGCTGCAGAAACAGATGGTAACAATAAAAGAGAACAAAGAAAAGAAATTGAGGGATGAAGTACACTAAGCATTAGTACCTACAGCAGGGGCGCTTTGTGAGACAGTGACTTTAATCGGCGTGCACAAAACTCTTATGAGCATTTAAGTAAAAAGATACCACTATATGGAAAGGCCATCTAATAATCGGATCTAACGCTCCCTTAGCACTTCTTAAAATAAGTATCAACGTCGCAGTTCCGATGAGAAGCATAGAGTCACCAACAAAGAGAGAGGGCTGAGCATGCTGAACCCATTCTATAATCTGGTATAAAAGTGGTGCCCACGTCAGCTGAGAAGATGCAGTGACAAACAACCGGGAAGCCAATGCTGCACACATAATAACATGGGATTCCGCAAAAAAAAATAAAAAATGAGGAGCATGGGAGAGCAAGGCTGACCAGGAGGCAGGGGGAAAAGGGAGGGGTTACGGCGGACGTGAAAGCGAAAGTGATCACAGGGGGGCACGCGAGTGGTGTATGTATGTGCTTGAGCGAGGCGCTTGGGAGAGCGAGGCTGACCAGGAGGGAGGGTGAAAAAGGAGGGGTTACGGCAAGCAGATGAGCCTGATTACGGCCACAGCTTGAAGTCTTTGAAGTCTGAAGTCTGAAGTCTGATGCGGGGGGCGGAGGAGCGGCAGCCCTTGAAGTCTGATGCGAGGCACAGACAAATGGGGCAGTGGGGCACAGCCTGTCGGGGAAAGCACTCGGACGTGAACTCGAGCGACCATATGGAGAGGGAGGGGGTGTGCTACCTTGTGAGTTTAATGCGTGTGGCAACAAATGAAGAACGAGGCGCGCGAGCACGAAGTGTCTGGGAGCAAATGGGAGCTCTTAAAATAATGCGCATGGTTGTGGCACCTGTTGACAATGCGCGTGATTGTGTCCACATGAACTGTACGCGTTCCGCAGTTTGGTAGAGATTTTGAACTGCCTACTATATACTCGCCTATCTATTCCTGCGGGATAGAATAGTTGAGACCTAAAAAGCAGATGAGAATCCTGGTAAAAACCAATTGGGGCTGGAGAATCCGGCAAAGAAGTGAACATAAATAAAGTGTTGGTTCTTAATATATGCCTTTGTTTCAGCTAATATGTTTCATGAAAAACAAACAATATAAAACCAGGCACACAAAAAAAATTAAAAAAAATTTAAGGACTGAAATTTGGCAAATCTGGATTAGCGATTTGCTTTAAGAGGTTAGTTATTTAAAGAGTGATAACAAAAGAAAAATATCAGATTGCTCTTTTTAATTGTCAGGCTGTAAAGTTCCAAAAGGGTTTATGGTTCATTTGATGTTAAAGGTTATGGACTGAGATAGCTTTAGTGACTCTTTGGGTGATTTAGTGGAGTAGGGTTACCTAGAAGGACATACAGAATGCCAGTAAAATTATGCAGGAGACAAGTTTCAAACCCTGTGAGATCCTGTGTAAAACAGTTTGTCTCCGTACATCACTTACTTTTGTACCGAAATAGTGGGCGCCTAGAGGCTTTAGAAGAAAATGTATTAATTCATACTTACCGAGTTTGAAGCTGCAGACGTGCGGGATGTATGGGGAAGGGTTCCTTTCACAATCGCTCTCTTTCCCCCAGCTTCAACACGAGGCTATTAGCGAGGCTATACCGCACAGTGGATAGTCAGCCATTCTGTTCTGGACTAGATCTAGATGCACATGCTCGCTTGCGCTACTTTAAGTGCTGTTTAAATGAATGCCCGTTAGGAACAACCAACCACTCGGGCACTGAGGGACAAGGCATGTCGTAAAGAAGCTGTGGGCAAATACAACTGTGGTACCATAGCCCCACTACCTTTATTGGACCATAATTCACTCTCACTTTCTGCCACCCATTCATCCTAACACTTCCCCCGGGGCCTAAAAGGTTGCCCTCTCCGCCGCTACTTGTAAAGCTGGTTGCTCCTCCCCTAAATTTAAGAGAGGTAAACTTCTAAACGTCGTAGAGATTCCGACTTATATTACAGAGCACGCATGGTTGCTGTTTTCTTTGTATCCTGCATTGTGTGAAGTTACCTTTTTTTACATTTACATTTACATTTCCTTTAGCAACAGAAAAAGCGTAAAACGCATCCAGCTCACGCTGTTACAGGTTGTAAATATGTGCCCAAGAGAAAGCCTCTGAAAGGCGTGATGAAGTGTGCTTTGCATTTCAAATCCCCCCGAGCAGGCTCACGCACCATGACCTGTTTAAGTCCTTTGTGTCTCAGAAGGGCAGACACGGAAATACCATCCCCCCAGGGGCAGTGCAAATAACTCCCTTGCAACATAAAGGAGGATGCATCTTTTATTCAGATACTAAGGTCGACACCATCTTTGAAAAATGCACACGGTGAATCGGCCATAAAGTGATCTTTTAGGAATTGTGATAGTAACAGCGTTTAGGAGGCTGAGGCCACTGGTACAGCATCTGCCCAATTCAGGTCTTCTTCGACGTAATAGAAAAATATATACAACTGCCACGTTCACCATTTGAAACACAAATATAAGGGAACAGCTATTCAGCAGACATCTGGATAGTGGCAACACAGAAGGAGACCTAAGCATGCTGTTGTGAAGTAAGAAAAGGGACCTTCTGTGAATGACGTAGTCACTCTTAATTCTACTTTGTTTGGCTATCGCCTTTGTCTTTCTTCTGCCCCATTGGTCCTAATCAGTGAACAGACGCATTATAGAGGAGCAAATGAAAGTCAAGTAACCAAATAAATAAAAAAAATACCTACATACATAATACCAGTAATCAAACTCACACGTCATCAGCTACCAGGAACCCTGAAAGGATCTGTCACCACGATGGCTAGATCAATTTTTTACTCTATGTTCACACTGGCAATTCAGCTGACAGCTTGCAAAGGGAGCCGTATTCACCATTAGTTAGGAAGAAGGGATTTCAATGGACAAGTAGAATCGTTGGGTGCATCTAGAGTAATATATGGTTTATATTGGAGAAAATCTGGATAGGAGCAGTGGAGTCAATATGGAACATAAACGTAAATCAAGAGAACAATGGTATATTTCACGCTTCAACAGTTCGAAATGGCCTAAATTCTAAAGAGGAATGGGAGCGTCTGATTAGGTGACATATCAAATGTTGAACGGTTTGGCAATGTCAGGCCTGTTTACTGTTAAGGAATATTGGCCTGCTTATCTATAAGATAACAATGCTATGTCTGTTGCACTGTTCATTGTCTCTCCAATCTTGTCATCCCCTAGGCAGGCTAAGATGGCTGCCTGGATGGAACAAGAGGCTTTAAGCAAGTTGCGCGTGAGGCATTTGCCATCATGCGTCCAGAAAGTATATGGATGTCCTTAGATGAGTTCAGCTCAAATATGACTGAATTCTGTGGGCTCATATTAACATCGGATATATTGCCCTGGACCCAGAAGAGGGTATCAGCAGAGTCTCGAAATACCGAATTATGTTTAGATAATTTTCGAATGGGTCAATTTAGTTATTTCATGTAATATCTTACGGCAAGGTTCCTTGCTACGGTTAGGCAGGTTAAGATGGCCGCCATGTGAGTAGCAATCCTGGAACCTTTATGCTAGATAGCCCAGCTGTATTGCATCACACCAATCATTCAGGGATTTGGAAGATATAAGAATGGAGGTCTCCGTGAGGCACTGAATCTTTCTACCACGAAGCTGTTACCCGACGCGAGGCTCTTATTTGAGGTAAGGAGCTCTTATTTGAGGTAAGGAGCGGCACAGTTCCGTGTGTCCTCGCCCGCCTGCATACAAATGGTCTCTATCGTCTTAGCGCGGCAGGCGTTTCCGTGACTGCCGCTTCAGCTGAGGATGTATAAGCAGTTATGGGATCCTGGGTTTAGGCAATATCTAATAGAGAGTTTTCAGGATTCGGGGATAGCTATCCAAGGCAGAGGATATGTGTGAGCCTCCGGTCTTCGTAGAACAGACGCTATGTTGACAGATTCCTATAGAGGAGTTTTACTAAGGTTAGGAGGTAGTGTTCCCTAGACATTAAAGAGGGATAACAATAAAGAGGTTACCCTTTGTTTGAGTTGCCCTTAGGTAGAATTAGGGCACACTGAGGGTTAAGTTGAACCAAACATATTTATCTGCACTATGTGTGAGGACATCCATGGATGTATTCACTAATATGGATATTTCCTACCAGTCTTCCCAACAATTAAAGAAACTGCCTATTAAAGAAACGAGTTTTCAACATTATGATTGAGGAATATTTACCCTAGAAGCTTTGTGCTCTAATGAATTCAAGGTAAATACCATGTCACTGCCTATATGAGAAGTTTAGTTCCGAATTTTAAAAGTTGTTAAACCACTAAATGTAAAATCTTTTTCAAATTAATTGCAGCGAGATATACATACTCCAATTATCCTGTCCCAGAGAATTTCATGACATGGTTGGCAGGTAAACATTGTGTTTTTTTCTATTTTTAGAGCCCGCATTTTTTGATTCAGGCTTATTATACATCAGGCCATCGTATAACAAGGGTCTCCTTTTTTAGGTTTCGCCTGGCGTCCACTGCCCAGCAGTGTTCGCACAGGCGAAATCTTATGTTAGACAGTACGGGGCTTTGTCCCGCCTCTCTCTTCTATTGGCTAGCTCCATAAATGGAGGCTAGCCATTGGAAGAGAGATCTGTCAGTCATTGCTCGAGCATATTCGTGGGCGTTCCGGCGATTTTTACTCATCCCGCCCCTTTAACAACGTCATTGCGGCGGTTGGCGTTTTTTTTTGGGCAAGTCATGTTTTTGTCATTCCTTACGTGTCTGTGCCGGGATGGACGTGTCCGCTCTCCCACGCAGCCCCGCAACCCCCCCTGACGGTTTTTTAATGAGGCTGTGGAGAGATCCGTAAAAGAAATAATTAGCCGAAGAGGAGGGGAGTGAGGCGCAGTACCTCTGAAGACAATACAAAATATTTTTCGGAAAAACTAAGATACCGCTGGTGCCCTATATCATCTTTTGGATGCTTTAATACATTTTGGGTTCAGCGACTAGCTACGTGGAAACGAACACAACACAGTACATATTTATTATGTAGATTGAAATGGGTACGCGGCCTTTTACACGAAGACCGTCCTATTTCCACGTCTCTAGTTAGGGCTCACTGCATGATACGTTCCCTCCGTCTAGGTGTGACGTCAGACATTGCAGTAAAACACGCTGCAAGGCTATTGTGTCGTCTTCTTACAGGCTGCGGAGGTTTGGAAGCTGACGAGCTGCCTGAACCTACTAGGTTATACATAGAGCTCGAATCTTTTCTTGAATCCAGGATGCCACGCGTCTACATTGGCAGATTAAGCTACCAGGTTCGGGAGAAGGACATCCAGCGCTTCTTCGGTGGCTATGGCAGGCTCCTGGAGGTAGACATGAAGAAAGGGTATGTTGAGGGTAATGAAAGGAGACCAAACTACAGATTTGCTACCTCTTCGTTTTATTGTATAGCCCCATAGGACGATCCTCGTGCCAGCCTTTGGATTTAAAGCTCTCAAATGGAAATATTTAATCGGTGATAAGCTGCGTTGTGGGTGGCACGTTGCGTGCCTGGACAAGACTTCTCAACTGTTTTTCAATGTACATGTCTTAATTTTACAGTACACACTGAGCTAGTTGAGTCATCAAGTTTTACAGTTATGTTCATATGCTTTAAAGGCGCTTTCCATAGTTGCATGGCGCAGAATGTTCCCCTCTAATGGTTTGGTCGGGCCGTGGAGTGGTTCTATTGCAGCTGCATTGCGCATGAGCAGTAGCCGCCATCTTTGTTCTGGCTCGATCTAGGGACAGATCGCCACACTCCATATGCTGTGTTGCATTAATGTCTGGGCACGTTCTTGCCAGTGAACTAGACCTGCCAGTGTCTGCTATGTCTCCCTTGTGACTAAATTAACTATTAGCGCTGGCCTTCGTTATTCTGCATCTGGTGCATGTAGCATCTATTCCAAGGACTTTTTTTTCTCTGACTCTGCATTGACTCAGGGTGGTCATCCTTAATTCTACATCTAGTATATGTATTCTAGTAACTTGTTCTTTGTTTGTTGACTCTTCGCACTGACTCATGATTGAGGATTCAAACAGATTAGTGGAGAGTGGGTGAAGAGCTTCATAGGAATGAGTGTAATAATGTTTCTACTTCTGAGGTTTCATTTAGCTATTTAAGGTATTCTGGGAGTTGTTTTTGTTTGAGTGGCAGGCCGGATACCAATGGTTTGTTCAGAATAGCCAAGCACTGGAAACATGGCTGCGCTTGCTTCCCTGCCCCCTGGCTGTGCTGGATTCCCTGCCCCCTGGCTGTGCTTGCTTCTCTGCCCCCTGGCTGTGCTTGCTTCCCTGCCCCCTGGCTGTGCTTGCTTCCCTGCCCGTGCTTGCTTCCCTGCCCCCTGGATGTGCTTGCTCCCCCGCCCCCTGGTTCCCCTTCCCCTGGCTGTGCTTGCTCCCCTGCCATCTGGCGGTGCTTGCTTCCCTGCCCCTTGGCTGTGCTTGCTTCCCTGCCCCCTCGCTGTGTTTGCTTCCCTGCCCCCCCTCGCTGTGCTTGCTTCCCTGCCCCCCCTCGCTTTGCTTGCTTCCCTGCCCCCCCTCGCTTTGCTTGCTTCCCTGCCCCCTCGCTGTGCTTGCTCTCCTGAGTGTGTGTGGCTCTGGGTGTGTGTGTGTGTGGCTCTGGGTGTGTGTGTGTGTGGCTCTGGGTGGGTGTGTGTGGCTCTGGGTGGGTGTGTGTGGCTCTGGGTGGGTGTGTGTGGCTCTGGGTGGGTGTGTGTGGCTCTGGGTGGGTGTGTGTGGCTCTGGGTGGGTGTGTGTGGCTCTGGGTGGGTGTGTGTGGCTCTGGGTGGGTGTGTGTGGCTCTGGGTGGGTGTGTGTGGCTCTGGGTGGGTGTGTGTGGCTCTGGGTGGGTGGGTGTGGCTCTGGGTGGGTGGGTGTGGCTCTGGGTGGGTGGGTGTGGCTCTGGGTGGGTGGGTGTGGCTCTGGGTGGGTGGGTGTGGCTCTGGGTGGGTGGGTGTGGCTCTGGGTGTGTGTGGCTCTGGGTGTGTGTGGCTCTGGGTGTGTGTGTGTGTGGCTCTGGGTGTGTGTGTGTGTGGCTCTGGATGTGTGTGTGTGTGGCTCTGGGTGTGTGTGGCTCTGTGTGTGTGGCTCTGGGTGTGTGTGTGTGTGGCTCTGGGTGTGTGTGTGTGTGTGTGTGTGTGTGTGTGTGTGTGGCTCTGGGGGTGTGTGTGTGTGTGGCTCTGGGTGTGTGTGTGTGGCTCTGGGTGTGTGGCTCTGGGTGTGTATGTGTGTGTGGCTCTGGGTGTGTGTGTGTGTGGCTCTGGCTGTGGGTGTGTGTGTGTGTGTGTGTCTCTGGGTGTGTGTGTGTGTGTGGCTCTGGGTGTGTGTGTGTGGCTCTGGGTGTGTGTGTGGCTCTGGGTGTGTGTGTGGCTCTGGGTGTGTGTGTGGCTCTGTGTGTGTGTGTGCGTGGCCCTGGGTGTGTGGCTCTGGGTGTGTGTGTGGCTCTGGGTGTGTGGGTGTGTGTGTGTGTGGGGCTTTGGGTGTGTGTGGCTCTGGGTGTGTGTGGCTCTGGGTGTGTGTGTGTGTGTGTGTGTGTGTCTCTGGGTGTGTGTGTGTGTGGCTCTGGGTGTGTGTGTGTCTCTGGGTGTGTGTGTGTGGCTCTGGGTGTGTGTGTGTGTGTGGCTCTGGGTGTGTGTGTGTGTGTGTGTGTGTGTGTCTCTGGGTGTGTGTGTGTGGCTGTGTGTGTGTGTGTGTGGCTCTGGGTGTGTGTGTGTGGCTCTGGGTGTGTGTGTGTGGCTCTGGGTGTGTGTGTGGCTCTGGGTGTGTGTGTGTGTGTGTGTGTGTGTGTGTGTGTGTGTGTGTGTGTGTGGTAGTAATTGCTGTCTTCTGAGCGCGTCCGTAGGGTACAATAGGTCTCACATTTGCGAGAGATTAAGCTATTGGCAATGTAAATGACAATGCCATTTATTTATCTGTTTTCAAAACCAACACATAAATACAAATTTTGTAATTTACAATGCCAATAGCTCTAACTTTTCCAAAGGCGAAACCGTTGCATTGTAAATGCTGGTTATAGACTTACCAGCCAGTTTTTAAGCACGGCTCCAGGGAGAGACATTCGTCCCCGGATAATACTTTTGCAAGCTTCCCTACCTGCATCCTATCTGACGTTGCACAGCATCTCGGATACAGGTACAGATGTAGTGTTGAATGGTTATGTGGAGGTATGAATGAGAGGTTGCATGAATTACCAGGATATAAACACTGTTATTGATTTTATTCACCCTCTGTATGGGGTAGATACTGATGATGGGTTAACTGTCTTGTGTACTGTTCTGATTGAGACATTTTAATTATGGAAAGTTGTATAACTGTGTACAATGAGATTGATATGCCTTAATTGCTAACTGTTTGTTTTTATTGGTCCTTTTATTGTCTGATATAGATTGAAAATATTGTTTATGGGAGGAGCTAATTCTTGTCCTGAGGATGGTGGTTTTTAATCAATTACAACCACTGAAACGCATCAACGCAAGATTAAGAAGGCAGACTGTAGATTGTGGAGACATTTGTTATTCGAACAAATCAAGTATCTAGAATTATTATTTCAAGGAGAACGAATGATCTGGATCTAATGTCTTTGCCTCCTCTATTGACAAGAAAATATTTTTCTTGCATGTTGTTTTCCCCAGCTTATAATATGTGCATTTAATTTGGAACTGTTTTTTAACCTTTGATTGTTTTTTTAAACATTTGATCATAGTTTGTATCTTCTGTATAATCATAGGATATGATGATGTAATGATGAATTAAAATGAACTTTCATGTTTTAATGAAAATAAATATTTCTAAACTGTTACACTTGCCCTATTGAGGGTGTTAATGTCTTGTTCTGGTGATTGAATGGACTTGATGCGAGTTACTGTTTTGGTGTTAAACTTTGTTCTGGGGGGATTTCTCTTTTTTGACTTTTGCAGCTAGAGTAAAACAAGGTTCATAATGTATATTTAGGCTTTCCGGTTTTCAGTTTCTATTTTTGGCAAATTCTGGTGGAGTTTTCTCAATACCTTAAAAAAACAGAGGTTATCAGTGGCTACAAATTTACGAGCCATTAAAAACAACAAACAGTGTTTTTCCGGTGTTTATGGAATGCTTTGCTTTTAATTATTGCTTAGTTTCTGCAATGATAGCGCATGTGTATTGATAGCGTTTGAAAAGGGTAAATGAGGTCCAGATACATTTTACAAAACACACTTCTTGTAGTACACCATACAATATTTCTTTAGTGAGTCTTAGGTCATGCAAGCTCTCCATTTCCTGCCTAAATAAACGTTTATCTGTGAAAAGGCCCTCTCAACATTGACACTTGAGATGGGCAACACCAAAACAGCCAGTACACAATTTGCTAACTCTGGCCACTGACATAGCTTTGCATGCCAATACCGGCTCACCTGAAGATTGTGATTCTCTAGGGCATTTTCTGCGAAATATGCATTGAATTGGGCACATATGCCCTCAGTTATTGAAGCGGTCAAAAATGAAGCCGTACTTTTCACGTTCTGGAGAAAATTCCGAAGGGAACTTGTGCAGAGTAACTCAGTGAGCCTTCATTAACTTTAAATGCCATGATTCGTGATGGGACATTTCTATGCATGATTGCAAGCAATTTCCCACAGACTGTAAAATAAAATTTCCTGAATTGCTCCTCAACATTTCTTTGCTTAGCAAGTGGCAAGAATTCGAACATGGAACATGTTGCAGTGCTCTTTTCTTTGATGTCACACAAAGCATAAAATGAGAAATATTTGCATTTTAGTCCCCGGGCATAACACAACAGTGCACCAGAAAAGACTACAAAGTAATTCGCATTCTTCATTAACTCTGAAAATTGTAAAGATGCTTTCAGCATATCTAGCAAGTGACAAGGATCTCTTACAGGGAAGCACTTCAGCTCAGTTATCGATTTTGACAAGTCATCACAACTTTTTCATATACGTAGCTGAATTACAGCAAATACAAACAATATCTCTGCAATCTTTATTGAACTTGGTAGAACCTTTTTTCAGCAGCATTCCAAGTGGCACTGCGATCCATGTTTAGCAACGTCTGGTGTCATATTTTCACCACTATCTTGGTGACAAAATTCTTTTCACATATACCTGCCACTGCACCTTGCATTCAATGTTTAAAGCCTGGGGTGTTTGGTAATCCACCTACAATCAATACTGACTTGCTAGAAAAGGGGCTGATGTATCAAAGTATTTCCCCCATTCTCTGTAGGTAAATGTGATGGTACATATTAGGTAAAATGACTAGTTTCATAAGAATCTTTCCCATCAGTGAATTTAAATGTAGCCAAAATATCAAATATGATTGATATTTCCTGATTCTCTACAGTTTATAAAATAACTAAATAAGACCTAAAACATGCTTCTAAACACTGCATCTTTAGACCAAAGTCCACAAAATCGAAAAAAGCAGAAGGAAGAAGAGACACTTTTAGTGACGTCCCTAAACAAAAAAACTCAAGAAAAATAAGGTTAGCCCAGTCTTTCTTGCTGCTGCCTTGTATAACAAAACTACAATGTATTGGCACCTTCATAAACACATTTAAATGATTCTTTCACTCATCCTTTCCTTTCTTTGAATGGCACTTAGTTTGTGGTTGCAAAGGTGTTTTGTCAGTGTTTATGAGTTTACACCGGTGATTGCTATTTTCGTTTGGGGTGGGGTTTTTTCAGTTGCTTTAGGTTTAAACCTAAAACCAGATAGCCTATATAGAAGGATTAGGCCACCCTGTAAGCATCTGTTCATAGCCACGTAGTGCTGTAGATGCACATGCTCTGCATACTCCTGCCATCTAGTGTAGGGCTCAGAGTTGTGAAATTGTTTTTCTTCGAAGAAGTCTTTCGAACCACAAGGTAGAGTGACTTATCTCAGTCATTCTGCACACGGGCACAGACCGCCACAAGGGTTCGGGGAGAGTGCATGTGAATCTACAGAACTACATGCCACAAACAGATGCTTACAGGGTAAGTAACAATTCGTTTGATGGCATGTGTGGCTGTGGATACACATGCTCTGCGTAGACTGGAAAGCAGTTACTCCTAAGTGGCTAGCATGTGGGAGTTACACTAGTTTGAAAAAGTATACATAGCACTACTAATCTACATTAGCTTGTTGGTGTGCTAACACATCAACACAGTAGTGTTTAGTATGTGGTGTAGACCATGTTACTGCTTTACACATTTCAGCTATGGGGATATTTCCCAAAAATGCCATTGTTGCTCCCTTTTTATGAGTAGTGTGCTCTGTGAGTTAGAGGTAAAGGTATTTTAGCTTTAATGTAGCACAACTGAATGCATTCTACTATCCATCTGGCTATGCTGGATTTGGATATACAGTTACATTTATGTGGTGGGGGAAAAGCTACAAACAGTTGTTTTGTTTTCCTGAAAGTTTCAGTTCTATGTATATAGAACATGAGTACCCTTTTTTTACATCTAAGCTGTGAAAAACTCTTTCTGCTACAGATATAGGGTTAGGAGGAAAAAAAACAGGTAGGTCAATGGATTAAGTGAGATGAAATTGAGAAACTACCTTTGGTAAGAATTTTGGATTAGTCCAAAAGAACACATTTACTGTTTAGGGATGAAGGCTGACCTACGTGTTGGAGCACCTCTAGCCCTACCTCTTCCTCTATTATTGCCTCTGAATGAGCCTTTGTAAAAATCTTTTTAGTGCAAGTGAATTGCCCCGGCTTTTGCTGTGATGTGGAGGCATTTGAGGCAAAGGATTTGTATCCACCCTGGTAGCCTGAGCGGCGAAAGGAACCACGAGATGTATACGTTTGAAGTACTCCAATTGCTTTTGCGGGGTCAGTGTCTTTTTTCATTCTTCCTAAAGTGGAGTCCACTTGAGTGCCAAATAAATGCTCCTTCTCAAAAGGAATGTTCAAAACTGCCTGTTAAACCTCCGGTTTAAGACCGGAGCACCTGATCAAGGTATGCCTTCCGAGTAATATATTACAGGCACATCGGATCAAATTATTTGTGATGGCTTGACCTTCGCAAACTACTTGTTGCCCCCTTTTTCTGTTTTCTTCTGGAAGATGCTGCTGCAATTCTTCCATTTCATCCCAGTGGGCCCTATCATGACGTTCAAATAGGGCGTGTGAGTTTGCAATAAGCCAATGATTGGCTGCTCGAGCTGCAACCCGTTTCCCAGCAGCATCAATGTGTTTGCTCTCTTTCTCAGGAGGCGGGGGTATCTCCAACTGCCTGGCAATTTGCTTGTTTACGAGCTATAGTAACCACGATGGAGTCTGACGAGACCTAGCTATGTATAAAAAGTATGTCTGAGTGAGCCGCTATATACTTTTATCAACTCATTGGGTTATAACTCTGGCACGTACAGGTTCTTTAACTAGGCCATCCGTGTGCCGTAATAGGTCTAAAAGCATGGGCAGAACTGGGTGTCATTATGGGTGGATGACGTGTCAAATAGGAAGTCCTGTTCTAGAGATTCCCTATTAAGTTGTACTCCATGATAGGTCGCTGCCGTAGCAATTACTTGTTGGTAAACACGGGCATCTTCTGGTGGTGAAGGGCGAGCTGGGTAAGCATCTGGGCCATTGGGAATTATGGGGTCTCTATCAAACATCCCAATAATCTGGTTCCCCTAAGGATTGACCTAAACCCCCTATAGGTGAACCTGTCGGTGTATGGTCTAGAGGGTCCTCATGTGGAGAAGGAGGAGATGATGGTGGTGAATGTGGAGGAGGTGGTGGTGGAGGATGATGATGTGCAGGGCCTGTAGCCTTGCCTTTGGTCTTCTTTATGGAAGGGACAAGAATGTTCAAGTCCTCCTCAAATGTTAACTGCCTTTTTATGAGGAAATGAGGCTATGATTCTCCCCGTGCCTCCTTGAATATGGATCTTCCTCTGTTTAATGTCCATCTTTTCAAGAATTGGCTCGACCGAACACAAAGAATTTAAAGAGTGGTGTACTATGGTGGAGGTGGCAGCGGTGGCGGCAGGAGTGGAGGACGTGGAGGATACGGGCGTTCCAGCGGATCCTACCACGATAACTAACGGTAAGTGGCCGTTTTGAGCTTCTGCTACACCTAAACCCCATGGTACCTTTAATGCATACTGGCTGGGAGGGTTTTCTCCAAAGCAGTGGGTGGTAGGTCTCCTCTTAAATGCTTCTGATTGCGTGGACTGAACATTAGTCTGTTAAATTGACTGTTCCTTTAGATGGGGGGGGGGGGTGTAGTTTCCCATATCTGCTTAGAGGGAGGATGGTTATTGTTACATGCTGAATGTTCTGCTGGAGCTTTTACAACTTTGTGCCTGCTTCTTGTCCTAAGCTCGCAAGTAAAACATCTTCCTGACTCGACATCATCCTTCCAATGGCTGTATTTATAAAGATTTTTGGAGCCTCGCTGATTCGTTCTCGTATAATGCACCTGCAATATTTCTAGTGTTCAAGCCTGTCAGATACGATATCAAGTTTAGTTTGCCTTTTTTGGACTTGTGCCCATCACAGATGTAGCCAGGGTGATGTTTATTGCAAGAAATAGACATCAAAAGTTCACGTTTTATAACATTCCTTTAATATAGCGAGGAGCGGTTTGGGTTATTGTACATAATAAAGCGAAGTCTCTTGGTATTCATTGTCGAACTGAAGACAACTGCTCGTGTATCTTTTAAAACACGTATTGCTTTTTTTACTGGAAGAAATGCATATTGAATTGTTGTATTTGAAATGGTTACAGAAACTTGTATCCCGTTTTATTTGGCTTCATGAATCCCATTAAAAGACGCTCTGAAAAACATTTTGGCATTAACTGGATCTTTTTAGATAGGTTTTGCTCATTAAATGTCCTGCCCTATTTGGTGCACAGTAAAATCACCTGCAATAACCCAGGCTGGACTTGTGTATGGTGGTGAGATCTGGCCTGTCCCCGATTTACATGAAGGGTGGCCAGTGACCTTACAACAGAACCTGGGTCGGTAGTCTTGGAGCTGTAAACACAACCAAAAAACCTCCTGTGATTCTGGGCAAATCACTTAATCTCCCCGTGCCTAAAATGAAGGTGTGTCCGTCCTCATGTAACTTAACTGGTGCTATGTAAAGCGCTCTGATACCTGATTCGGTTCGGGTCTAGTTCGCGCTATATAAAACTCTTCCAAAAAAAAAAAAAAAGTCTTTGAGTTTGGTCGATCTCAGAATCGAGGCTTTAGATGGTTTCTTTTTTGGCACCAAAGAAGATGGAGTTGGTTTTCATGTCTGTTCCGAAGGCTGGTCGGAGACAGCAGAATGCTCTATCCGATAAGGTCAGTGCCAAAGCAGAAGGCTTAAGTTTAACAGCAGTTTTTGGAGCTGGACCCGAAGGTGGGGCGTCTGAAGTCTCTTTTTGGATTTGACCATGGTTTGAAGGCTGTGGCGGTCTGGCGACATCTAGGAGTGGAAGTGGCGAGTATTTTGAAGTCTTTTTCAGTGGAGCAGGGTTTGGGACAGCAGTACTCATGCACTGCCCGAAAGGCAGGGTCTATTCAAGCTTTTCCTTCACATTGGAGCCGGAGATCTCCTGGACAGAGAACGCTGCATCCTCCTCCTCACTTATATGATTTTCCTGGGTGCGCTCCTCACCGAAGATGCATCATCCTCGCTGCAGTGAGACATTTCCAGTTGACGCACCCGTCGATCTCAAAGTGTCTTTTTACCTCGGAAAGATTTGCAGGCCTCGCAGTCAGCTTAGCAGTGGTCTGGCTACAGACAGAGGTTACACACCCAGTGTAGGTCGGTGTGTGGATATTTGGCATGACAGTGCGGGCAGAATCGAAAAGGTGTTAGTTCTATCAGGAGCAAATGTTCCGTACAGATGGTGTACACGGAAAGGTAGACCAGAGACATATAGCTATCCTAAGAGCGATCGATAGATGTCCGACAAGACAAAGATTATCAAGCGACAGCGGTTTGGAAAAGTGCGCTAGTGATTCACCATAGTGTTGATGACAGGAGAGGGCTGAAGACTCGCACCGAATGTAAATGAACACAGAGAAGAGGCACAAATGTACAAACCCGATGGCGGAAAGAAAACAATCCACAAGGGAGCAACCGTAACACTGCACTGAAAACTATCGATATAAACCCTTTTCATAGGCTAAAACCTCCCTTTTAAATATTAGTGTGCCACCTCCATGTAATCCTTGTGGAACACAAGGTAGGGAGCATCGTACTTAAAAAGGGAAACATATAGAATGTGTTTTACCATGTACTTACAGTGACAAGACCGAAGAAGCTATTTTCATAGTGGCAGGTCCATTTGTCATGTGTAGAAAATCATAGTACGTATTAAAATACTAATACTGTATCTTGGAAATGGGACTAGCTAGAAAAATAATTCAAACAAAATTATAATAATTTTTTTAATTCAATGGTGAACTTCATTTTTAATAAATATTAAGGAAAATTCTCTTGTGGAAAGTTCCCTTTTCCTGGCTTAATGTTCCTGGTAGATAATTTGTATTGGCTCTCCAGCTTCTCCCAGCCAGTGATTAGCCTTCAATAGGTGCAAACATGGTGTGAAATGCCTCCCTGGAGCAAACAATAGGCAGACCTGAATGAGCAGAGAAGACCCCTTTGAACTTTACAGAATATGCATGGTGGTGGATGTGATCATCCTTTTTGATTCTACAGTGTCAAACCCTACACGACTGGTCTACTGGGTTCACATATTACACTTGGCGCCAGCTTGGATGGTAGAGAACTGGATGCTTAGACAATTCTTGCGTTCCCACTATATGGCTGCTAAAGGACCCTGCTTTTGTCCTAACAGACATCGGTCTCTGGTTTTATTGTGGGTACAATATCTGCTCTAAACTGGATTTTAGTATTAGTTGTGGGAGGACTATAGGAGTACCACAATTCAGTTGCGGCAGCATCTTGAAAATATCCCCAGTCAGCGTTCTAGGCTGGTTTGTAGTATGGAAAACCGGACTGCTGAAAATGCAGGAAAGGTTACCAATGGGAACTTTTGCCGCATTAGTTAGTATGTGCCCCAGGAATCATTCCCACCCACTAGTTACTGCAAGGCATAAATGTGGCACCTCCAGGCATCTACATCAGAACACTTTCCGGGCTTGCAGATGGTCAGAAGGGAACCAGACACGCTATCTGTGATCTGAGAGGAGCTGGCCTTGCTCATTCCTGTACCCAGGACAAAAGTAGATTTCAAGGATCAGTTGGCTGGCCTCCTGTGTGACTACAGGGGGACTAGAAGCTGCAAGAGGACTTTTCCTCAAAGTACCCAGCTGACCAGTGTCAAATGGACCTGGACTGGATCCTGCTGTAGGCCTCTGCCTAATACCATGTGAGTCTCTAAGTGCCTCCCCTGAATTCATTGGGGGCTTTAGAAGGGTACTCCAGTGGTGGAGTGGGACTAAAATGTCTAAGTCAGATGGTAAAATCTTTGAACGGGACAAATCTGGTTAGTGTATCGGACCCGTGCTTCATCGAGGCCAGCCTAAAATTGCGCTCATGTTTCACTCTACTTTGCACTTTTTGGCACTATTCCTACCTCAACATATACATATATACATATGTATATATACATATATATACATATATGTTAGAAAGGCGGTCCCTGGGGAGGCAGAAGATGTCTGACTGACCACCCCGAGACCCCCCTCTCCTTGGAATTGGCCGAGCGCCGTCGAGAGGCCTCCTGGATGGGGGTCCTCTCCTAGAATTGTCACAGCAGAGCAATCACCCCACTACAAAGGGGCACCACACAAGAGGGTAACTTCCTAGAATCTTTATCAGCTATAACGACTGGTTCTTTCGGCAATATGTACAAACGGATCGAGGGATCCTTAGAGTCTCGCTAACTGGGGAAAAAGGGTAGCGGGACAGTCTTGGTACCAGTCTGGCATAGGGATACCCTACGCTCAGCTCTCAATCTTCGAGCTAGGGGGTTCCGCGAGGTCGGGCCGCGGCAGCGCCAGCAGGCTCCAAAGATGGTTTCAGCGAGGTTGGGCCGCGGCAGCACCAGCAGGACTCCAAAGATGGTTTCAGCGAGGTTGGGCCGCGGCAGCGCCAGCAGGCTCCAGAGGTTCAGGGTTCAAAGTAGCGAGTTCTTCTCAGGGTCAGCCGCGACAGCGTCAGCAGGGCTCTCGACTCCAGGATACAACTGCCGACCCATTCCAGAGCTGCCCCAGATATAGGTCTGGAGTCCTTTGATGTCCGGACCCTCGCGCCTGGGGGTCAGAGGGGCCGGGATGAGAGCGCCCAGACACCCAGCAGGGGGGTGGAGACAGCGCCCAGGGAGGCCGGAGGGCGATCGAAACCAGGCGTCCGGGGACGGCTGGGGGCCCAGCGAAACCCCCCCCCCCTCCTTGATCCGTCAAGTGGCCGCTTTACCACCTGGTTGGATCTTGGTGCCTCAATGTCGGGGCTTCGCGGGGGCTGTGGCCGAAGTCGGGCCGCGGTCACGTGGTCCGGACGTGGAGGGTCCGAGATGGAGTCGGGGCCTGAAATGGTGGCCCGGGATTGGGGTCGATCTTTAGGCCGGGGGACAGTGGTCGATGCTGTCCAGGGCCCGCCATGCCGGAGGAGTGGGACCACGCCACGAGGCCGGGTCCAACAATATACATATATACTTGCTTATTAAAAGGCTTTTGGGAGATTGAAGAGTTTGTGTGTTTTCTTCGAGGGACTACTAAGAAATATTTGACTTCATACACATACATATATACATATATATACACATACATATATATATTCATATATACATAAATATATATACATACATACACATACATACATATATATATATACACATGTGTATATATATATAAAAATCATAGCTCTGGTTCCCCTTATTAGATTTGTTATTTTTGTGTCATTCTGTTGATGAACGTGTAATCCATTTTTCTAATGCAGTTTTGGATATTTACTGTACTAAGTTAAGCCTGTCTGCTCTGTGCCATAGCTGCCAGGGGGTTTATTTAGTAACTTTGAGGGTTCATTCTGATAAGGGTTGAGATTATTCCTTAAGGTAGGTAGTCGCATATCCCAATAATTAGTCCAATTTCTTTAAATTATCTCATGCGATACTGAACTCAGAGTTCCCCGGAAATCTCAGCACAAATAGGGACATGCATACGAGGACAGTTAACTAGACGCATGACGATCTTAAACAGGTGAGCTACAGCACATGTTCTACCAAAGACAATAAATGCCCTTAGCAAACACAAGGAAATGCTGGATGGAGCGCTGAAACCTTTCAGAGACTCACCCCCAGTCATAGATTTGGGTTGAATCCATAATCGTTCTTTAGGTCACTTCACCACCCCAGTTCAGACCCAGCCGTATGCAAATCAGTCTTGACCCTGTGCCTCATGGGAGCAGTCCAGACCGAACTGCCAAGTGAGGTCTGCCCTGGACCGGAAACAAGCATCCTGGGACCGATTTGGGGGTAACACCGCTCATTAGCCAGGCTAGCTTGAATCCAGTGGCAAAGTGAGCAAGGGACCCACGTCTGGGCATACCCTGCCAACTTAGGGCAAACCAAGTAATTGCCCTGAACCTGGCAGCTGTAGCATAATCCAACTAAATGTTAAAATAACATAAGAGAAGACTGAAAAAAAGAATAAGTACACTCTGCCCAAACTTGTTTGAACATACACCTATAAATCACTATCTAGCAGAAAAGATGAAGCTGAGGGAAGTACTCAGCTAGCTTACTTGTGGTATGGGTGCTGCCTAATGCACATGTTGGTGGGAATGCTCAATACCAGTAGTGCAACACTTTGGGTATAAATGTTTAAACGGCCCAAGTGCATAGCTACAGTCGCCCCAAATTAATGCGATATGTTTGGCAAGGTCCCTATTTTCAGCTACAATTTTTTTCTGGTACCACTAGCTTTATCTTTCAGGCGATAGGGGCAGTGGTACGTGTAGGCAAAGTCATAGGAACGAAAAATCCAGAGTTGGCTGAACACCTCACTTCTGATTCAAGACAACATCATAGCCAAGTCAAGAGGACCGAGTCCTATTATTTGTACAGATACGGGATTCCGTTACTTTCTACGGTAAGAAAGCGCATTCCAAATTTTCTTAATTTGTGTAAACGTTTAATGCTATATATCTTCTACTGCCTCTCTTCTCCTCTGCCAATTGGTGTACAGTCCTCAAATCGTACACCCCGAAATTTAACTGAGATATACAGCCCCATACAAATACCTTAGTCACATTTTATTTAAAGTTTTGATTCATGTAGAATACACTCTGAGGTTTTAACTACACCCTACTGTATATTTAGCTTTAGATTTCTGCGGTGTGGCTCGGACATTCAACTTCAAATTTATCAAGCAGAAATAAGCATATTACAATTGTACCGCGGTACAGAAAGCATAAGAAATCTTTTACTAGAAATGTTGTGGCATAGATTAATGTGTTTATTACGAACAGCATCACATTGCAATAATAGCTGTAAAGTCAAAACACTTTATTTTAAAAGTCTGTGAAGCAGCCTTTAGAGACTATAAGACAAGCATTGGCAATACCAATAGGTCTAGCTTATCAATGCACGTGCATTCTACACCTAGAAATCTACGTAGGTTAATGAATGCCCTCCTCCCATCTGTGCTGCTGCCAGAGAAAAACACCATAAATTATCTGGTCTTTAATAGCATTAGAATGTCATATGCATACTCCAGAGAGTTCAGCTTCTGGGGGTTGGATAAATAAACTAAGTGATCAGAGCTGTGTTGAAGGCAAGTACTTTTTTGTGTGGATGTGCACAACGTATGTCCAATCAAAACATGTACTCCAGATTCCCAACATGTGGGGGACGGGTGAGTGGAGGGCAAGTCCCTCTCCAGTGATGCTCAAATAATTGCCTGGTGACAGCTGCGCTATCAAGCTAGACCACGGGTACTCATAGTACGGCCCGCGGGCCTACAGCGGCCAGGCAAACCTTCCCTGACAGCCCGCGGACCTTGCAGACAATTTACCCATGTTTTAAATAAAAATATATATTTAAAAGTGACCTGCGCGCCGCGACTGAGACTCTGCTGCTCTGTGGGGGCCCGGGCATTCCAGTGATAGTCAGAGTGCAGCTGCAGGGGCGCTAATAGGTGAAATACAGAAGCCTCATTAACATACAAATGGTCTTTTAAAGACCTGTGAAGTGCTCGGGTGCGGCTGTGTGTGTTTGTGTGTGCCCAGAAGCTGTCTTAGCCCGGGCACACACAGGCAGGGTGCGATGAAGAGGGTGAGGTTGAGGGAGGGCGAGGGAGGGAGGGAGAGGGAGGCAGACAGAGGGAGAGTGAGGTAGAGGGAGGGAGAGGGCGAGGGAGGGAGGGAGAGGGAGGCAGACAGAGGGAGAGTGAGGTAGAGGGAGGGAGAGGGCGAGGGAGGGAGGGAAAGGGAGGCAGACAGAGGGAGAGGGAGGTAGAGGGAGGGAGAGGGAGGGAGAGGGAGAGGGAGGGAGGGAAAGGGAGGCAGACAGAGGGAGAGCGAGGGAGGGAGAGGGAGGCAGACAGAGGGAGGGAGGCAGGGAGAACGAGGGAGGGAGAGAAAGGGAGGCAGACAGAGGGAGAGCGAGGGAGGGAAGGAAAGGAGGGAGGGAAAGGGAGGCAGACAGAGGGAGAGCGAGAGAGGGAAGGAAAGGAGGGAGGGAAAGTGAGGCAGACAGAGGGAGAGCGAGAGGGAAGGAAAGGAGGGAGGGAAAGTGAGGCAGACAGAGGGAGAGCGAGAGAGGGAAGGAAAGGAGGGAGGGAAAGTGAGGCAGACAGAGGGAGAGCGAGAGAGGGAAGGAAAGGAGGGAGGGAAAGGGAGGCAGACAGAGGGCGACAGAGTGAGGAGGGCGACAGAGTGAGGAGGGCGACAGAGTGAGGAGGGCGACAGAGTGAGGAGGGCGACAGAGTGAGGAGGGCGACAGAGTGAGGAGGGCGACAGAGTGAGGAGGGCGACAGAGTGAGGAGTGAGACCGTCAAAGTGAGTGAGACAGAGGGAGTCAGGGTGGGAGAGGGCGGGAGAAAGAGGGAGTGAGAGGGAGTGAGACAGTCTGAGTGAGACAGAGGGGGGGAGAGAGGGAGAGAGAGAGAGAGATGTGTGTATGCCAGGTCTGGTGGCTCAGTGGAAGAAGGCATCCGCTGCAGGAACCTGTGTTCAACCTCACAGGTTTTTTTTTCTCTAGCCCCGCCCCCTCTCCCACTTACCCTGCCCCCACCGGTGCGGCCCTCAGACACAAACCACACTGTAAATTTGTCCCCCGAGAACGTTTGTGAGTACCCATGAGCTAGACCATAAAAAAGGACACTGTGAGGGCCCATTGACCACTCGCAAATCGAGAACAAATAACATAAAACACAGGAAGTAATGAAGACTCGGGGATCAATGCAAAACCTACATGAGAAACAACTAAAAGATGGCCTGCTTGAAAGAATGCAGAAGACTGTCCCAGAAACCTGCATACAAATAAATAACTACACCCTTCCATACAGCAGACCTTAAAGTAGTTATTGCGGTGTCCCATGTCCGGGTCACTCAACTTGGTTTCCACATGTGCGACTAAACACTTTCAACACCAGGGAGTATGAAAGGTCTGTTGCTTTGTACATTACACAAAGCACAGCGGTGTAACTCGGGCTGTCTGCTCCAATGGAGACGAACATCATATTGTTTAACAAATTTGCATTACAATTGCAATTCAAACAGAATTGTTTTATGATATTTCTAGTCCAGTTTGACATACAAAGCCAAGATTAGAAGGAGGACCCTAATGCATTACCCGTTTTTAAACATAATTATGAGGGAGGGAATTGTGATGCACCAGTTAGGGCACTCGTTTTCGACTAATATTGAACAAAGCTCTATATTCCTTGGTGTTCATAAATGTTGACTTCCGGCAGGCTCAGATTTGGAATTTGTAGGTCAGGCTACTAGACAGTGCATGTGCTGTCTGTTGAAAGGCATACTGTAGCTTACCATGATCATACACGGGCTTGGAATCTGCCCATTTTCTACTATTGGTTTGTTTTCCTAGTCACTCATATACCTGCATCTTACTGTTGTCACAGCGTGTTAATCTCTGATTGGCTGACATCACTGCTTTTTCAAAGCACTATATTTTAGGTCTCCTGCGTTAATGCAGGCACTCCCACTTTAGAGAGATTGTGTTCTTCAAGGGGCTTGGAGCCTGTACATTGCTTACCATTTGTGGGCTTCATTGTCACTCAATTGCTGCCTTCTAATTGGGCAGCGAGCCGGTTTCACTTCCTCTTATTTTACTGGAGCAAAAACCAAGAACAGATTCCTTCATGTGGATTAGGGCCTTTCTGCCGCTGTGACTGAAGTACACATTTTTTTTTTTGGCTACTTCCCAATGGTCACTTCTATCTGACTGGCAGAGTTAATAGCTCGTCCACAGGCGAGACCTACGGGCTTTGCCAAAGCTTGTTTCTTTTGTATGAAGCACTCCGTTACAGTGAATGTGGTTTCGAGCAGTCTCCCCTAGTGTAAGTCTCTCCTGCTGTACTTCGTTTTGGTCTCTGTAGCTCAACTGCTTCTCCCCACTCCCTCCCTCCCTCTTGCGTTACTTTAGCCATGCTGCAGATCATCACAGATGCTGTACAGCGTGGATAACAACCATTGGTAGAGCCAATAGGTCACAAAGGCGAGACCCATTGGCTTTGCCAAAACTTGTTTCACATTGGAAACAATATTATTTAGAAACATTTTGGCACAAACCATTATTTTAAACATTGTCATCCATAATTAGGCACTGGAAAGTATGACTTTGAACCTAGGTTTAACAGGAACGGCAAATACCAGCACATGTTTTGAGATGGATTGTCCTTTAACGAAAGTACAAATTAAACATGTGATCTAACCTGAGGTTTATGAAGAGAACTTCGAATAATAAAACTACGATCTCTTAAAAAGGTTTTGCATTGTGGACACTAAAATATTCCAATATGAAAGTTATAAGGCCACTTGACAGATACACACTATCAATTAATAATTTAATACACGACGGTTACAAACACAAAATGAAAGATCCAAGCACGAAATGGACAACTACTTGTAGCACAAGGTCTTTCCTAAAATGAAAAGTCAGTACTCCGTGTTCTAAACCCTGTAGGGCCGACTCAGTCATTTATGTTTCCAGTGGTGATTGCATTAGGCCAGCTTCAAAATAACGCCGGCATACATTCACGGAAAATATTCCGGTACTGATCGAGTAAAAGGGTCAAAATATTCGTATTTGCTACATGAATTCAGGTGAGTCGACATAAGCAGGGTTCTATATATACAATACATAAATATACGCCTATCTTACGGTTACATTGAAAGATCTACCATCAACCGACGGCTATCTCTTAAAGGGGTCATCCAGTGTAAAGGAAAAACATCTCTTTACCTAGTCATCCCTTACTAAACGTAGCGTTGGTGAGGTCTACTTGGGGTTAGAGATGCACTGTGACACCACTCACTGGACGGTCCCGCTAAAGTTTTAGTTCTTCAGAATACTATATCCAAACAGACTGATTAAACTGGGAACATTATAAGAAACTCTAAGAGAGCATAGCGCTGCATTGGATGGTACCGATCAACAGAGGGCTGTCTACGGAGGTGCTGCGGAGTAGCGCAGTGCACGGGGGTGCTGGGAAGGAGCGCAGGTCAGCGCACCTGGGTGCTGAGGAGGAGCGCAGGGCAGCGCACAGGGGTGCTGGAGAGGAGCGCAGGGCAGCGCACAGGGGTGCTGGAGAGGAGCGCAGGGCAGCGCACAGGGGTGCTGGAGAGGAGCGCAGGGCAGCGCACAGGGGTGCTGGAGAGGAGCGCAGGGCAGCGCACAGGGGTGCTGGAGAGGAGCGCAGGGCAGCGCACAGGGGTGCTGGGGAGGAGCGCAGGGCAGCGCACCAGGGTGCTGGGGAGAAGCGCAGGGAGGCGCACCAGGGTGCTGGGGAGAAGCGCGGTGAGGAGCGCAGGGAGGCGCACCAGGGTGCTGGTGAGGAGCGCAGGGAGGCGCACCAGGGTGCTGGTGAGGAGCGCAGGGCAGCGCACGGGGAGGAGCGCAGGGAGGAGCACCAGGGTGCTGGTGAGGAGCGCAGGGAGGAGCGCAGGGAGGAGCACCAGGGTGCTGGTGAGGAGCGCAGGGCAGCGCACGGGGAGGAGCGCAGGGAGGAGCGCAGGGAGGAGCACCAGGGCGGAGCACCAGGGCGCAGGGAGGAGCACCAGGGTGCAGGGGAGGAGCGCAGGGAGGAGCACCGGGGTGCTGGGGAGGAGCACCAGGGTGCAGGGGAGGAGCGCAGGGCAGCGCACCGGGGTGCTGGGACGGAGCGCAGGGCAGCGCACCGGGGTGCTGGGACGGAGCGCAGGGCAGCGCACCGGGGTGCTGGGACGGAGCGCAGGGCAGCGCACCGGGGTGCTGGGACGGAGCGCAGGGCAGCGCACCTGGCTGCAGGGGAGGATCGCAGGGCAGCGCACCCGGGTGCTGGGGAGGAGCGCAGGGAGGCGCACTCGGGTGCTGGGGAGGAGCGCAGGGAGGCGCACCCGGGTGCTGGGGAGGAGCGCAGGGAGGCGCACCCGGGTGCTGGGGAGGAGCGCAGGGAGGCGCACCCGAGTGCTGGGGAGGAGCGCAGGGAGGCGCACCCGAGTGCTGGGGAGGAGCGCAGGGAGGAGCGCAGGGAGGCGCACCCGGGTGCTGGGGAGGAGCGCAGGGAGGCGCACCCGGGTGCTGGGGAGGAGCGCAGGGAGGCGCACCCGGGGGCTGGGGAGGAGCGCAGGGAGGCGCACCCGGGGGCTGGGGAGGAGCGCAGGGAGGCGCACCCGGGGGCTGGGGAGGAGCGCAGGGAGGCGCACGGGGAGGAGCGCGGTGAGGAGCGCAGGGAGGCGCACTAGGGTGCTGGTGAGGAGTGCACGGTGAGGAGCGCAGGGAGGAGCGCAGGGAGGAGCGCAGGGCGCTGGGGAGGAGCGCAGGGAGGAGCACCAGGGTGCTGGGGAGGAGTGCACGGTGAGGAGCGCAGGGAGGAGCGCAGGGAGGAGCGCAGGGAGGAGCGCAGGGAGGAGCACCAGGGCGCTGGGGAGGAGCGCAGGGAGGAGCACCAGGGTGCTGGGGAGGAGCGTGGTGAGGAGCGCAGTGAGGAGCGCAGGGAGGCGCACCGGGGTGGAGCGCAGGGAGGTGCACCGGGTTGCTGGGGAGGAGCACAGGGCAGCACACCGGGGTGCTGGGGAGGAGCACAGGGCAGCGCACCGGGGAGGAGCGCAGGGCAACGCACTGGGGAGAAGCGCAGGGCAACGCACTGGGGAGGAGCGCAGGGCAACACACCGGGGTGCTGGGATGGAGCAAAGGGCAGCGCACCGGGGTGCTGGGGAGGAGTGCAGGTCAGCACACCGTGGTGCTGCGGAGGAGCGCAGGTCAGCGCACCGGGGTGCTGGGGAGGAGCGCAGGTCAGCGCACCGGGGTGCTGGGGAGGAGCGCAGGTCAGCGCACCGGGGTGCTGGGGAGGAGCGCAGGTCAGCGCACCGGGGTGCTGGGGAGGAGCGCAGGTCAGCGCACCGGGGTGCTGGGGTGGAGCGCAGGTCAGCGCACCAGGGTGCTGGGGTGGAGCGCAGGTCAGCGCACCAGGGTGCTGGGGTGGAGCGCAGGTCAGCGCACCGGGGTGCTGGGGTGGAGCGCAGGTCAGCGCACCGGGGTGCTGGGGTGGAGCGCAGGGAGGCGCACGGGGAGGAGCGCGGTGAGGAGCGCAGGGAGGCGCACTAGGGTGCTGGTGAGGAGTGCACGGTGAGGAGCGCAGGGAGGAGTGCACGGTGAGGAACGCAGGGAGGAGCGCAGGGAGGAGCGCAGGGAGGAGCGCAGGGCGCTGGGGAGGAGCGCAGGGAGGAGCACCAGGGTGCTGGGGAGGAGCGCAGGGAGGCGCACCAGGGTGCTGGGGAGGAGCGCAGGGAGGAGCGCAGGGAGGAGCGCAGGGAGGAGCACCAGGGCGCTGGGGAGGAGCGCAGGGAGGAGCACCAGGGTGCTGGGGAGGAGCGCAGGGAGGCGCACCAGGGTGCTGGGGAGGAGCGTGGTGAGGAGCGCAGTGAGGAGCGCAGGGAGGCGCACCGGGGTGGAGCGCAGGGAGGTGCACCGGGTTGCTGGGGAGGAGCACAGGGCAGCACACCGGGGTGCTGGGGAGGAGCGCAGGGCAGCGCACAGGGGCGCTGGGGAGGAGCGCAGGGCAGCGCACCGGGGAGGAGCGCAGGGCAACGCACCGGGGAGAAGCGCAGGGCAACGCACCGGGGAGAAGCGCAGGGCAACGCACTGGGGAGGAGCGCAGGGCAACGCACTGGGGAGGAGCGCAGGGCAACGCACTGGGGAGGAGCGCAGGGCAACGCACTGGGGAGGAGCGCAGGGCAACACACCGGGGTGCTGGGATGGAGCAAAGGGCAGCGCACCGGGGCGCTGAGGAGGAGTGCAGGTCAGCACACCGTGGTGCTGCGGAGGAGCGCAGGTCAGCGCACCGGGGTGCTGGGGAGGAGCGCAGGTCAGCGCACCGGGGTGCTGGGGAGGAGCGCAGGTCAGCGCACCGGGGTGCTGGGGTGGAGCGCAGGTCAGCGCACCGGGGTGCTGGGGTGGAGCGCAGGTCAGCGCACCGGGGTGCTGGGGTGGAGCGCAGGTCAGCACACCGGAGTGCTGGGGAGGAGCGCAGGTCAGCGCACCGGGGTGCTGGGGAGGAGCGCACTGGGGTGGAGCGCAGGGCAGCACACCTGGGTGCTGGGGAGGAGCGCAGGTCAGCGCATCGGGGTGCTGGGGAGGAGCGCAGGTCAGCGCACCGGGGTGCTGGGGAGGAGCGCAGGGCAGCGCACCGGGGTGCTGGGGAGGAGCGCAGGGCAGCGCACAGGGGTGCTGGGGAGGAGCGCAGGGCAGCGCACAGGGCTGCTGGGGAGGAGTGCAGGGCAGCGCACAGGGGTGCAACTGACTACATGGGGGTTTTGGGGGTAGCAGAGAGCTGCAAGGACTTTTATGGAGCAGCAGCAGAGCATAGCTTGCTATGGAGCAAAGGCCGGCAAGGAGTGCCACGGGACCTACATGTAGTGCTATTGTATTGAAGCATTTATATAGCGCCTACTACCCCTATGTGGGGCACTGAACAGCTACATACATGGGCAGCAAGCTAACCCATGTTGCGAGAGTTGTTGGAAGGGTGTGGTCTGTGTTTTTATCCTAGTGAAAAGTGTTTCCATGTCATGAGTGCTAACCACTGTGGTGCTGTTATTGTGTTATGGGATACAATGCTTAGCAGTGTGATGGGAAGAGGTGTGAGAAATAAACATGCAGTTTATAGTCTGCTGTAAGATGGCATTTATGAGCAGCTCAAGGCAAACACAAGGAGATGATGGGTGGAGCACAGTAACTTCGGACACTCAGCCCCAGTCATAGATCTGTGATGATTCCACCATCGTTCATTAGCTCACTTCACCACCCCAGTTCAGACCCAGCCATATGCAAATCAGTCTTGACCCTGTTCCTCATGGGAACAGTTCAGCCTGAACTGCCAAGCCAGGCCTTTCCTGGACCGGAGCAGCTCAGCAGGGTTCCTCTACGGTATTTCTTGTAATCATGGTCTATTTAGCTAGTTACTGTACTAGGTTGCCCAACCTGATATTTTAAAGCAGATGTGCATTATGTGAGTTTAATAGGATTAATCTATAGTCAAGTGTTATGGTACTAGTATTAGTGTGACCCAGAGAGGTTATATCTTAATTAACATTACGGGATATGTCATGTTCTTGGCTTAACTTAATAAAGAAAGTATTGTGCTGATTAGGGTGTTCCATATATGTGGGTTGTAAACTGTAGGCTGAACTTTAATTTGCAATTATTTTTCTGGTTCTATCCCAGAGTTACGAGATAATGTAGCTATCTTGGAAATGGCCACGTTTTCCAGTCTTCTGAAGTGTTTATGCTCCTGGATGCTTCCATTCTTGGCTGTAATGTGTTCCAGAGCTTGAAGCTGGTTTTGGAAAGCAGTGCTTTCTATGGATTTCTAATGTTAAGGTCGTATGATGATCCAAGGTGCAAGTCTGGAGCGAAGTGTCCTCTTTTGTTTGTAGTGCTTGAATTTAACTTGCAGGTATAGTGGTCCTTTTTCGGAGGAGAATACAGTGCCTTGAACACTGGCTATCTAGCTATAGGTAGGCAGTATAGTGTTTGCAGGACTGGAGTCATGCCTTCTCATGGTTGAAGACGGCTAAGGAGTCTTGTGGATTAGTTGTATTTTGAGTATGATGAACTTGGGTGTGGCAAGATGTGGGCTGCTGGCAGTCATTTTGTAGAAGACACTCTTTGTGATGTGTTTAAAGAGAGTATCAAGCATTGGTCTGAATCCATGGTTACCTTAGGGTTTCGGAATTCTTAATGTTGTTAGAAGAGACTTAAATTCCTTGGGCTACATGGCAAGATGCTGGTATTTTTGCTGTCAAATAGTCATGATATCTGTTTTTGCCGTGTTGAGCTTTAAGTGGTTACGCATCATCTATGTGTTTATAGGGAGTAGACCGTCATCAAGGTTTGAGCTGTAGAGGTCATGTGGGCCTTCCATTATTAGAATGACTTGGGTGTCATCTGCAGAGTTTTAACTGGTGAAGTTGAATTATTTAATCACGTTTTGTAAAGGGGTTAGGTAGATTTTAAATAATAGAGGGACATGATGGACCCCTGAATGATGCCAGTGTTGGATGAAGAGCAGATGTAAACAGGGGTAAGTAAACTACTCTCCGTCTCTGACGGAATAAGCAATCCATTTTTTAACATTGTCACATATTCCGAGATGAGTGCTAAGTTAAACTGATAAAAAATTGATATGTTCAGCATTTGTTTACGATCAGCCAAAGGAGAGAGGCTAAAGAAATTCACATTTAATGTTACAGCTCAAGTAGAAGCAGGCACAGTCTTCTGTTTGCGATGCAAAAAACAAAATGCAGTGTTTAGTACAAGCACACACTTGTAGATGGCCTTCATGAAATGTACAGCAAATAGGAAACTACAGTTAGTAATTATTACATTAATTAGTGTACTCTACGAAGTGAATCCGCTCTAGTCGCTCATGAAAAATGGTGCCATAACCCATTGGAACTTCACTGAATACAGTGAAATTAGTTGTGCATTTTTATACCTTCTGAGATTGGATGTTGCTTTACATGACAGTTAATTATTTTTCAAATGTGCCATTCGAGCTGTTGGCATTATTTTATAAATGTAGTTCTAGAAACTGCTAACTTACGCCTAAAGGGACAGATAATATAATTAAAAAATATACATTACAGAGTGTGTAGAAACGAGCGAAAATATATAATCTGCAACAAAATGGTAACTTTAAGAGATACGCAGGAAAAGATGAGTTATCAATTTTTCTGCAAGCTTTTCTGAGACGGAAATAGACAAAAGGAGTGATAAGCGGCTCCAAATTCGAGGTTCAGTAGCGAAGACAACTTTAACAATCTGCTGTATGTGCAACTGATATGCCTTAGTTCAAAATGAATAAGTTACTTCCCTTTGGTAATGCTCTTTCTGGTGGATATTCTATCTAACCAAAGGTTCCTATCTTCAGAAGATCCCCATGTCAAAGACTGGATCGGGTGTATTCTTTAGCAATGCTCCAGCGTGCCAGTAGGTGCAGTCATGTGGCTTCATGGCGACTCTGTACCGCCCCAGAAGTGATCAAGCACCATTGCAACTAAGTGCCACCCTGAGCGCTACCATCAGTTTCTTGTATCTTCCGCACATTCAGACACAGAGTGTAGAACAAACTGTCAAAGACAGTGTGCTAATGTGTTACATGTGTAGATGTTAAATTGCCCACTCCACAAAACGGGGAGGTGGGAGGGAAGTGAGTTATCTGAGGTTTAACAGAGTATCCACCAGAAAAAGCAAATCTCTCAAAGGTGGATCTATTGTGTGATTGATGTAAAAGCTTAGTGCTCTCTTAGAACCAAGAAAATGAAGCCTTTCTTCCTTTTTCGAGGGGTGAGGCATGGCATTTAACACTGCCAAGATTGCCCAGGTCCTTAGAACTACTTTGCCCAGGAAAGAGGTGACATTGGTGCCCTGCAGCTCACTCACATGGTGTACTGATATGACTGCAATGAGGAAGACTGTTTCAAGTATTAAGAGACTTGGAGATGTCCATATGCTGTGAGGGTGACATGTCAAGACCAAGTTCAGGTCCCACTGAGACACACCAAATGGTTTGGGTGGAAATACGAGAGTCAAATTTTTAGAAAATTGCATCACAAGTGGTGCTTTAAAGACTTTGGCCAGGGAGACATGGAAAGGCTGAGAAGGCTGACAAACAACTTTTCAATGAGTCCACCACAAGACCTTGCTGTGCTAATGAATGAACAAACAAAAGAACAGACAGTTTGGTATGAAAGGGGTAGGTGCATCAGGCACCCAGCATAGATTGACTGAGGAAGGCTGTCTGGCTGCAAGGATGACATCAACCACCTCGGTCGGCAAGTCAAACTCATTTAAGTATCACCACTCAAACTCCATGCACTGAGATGTAGGTTGTGGAGGCTTCAATGCTTGACCCTGCCCTGTGGCTGAGACAGGTAGTCCTTCTTAGGTGGAAACCTAATCGAAGGACCAATGCTTAGCTTTAGAGGTCTGAGTACCACACTCTCCTGGCCCGTTCTGGTAAAATTTGAATTACTTGGGCCAGTCTATTTATCCTTCTCAGGACTTGAGGCAGGCGAGAAAGCAGTGGGACTGTGTACAGGATTCCTTCCGTCCAATTAAACTGGAATGCTTCTCCTAACATGTGCATTAGTGGAAACTCCAGTGTACTAAATTGCTGACTCTGCACATTCTTGATAGCAGCAAATAGAGCTAGCCAGGGGGTACCACACAGCTTGAAGTCACTTTGCGCCACCTCAGGATGTAGATGCCACTCATGGTTCGCCAGATGATGCCTCCTCTGTTAATGACATCTAGCATTCAGAGACCCCACCAAGTGGTTGGCGACCAGGAAGCTGTACTACAGGTCCAGCTGTACTACAGGTCAAGCCACCTACAGGTGTGTACAGCTTTGTGATAAATTATTTAAGGACCCACTCCAACTGGCTTGTTTCAGTACCACTCCGCTGATGTGTTTTCCAAGTGGGCATACACCAGACTCCCTGGATTGCAGGAAGGGTTTTAGGGCCAGGCAGATCGTCTGAAGGTCCAGGAGACTGACCTGGAGCTTGTTGTCTGATGGAGACTAGAGGTTTCTGAGCTCCACCTCTCTCAGGTGCAGCTGTCACTACCATTAACTCTGCTTGGGGGAGGGCGAGTGGCCTAATACAAGTCATGGTATCATCTAACACCAATATAGTTGTATCCCATGAAAGACTCGGACTCACTGCAGCAGAGGAAGCACCTTCAACACCACTTGCCAGAATTGCCTCAGTGAATGGAAGCCACAGCGAGAGGTTCAGATAGGGGTTTCGCTAATTGAAGGTGAAACACAACAATGTCATGAGTCGGCATTTGTCTGGAAGCAGTGTACGACTGACTGCGGCAAGCATGGCTTTGGCAGCAAGTTGTTAAAGTACAGTAAAAGGGAGTTTTTTAGGGAAATGGCGCCCCACAGGGAAATTCACAATATATGTTGGATGATCAAGTCAAAAGGCGGTGCTGCAAAGGTAGAGAGAACCACCCTTCTCCCTGCAATGTGGTCAAGTCAACAAAACAACTTCACAAGATCCCCAAGCACAAACAAATAAAGTACACAGTATATAATATCACAGCAATTTTCTTTGTTTTCTTGTTAGTCTTCTTTTATTTTTTGTCTTCTGTTTTGTTAGGTACTTTTCCTACATTCCTTTGCCAACGCGTGTTTCGTTGTGATATGGGCACAATATCCCACGACTTCTTCAGGGCTAAGAGAATTATGCAGAAATTAAAAACTGTAGCGAGGTTAGACCTGTACCGCTTTCTCTTAAGAAAGATTTGAAAGATTTGTTATACAGAATGTGTGTCCAAGGCATCATCACACGTGACATTTTCTGAGTGGGTGTCAGTGGCAGTAAATGCTCGTAAGAAAGCAGGGAACATGTCTCTGTGCAGATCTTAGAGTCTTAAACAATATAATTTTAGTGGACTGTCATCTTTTGCCAAGGATTCATGATAAAATGGCTAATGTAAATGTAGGCTGTAGTAGGTATTTTTCTACCATAGATCTACGGTCAGCATATCACCAAATTACTTTGGCTAAAGAATCTCAACCACGGACTACATTCATTACGCCTTTTGATGCATATATGCACTTACGGATGCTGTTTGGGCAGACATCGGCTTCAAGTGTTTTTCAAAGGTTTATAGATAAAATGTTTGGTGGAGTTTAGTATTCAAGCTTTTTAGGACGATGTACTAATTCATACAGAGAGTCTGGAGAAGCATTACGAGTGGTTACATCTGGTGTTGAGTAAATTAGAAAAACATGCGCTTACTGTCAACAAGAAAAAGTGCAGATATCTAACGAATCAAGTTGATTATCTGGGTCATAATATCTCTGGTGAAGGGATAAAACCCACAGGTTCCCTGGTGAAAGCTTTGACTGATGCGCCAATGCCAAAACAAAGATTTGCTATGGGCATTTCTTGGGCTTAGTGAATACTATGTCAGCTTTCTGCAGGGTACGCTTTGGTAGTACAGCCACTAAGAGCGGTGTTAAAGAAAAATTCTACGTTTGTGTGGTCTGATATGGAACAGCAAGCTTTTGACAAAGTTAAAGGATTGATTGTGAATGCCCCTGCGAATAAACCGTTCATGCATGGTGAGAAAAGTGCAATAACTGTGGATCAGAGTTCACTGGGTCTGGGTGCTGTGCTGAGTCAGTTTGTGAATGGCAAGGAATACACCATCGCTTTTGCATCCAGAGTGTTAAACACAGCTGAAAGAAATTACAGCACCACAGAGTGGGAGGCTCTTGCATGATCATGGGCTGCAGAAAAGGAATTATATTGGACTTTTATACGGATCACAAGCCATTTATTTACATGTTGGGAAATAGTTCCTCCAATAAGGCCTCCTCTAGGTTGATTAGGCTTTTATCGAGGTTGCAGGAATTTAGCTTTGATATGATATACTTGCCAGGGGGTAAAAATATCAGGGCAGCCTGTCTTTCATGATTGCCTGTGAAAGAAAGTGAGGAGAGTACTTGGCATTCTGAAGATTGTGAGCGCCTAATTACCATTTTGGATGCCACTGAACCTTTTATATTTACTGAGGATGAGTGGAAGGAAATGTTTTCGAGTGACGAGTGTATTAGCAAGTTCAAGAAGTATCTTACAACTGATTGGCCCAATGACAGAAGCATGAGCTCTGTCTGAATTGCGATCTTTTGCGCAGGTTGCTTCAGAGTTGCCATTAGTTAATGATATAGGTCTTAGACAGAATGTCTTTTTGAAGTTTTCGAACGCTTGTTTAAGATGGAGGGTCCATCTAATGAGATTGTAAGGGATAATAGGACGCATTTTGTTTCTGATGAAATTATGTTGGTTCTTAGGAAACATGTCATTAAGCATGTTAGGGTGCCTTTGTATAGTCCTTCTTTCAATGATCTTGTGGACAGGGCCGATCGGATGCTCAAGGATGGTGTGCAAATAGACTGTGCAAACAAGTTAAAATGTTGGAAATTACTTGCAACAGAAAGTGTGCAGTTCCAAAATTGCTCCTCACAGCACTATAGGTTTTGCCCCATTTATTATTTTTATAGGTAGAACATCTCAAAACTCTTTATTCAAATGTCAAAGAATCATAAAAGATGCAAATAAAAAGTCTAAAAACATACAGGACCATCAGAAATAACAATATATGTACATAAATTCAAAATCAAGTCTATTCTGGTAAAACACAGCTGTCTTAAGAAAACTGCTGACTCTAAAAACAAACATCACTACTTGGCAGCAATTGTAAAAACCTGAGGGCGACTCTACATTGTTTAACCCTTTTGATGCGCCCGTCGGCCAACGGCCGTCGCGAGCACTACCTCCGTAGTCCTGCGCACGTCCGTTGGCTGACGCGGCCCCGCCCACTCAATCAAACCGCTGCACTGCGGCGGAATTGCCGCTGCAGTTAAGCGGTTACAATTGTGGGATTTAAAAAGGGCGAGTAAATAACAAGACCTAAAAGATGTATATAGTGTGCAAAATATAAAGTGCAATAAAATTTGGGTGAAAACATGGTCTTAGGCACATTTCTCGTCTGCTAAACTGCCATAATAACCTTGTGGAAAACATAACCTATGACATATAATACCCATCCTGAATTTTGTCAGTAGAACGCTTTCCCAATTGTTGGTCTCATAAGTTAAATACGGCTCTGAACCAACATTGGTTTTCAAAACGGAATAGTTTCTCACAAGTAGTTTTCTCAGTTCAAGACCTTCCCTTTCTGCACAATATTTATCCAGGAACAATGGTTTCACACTGATCTCATCACGCTTGCATATAGATAATGGATTATCAAAAAAGTTTATTCAAAGTAAGAAAAATACTCTTAACATAACCTAGACACGGGATATTCAAGCCCGAGCGCATTGTATACAGTCAGTGATTATATTGTGCATAAAGCAGGTTTTATGATTACTCCAAACAGAAAGCCACAACAGAAGGGGTTTCAAATTAATGGAGTCTTCAAGGTACGGCAGGGCGCACTCTTCATCTGGCAGATATAATGGAGTATTGAGTGTGGGAGAAATAAAAGTCCTCTGCAAAATCTATTTTCTTCAGCTTGTAACATGCTGCAGTCACTATAACCCCATATCCCGCACCCATAACTTGCTACACGAACATATTGCTTAGAATAAACGTCAATGAGAGAGGTTATAGGTTTGCCCCCTACAGATTTGCAAACGTTAAAAAGTAAACTTATAGCTTGCTTGAATTTGCAGTTTCTGAAACGCACATTCTCCCCCCACGCCCCATTAGAATCAAATACTAAGCCAAAATATGGGAACTTAAAGACTCCATACAATTATCATTAACCCCTAAAGTGTGTATCATACAGCACATAGGGCCGAAAGCCATTATCTGTGATTTGGTGTAGTTGGTAAGCAAATCAAGATCAGACATAAAATCTGTAAACGCTTGCAGACACCTGGGGGCATTTGGCTCCTTGCTACAAGCACGGAAGCATACAACAAAAGTGGTAGAGAGACCGAGTTAATATAGGGAACATCAGGAGTAACAGTATTTAAAAAGGTATTAAGCTTTAATATATAAAATAATATTAATAAAAATAATAAAAGAGGCCCTGAAAACACATACTTGCCTCACTCCGTACAGTAGATTAATATGGTCAGATGATTCACCATTAAGGCCAACCCTCACTTTGGCACTTAGGTTTCGATGTAAATAAGCCCAAAAAGGCACAATTGTGGCATCAACTCCCATCTCTAGCATGGTCGCTCAAACTTTGCTGCGATTGACCATATTAAAAGGAGGAAGTCCATAAAAGCAAGATATAAATAAATGTAATTTATTATGTAGAGCTGGTCCACGAGAGAGAGAGCACT
Source organism: Lissotriton helveticus (assembly GCF_964261635.1). Lineage (NCBI taxonomy): Eukaryota > Metazoa > Chordata > Amphibia > Caudata > Salamandridae > Lissotriton > Lissotriton helveticus. The sequence continues at coordinate 255,717,047 of NC_136061.1, forward strand.
CAAGATAAGGTTATTAGAAACATTGGCCAATAGAGGAGCCTCAAAAATAAAGCCCATCAAGCCCTTGGGATTTAGAAGAACTACATCTAAGAGCAGTGATCACCTTTTTACCATAAACTCAAGCCTATCAATACTACTATGGCCAGCTTATAAAGACTCTATAGAACATGGCTGTCAGAAGAACTGCAGTATATATTGTTAAAATGAGCTACCCATTGATCCCCAGTCGTGTGGTTATTCAATAGGGATTGAGGTTTCCCCTGTGCTTGAAGTTCCCTAACCGCACACCAGAATTTCTGTGAGTTAATTAAGTGATGCCGCGCAGGTTATGTGATCCCAATTGGCTTGTTGAATATTTTTCCTTCCAGATCATTGATGTCTATTTATATTTGGCCTAGGCCATATGAATTGCATGAGGAATTCTGCGTTTGGCGGATAGTGCAAGTCTCAATTCCTTGTTCGCTTGGGAGCAGGTTCCATCAAACCAGCATTTAACAACGTGCCTCAGCAAATGGCTTAAGCATCTCAACTTTTATTACATTGCAGTGTGTGCTGAAGTGAATACATAAATTATTCCCAGGTGAAATCGCAGCTAAACAGCAGAAAGATATCCAGGTTATCCCCAAGAAGTTCACCCTAAGAATTTAAGGGAATCAGGCAGGCGCCATGCAAGCCTTAAGCCTTTATGTTAAGTTAATGGCCGCAGGACGGTTTCCTTAGACCCCTTAGTAATGACTATAGGTAAAAAATGATGCAGTGGTCAGAGGGTTATGGTCACTAAACACAGAGCAATATCTCAATATTATACAAATATGGTGAATAGCTTAGAGTAATAAAACAATCAATAGTGGATTCACAGCCCTGCCCATGGTAAGTGGGTACCCTGGAAGATCTATTGCAATCAGATTCATGTACGTTAACTAGAACGCAGCCCAGGACATAGTGGCCCAACTCTTCACGTCTCAAATCGAAGGTCTCTGTACTCTCAATCCTGAGTGGATGAAAGAAAAGATTGACAATTCTATCAGTAATCTGGATTTGAAAGGTATTTGTGAACGTGTGAGAAAACAGAGTACTGTTAGGAGACCTTTTGACAAGGTTAACCACGTGAAAGAAATGGATGTTGTGCCAGGAGACTGGGTTTTGGTTAAAGAAAACTATGAGAGTAATGAAAGGAGAGTCTACATTTTCTAAGCCTACTAAAGTTGAAAGGGTGGAGAAATAACAATGCGCTTGTGAAACTTAGTAATTAGCAAGCTGAAATCATTAAAAATAATATTGATGGACGGAGTGTGGAAGAGTCAGATGTGTGTAAAGGAGATTGGTTTCATCTTGGTGTGTTACCTGAAGAACTGGTAAGGTACAAGAAGAGGGGGACAATGCAGAAGTACGTAGTGTAGGTGAACCTGTCCTTGTGAATGGTGGATGCGGAGACACTTCTAGGAGTGGTAGAGCTAATTCGATCAGGTTTAGAGATATTAGGTTTTGACCTTATTATGTTTATATTTTATTTTTCTGTTTCATTTATTGTGTAAGGGGAGACGGTGGAACATAAGCATTGTAGGTTTTATCTGACGTTCTGTAGTATGTAAAAAGATTATTTTTTTTAAAAGCAATACGACATGGCCAGCGATGGCTGCATCGTAGCCCTTTTTTCGGTCTCACGCGAAGAAGCAACATGAAGAATATAAAAAGAAAATAGTACTTTGAACAGAGGAAAGACAGAAATCAACCTGAAGGAAATCTGTACAGCCTAAGAAGAGGTCGTGACGTCAGTACATGTTGCCCAATAACAAGGCAGAAAATATGTGAGACAAAGTAATAATGATAATAATAAAACCACTTTTAAAGCGCCTGGTTACACTAAAGACAGTGTGTCCCCGCGCTAAGAAATGCTACTGCTCCCTGAAGAGGCCGAGGTCCGGGCCGATCTGGGTCCTAGGCTACAAAGAAACAATTAGTGACTTGGAAAAAGGTAGGTTTTTAATTTTAGTCTGAATCTCGTTTCTGAGGGCTCCATGCGCAAGTCAAGAGGGAGACTGTTCCAGTGCTTACTCGCAAGAAAGCGAAAGGAGCTACCTCCCATCCTAGTCCTGCATACACGAGGGAGCTGAAACAACATCGCTCCAGCAGATCTAAGATTCCGGGTGGGGCGATGGATAGTGAGAAGGTTGCGCAGGTAACTTAGCCCTTTTCCCTGGGCAATGCGATGGGCAAAACAAAGAGCTTTGAACTTGATGCGCTCCTCGATAGGGAGCCAATGAAGTTTCCGTATTGCTGTTTTTCCAGATGCCCTGCGTGGAAGGTTAAGTACGAGGCGGGTAGCCGCATTTTGGACGCATTGTAATTGGTGTAAGCCTTTTCTGCTTAAGCCTAGGAGAAGAGCGTTGCCGTAGTCCAAATGTGGAGTGACTAGGGCATGAATAAGTGTCTTCCTGGCACTAATGGGGAGCAGATCGAGGACTTTACGGCGTGTTTTTAATATTCCGAAACATTTACCCGTAATTTTGCTAATCTGTTGCGTAAAAGAAAGCTCCGCATCCAGCCAAATTCCTAGATTCTTCACAGAGTCCGCTGGGCGGGGGATCGCACCTAATTCTGTTGGCCACCAGGCCTGCGACCAGGCAGAGGGGGATTTACCAACCACCAACAGTTCTGTTTTATCGCCATTAAGGCGTAGGCAGTTGTTGTTCATCCACCCTGCCACAGATAGCATGCAGTTGGAAAAGTTGGTGGCATCCTCTGCCTGATTGTGGGTAAGTGTAATTATTAGTTGGGTATCGTCAGCATATGTACCGATATCCACACCAAAAGCTTCCACAATACGGGCTAGGGGCTCCATGTAAAGATTAAATAGCGTGGGGCTCAGACTTGAGCCCTGTGGAACCCCATGTGTCAGTTTGCGAAGAGACGATTTGTGAGGAGGGCAGTGTACCTGAAAACTCCTGTTTTCTAGAAAGGACTCTATCCATTCCAGGGCTGGTCCTACTACTCCCAAGTCTGAGAGGCGAGACAGCAGCGTTGAGTGCAGCACGGTGTCAAATGCTGCACTGAGGTCAAGTAAAACCAACGCTGCCGTCTGCCCCTCATCTGCGAGTGGTCTCAAACATTCTGTGGAGAAGAGAACCGCCGACTCTGTAGAGTGACCTGCTCTAAACCCTGACTGCGTGAAATGGAGAAGAGAGTTTTCCTCGAGAAATTTCATGAGTTGACTGTTCACTGTCTTCTCCACAACTTTCCCACAGAAGGGGAGGAAAGAGATAGGACGGAGATTTTGTAGCTGGGAAATATGTATATTAGCTTTTTTTTCAGGGGTATAACTTGTGCCATTTTCCATACATCAGGCACGTGACATTCCTGAAAAGATAAGGTGATCAGATGTTCAATCTGCTCAATCATACAGTCAATGACACCCTTACAACGATTGGGGGCGATCACATCAAGGGGGGAGCCGGACTGGATTCCATTTACGATGGTGAGCAGGTCTACCCTTTCAGGAACTATAAAGTGAGTCAGATGGGCCTTGGTGGCAGAATCACTTCTCACTACCGAGTATTTAGTCGGTGTGCTACCTGTAAAGGTGGCATGTATTAAATCCACTTTTTTTATGAAGAAATCTGCGATGTCATCGCATAATTCATTAGTGTAGGTATCTTGGGCCTCAAGTCTGGTTGAGGCCGTGAGCTCTTTATAGATCAAAAAGAGTTCCTTAGTAGGATTTTTAGCAGATTCAATCCGTCCTTTAAAATGAGCGCTTTTAGCTGATCTTACGAGTTTATGATATATTTTTAATTCTCTCTTATAGTTCAGCTTATCCTCTGGATTGTAATTTTTCCTCCAGCTCCGTTCAGTCTTTTTACATTTGGCTTTAGCTTCTTTAAGTTCTTTAGAAAACCAGGGAGCAGTTTTAGTTTTCCTGACGGGGGGCTTAAGTATCCATGGTGCTACTGTGTCCAGAGCCCTAGACACCCATTTCTCATAAGCATCCCATGCCTTAAGCAGGGTGTCGCTGGGAGGAGGTGAATCTTTAAGTAGGGCGGATTTGAGGTTTTCCTGCGTGAACTTCTTCCAGTTTCTGTGTTTCAGAGGCCTGGTTTTGGTCACACTGCAATCCTGGGGGCCAATTTCAACTTCGAAAGGACTAACGAAATGATCTGACCAAATAATTTGCAAAGGTGTGGCAATTTTAATTCCTTCCCAGTTGGCAAAAACGGGGTCTAAGAGGTGGCCCAGTTGATGCGACGGGGCTGTGGATTGAAGTTTAAGCGACCGGGATTTCAGAGCATCCACCACAGCCTGTGCCTCCTTACAATTAGGATTCTCAAAATGAAGATTGAGATCTCCTAATACAAGAAATTTCTTGTATCGAAGTGTATACGTACACGTACGTGTAAAGTAGTCACGAATGATAAGCAATAGACTAGGTGCAAGCAACTTTTTGTACATAATAGGTCTTGCTAGTGCACATGCACCAGCGGCACCCGAGTTGTCGTAGGCGAGATCTAAAAAGTGAGGATGAATACCCTATCTTAACCCTTTCTGTGCTGGTGACGGAACCACTCCGTCACCAGTCACGGACGTGTTGTGCTGGTAACGGAGTGGTTCCGTCTCGGCGCGGCCGCCCTGCCTACGCAGCGTCAATTCCGCACCTGTGCGGCCATTTTATTGAGCGGGCAGGGCCGTGACGGAACCACTCCGTCTAAAGCACAGCGCGCCCGTGGCTCGTGACGGAGTGGTTCCGTCACGAGCATGGCGGCGCACCAGAATTACCGCCGCGGGCAAGGGGTTAGAGCAAGAAAAAACAAAACAAATGTGATGTCAAAAGGTCGGGGATGCATCACGTTGGTTAACGAATCCAACCAGTAGGGCTTCTCCTCTTTGGCATGCTTCTATGTATGCAGGGATATGTGGCTAGAAGCTTGCAGTGTACGTGTTCCTATGCCTGTCCCTGGTGCGAATTGTATTAGGTCCCCCGAGTTAGAGAATTAGTCTACATCCATGCAGTCTCTTGACTACGCAACTAAAAATTTAGTCAAGAGGGTCTGTTTGATCTAGTTTATTAGTGAAGTCCTCACCACATTTATTTTAAAAGTTTTATATAGCACTAGCTTGACCCGTGGGTACCATAGCGCTTTACATACACACAGGAGAGAAAAATATAAATTAAAATGTCACGTTTACTTTTTCCTGTCCAAGGGTGATAACTCTGGGTCCAGACATGTGCCGCCGCCCCCCCCCCCCTTACTGCATGGGGTCGTAAACCTGATTTAAAACCAGCAGGTACATGTTGTGAGCAAAATGTAAACAGCTGAAATATTTAATTGTTTATTAATTTTATGGCAATTTCTTCAAGGCTAGGGAACCAAAACTTCACCTATTTACTCACCGCACCAAGATCCACCAAGTGAACACCTACCAGCAGAGAGTTGGCTAGTTTACTCAGTGTAGTGTAGTCGTGCTACATCTTGACCACCTGCGGTGTGGGTGGTCCCTCCTTTGCAGAAGATGTGAATCAAATTCTGATTGGTTCACACCAACTGGTTGGGTTGGCCATAAACTAAGTTACAGCTGGCATGGACATAGTAGCTACTGATGCAAGGTGCTTGAATTAGGGGTTATTTTGTGTTATCAGAGGAGGGCATCACTATTTCTTCTTTTCCTCTCAGCTCCTCTGTTTTTGGATGAGGTTTCTGCTGGTTGCATGGCTGTAGCCTCAAAAGGACTGTGCTGTCTGCTGTAGTACGGGTTGAGAAGGATGGTTTTGTAAGCTAGGCCACTGGAATAGCGGCTTAATTTTCTGTAATGGTGGGGAAAATGTTTAAATGCTGTCAATGGCCCCAAAGATCGTGCTATTGTGCAACTGCCCTCGAATTGTTCTAAGGCTGAATCAAATAGCCTGGATCAATTTAAGGGCATGACCATTAAGGACATGTCTCTAGAAAGCCTGGCTGATCGCATTCAGGTAAGCCTTCTGAGCAAGATTCAATGCCTGTAGCTCTGAGGATGCAGTCGCATGGGTGCAGTCCAGCTCGGAACACATACCCGGTTGCATCCTGCTAGTCATCTATAGTCCTTGCTAAAGAGTAGCTGAGGGCCCTCCAGGACGGCCAGCAAGATGTTGCTTAACATATCCCATAGTGCATGGCTGCACATTTCCAGAAGGCAGACTGCGTTAATGGATCTGAGGGCCAAACGGCCAAGAAAACATTAACTTGACAAAGGCATCAATTCTTTTCAAATATCTATTTCAAGGTTTTAGAAGAATGGAATTTGAATTAACCTTGCTTGTGAATGTTTGAATAATCAGGCTCTCAGGTGTAGGTTGCTTGGTAAGGAAGTCCGGATCACTGGGAGCCGGTTTATTAGGTCGAGCCTGGCGTACGTAGCGCGAAGCACTGTCGCCAGCGAGCTCTATTGTTGCGGACTTGCCTCGGAAGTGGGACAGGAGATGGGCACGCGCAGAGCTTTAGGAAATTTGAGCAAGTGTACACGCACGTACAGCCACATGTGTGCACATCTCCTGTCCCCCTTCCATCCACGCAAACCAGCTGCATGCAGTAAGTGTGCGCACAAAAACAAACACACACACCCCCTAACCACCAACCCGTGCTTTCGCTTACCTCCGGCGTTTCACACACCCAAACAAAAACAAACACACACCCCTCCCCCCACCCCGTGTTTTCGCTTTACCTCTGGCGTTTAACACACCCACACAAAAAAAAACACACGCACACACACACACACACCCCATGCTTTCGCTTTACCTCTGGCGTTTCACACACCCACACAAAAAACAAACACACACACACCCCCACCCCGTGCTTTCGCTTTCCCTACGGCATTTCAGGCCACGCTCTAAGACTCGCTCTCACCTGTTGTAATCCATCAGCGCCATTGGGTGGCACAGCCTGTCTGTTTCGCTGTGCCAGTGGGCGGCCGGGGCAGCAGAAGAGCCCAGCTCCGGTGACCGAGTGGAACGGCAGAGGCAGTGACCGGGTGGAACGGGGAGAGTCCGCGAGTCCAGCTCTGCAGGTGCAGCCCATTCGGTGCTGAGAGCCATCCGGGGCGTGTGTGTGTCACTTCTTGCAGTGCTCTTGGCCCAGCTCTGCCAGTACAGTGGCCGCTGGACGTGTGACTTGAGCGCCGGGGCTGCTGCGAGTGCGGTGAGTAGGACTCTCTGGGGGTCTGCATCCTCCGCAGAGGTGGGGATGGTTCTTCCCCTTGTCTCCGGCTCCATGTGCGCGCATTGCACAGAGCAGTGCATGCTGGGAATTGTCGTCTCGTTTTTAAGATACCTTGGAAAGTTAGTGTGCATGGGCCTTCAGGTAACCGAACAAGCTTGTCTCTTTTGTTCCGGGGTCTTAAACTGTTTTTGTGGCTGCTACATATATTGTCCCTTTGTCTCGTGGTCGTTTGTTGCCCTATGCTAGTTTATCATGTACTGCCAGGTTAACCTGTAGCTTTATATGCGGAATGTAGCTGATTTCTAATACCATCAATGGTCACATATTCTGCTGCTGTATTTCTCGTATTTGGATGTACTAAGCAATGTCACCAGCTGCCCAATGTTTGTCAGTATTCTCGATTGACAGTGGGTGTCATATGATGTGATATTCCGGTGGGAGCTTCATTTTTGCTTTTTGCGCCATTACTTTCTGCCAGATGCAAAATGTAATGGAAGAAATAGGATACCCATACATAAAAACCTGAAACTGGGAGTCTAGAGCCGCCGGTATAGTAAATCGGACAACATATGATGACATAAGTATATTGTGATGGGTTACTTCACCTCTGCCTCAGGGGGTGAGGTAGTAAACAGGCATATAGTCTTGATTTCTTGACAGCTGGGGCTGCACCTTCGCCCGCACCCAAATCCCCCCTCTCGAAGCAAGAGTAGGTTTTTGTATTTTAGTTGAGATTTCATTTATGTTTTCAGTTGATGCATCAGGCAATTTACAGTAACTGTGTTGGATAACACAGATTGTTGCGTACATGTAATAAGAGGCAGCAAACACCAACATTTTTAATGCATAGCATTTATATTGGCAATGCACACAACAGAGCCATGTATTTGAATGCTATGCAGACACAAATAGCTGTAGGCACTTTTCGTCTGTGTGCCAAGATGTTTCTTGTCCTTCATTAAAGCATTACAGTTCTCCCCTACTGTCTCACTTCTCAAGAATGTCCCTCACTATGCTACTGACTATCAGCAAGTCCCCCAAAAGACAGGTAAAGCCCTGTAACAGCAGGGGGGCATCTAATGGCCCTTCAATATAGCGGGAGCCAAACTTATCAGTACGTTTGTAAACTGTGGTAGATATTTCAGGGCCAAAGAATGCTCATGTAAGTGCTGGATGGGATAATCATGAAGCATCATCTGGATTTATATATGTATTCTGATTTATGTTTTGAGGTTTTCTAGAGTGTGAACTACGCCCCCGAGGGTGTTTGAGTACTTTATGTGGTTTTATGATGCAGTGCCAGCACTCATATGAAGGGTTGTACAAGCTTTACATTCTATGATTAAAAGTAACATTCTACAAAGCTGTGGATCATGTGTATCTAAAAGCACCTCTCACAGGTAGGCTGGTGGGAGGCTCCAATACACAGCTATCAAAGCCTGGAAGTTGCCCTTAGGTTACTCTTGTGTTGCCCTGTCCCAGTCATTGAGGTACAGGGAACCTATGTCCTTACACTCCATGTGTGTAGCTGTGCATACCAGCCATCAGCTGCCAGCGTTTCTTCATGCTCACATTTGCGACACCAGAGAAAAAAAGAGGCGGTACAGCGATAATTCACTTTTGAAGAGCTGGCAGGTTTGGTCATAATATTGGATCTCATTTCATCAGGCATGTTATCACAAGCATTTGCAATGCAATAGGTCTCGCATTTGCGAGAGTTTGAGCTATTGGCATTGTAAATGGCAATGCCATTTATTTATGTGTTGGTTTTCAAAACAGATAAAAAAGGCATTGTCATTAACAATGCCAATAGCTTTAACTTTCGCAAATGCGAGACCTATTGCATTCCAAATGCTTGTGCTGCTTAGCCACAGGTCGACTGACTGGCAGGCACGAGCATGGCTTAGAGCATGTCGTCAGAAGCTGTACCTGGATGAAGAGTCTCCATTAAAATATTGTTTTTTGTTCCTCACCTGCCTCCTAACCACCAGTGCGAAAGTAGTACATTCTTCCATTGGTGGCCCCGGTGGCAAGATTCACTCTTGCCCACTGGAATTTTCTAAGCCATCATACAACGAATCCGCAGTGTAATGAAGGAGTACAACCTGTCCGCTTCCTCATCAGTGCTCTGAGGGACATAGGGAGTTTTTGCACTGGGTCACAGTGAAAAAGAGTGTGAAAACTCTGCTGGCACTGACGTGACAACTGAATTGGATTTGAATCTGGGTGAAAGACAACTGGATGTACTTTTGTAATTTCCTAGCATGACAAGCCTGGTTAGGGTCAATGTCAGTTTGTGGGTCATAGATCGGTATCGGGACGGAATCATCAGCCAGCATGGTGACTGGGTCAACACAGGCCCTACAATAGGTGCCGCAACGGCAGATAACATCATGGAAGTCCGCTCCGCAGAAGTCTGTAGGGTTCAAAGGCATTCCAGAAGGAGCGGAATCACATTAAAGGTCTGAGGTATGGCTTTTATAAAGGCCATTATTTGCTGTGGTGAGGACAGTGTTGTGTTGTGCGCGAGAGCATGCTTGATACGAGGTCTCCCTCGTTTGTTCATCGCATGGACTCGCGCCAACTCGTGCCTTTGTTTTTATTCAGTTTGGCCTCGAGTGATATTATTGTTTGATTGTGCATCACTCGAGACCATCTCCAGTTGGTTACTATGATACTACATGCCTAACTGTATTGTGTGGAGTTACTGGCTTTACTGTCTGCTACCGGAGCTGTATGCAGGGAGTGCTTCAATTCCAGGAATAAACTTATTTCTCTACCTTCAATTTGTTGGTATTTACTCAACAAACTTGGCGACGAGCGAGGAACATTGAACCTGTTTTTGAAGGAAGCACTTCCTGTCCATTTTGATACTTTTAAATTTTTTTTTATTCTCTAATTTCTGAAAAAAAAATTTAAAAAAAACATTTAAACGCTTTCATTCACACTTCAACTTACATGGGAAGCGGTGCACAGTCTCCTGAAGAGCTGAATTCTCGAACGGCTTGATGAACGAATTTTCCATTAAAAAAGCCAATTTTATTTCACTCGCGTAAGGAGGTGCGCGTTTCTTTTCTTTGATCACGTTGGCTAAATCCCTCCTGTACGCGTATTGGCTGTTCATCAAACGGAATGCGCTGTGGCTGATTGGATAAACGGAGCCTGTTATTGCAATTCTTACGGAAATTAAAGACGCCGCTCTCTATTGGCTTACAATCTTTGTTGAAACTAACAAGGTGACTTTATTTTCATCGCCTTACTTAAAAAACGAAGAGATCTATTCAAATAACGAAGGGAAAAACCTCAAGGACACAACAACAGATGGATGGTATTAAGATTTGAAAAACAGAGAAGCAGATGGATGGTGATATATGAACACAGAATTTTTTTTATTTTCTGTTCTCCTATGTAACTGTTCTTCTCTGCAATTCTAATTTTTAATTTTTTAAATAAGACTATTTTGGTATTGTTTTTGCCATTAATATTCAGAGCAAAGTATTCTATTTATTTACTTATTTCTGTTACAATGTGTGCTCAGGGATATACACTTTCACCTCCACAAAGTTATTGGTCAGCTGGTAGTTCTCCTTGTATGCCATGGATTGAATGGAAATCCTATTTTTTAAACTACATTGAGACTTTAGATGCAAATGGAAAAATGAAAGCTCCAGAAAAGAAAGGCATTTTCTTACACAGTTTAGGACCAGAAGGATTAAAAGCCTTCAATCAACTTCCTATCTCACAAGCAAGTGGTGACATGAATGTATTTGATAAGGCAGTATATGATTTTGACAAGTACTGTTCTCCTAAAGTGTGCATAGGTATTTCGAGGTTTAAGTTTTTTCAGAGAAAACAATTAAGTGAAGAAACTGTGGATAATTTTGTTTCATCTCTAAAAACATTAGCTTTAGATTGTAAATTTGGTAACCTACAAGAAGATTTTATTAGGGACCAAGTAGTCATGCACTCTAAAAATGAAACTATACAGGAGAGACTTTGGATTAATGGGGATGAGAATTTAGATTTTGTTTTGTCTATTGTCAGAAAAGCTGAACTTTCCTGTAGAAGTGCACTGCAAGTTAAAGGGAAGGAAATTTCCATGAGTAAAAATATTGTTGCCAAAATCAACCAAAAATATGACAGTAATAATAGGGATGCTTTCAAAAAGAAGCAAACATTTTCTTCCAAACCTAATGTTGAAATTTCAAGAAGCAATCTGAGGTGTTTTAGATGTAACAGCAAGTCACATTTAGCAAATGATAAAACTTGTCCTGGTTTAAAACAAAAATGTTCAAAATGTGGGTTAAAGGGACATTTCACTTCTGCTTGCAGAAGAGGTAATGTAAATCAAAAAGTCAAGTGTATTGAGTTGAATGAGAATAGTGAAGAGGATGATTTTACAGATGAATCCAATGATTGTTTGTTTGTTTTGAACATAAAAGATACTGCTGTTCTAAATGTAAATGACCATTCCATAAAGAAAAAGCCATTGTGCAACATGGTTATTGGAGGTGTAAAGATTAACATGTATGCAGATTCTGGATCACCCTATTCCATAGTGTGTGAATCTGTCTGGGAAAAATTATTTGTACCTAGACTTAGTAGTCATTTGGAAGAGAGTGACAGCCTAGGGAATTTGGGGCATGCCAGAACCATATGTGGCATCGGATTGGATTCAGGGGACACTGGAGGAGCAGGACCTTTATCTTGAGGCCCTCATTCTTGCTAGACATTCCATTGCGGGAATGGGGTTGAGTCCTGCTTGTTTTTCTTGTGCTTGTGTTTAGGATGCAACTTGAATTTACCAGAAGGCTTCGGTGGAAAGTGGGCTTCCAAAGGGAGTGGCCTGGTGACCCTGGACCGCGATCGCACCAGCGACTTCAAGCAACCCCATGCTTTGAACACAACCTCTTTTTACATTCAGCTATGTGGAGCTTCACTTCCCGGTCTAAATCGCCTTCAGGTGCCCAAGAGAAAATGTCGCACACAACTTGGCATGACTGTAGTCCAAGCACCATAGGAATACAGCGTGAGGGTCCCTGGCGGCATCTGTTTCCTGCAATTTCAGCAAAGCTTGAATCCCACCAGTGGGGACATCATTCCCTACCACTCTGTGAACGTTTTTTTAGAGATGCTGGAAGACTGACGAAGGTGGGAGTGGAGCTGTTGATCGGACTTAGGTGAGAGTGAAGCTGTGGATCCATGTCAAAGGGCACGGAAAGAAAGGAACTCATGTTAGTTCACAGGGGTGGAGTTTATATGCTGTCCTGCTCCATAACTTAGAATGAGCTACAAAGCGAAAGTGGAGCAACACTGTGCCACCTACTGCCACGCAGGAGCATTGGGGAAGATTTCTTTCGATCCAGTCTGGCTCCTGGAGGTTTTCCAAAGGAGGGGAATCTACTTTTAGAAGTATCCATCAGAAAAATGCAATTTTAATCACTTGAATAAACCAACTCTACAGTGAAAGAGAGTATGAAAGTGAGAGTGGGTGTATCTCAATGGAACTCCAAAAATGTTTAAGAGCACTTAAAATATATGCAAAAACAGGAAACTACTCGACATTGACTTATCTACAGAAGCACACAACCACATTAGTAAAATTCTCCTAAACGGGTAATATCAGTTGAAAAAAGCAGCTAATCTCTTTTTTCTACTCTCCATAATGTGAAATACCAAGCTTATTTTTGGAAAGCGCATTTGGATGCCACAACAAAGTATAATTTACATGCAAGGAACATTGAGCTGGGTGTGCTATTAAGCAGGTTACAAACCAGTGTAGCAAATTGAACACCAAATGTATGCTACCTCTGCAGCATTTTGTGATGTCACTATTTTGCCAGTCATACCTCAAAATGGTTATTTGTAGGAGGTAGCACACTACTGCCTCAAATATTAATCAGACATGTTGCACATTGCAAATGCCAGCAAATGGCTTTTAACAGAGGGGTAGAGACCTGGAAAGGACAGCAGAGCAACATCCCTGGTCGCATTCCATACTTGAAGACTTTATGAAAAAGTACAATCGCTACTTTAAAAATGTTTAGACATCGGGTGGAGCATGCAGTTGTCTCCTGCACCATCTTCTGTTCAACACGAGGTCACCCAACATGATTCCAAAGAGGAAACCGTCTCATGGTAAAAATGTCCCGTGTGCAAATCAGTTACCACACCAAATAGAGTGTGGGTAACTCATCAATGGTTTGCAATCAAAAGTGTGGTCTCAAACAATTAGTACATACCTTTGCGACTCACAAAGAGAAGGGACCGCTACCTCTGCTATTTGTGTAATTCAGGAATGGTTGCAAAAGCCCTTTGATAAGTCGGAATGGCTAGAGAAATCATACGATGTTGGGAATCAGGCTTCGCTACCACAAAATTCCTTTTTACATGTGGCCCCAATGACCTTTGGTTTATTTAGTAGGTATCAACGCAGCGCAGTTAGAGAGATCAATTGAGAGGTGTGTGAAGGAGGCTAATGAACGCGTAGAAGCAAAAATGGAATAGGAAAAATGTTCAATTGATTATGTTGGGGGTTAGATCAAACAAATGTACGTAACAAAGTAGAAATATGGATAATTGTGAAAAAATATATCCAGGAATTCTGATCAATGGAATTAACACTAGTGCTTTATCAATTAAAATCAGAAGGAAACGAGAAAATGATTAAGTAGCCATAAAATCCAATAATGTATTGATAAAACGCATAAAAAGCACCCCAAGATGGTGTATTCTAAAATAAGTATAAGTTTTGCTTAAACCAAGAAAACTTTCGAAAAACAGTACAATTATTAAATGTCTTCATAAAAAGTATTTGCATCCTCCTAACAAGTTGATAAATTAGTGAAGAAATAACAGTTGTTTATTTTATTTTTTAAATCAATAATCCCAAATTTTAATTTGTCACCACTGGTAATAAATAGAAGAGATATTCTGCCAGAGAAGTGACCAAAACTAGTCTTGCTATGCTCTTGGACACAAAGATGATATGAGCTACCAATTGTACATCACTGTAGTTTCCGTATTAAAGCACAGGCAGACTTTCTTCCCTCGTAAAAGTATTGCCATGTTTTCCTAAATGTCTCAGTAGCATGTATATAGCCAATCGTAAAAGTAAATTCATTAGGTCATAGAAACTGCTGTGTGGATAGTTCCATGTGAAACTAGTAATTGAAAAACAAAACTGTGTGAAACATCAATATCCCGATTCTGCATTTTCATATATCATTTACATGGAGAAGCCAATTCTTACAACTCCAATCCATAAAATCTTTTACTATCTCGACTTTTGCCTCATTACTCTCTTGCTTTAAGCATGGCCTACATGTGTTGTGGAAAAGGCAAGCCATTGCAATGTTGCTGCACAAAATAATAATGTAGCATCTTTAGGCTAGAGACTCATGCATTTGGTGGACTTTCATGTATCTGTCCACTGTGGTGATACAATGCAAATCCGTTTCCCTCACAATTCAACTGGATAATTGCTTTTTAAACAATACTACTGCTTAACTGTGTGACAACTTCCACTTCTAATGACCTACAATAATACAGGTTTTTTAGATCAACGCCTTGAAGGCAATGAGGTCACTACTTCTACTAAGTGTTTTAATGGCTTAAGAGGTCAAGATAGTATGACCAAACTTAATTTTGTAACCTTAAGTTTGTTCTCAAAGCCGTTTTTCATGTTTTTTCCCAATTTATTCCACCTTTGTACACGCTCTGATATCCTACTTTTCATACATGTACAAAATGTAATTAATGATGCAAAAAATATCACATTTAGGGCCAAACGTACAAAGCTTGTTAGAGGTTGCAATCGGCATGATTCACAGAATCGGGCTGTTTGCAACCTCAAAAAAGAATTCTTTAATGTACAAAGGCCCAATTTGCGATTTGGTAACCTATTACAGAATTTCAAATAGGATTTGCGATTTGGTATTAGGAAAGGACGTGTTTAGGGCTTCCCATCCTGATACCGAATCCTAATGGTATGTGTGAATGTTTTGCAACTGAAATACAGTTGCAAAACATTCGCATTTTGCCACCTACTTCCAGTAGGTAGTAACCCATTCGCAAATGGGAATGCTTGAAAAAACATTAACGAGCAGGCACTGGTCCCATGGACCACTGCCTACTCTTAAAAAATGAAAAGAAAACTTTTCATTTTTCTTTTTGAAACACACGGGCTGAAAAAAATCATTGCGTTATTGAAGAGCAATCACAGACACGGTGGTCTGCTGATCCCAGCAGGTCACCTTCCCTGTGATTTTTTCATTTCCTAATGTGTCGCAAACTGAGACTTACCTCATGCATATTAATTAAGTAGATCTATTTGTGACCCACTGGGCATCGCATAAAGTGTAAACAACGCTTTCGTACATTGGTGTTTGAGATTACCAAATAGCAAATCTAAAAAATTCACTATTTGGTAATCACAAACCTTTCCCCTACGTACATGGGCCCTTAGCCTGTAAAAGTGAAAAAATTGTGGTATTCAGGTTACCTCCTCCCTGGTAACAGGATGCCACAGGTTCTAGAATATGGAATGGGGTGGTGGCAGTTGAAGGGTGTTAAGCTTGTGGCTGCACGTACCTGCTTGCTCTCCAATAAAGTACCTACCAAACTGGTTGTATATTCCAGACATTTACCTGTTAGGGTCCTAGTTCTGCAACAATTCTTTGGCATGAAAAGATAGAATAACAGACCTGTCATTTAACCCCTGCGTGCTCGTGACGGAACCATTCCGTCACGAGCGACGGTGGGGCTGTGCCATCACGACCCAGCAGCCGCGCCTGCGCGGCACGTTCTATTGAGCGGGCGGGGCCGTGACGGAACCATTCAGTCACAAGCACAGCGCCACCGTGGCTCATAACGGAATGGTTCCGTCACCAGCATGGCGGGGCCACGTGGCCCCCCTGCCCCCTTACGCCGCAGCGGAATTACCGCCGCAGTCAAGGGGTTAAGGCAAGAACACGACAGACAATAAAATCAACTTACTTGGCTTCAACACATTCTAATGGTAGTGAGTGGGGTGATACCACAGTTGTGCTTGAATGTAATATATTGGTGTCCGTTCCAGACTTATATCGACACACACATGTATAGGACATCCCTATAAACCAATTTGAAGAGCGCTACTGAGGTTTGGTGCCACTCCGATACATGATCGAGGCCCAGGATGGCGAAATTGTCAGCATGAAAGGTAACATTTGAATATTGACCTCTTCTTCACAATGTGACTGAACGCTGCAGCTACAGGGCAGCATGTTTAAGAGAACAGACCCACGAGAATACATCATGTGGGAGAACTAAAACATTCCAAATATAAGCTATTGGTCATGTTAATTATGCCTCTGTTTAGGAGGATTCAATCTCAGAAGCATTACAAAGCTGTCATAACTGGTACAGCTAGCGGGAGGATACTCTAAACTCACAAATTATTAAAAGTAAGTCAAAATTCGGAAACTTCTCGGGGGCAGTCAGTAGCTTGCGTAGGCAACAATCTCAGCAGGTGCCATGAACCAATAATCCTAAAGCAAAAGCTGTGAGCATAAGTGTCTTAACAGCTCTTCCATTATAAACCAACTAACGGCTCAAACAGGATAGGTGTCCCGTCTGCTCTGGAATATACATTAATGGCTCTGGTGCAAATATGCTGTCCTTCAAAGTTCCAGTAGCCCTGTCTTTCTGAAGTTTCTGATCTCTTCTTTTGTTGGAAAAATTGTATTTTACATTCTCTAGCTCTACTAGTAACCAGAAAATATACAGCTCGGCTGTGAAATTACACATCTGAATATAAACTGTAAACCTTAAATGTCATTGTTGATAACGAATAGTATTTTTACCAGATTCATAATGTGCAAAATTAGCACCAATTTTTTTTTATTTTTTTTTTAAAGGACATGGCACTTTGATATCAAGTAAGTCCAGTATGACTGGATCACTTGCTCATGTTGTAGCATGTTCTCTTAACCAGTGCAGTCTAAAAACAGTGATTGGAATAAAGAACATTCCTGCCACAACACCTTCGTCCACTTGAACTTGATGCCTGTTGCTCTATCTTTAGCCATCACACATCTGAAGCTCTGGCAGCCATCCAGACGACAGCAACAGGGATACAACAGCTGCGGCAAGACCTGGGACTCGGCGATGCACGCTCCGCTGGGTCATCCTCAAAGGTAGCAGCAGCAGCACACGACAGATGCTGTACCTCCGACTTCCTTAATACTCACTATGTACTCACCTTAAGGAGTTTCGATAAAACCTAGCATCCCAAACACAGGCTCAGTTGATCCGACGTACAATCCCTAAGGAGGCAGGTCTTTTTGGTAACAAAATGTGGCTGATTTCTATAGTATGGCTCTGAAGCCTCCAGTGCGACGGCCTGTATCGCAAACTCCACCTCTGGCAGTTTTCCCTAGCACTCAAACAGCTAGCTGTGATTAAGTGTGGTACATAAGAAGCATTCATCAACCAATGTATCTTACAATTATTAGCCCCTAGACGCCCCCGGGCATTCGAGCGCGGTATAAATTATAAATTCAATTTTCAAAATCATAGGACCAACCATATGCAAGGCACCCTAAGCACAAACTACAAGTCCAATACGGACGGGTTCTTATTCACAAGCCAAGAGCGCTACAATATATGGGAGCCAGAAATCCCTGTATAAAAGACCACCTCTGTATCTCTCATTACAGGCGACTTGTGACACGTTTGTAATAAAGAAACGACATAGCACTTTCACTGTAATAAGTTATTACAGATTAGTTCTGAGGTCACAGGGCCTGCTGCCAGCAGCCATGGGGAATGGCAGGTCATGGAGCATAATTTCACCTACGGTTTATTACCAGGGAAAACGGAGCTACTACCCTATACTTCGTGAGATTACTTTTAATTTTGGAAAAACATAACAGCGGAAAGGAGATATTTACAACAACATGCTTATTTTTTTCACAGCTATACATCATTTAATTACCGGAATGAAGAATCTCTGCATGTTTCAACACAATTTGAGTTACAGTAATTTTTAAATTGTATTTACTTGAAACTGATCCCAATATATTTGTGCAGGACATGTTCTCCTTTTATTCTGTGTACCTGCAATGAACATGAAGGTACAGTTTTTAAGCGGTTTGTAGGATGGGTAATGTATGACCATGTATTATAAATAAATAATAAAGTAGTCCCTGCAACACATTATAAGGATATTGCAAGTCAACTTGGAGTGCCATGGCCGCCTAAAGGAACAATGCCTTCAGCTTTATTCTTGGAACTAGTCAGTGACTTGCAACATCCTTTTGATGTATGGTAGGGGATGCGTCATCCCATATATCATTTAACAGTAATCAAGCATCTGTATAGCCAATTTGAGTGACTATCCATCAATTGGTCGACACCTGGACAAAATCACATCCTGTCACAAATGATGCAATTTAAAGTATATAAATTTGATGCAAACTATGAATCCCCACAGAACACCTATTTCAATTCCGAACTAAGAACCCGATTCCAGTGTGGTTAGGAAGGCCTCCTAACGGCATTTGCTCCATCCAAATCAGATCGGGAACATGTCTTTCTGAACGAATCGGAAAGGTTTCCGACCAACAGAGTACAATGCGAGTTAGGTTTTAGGAATATCCCAATCCGAACCTGTTGGCATTCGTAATGACAGAGCCGAACGGAGCAGAATCGCACATCTCTACAGGTTGCGTTTCCGAAAAACCGATTACGATGCTGGATTCAGACAGCCTTTTCCGAATCGTGCCGTCCAACTCGAATCACAAGTCGGATTCAGACTTTGTGGGCCCATAGCAGGCCCCCGCTGCACCTAGAGCCTTCCCAATTGGGCCTGTGGGGGTACCCATTAGTCCCCCTTACCAGCCATGCACAGTGTGGCAGGCACCAAGGGGTGCCCGCCACAGGGTGCCCAATTTTTCCCAGCCACCCCTTTCTTCAATGGGAGCCTATGCATTTTATCGGAACATAGGCTCCTGTTTAAGTCAATGGGAGTCCAACCTAATCGTATCTGGAAGTATCTCGGTTGGTCGGACTCTCCCGATCCAAGTCGGTCTGAAACCATTCCCACACTGATTCGGTCGGAATGATTTCCTAACCGCATCAGAATTGGGCCCTAAGAGCATACCCCACTTCTACTCTTTAGCTTGGGCTTAAAGATCATCAACCACATGATACAATATCTCCTATTAACTAGCCAACCCTACTCTGTTTCTAAACCTCCTCCACCGACCCATTATATATTTATAGAGGATAATTAAATACTCCTCAGTTATTTTCTCTAAAGAAAAAAAATCTAATTGGGTGAGCATCACATCATAAGTTGTCAACGTACAGACAAAAATGAATCCTCCTCCCTACTAGCTGCAGATGATCATGAAGAGGTGCAGGATCAGAGCAGCTTAATGGACGCTACGGCAAATGATGAAGAGAAGAACAGCTACGCTTGCTGATAGACATGGGCTCTACTACCATCTTGTCTCAGGGAGCTATGAAAAGTCTGTGCAGGTTGTTGGAAAGGTTGCCTCTGGCAACAGGCATGGCTCCCAAGAGCGGTCTTATTCTTGCCATTAACTGCTTGAGAAATTGATGAGCCAGAAACAATTAGCCCAACGAGCTGAACGGCATCTAGGTACCTCAAAGACAAACTGGTAGAAGAAAAACTCTTTCCTAGTGCATCAATGTGTTTCAATTACCTGCCCTGTGGAGAAGGGGAGGGAGGCATTGGGGTTTGCTCTACTGGCAGAAGTTTGTATGGTTAGGCTTTCTGATATTGGATTCTGTGTTAGAAAAGCAAGGTCGCAGCGGCAAATACCTATGGTGCCTAGTTATAGAAAGTAAAATGTATTGTTTCTGATTAATTAAAACCATTACAAAAATACATTTGGGTGCACATTTCATCAATAAAAAATCTTAAAAAAAGAGATCATGATTATTAATAGAATTATTAGTAGAAAAATAGGGTTTGGGAAATGTCCATAGTTCATTATATCTTGTCTGGGCCGACATCTTGGCTTGTTAATTTCAGCACCATTAATTTCAGGAATTTCACCAACTTCCCATTTAGGGACGGATATCCTGGGTCAAAACATGCAAGGACTGCTTGTCCGCGTGTGTGTATTCTGTGTTCATGAAAAGACGTTTTTAGAAGAGCTACTCTTTCCTCTTTCAACTTCAAGCAGGTGCATAACAAATGTTCAATATCTTCTTTCCCTGCACTGCACAACCTGCATGTTGTCCCACAGTTCCTTCTCAACCATGGTTGTAGATGTGGTGTAGCTGGTAGAATTCCTAGCCTATGTTTTAAAAAGGCTTCTTTTGATTTCCTGCAGTACCCCAGTCCAAAGTATGCCTATAACCCGGGTGATTTATATGCACACAGAGTCATCCAAGCGTGACACTTATGGGAAAAAATGGCTTTGTCCTCTATGAGCGAGAGTCTCTTTATACTCTTATTTGCTACATGTTGGAATTGTGCATGCGATAATGGGGTTTCCCATAGTTCTTTTAGTCCTGTAACAATCAGGGACTCCTCTAAGTATTTTTCCCCGGCATTTTGGAGCAGCTGCACAGATCTTGCCAAAGCTGGAGGTTCAATGTATTTTCTGGTGAGTTCTTTATTTTGTGCCAGCACTTAATATATGATCCTCTCCTTGCTAGCATTTGGCTCCTTAGTCCAAATTCTAGCCGAATCTGGGCTTGTGGGGTGTAAGGTGGAAGATTTAAGAGAAGTCTGTATGTTTTTGAGATGATTGTATCGAGCAGTTTCGCGTCTGTGCCTCTTAATGCTTCGCTGCCGTAGTTATAGGGTGGTTCACTGGCATGCGTAACAAGACTTTGACCATGCTCAAAGCCTCCATCAGGGCCTCACTGAAGGGCACCAATGGTTGAGAATTTAAAGGACCTGGCTGCAAGATTTTGTGAACAAATTTGCCGTGGACTCCCCAAATGGCAACTGAAATACTAGCACCACTGCAGCTCTGTGACCACCACCGCGAAATATGTGCTCTCTTCAGTAGGAGGGCCCAATTACAAGTCCTGCTCTGTCTCGGGAGAAGTGTCAAGACCACTAGAATTTTAGAATTTTTCAGGTCCAAATTTAGGCCAGTATCAGCGTAGTGATGGAGGAGCTAATTGCCCTTCGTCATCACATTCATCTTGAGAAAATGTTGAAAGCCCTGTAAATTGTCAGAAACTAAAGTAGCCTGCAGCCGTCTGTAATACTGACATCAAGGCAGAGGCAGTGGAGTCAGGTGCTAGGAAAGCAGACGGCACAACCGCTCCTCGGAAGGGAACAGCGGTGAGGGGAGGTCTCCTGCTTAGATTTTTTTGTGCTTGTGCCAAGACTTCTCTTTTGACTTTGCCTTGGACTTACCAGAAGAGCAACCTGGACCGAGCCTTGGATCAGGGACTTCAAACGTAACTGACCTCACTTTTTAGGTCTCGCCTAGTTAACGCAGCCCATGCGCTGGTTCGGCTTGGTGAGACTATTGTCGGTTTGGTGCCTGAAGGGAGACAAACCATGTGCGCGCACGGACAGGCGATGTGCACGCGCATGGCATCTCCTCTCTGCCTCACACGCTTGTTTTTTAGCCAGATACTTTACTCGGGGAAAGACTGCAGTCCTGACTGGCTGATGCGGTTTCGGTTTCACCATCAGACGTCACTAGCCTGAAGAGAAACTTACCCACAGCAGTCAGGGCACTTCAGAGGAGAGGCGTGTTGACCTGGAGCCACTGGAGGAAGCCTGCCCTGCTGCTGACCCCCTCTGCCTGCACGAGACACACCAGCGCCATACGGCCTCGGGTAGGTCACGTTACTGCTTTTTCTGCTCCACCCGAGACCAATATTCAACTGCGCCATTCACACCCACCGCATTTACAGACACATGCATGTTTGGCCCCTGGTGCGCATTTTCCTCCCAGTCTCAGTCTTTTGGGAGTTGCACTGTCTAAAATCTGAGCTTTGTTAAGCCACGGGAAATGGAGGGAGAGGGGCTGCAGGATGGAAATAGTGGGGGGTTGGGTGGCTGCTGCCTCCAGTGTAACCGCACCTCACACCTTTCTACGAATTCCGAATATGAGCAGGAGCACTCATCCAACTCCCACCCTCTTCGGCCTCGTACTGGAGCTGCTACGGTGGAACCGAGGCCTGCAGTGCTAAGCTGATGATCGGACTCTCACTGCTGCTCGAGGCCTGGAGACCAGGACTGGTGGCTGCATGCATTTACAATGTGATAGCGCCTCCTTCAATATTTTTTTGGCTCCAGATCATCTCTGAAGTAGTTTCCGGTGTCCGTGGACTGAGGGCACAACTTCTGCCGCTACTGCGTTGAGGTCTGCGAGGAGGGCCCCCGCGTGTGCCTCCCCTGGCACATGAACTACAAGCAGAGACAGCAAGCATAAACAGAGAGAGAGCAGACTGGCCGAGACAGCACAACTCCATCGAAAAATAAACGTGCAGCTACGGTGAGACTCTTAGCGACAGCTGTACGGAGACACCCCGTGACTGGCCGCCTACAACTGGCAAGATTCACCCACCGCCAGAGAGAGCCTAACTACCGAGGAAAAGCATAAATCTGCGCAGCGCCACTCACCGAAGCACTACATAAACCCATCACTGAAGGAACTGCCAGCTATACAGAGACGTCAGCTCCCAGCGGCTGCCTAACTTCACCAAGCAATTACGTTCACTGTTAACCCCTCCCATGCTGATGACTAGCTCGGCTCGTCATCAGCCACGGTGCTCATGTGCTGATTATGAGCTGAGCTCGTCATGGCCGTTAGAACGCTCACATGCGGGGATAATTCCCCTGCTGTGCTGAGCTTTCTAAGGATCGGCCGTGGCCATGACAAGCTCAGCTGGTCATCAGCACACGAGCACTGTGGCTGATGACTAGCTGAGCTCGTCATCAGCACCGGGGCAATGTGCGCGTCCCCCTGCCCCCCAGCACAGCGGGGGAATTACCCTCGCAGAGAAGGGGTTAAAAGAGACACCCGCTGCATCCAAAGAGGCAGTCACAGGACGCTGCGGTCAGACTCCAGCAAAACCTCCAGCGCAGGCCTGACACTCAGTGTGAGGGGCACCCTCACTCTCACAGTGAGAGAGAAGTCCAGGTACTCCGAGTGTGAGCGAGCTCCCCGACTCACAGTGTGGGATAACTGCTGATACTCGAGTGCGAGAGAACCCTCAGCACTCAAAGTGAGAGAGCACATGCTGTGAGTCTTCTCTCTTCACATACTGGGAGAGAAGCCACACTGATCCTGGTACAAGACAGAGCTGATATCTACAATATTCATTCCTATTTGATGCCCTACCACTACTTGTCAACTCATTCTTCCCTCCATTTTGCTTAATATGTTTTATGTTCAATACTCTTAGGCTCCATGTTTGATGTATTTCTGAAACTACTGTATCATGGTTATTTGTTGATTGCAAAGTTCACCAATAGCCCTGTGGTAGATAAGCACTGTATAGAGAAATCTTAAACAAATAAGCAAGTAAGAAAATAAATAAACATAGGCAGGTTGCGTCTGTGTGAGAGTAAAATTTTGATTTGTGTATAAAAAGAAACCGTATCTATGCTGTATTATGGCCCATTGGGCTCAAAGGGCTTCAACCTAACTGCCCCCTGATCCCCTCCTTCGTGTGTGGCAGCCCGAGCTGAGACTGCTTCCCGGGCACACACACAGCCGCACCCAAGTACTTCACAGGTCTTTAAAAGACCATTTGCTTGGCAATAAGGCTTTGCTAGTTTTCACCCCTTCTTAGAGCCCCTGCGCTATGCGCTTCTGTAAACATCCCATGTGGTGTGCCGTCCCTAACCAAATCTATCTTGCACGCCACATGCCAAACACTTCAAACCTTCAATTCATCACACTGAAGGGCGAGCAGTGTTTTGCTTGTCTTTATTTGCCGAAAACAGTGAGTGTTGTCCCGGCGCTGTGGATGGAAGATGGCCCGGGAAGCTGTTTTGGGCCGCCACCATTTCCCCTTAGGACTCTACTGTTGCGCTCACAGCTGCACGGCAATAAACATGGCACACAGTGGCGGCTGGTCCATAGGGGCAGCTGGGCAGCGCCCCACTAAGCAATCACAAAGAGAAACTGCTCACTGAATCGGGCAAGAATGCAAGCAGACTATCGTCTGTTTACATTTCCGACCTGTGCTGGCAGCAGCTTCACAAGTGAAAGTGCGCATGAGTCAACAGACGCACAGCGCACGCAGGTGAGAGCAGCAGGAGTCCAGAAATGGACTCCGACTGCGCATCTGCGAGAAGGGCGCTTTTGTTTTTCAGCTCCCCACTCCATTGACATTACATTAGGTATGCTGCGCATGCCTAGTGTAGTGGTGGAGTCTGAGGATAGGATCCTGCTCGGGCGGTGACGTGGGGTCGCCCTATGCCCTGTCCCATGCCAGGATACAGCCGAGTAGCCGCCTCCATTCTTCTGATTTGCCAGTCCACTTCAAAGAAAAGAGCGGGGAGAAGTTAATTCCACTGACATCTTGTGGGTGATGATACACGGGACCGGAGCGGGAGATGCCTGGTAAGTTTATTTATTTGTTTTTATGTAATCATTAAATAAAACGCCTTCCCTATCCCCCCCTCCCTACCCCCCGCCCCCCCCCCCCCCACCTTCCCCAACCGCCTAGGTCATCCAGTTAGACGTCACTTTGAAATCTGGTACTTGTAGTTTGAGTTTTGTAGCAAGACCTCCCTCCTGCACCACAGAGCAGCTGAACGCCCGGCACTGCCTTACAAGAAACCCTCGAATGTGGCAGCGGCACGTCGGCTCTGAGTCTGAAGGAGGGAAGATAGTAAGGGATGCCGAGGTGAGGGCGTGTGGCAGGAGCAAGAGAGAGAGAGTGTGTGTACGAGCAACACGGCCAATCATTATGCAATCATTATGCACAATGCTCCAGCTGACACCAGGCATTCTCTCTTATTGTCTCACGGTCTGCGAAATTGAAGCTATCCGTCCTCGTACTTTGTGCTTGAAATGTAAAGAATAGGTAAGGAGTTCCAGCCTCACTGGAATATACCATTGTTGAACGGACTGCCCAGCGAAACATAGCCTAATCTAAACCGGCGGCAACGCAGATCTCTACTGGCTACATTAGACAGGGAGGGTGTGGGGGCTAATGAAAAGAGCGGAGTTGTGGACTAGAGAGCGCAAAATAATCAAAGCATTTAAAATTAATAAAAAATAAAGTACTTTAAAGAAACGCTGTGCCTTATAGTCCATAAACATGGCGTATTATCATACCATTGTCTAACCAGTTTATCAATCGTACTAATGCCTCATTTTACAGTGATAGAGGCATTTCATGTGCTGTAAATTGGCAAAGCTTCAAATCGCTCCTAATTGATGTTAACATTATTTCAGCAGGATACTCGTGTTAGCCTTTTTAGTGTCCAAAAGTTGCAAGTATGCTACGCCAAGTTTCGGAGAAAAACCCTAGGGGTGAACATATTTCACTGGTGCATGTGCGCCAATCCACGAATACGGTCTCAGACAGACTGCAGATTTCAACAGCAGTATGAAAAATACATTCTTGCGATAAGTTGGAAGAGGAGGAGGGAGATAGACTGAGGAGGGCAGAGGCTTGAGGGTGGAGAGACTGAGAGGGTGCGGGGCCTCGGAGGAGGAAGAGAGAGAGAGGCTGAGACTTGAAGATGGAGAGAGAGAGAGAAACTGGAGGGAGAGTGGAGCAGGCGCGGTGCGTCCATTGGGGCGAATGAATGATGGATGGATGCAGGATGGATGGGTGGATGGATGGATGGGTGGGTGGGTGGATGCATGAATGATGTATGGATGCAGGATGGGTGGGTGGGTGGATGGATGGATGCATGGGTGGATGCATGAATGAATGATGGATGCAGGATGGATGCAGGATGGATGGGTGGATGCATGAATGAATGATGTATGTATGCAGGATGGGTGGGTGGATGGATGGGTGGATGCATGAATGAATGATGGATGCAGGATGGATGGATGCATGAATGAATGATGGATGCAGGATGGATGCAGGATGGATGGATGGATGAATGATGGATGCAGGATGGATGCAGGATGGGTGGATGGATGGGTGGATGCATGAATGATGGATGCAGGATGGATGCAGGATGGGTGGATGGATGGATGCAGGATGGATGGGTGGATGCATGAATGAATGATGGATGCAGTATGGATGGGTGGATGGATGCATGAATGATGTATGGATGGATGCAGGATGGGTGGGTGGATGCATGAATGAATGATGGATGCAGGATGGATGGATGCATGAATGAATGATGGATGCAGGATGGATGCAGGATGGGTGGATGGATGGATGGGTGGATGCATGAATGAATGATGGATGCAGGATGAGTGGATGCATGAATGAATGATGGATGCAGGAATGAATGATGGATGCAGGATGGATGGGTGGATGGATGGATGGGTGGATGCATGCATGAATGAATGATGTATGGATGCAGGATGGGTGGGTGGGTGGGTGGATGGATGGGTGGGTGGATGCATGAATGATGTATGGATGGATTCAAGGCGGTTTGGGCTTGCTCGCTGCGCTTGCTCGCTGTGGTGCAATATGCAAATTAGTTTACGCCTCACCACTTTCAAATGTCACCAGCCGCCCCTGATGGCACATTCGGTCAGAGCGGCATCATAAGCTGTGTATCTGTTCTTTCTGCCTATGGGGTGTGTGTACTGTGCAATCATGTCTGTGTTTACCTACGGGGGCTAATGGCCATTTTAGGTTCTCTCCGAGCAGTTAATGGGCATGTGTGTGTGCATGCGTGTGTGCATCCATGCGTGCATCAGTGCATTTACTTGCTATGTGTACCTCTATCGTTTTAACTATAGATCTGCAGAATGATGATGTCTAAATGTGACATACGTGTAATGGCATGTATCCTCCGTGACCAAAAGTTCAGACTTCCTTAGATGTACTGGCCTATAAGTGGCCCCAGCCTGACACTGAATCGGGACCTGGAAGGAAATGGATTTAAAAGGTAGCGCTGCTTTACTTCAGCATTTCTTTATGCACGGGCTGGTCCTTGTTGGGGTTAATGTGTGCATTCATTTCTTGTGTCAGAGGAAAGGAATAGAGTAATGTGTTCTCTGTGTGTTGCTTACAGTCTGTCTGGTAATTTTCGTTTTATTTTGCCTCTTTCGCTCACATTTATCACTTCTTCCTGGCCTTATTGTGGCTTTCGCTGTATTTTGTTCCACTTCTCCGCCTATAGTTTCCCCCCTCATTATATGTGTAAGTGCGGGCAATTTCATGGCTTTTGGTGACATGCTTTCCTGCAACACCTATATACAGCCCTATGGCATCATATCCATTGGCGGGGCAGCACTGCTTTGGAGTCCGATGGAGACACCAACTAGCACGCAAGAGCTACTGCAGAAGAGTTTCTGGCACCAGGCTGGTGCACTGGGGGCAATCCAAAGAGGAGGACTCTGCAGTTATAAACCATCTTCTTGTAATTCATACCAGTTACAGCCTCATCATCGCAGAACGCCCAGCCACAGGACGTCAGCTCACAACAAGGACCTCACTCCACTAACACAAGCCCATGCCGTGCGCAGAGCAGTCATCCGTGCAGCGCTCACTCTCACGCTGCTCAGAAGCAGAGACAAAGACCAGCGATGGGTGAACCCCACCCATGTACAGACATTTTCGAGACCAACTTCACTAAGAAAATCACCGCACGTTCAGCGAGAGGGAGCAAGCCCGCGAGAGGCTGCTCTCTTGTTGTCAAGCAGCTGTCACAGCCATGCTCCTTATCAGCCAGCATCAGTATATACAAATTACAACAGCAACTAAAACACTCATTAGCTGTGCAGAACATTACATGGAAAGGCCGCCTCTGCTGCTATTTAAAGTGTTAGGATAATCCGTTTTAATTTAAACAGGCTTCATTCCCCTGAAGGAATTGCACTGCCAGAGTGAGCACTTAAGTGGCATTTGCCTATTATGCTCCACCGCCGCCTCCCGCTCACCAACAGAGCAGCTCAAGTCGGCCTTGAATTTTCCCTTTGGTAGTCCGCTGAAGACCAGAGTTTCAGACAAGCAATGCAGGGCCTCTTTGTACAGTAGCATAGGGCGATTTAGGATATCTGTTTATTGCAAAAATGCAAAACTTCCTTTCAATGCTGGAAATGGAAAGAATATTACTCCGAGGACCATCATTTTGGTGTGGCAACCTAGAGAAAATGGAGTCACAAGGTGTGGCGTCAAGAAAAGCAGAGTGGAACAGACGCACAAGTTAGTACTTGTGTAACAATATATGTGTAAGGGACATTAGTTAGTGATAGATTCCTTACCTTAGAATATCCCCAGACGTCTAGACTGATTCCGGAAAGTTTTTGCTTAGCAGTACCCCTGCGCGTCAGTAGATGGCGTCCTGCGGCCCCGCGTCGGTCACTGGCTTCGTCTGCATGCTGACGTCAGTTCTTTACACGACTTTCCGCACCAGGAACGCAGAGCCATGCAAGAAACTGACCATTGGTGCCTAAAACTAGGGCCCTGAAATGGATGACCTTAAACCTAGTAATCAGTCCGCAGAACGGGGAGGATGGGTGGGGCGGTAAGAAATCTATAACTAACTAATGTCTCTTACAGATATAGCGTTACACACTACTAACTTGTGCATCTGAAAGAGACACGTTAGTGATAGATTCCATACCTTAGAATAGATACCCCAGCAATACCAACCCTGGAGGTGGGTCTGCGAACAGGATTACACCAGAAAGTCACAGAGCACAGAACGGCCAAAGAAGCGGTCTCTCCGGAACGGACTGTCAAGGCAGTATTGCTTTGTAAACGTGTGCAGAGAAGCCCACGTAGCTGCCTGACAAATGTCCTGCAAGGGAACGCCACGTCCCAAGGCAGTAGTGGCTGCAATTGCCCTGGTCCAATGGGCACGCAGCTCCACAGGAGGCTCCTTCTTGGCTAAGGAGTAACATGCTTTGATGCACAGAACGACCCACTGTGAAATGGTCCGTTTGTGCACAGCCTTACCTTTTTTGGCGCCCACGTAGCCAACAAAGAGTTGATCATCCACCCGGAACTGTTGTGTACTCTGCAGATAGAAAGCAAGCGCACGTTTTTGGTCCAGACGGTGGAGCCTCTCCTCTTCCCTGGAAGGATGGGGTGGCGGAAAGAAGGTGGGCAAAGTGATGGTCTGCCCGATGTGGAAGGGCATGACCACCTTTGGCAAGGAAGGACGGGTCCTTAAAACCACCTTGTCCGGATGAACAGAGAGGAAAGGAGGTAAATAAGAAAGAGCCTGGAGCACACTCACTCTTCTGGCAGAGGTGAAAGATACCAGGAAAGCTGTCTTTAAGGTGAGAAGACGTAAGGGACAGTTATGAAGGGGTTCAAAGGGAGCGCACATCAGGTAAGTCAAGACAAGATTAAAGTCCCACTGAGGCATTATGAAAGACACTGGAGGAAACGTGTGTGTAATGCCTTTCAGGAAACGATTAACACCCGGGGACTTAAGAGAAGGCTGATCAGGAAGCCTCAGAAAGGCGGAGATGGCAGAAAGATAGCCTTTGATAGTGCCCAGAGCAGAGCCCTGCTCTGTCAAAGATAGAAGAAACAGAAGAACCTCAGAAAGAGGGACTGAAAGAGGGTCCACAGCTTTTGCTGTGCACCATGCCACAAATTTGTTCCACCTGCAGGCGTATACCGTTTTAGTGGAGGGACGCCTGGCTGCCAGAATGATATTACAGACTTCAGGAGGAAGGTCGAAAGCAGTCAACTTTCGCCGCTCAATCTCCACATATGGAGGTGGAGGCTGGACAGGTTCGGGTGGAGGACCGTCCCCTGCTGCTGCGACAGAAGACCCTCCCGAAGATGCAGTTGGATCGGGGAATCAATGCTCATACTCAGTAGCTCGGGATACCATACTCTTCGAGCCCAGTCCAGAGTCACAAGAATAACTTGGGCCCGGTCGCGCGCCTGTTCTTCTTCAGCACTCTGGGCAGAAGTGGTATAGGCGGAAAGGCGTACAACAGACCGCATCTCCACTCGCGACGAAAAGCGTCGCAGAGCGAGTGCCACCTTAGAAATTCCAACGCGCAGAACTGATGACATTGCGCATTCTCTTCGGTGGCGAATAGATCTATCCAAGGCTCTCCCAACTGCTGAAAGAGACCTTGCGCCACGTTTGAGTTCAGAAGCCATTCGTGATCCATCAAGCACCGGCGGTTGAGTTTGTCCGCCTTGGTGTTCAGAGAACCTGCCAGGAGTTGAACCACCAAGGTAATGCCTTGATGTTCCAGCCATGTCCAGAGGCGCAGAGCCTCCTGACATAGGGTCCAGGACGCCACCCTGCCCTGTTTGTTGCAATACCACATGGCGGTGGTGTTGTCGAGAACACCTGCACTACACTCCCCCGGACAGAGGGAAGGAATGCCATCAGTTCAAGTCGGATCGCCCGCAGCGCCAGAAGGTTGATAGGGAGCCGGTACTCCGCCGGAGACCTGAGGCCTCTGATCTCTGCCTCTCCCAAGTGGGCTCCCCATACCAGGAGGGACGCAGCCGTCACTACTGTGTGCTCCGGTTGGGGAAGGGAGAGGGATCTGCCATTGACCCAATCGCAGTTTGTGAGCCACCACTGCAAGTGTTGTGCAGTGCCCTCCGAGATCTGAACATGATCGGATAGGTTGCCCTAATGCTCTGCCCACTGGAACTTCAGGTCCCACTGCAGAGCCCGCATATGCCATCAGACATGTTGCACTAACAGGATGCAGGAGGCTATCAGGCCCGAGAGCCGGAGGGTCATCCTGACTGAAACCTGGGATAGAGGCTGAAAGATCGGAATCATAGCCTGAAAATCCCTGACTCGCTGCTCGGGAGGATAGACCCGAAACTGCGTCGAATCCAGAACCTCTCCAATGAAGGGGAGCTTCTGAGAGGGACTCCGGTGCGACTTCGGCACGTTGATGGAGAACCCCAGCAAGTGCAGGAGGTCGGCCATAGTCTGAAGGTGGGTGACGACTGCCTGGGACAAGCCCGCCTTCAACAACCAGTCGTCTAGGTAGGGGAAGACGGATACCCCTGACCTGCGCAGATGAGCTGTAACCAACGCAATCACCTTCGTGAACACCCGAGGGGCGTTGGTAAGGCCGAAGGGGAGCACGGTAAACTGAAAATGCTTTTGGCCTACCATAACCCACTGGTAACGCCGGTGGGCCGGCAGGGCGAGAATGTGAAAATAGGCGTCCTACAAGTCCAACACTACCTCTCCAATCTCCAGGGTCGAGGGCAGCCAAGACCTGAGTCAGGGTCAGCATCTTGAACTTCTCCTTGTAGAGGAAGCGACTGACGTTCCGGAGGTCCAAGATAGGACGCAGATCCCCTTCTTCCCTCTTGGAGAACAGAAAGTAGTGGGAATAACAACCACTCCCTACTCCTGGCCCAGGAACGCACTCGATGGCCCCCTTGGCCAGGAGGGCCGTGACTTCCTGTGAGAGAAGAACCAAATGATCTCCCGACATGCGGTGGCACCAAGGTGGCATGGCTGGAGGGGAGGACTGAAAGGGAAGGGAGTAACCTTGGCAGATTATCTGCAGCACCCACTTGTCTGATGTAATCTCGCGCCAGCAGGGGAGGTGGTGGTGGATCCTGCCACCCACCGGCATGGGGTGCTCCGCGAAACTCAGATTAAGAATGTTTGGAGGTGGAAGCAGCGGGGGTGGAGGTGGACGGGCTCGCAGGCTGGTTCCCCGCCCCTCCCCAGCGGAAACCACAACCACGGCCGCGCTGAGGCTGGTTCTGCACAGGCCTGGTGGAAGGGCGTGCCTGGGTTCCTCTCTCCTGGCCATGATTGGAACGAAAACCAAGAGTGTCCAGGTTCTTAGTAGAAAGACCCAAGGACTTAGCCGTAGCCTGTGAGTCCTTAAAGCGCTCCAGTGCACTGTCAGCCTTGTCGCCAAACAGGCGGGTGCCATCAAAAGGCATGTCCATGAGTGAGCTCTGGACATCGGGCGAGAACCCAGTTGAACGCAACCAGCATGGCGCCGCAACGCCACATAGAAATCTCCCTGCCCAATGAGTCGGCGGTGTCCAACCCACACCGAATGGCAAACTAGCCGCACCCTTACCCTCAGCAATCACCTGAGAAAGGGTAGCATGCACCTCCTCAGGACACTGAGGCAACACCTGAGCAACGGCATCCCACACCGCGTGGGAGTAGCAGCCCAACAAGCAGGCGGTGTTCACCGACTGCAGCCAGAGGCTGGCCGAAGAGAACAACAGCTTCCCAAAGTGGTCCAGCCTTTTAGAGTCCTTACCTGGCGGGGCAGTGGGAAAAGCACTCTGCGACGTTGAGGCCTGAATGACCAGGCTCTCAGGCGTAGGGTGAGAGGTCAAGAAGCGGGGTCACCTGGCGCGGGTCGGTGGCGTCTGGCGACGTTCTTATCCACCGTGACTGGCCTCGACCAAGTGCCCAAGAGGACCTCTGTAAGGGCATCATTAAAGGGAAGCAGCGGCTCCAACGAAGTAGACGCCGCCTGGAGCACCTCGGTGAGGAGGTTGGTCTTGAGGGCCACCGTGGGGAGGTCAAGGTTGAGGGCCTTAGCAGCCCGACTGAGCACCATCATGTAGAAGGCATCCTCCTCCATCATAGGCGGGGGAGAGGCGAACCCTGGGTCAGAGGAGACATCAAGGTTGCCTGCATCCTCCAAGTCGTCTACCCAATCTTGTTCGGAGTCACATTGCCGAGCAAGCGGGTCCTCAGACCCACCCCAGTCGTCGTCCGCCTCTCGCGTAGAGGAGGCCGGTCGCGGCAGTAGACCCGGAGCCAGAGAGGGGGCGAACGGCTTCGGGGACAGCGCCAGGAACGGCGCCGGCCAGACCGCGCCGGCTCCCAATGTGGATCCCAGTTCGGAACAAAATGGTCCGGTAACCGGGGCAAAGGTGGGATAAACGGCAGCCAGTGCGGCGCCGAGGGTGGGGCCAAGGCCAGAGTCGGCAATGCCGCACCTCATGGCACCGGGGCCGGAGCCAGCGGCGCAGGATCCTGTGGTGCCCGGGCTGGAACCGGTGACGGAGCCGCCAGGCCAACAGGATCTGGACACGGGACCGTGGGGCCTGAAGGCGTGCCGGCGGAGCCCGAGGCCTATAAAGGCGGTCCCAGGCAGCAAGGAACTCTTGCATTTGTTCGGGAGTCGCAGACGGACCCAGGTATGGCGAGTAGGCCGCTGGACTCTAAGGCTCCAGAGGAGCCGCAGGGGCGAGGCCCCTGTCCCCCTAGTCTGCCTCCGAGGAGCGACGGGAAGATGTCGGAGAGCGAACGTGCTTCTTCGACTTCTTTCTATGGCAACGCTTACCGGAATCCGAAGGTGAAGACCTGGAGTTCGAGTTGCGACAGCTCCAGCCTGCGGGCGGTCCCATGAACGGCCCCAAGACCCGGAGCGGCGATATGACGAATGCTGGGCCTCCAGCAATTTCGGGCACCGTTCCCGCAAGGCCTTGGGGGCCATGGCACGACAGTCACGGCATTCCCGGAAGTCGTGATGGGTCTCCAGGCAGTAGAGGCAAACATCGTGGGGGTCCGCCACCGACATATTTCGGCAACAGGCCCCACAAGACTTAAAGTCGGGCATCCGTACGTGCACCAGGAGAAAAAAGTGGTGAAACAAAAGTCCCAAAATAGCGGTCAAAAAATGACCAAGGTACGTGCTCAATCCGGACCTGCGCTTACTGTCGCGGAAAAAGAAAGAACGGACGTCAGCGAGCATGGGTGGCACCTAAGTACTCTCGGTGACCTCATCTCGGCGCAGACTATGCCAGTGACGGACGCGGAGCCGCTAGACGCCACCTACTGACGCGCAGGGGTACTGCTAAGCAAAAACTTTCCGGATCCAGTCTGACGCCTGGGGATATTCTAAGGTAAGGAATCTATCACTAACGTGTCTCTTTCAGATAAAAACAAAATGTAAGTTAACAACAAGGACAAATAGGACAGTAAATAGGTTATAGCTTTCTTAATTAGCCACAAAGATAATTCATTTTAAAGTATGTAGCGGGGTTAAGGCACCTGCTGCAAAGATCTTTGTGTACCCAGCAATTGTGAGAGGTTAATAACTGCAAGACAACTCTGGTTGTTTATGCACCTTCCTGGAGAGATCGGTGTTTTATCTAGTGAACATTTGACACAATGTAGCATAGTGTGTTAATGTACCTGCTGCTAAGCACATCATGCAACATGCAGATCACAGATTTGTATTTTATGTTGGTAGGTAGGTAGGTTATTGCTTCTGAAAAAGATTACTATTGAACTTCATAAATTGCAATTCTAATATAGCATCAATGAGCTGTAGCCTAACAACAAGGCAAGTTTCAGAACCTTATTTTTTCCCAAAAAAAACTTTAGTTATTGCATTAAGGACTACCAAAAGTATATGGTGCTTCGTATCATTTTTGGTTCATCTCTACCACAATTTTGTCAGATTCTGGCATAATAGTGTCTCTGGCATTATAATTGTCATCCTTGACAGATTTTGGCCATTGTTGGTTTATTTGTGCATACTGGCTGCCTTCACTGTTATTATGAATATGACTGATCTATTTTGGGCCACACCGGACGTAATTCATACCGTACGCATGGTGTAATAATGGCCATGACTGATTCCTGTGTGCATCCTAGCCGTTATGGTGTCCAGTTTTCCCACAGTAGTACCTCTGATATAATGGTGATAATTACTGCCGCTGTAGTAAGCATCCATGGCATGATATCGTTAAGCCTGAGCATGTGACTCCGATTCTTTCCACATAAGCATATGTACATGATTAATGTAGGGAACCACATATTTGCTAAAAATGAAAAGTGATAATTTGAAGGGAAAAATAGTTTGTTTTCCCGAAAAAGAGTAATAGGGATAGTAATTGATAGAAAAATATGTTTATTTTCAGAAATGGATATACTGAAGGCAAAATGGTTGAATTCCCAAAATATATCTAAAGCGGATAACTGAATAGTAACTCACGTTGAGTTGGGAGATTTATAGCTGTGGTTTATGTCCTTGATTCCAGAGGGCCAAACTGCTATTTCATCAGTGATGTGGAGGCATTGCATTTGACAATGCTTTCTGCTAGTAAGATGCCAGAAATGTTTTAAGTGGTCACCTGTGTATTGCTAACAGAAGTGGTCACTACTGTACAGTATTAACATGTGTAAGTAGTTCGGGATGATTTTCCTTCAGCAGAATTAGCTCTCGTTGTAGAAAAAGTTGGAGACCCCTGAACTTGGCCCCATGTTCATACAAGTGTGAGTGAGAGCACATGTGAAGACTAGAAGCCTGATTCAGAGCTGGACAGTGAAATCAGATCCCAGTTTGCTAGGGGAAATGGAATTCCAAGTACTATGTTAACTATTGCACTCCAGCACTTTTTTTCCAAACACATTACAACAGCAAGAACATAGAGAAATTTATGAAGGGGAAACAGCCAGTATGAGGTATTGTGACGAATACTTATACTAATCTCCTACTTGGTGTGTAACTACCCCGACGGTAATATTATCTAATGGTAAATACCACCCTCCACCAGAGCTGCAACTCATATGAATATGGTAGTTATACAGGCACTTCAAGTGGTGCCCTAACTAGTGTGTGCAGGAAGAGGGATAGGCATTGCATAGGATTGCTCTATGGTAGGACTGAGCTGAATTGTGAGTGTAGCACCTGCGGAGGTTGACTGGTTACGTGACTGCAGGTTAGTGGCTGTGTGTGAATGTCGCGAGAATTTCACAGCAGAAGCTGGAAATCTTCAGTCACTGAGAACCTGATGGGCAGCTCAGTAGGGCAGAAGCAAGATACTGAAAAGGAAGGGCAATTCTGCCTAGAGCATCCTGGGCATAAGCCGCAGGCTGATTTCAATGACTAATGGGACGACTCCTCAAAGATTCCAGGTTCCAACGTCAACTTTGCAGCACAGGATAAAACCTAGAGGGGAAGAGCTATTGTTGGGAGACCTGGATCCACCCAAGACATACATGGACTTAAGTTGGTGATTTGTGGAGGGTTCCCACCCTGCAGGCTACCATCCCTGCTGGGCGAGATAAAGCCTAGTAGGACCATGTTCCGTTGCCTAGTATGGGACCTGGCAAACACCTTTCACACTGTCAGTTAACTACCCACAATATCGAGGCAGGAACAACAGGTACGTTAGTCTTAGTGGTTGATGCACATTTGAGAAAGGAGGCAACTGCAATAAAGCACATGACTCTCCAATTGCCTCATCTTATTGTTTTCTGGTGAGGTGAGAATACCCCTAGGAATCTTGTTCAGAAAGATTGAGTTGCCAAAATCACAAGAAAGACTAGCGCTTGGAACTTATTTTAATGAACATTGAAAGATGAAAGGTAGAGTTGTTACCTTATGGTAACCCGCGGTTTACACTCAAGTCTCTGAGCAAGTAGTGATAATGACTCTGGTACACACGAAAAACAGAAATGGATCTATTCTAGAATATTTACCTTGAACATAAGCTTTGAGTAACTGAAAAACTGAAGCCATATGGAAGCTGCCCACCACCTGTCTTGGATATATTCAGTCTACTGTTTTGCTGCTACAGGTATGCACAATTGTTTAAGGGAAGGAGGAGTAACCCCCTAGAGTCTGAGTATACAGTTCCTTGGGAATATTTGTGCTTTACCCAAGGACGAACCTTAATTCTCATTAGTTTTCCAACATTCAATCATAGAGTACATTAGAGTTTCAGAAGGCTTGGAGGTGGGGACTATGGTAGAGGGAAACATTGTTCCTTTCGTATTGTTGGTACAACCATTTCTTTGCAATCTTTTTATGTTTTATAGATGATTATTATTATTAAGATTATGTTTCTTGCATCTGATGTTCTTTGTGCTGGAAGTTGATATATCATTCTGCATGGTCTATACCTTCTCTGTGAGGTCTGGAATGATTTGTCCGTTTCTGTTCTACAAGGAGTAAGCTGCAGGCTGATGGCAGAACATTTTGTCATCATTGCTCTTGGTGTAGAATATTTACCATAACTTAGCCACAGTGTACCCGGAATAACTCTAACCTATGCAGAAGGTGCGAGCCTCCTGTTATCAATACTGCACGCAATCTTCTATAACAACCTCTGGCAAAGCCACTACTTTTGAGTTTAATATGTTAATGCATGCATCACGTGCACATTAGAGTGAGATATATATATATATGGGATGGAGACAGCAGGAGAGCACAGTAAGAGCTACATTTGTAAATTTGCCCAGGGTGCTGTTCAATTCAAGCACTTCAGTTAAGGCTGTAGGATACATGTAACTAAACAGCCAACAGCATTGGATAAGAAATACTCAACTGGGCTGAGCCAAGACATGATTGACAAGAACTCAAATAAATGACGGAAACAGGCTGATGGAAGAAAGTAGTAGTTAAAAGGGGTGGACCCAAACACCCACTGTTTTGTATATTGTTAGCAAGCAATCTATTTGACAGCTGTGCAGTCAAAACCTAGACATAAAAGGGCTTCTTGTAAGCATAATAACATACTAGAGGGCTGAGCGACTGGTCTACTGAGCTTTTGATGGGTCAGCTTCAAGGTTGTATACCTTTCTTTTCCTTCCTTATGCTATTGTACACCGAAATAAACTTCAAGTCACTTTGAAATAATACTGCTTTATGTTATGTTATGTTATATTAATTTATTATGCGCGCAGATACTCCAGCAAAGGAGCGTCCCGGCGCAGAGACAAGGTAGAACATAACAAGAAAATGAAAATACGGAAGAAGCAGCTTAAAACAGGAATGTTTTTATAGCCCTCCGGAAGGTCAAAAGGTCCTCCAACAAGCGGATTTCCACAGGGAGGGAGTTCCAAGCTGATGCAGCTTTTACACTAAACGAGCGGCCACCCATACGACTAAGTCTGAATCTGGGGACCACAGCAAGGGCCAATCCCTGGGAACGGAGGGTACGGGTGGGAACATAAAAGGAAAGACAGCTGGATAAAATTTCCGGGCCTATACCTCTCAAGATCTTAAAAGCAAGGCACAGAACCTTAAAGAGGATGCGCTTCCTTACCGGAAGCCAGTGTAGGGAGCGCAGAACATTTGTCACCGAATCATCAGCTGCCTGGTCGGGGCATCGAAGAACTTGAGAACGGGTCTCAAGCCTCTTAACAGACTAAAGCAGCAGGCAGCAGTTTTTTTGGTGTGCCCTACAAAGGTGAGGCCCGCATCCAGCCAGACCCCCAGATTTTTCACCTCCGACACCGGGGTCGGAGTGGGTCCCAGCTCTGAAGGCCACCATTGGTCACCCCACAGCTCCACTCCCTTACCGACAACCATCACCTCTGTTTTAGTGGCATTTAGCTGGAGACAGTTACCTGTCAACCAGCTGGCCACCGCCTTCAGTCCAGACTGAAACCTAGGGGCCTCAGTCTCCGCGTCCCCGCTGAGAGTAACCGCCAGCTGTGTGTCGTCGGCATATGAGACCAAGGTTAGGCCCCACTGCCTAGCGACATCAGCCAGCAGTCTCACGTAAAGATTGAACAACGTGGGACTCAGCGAGGACCCCTGCGGAACCCCCATGGCCAGCGGTTGGATTTTGGACTTGAAGGGAGGGATGGCATCACAGAAGGAGCGGTCATCGAGAAAGGAGCGGAACCATTGCAACGCCTGGCCGCCAATACCATACTCCTCAAGCCGATGCAGGAGGATGCTGTGAGATACCGTGTCAAAGGCGGCGCTAAGGTCTAACAGTATAAGCGCCGTTTGACCAGCGTCCAGCCTTGCACGGAGATGTTCCACCATCACAAGTAACGCGGTCTCCGTGCTGTGACCAGCACGGAAGCCGTTTTGTGTGGGGTCGAGGACATTGGTCCGGACAAGATGTTCAGACAGGGCCAAGTTGACATGGGCCTCTGTGATCTTTGCCGGCCAGGGTAGCAACGAGATGGGACGGTAACTTTCAGGCTTAGACGGGTCCAGTGAGGGCTTTTTGATAATTGGGGACACCACAGCTTGCTTCCACCTAGCTGGAACTACTCCCGATTCCAAGGAAAGGTTTACAAGGGAACGCACAGCTGAGCGTCCCATAAAAGCCTGATCTCGAAAGAGAGCAGGCCTTACTGGATCAGAAGGAGATCCAGATTTGATTTGCAACGCAAGTTTGTCAAACCCGTCCATGGTAAGAGGGGGGAAGGCAAGCAGAGTAGTGTGATGAGGTGGCCCACTGGTACTTTCCCAACCGGACCCTATGCTAGGGAATGTCCGATATATGGCTTGGACTTTCCCCAAGAAATATGAAGCAAGGGATTCACAGTGGGAAAGGGAGGTTACAGTCATGGAGGTCGTCCGCTTTGCCATAAGATCTTTCACGGCCTTAAAAATGGCCTTAGACGGATTGGCACTGTTCCTGAATTCTGCGGCATAAAAAGCCGCTCGAGCTCGACAAATAGCCCGATGGTAGAGCTTTACGGACCTGGCATATTCAGCTTTTAAATCAACCCCATAGGTCTTCCGCCAAGCCCTCTCCGCCCGTCTACAGGCTCCCTTCAGGGCACGAAGGGCACCATCGTACCAGGGACTTGACTCTCTAGAGTTGACTTTAGACGATACAATAGGTATCAGAGAGTCAAGAGCCCTGGTAATCCAGGAACAAAAGAGGTCATACCCCTTTTCTACATCCGTCAAAGGACCCAGCGGCTCCTCTAGTAGAAGAAGATGAAAGTCTTCTAACCTAAGTTAATTTTAATCTCCGGCAAATTGGTGAAAAAGGGATCTAAAATATGTCCCCCCGTATGGGTCGGCTGGGAGACCATCTGGGAAAGTTGAAAGGCCTCTAGGTCAGAGGTAACGGAACGCACTGTCAGACCTGAGAGGGTGTCGAAATGCAGATTCAAATCATCCATGATGGAGAAGTTGGCACAATCTGCAACCAAAGGGCCAACAATGTCGGGGAAAGCATTTCTAAACACCACATCGCTGCCGGGCGGACGATAAACGACCATCCCGGAAAGCGTAAACTCAGGGCAGACAGAGACCTTAAACAAGGCACTTTCACACCCAGAGATATTAAGGGCACTCCACACACAGGAAAAACTGGACCTTACTATTAGAGCTATACAAAACAACTCTGACAGAAGACAAGATTGTTATGACTATGCACTCCTCAGTAGATATTAAGGAATGAAAGAGCATTATTTACTTAACAAAGGCAGTGCAATTTGAAATCAGGCTCCTGCACTGAATGAGACAATTCCACTCAGAAGATTGCAAACAGGTTGTTGAATCTGTTGTCCTCTCAAGACTGGATTGATTAAATGCACTTCTATCATGGATACCTAAACTTCATATTGTCTTCCTAACAGCTGCCTTCCTCTCAGCTGCAAGACTAGAATCAATCTCAAGGAAACACAATTACATCACTCGCATCCTGCCTGCACTGAACTGGTCAGCAATTGAAGCAATACTTATCCTGTAAATGGCCTATATTATTCACAAAGCTCTACCCATGAAGACACCGATCTTTCGGAGAAACAGGTAAAATCAGCTTTGGACACTTAATTCTTTTTGTTTTCCTTTCACACGGTCCTTTTGCGCTCCAGACTGCTTTTCAACCAGGACCATTCCACTACACCTTATTCACAGCTGTACACCACCCTTATATTGTCCTTTGATAGCCTACACTGTATCTCTCTCCTCTGGTTCTCTTGATCCAAACAGGCTGTACTTTAACCTGTTGTGATTCAATGCTTGTTCATCCTAATTTATCATGCATATACATATATATTCAATGTCTTGTATAAATATAACCATGTGGTGCCCTGTATAATCTGTTCCATGGAAAGCACTCCAATTTAACTTCCTGGGGTCGAGTTCACGCTACATAAAAACCTTAAATACATATAAAAATTAAACTTCAACCTGGCAAAAATCGTTGGGTCATGAATCCATCTGGGTGGCTGTGCACCACTAAGGGCATGCTAAAGGAGTTCTGCAGGTGGGGCATGTTGGTGAGGGTGTTGGGTACAGTGGATTGAGTGGCTTGCTGACCTGGACAGCGAGGGGCCTTAATACTGCTGGATAACTTGCCGAGGCTGGATTGAAAGCCAGTAAGGGGGGGGAACTACTGCCGAAACAGTTTAAGGAACGAGAGGGCTGAGTCAGCTAGAAAGGCAGGGAAGATTAGACCAGGGAGAGTAGTGTGGCCCTGCTCTCTTTGAACTGCTCCAGAACAAAATTTGCCTCGTCACAAGCCCCATTAAAGGGCATGTCCATGAGGGATAATTGGACAGTCTGAAAAACCTTTTAACCGCAGCCATGCGTGGCAACAAAACCAGACATTGGGGTCAGTGGGTCACCCAATGGAATCAGTGGTATCCCAGCCACAAAAAATTGTGTCCATGTCCGCATCACAACCATCTTGTATAGCTTGGATTAGGACAGGTTGGAGGTATTCCAGGACACCTGGGAAGACTTAAGCCACTGAATCCCAAAGAGTGTGGTAATAGCTCCCAGCAGGCAACTGGCATTCACGAACCTGAGGGTTAAATTGGTGGAGGAAAATACACTCCCGTCCCAAAGGTGTCCACTCTTTTGGACCCCCTATCTGAGGAAGTGGTCAGAAAAGTGTTTAGATTTGTCCGACAGGTAGATGCCTGCACCACTAAGCTCTCAGGCGAAGGGTGCTGGGACAAAAATGAGGGGTCCCAAGGAGAGTATCCGTGAGTGCCTCATTAGAAGGGAGCAGAGGACAAGTGGTGCTTTGCTCAAGCTGGAGGACTTCATTAAGGACATTGGTTTTGACCTCTCAAGTGGGAAGCTCGATGTCAAGAATGTCTGCCACCCTCTGTATGACCA
Organism: Lissotriton helveticus; assembly: GCF_964261635.1. NCBI lineage: Eukaryota > Metazoa > Chordata > Amphibia > Caudata > Salamandridae > Lissotriton > Lissotriton helveticus. The sequence continues at coordinate 255,759,096 of NC_136061.1, forward strand.
TTGTGAAGGACGCACTCCTCAGTGGCAGGACCTGGTGATGCTAGCAGACTAGAATCATGAGGTCATCTTACCAATTCTTCTCACAGTAGGATTGGACGATTCATCACCTGCATCATAATTATTGTCAGAAATGTATCAAACAAGGAATGTAGATTATGGGATTTTCCTTGTGGCAGCGGGACATCAAGCGATGCAGGATGTAGTTAGATGGAAAACTAGGACAACCGCGGTTGAGGCTGTAGTGGCACCGACTCGGAGGCAGAAAGCACAATGGGCACCACGTCATCCGGTGTCAATGGAGTCTGCATCTGCTTCGATGCTTTGGGAACTGGCATGAATAATTGAGCCGGATGAAGACTTACCAGTGTTTTCAGAAGGTTCGAATGGCGCCATGGGCAAATCAACTGGGGTATTCCAGATGGAAGGCTCCTCGGCTGCTTGTGGCCCACTGGTGAGACAGAGGGAGTAGGAAGGGATCTAAAGAGTCACAGCATAACCTCGTGTAACTTTTGGATCTGCTGCTGTGTCGCAGATGGCCGTGTAAACTTTGGTTGCGCCAGGACAAGTTGGTGGATCGTCTCCCAAGTCAAAAGGCTCTCAGAGCACGATCGAAAGGATTAATTAACATGTGCCTTCTCTGAAGTTCGAGAGTGGCGGGAAGGCGGTTTAGTCCCGGTAGGATTTTTAATGTTTTTTTAATTGTTGTTTTTTTTAATTATCTGAAGAGTTTGAGCACAATGACAATAGACTTCTGCAACTTCTTGACCGAAAACGGCACAGAGTCTGACCTTTGGATTGATCTTGATGAGAAGTCTTCCAGTGCTTGGTGGCGTTCATCTGCGCTTCGGGTCCTGTATGGCTTTCAGGTCCATCAATGCGCAGTCACTGCAGGCCTTACTCATGGCTTGACCATAAGTACCATAGTCAAACATGATGGGTATCTGCCACATACATTGGCTTTGCTTAGGACCGTCCCTACAAGATTTTAGCTCTGTAGTTTTGGGAGGTGACCTGTCCCTTGCACATTGAATTAAACGTTTTAGAGGTAAAAGCATCCATGTAGGGACAAGAAGATCCAGATCCACACCTGGTTACGTGGAAAGAAAGGAAATGGCGTAGGCAAACAGAAGTGGCGCCATTATGGGCTCCGCACGTCATTTTCAGAGCATAATGGTGTCTGGGCTTAATCCCACAGCACTAACTACCAGCACACAGAGGTAATGTAGAGAAGGTTCCAGATCAGTCTGACAGCTGGGGAATATTCAAAAGGTGCGGAATCTGCAGTTTGAAGTCTCTAATTAGAAAGGTTATTATATCAAAACAAAAGCAGTGTATCTAACTGATTTTACGATTCAATTTCTCTGAGGAAACACTCTGGGTGGATCACTAGTACCAATTAACATTTGCCACACCTGGAATGGGAAAATGACGTTAGGGATAGTGTGTGGCGTCTATGTCCCCTGCATGTTAGTCCCAGTTCTACGGCTGGGAGTGCTTCAGCTGGACATTAGCCTGGCAGAAACACTTCCAACACGCACTGTTCGCATAGAAATCCTCTTAGTGGCTGAAATCCGGACTGCCAGCAGACTCCTGCTCAGACCCATAAAGTTGCAAATATTTCCCAAAGCAGACGGTTCTTGAACTAAAAGTAACAAGCGGATGGTGAAATATTAAGGCATTCAAACAATTTTCTTATCAACAACACATTCCTAGGACAGCAGATGTGAGCTAAATAGATGATAAAGTACCTGGGCGTGAGCCTTAAATGTCTACACTTTCGCTACTACAGTATGTACGAGGCAGTAGAGTTATCAACAAAATTACTGAAAGTGAAATAACTCAGAGCAGAGACTTGTCTGTTCTGAAGCCACCGGCAAACGACGAAAAGTAATCTCTACAAGCTCCAATACTGCGTAAACATTGAGGCACACCTGGATGAAAAGAAATATTTTAGTTACACAAGGTTCATAAAGGAGGAAATGTCTGCATACCTCCAAAAAGAATATGCCAGAGCAAGCCTAACTAAACATTACACACTTATTAACCGTACAGCAAGTAGATAGCATGGCAAGATTATGATATAATTATTCCAAGTCAAAAGTTAACTTTATTCTGTTAATTAAAACCATTAAAGTGCAAAAAACAAAACAAAACCAATGTAAACTACATACGTTAGGAACATAAATGCAAACTCATTCAATTTCCCCCAACTTGTGACAGAGTGACAGACATCAGATTTTTTAACAAAGAACAATTAGAACAATTATTACACTTCATGACATCTTGCTATGTTCGGGGTCATTATCTACAAGAGGTTAAAAATACACTTCAAAGGGTTGCATGACACTTCATGCGTAAATAAGGGGAATTAAGAATACAGCACTCCAACACAAAATAATTAGGCCCGGGAATTAATTAAATAAAAAATGAGATAAAATTTAGCCCATCTTGTTTTATCCAGTGTCATATGAAGAGAACATTAAAAATAGGTAACTAATTAACATGATTTAAAACAGAGTCCACAGTGTGGTTCAATGGTAACCTGTTCCTATGCCTAATTGCTCCCGTTAGAAAACTTGCTACTCCAAAGCACACCATAGTCGATGCTAGCATTTGCAAATATGCCAGTGTCGCTCTGACTTGTTCAAAGTTACAGCCTCTGAGTGAAGGAATAATAAATTTCCTACGTAATGTATTATAATAGGCACCGAAACATATTAAATGGAGGATGTTCTGGTCCGAGAAGTTATCACATGGGTAAGGATCTAATGTACCTTTTTAAAGTACCCTTTCTGAAACGCTAAGAGCCCGCTGACCATGTTATGCCTAAATCTTATTAAAGCAAACAGGTAGTATGGTTTGTTTATATAGGATAAATATGGTTGGAGCTGTCTGCCCAGGCTTAAAGCTGCTCACCGTAGGTTTTACCAATTCGTTCCCCTCCTTTGATGACCTACATCTATCCAAAAACTGCCGCTTAAAGTCCCTTATGGCTGATTTGCACAATGCTGTGGGGCTCAAAAACAGGTCAGGACACACAAGGATTTCCATCTGGCCCTTAAGGTGTTAGATATCCCATGGATTCGATACATTATCTAAAGAGAGACAAAATTTTGGATGATCAGTTGGTTGAGATTTGGCATGGGTTGTGCCCAGATTTTCAGCCAGCACAGTAAAGGGGCAACCGCAATCTGGTTGGAAATAAAACGTGCTCCTAGCTCCTCATGTATGTTAAAAACTGGGGTGGAGGCCGGGACCGATAACAGTCGACGCAAAAAAGCATTTTCAGCCCCCTGAATTTTTCTGACATCTATATATCCCCAGACGTCGCTCCCATAAGTCGCCATAGGGAGACACTTGGCGTTATAGATCTTCATGAGTGCCGGGAGTGGCTTTGATCCAATTCTTTTTGTAAAGTCGAGGATTGCCCCCGAAGCTCTAGCTAATACGTTCTTTTTGTGTGTGCGCTGAGTGGACCATGACCGCCTATCATAAAAAAGAAGTCTGTAAAGTCTTGTGAATTCATGAAAGCCTCATATCTGCACTTAATGCAAGGGCATAGGTGCACTTTTGAGACTTTAATAAATGGGGCCCCTAATTAGGTCTGGCGTTAACTACGACCCTTTGCGTTTATTAAAATTCTCTCTCTTTCGGTCTATTGGCTAACTTCACTGTGAGTGACCGCATTCTGTTCTTTCACAAGGAGCATATCGACACAGTAGTGTTGTTCAGTGCCAGGAACTAATGTGGCAATGTGTGCTTTTTGAGACCATTTGTTTGCATTTGCCAATGTTTGTTACAATGGTGAAGACCCAGTAGCTCCCACAGCAATAAGGTTTTACAATAACCATGCCAAAACAAGTCAAGCATTAACTAAACCAAAAGGCTGACCAGCAATTTCAGACATACTGGTTTTACCAATGCTTGTTTATTTTAATGTTTTCTATAATCTTCTTAAACTGGTTACACTGATTTTCCATTATGAATGTTTTTGGCATATACTAGCATACATCAACACATTTTACTAAATGATGCCGCAAAGAAAGGGCACCTAAAATTTTACAGTACTTCAGTAAAATGTTTTTGATTTTTTTTGTGAACATTTTATTTTGAAAGCAAAGAATCATCAATATCGCTTTCAGGCTTCTGCAAATATTTGCATCTACTCAGGGCATTGTGGGAGCATTATACATAGCCTCATATTGCTAAACATTGAAAATGTATACACATTTTTAAACTTGAACCACTGTCAGTAGTGCAGTCTGAGCGTACAACACTTACTTAGAGCGCTCACCCTAATAATGAAGGTTTGCATTAATGAACCATGAATACAAGTTTGAACAGCAATAACACATGGACACATGGACACAAATATTACCTTAACAGCAGGCAATGACTTGCCCTGATCGATAATGTGGTACTGTAAACTGGCAGCCAAAGAGTTTGTGCTGTAGGGGGTTGGGCCTACTTGTCCCTAGGACAAAATGCACATGACCCCAAACACATGTCTCGGTCGTCGGGCTATAGAAATTCCACATCCCTGCTGATATCCTCGTTGTTTCTTAATTGAGATAAGGAGGTTGGGTAGGTGGCACTATTTATATAAGGCGAACCCCATGTGACGTTTGTCGCTGGGGTTTCCGGCTGGCTGCTTCCGCCACCATGTGTGCACCACACCACATTCTTGTTTCTTTATGGGAATGTTTGGGGCGTGGGGATGGAGGGTTTTGGTTCTATTAAGGGATGGCTTTAGCGATTTGGGTCTGCTGAAGTGGGTGGGGGGGGAGGAGGATGGCTTATTTTAGAGTTGGGGTTAGTTGATGTGATCGTACCGACTGCACAGACGAGATTCACCTTGATTGTACTCTTTGATTGTGGCAGCAATACATTGCTATTAGCAGGATTGTTTCAGTAGGACTATGGGTGAGAAATACAACTGTGACACATGGAATGGCCGAGGGCTCAAAATCCCCCCAAAAATTAGGCAGGTGTTCGCATATCTAGATCGCTGTGACATTCAAATCGCACTCCTCCAGGAGACGCATCTAACCACGACTTCTGAGACTAAAATCGCTCTCAGGTGGGCAGAATATAAATTGGCCTCATTGTACTCCTCATATGCTAGAGGGGTGATCATCCTAGTGAAGCGTGGCATTACCTTTACACCTATCAGAACATATACAGACACGGAGGGGCGCTGCGCCATGGCACACGGTAAACTAGGTACCTCCCTGGTCACCTTTATCAACGTTTACGGCCCCATAGTGGATGAATCAGAAATATTTATGCGTCTGTTCAGCGCTAAGCGAGAGTGGCCTGAGGCGGCCACTGTGTGAGAGGGAGATCTCAACACATACTTGGACCCTCCTTTGGATTAATCAAGTCTGCAAGGCCTAGGCACACCCAGGATTGCACAGAGCGTTAATAATGCTATGCTTGAATTTGGTCTTGAAGATGTGTGGAGGCTGTGGAACGGCTCGGCGAAAAAGGGAACGCATGCTACACCTGCACATAACAGCTGGTCCCGATTAGATTACTGGCTTCTTAATGGGGTGGCGAATAACTGTGATGATACTACAGCGCACACTGTCAGATCACAATTCGGTGCTGCTCACATTCAGAATTATGACTAACATACACTGACCCAATGTGTGGTGCTTTCGCGCGCAGGCACTTTTAGACCCTATGTATAATGACACGATCTGAACAGCCACAGAACAGTACTTTGATGTTAACACGGGTACAGTGGAGAGAGCTGCCACACTATGGGAGGCTTTTAAAGTAACTATCAGAGGGGTTTGCATCAGCACCACTGCTGGTATTCTAAAACATATTCGCGGGCAGCTCGCTCACACCGAACACAAACTGTCAGAGCCAGAATACACAATCGCACCCTGTCCCGTGACCTTAGCACGTATTCACAAATTGCTACTAGACTATACCTCCTTAGCAGAATCAGAGATCCGCTACATAGCGCACAGGCAGGTGGCGCGGGCCTATGGGGAGGGAGGGCGCCCGGGCCACAGCCTGGCCATGAAAATCAAAGTCAGAGAGGACCATCATCACATAACTAAAATTAAAGATCATCAAGAGACGGTTCACTATGCCCCGGCTTCCGTGGATTCCACTCTGACCTCTATACGTCACGGGGGAGTGCGGAGAAATCAGGTTTAGACGCCTATTTATCCGACATAGCTTGCGCATGTTATGTTATGTTATGTTAAAATGGGACTTTTATAGCGCAACGGCTACTCCAAAGGAGTGTCCCGGCGCTTTGAGCTCCAGACCATGGAAAAGAGCAAGAAACATAACAGTAACAGAACAGGGCCCAAAGAAGGGGAAGAGTTATCCAGCAAACAACCAGGTTTTCAAGTCTTTCCTGAAGACAAGCAGATTTGAGGTGTTTCGCAGGGACAACGGTAACGAGTTCCATAGCTGAGGAGCAAGGCTAGCGGATCATCACCGTCAATATCTAACCAAACCAATAGAGGAGGCAGATGTAAAGGCGGCAATACATTCACCAGAAAGCACCAGGGTCAGATGGGCTCACAGCCGAATTCTACAAAGCGTACATCGATCTAGTTACACCCCACATGCTTTAAATGTATGCGGAGGCGCATGAATCTGGCGTGCTGCCGCCGTCTCTTCACCAAGCCCTGATCATTACATTGTTAAAAAAAAGATAAGGCTCCGTACATTTGCGAATCTTACCGACCGTTGTCATTAATAAATCTTGATGCCAAGATTCTGGCAAAAATATTGGCTACCAGACTGCAGCCCCTACTGCCTAACCTGGTTCTCCGGGATCAATCAGGTTTTATTCCGGAAAGATCTAAGTCTCATAATTTACGAACTATTTGTGCATGTTTCATATCTTAGATCCTGAGCTACCTGCCACTGGGGTCCTACTGGACGTGACAAAAGCGTTTGATTCCATTGAATGGGATTATTTGTTTCACATACTGAGACGCATGGGATTTCCGCCACTGTTCCTCGGGTGGATACAGCTTTTATATACCAACCCCTCAGGGCTAGTGAGCATCGGGGGACTGACAATACCAACCATTTCGGATTTACAGAGGCACTCGTCAGGGGTGCCTGCTATCACCCTTACTGTTTGCATTAGCTCGAGTCATTGGCGTGCATTATTCGTCAACGTCACAGGAAATCAACACTTAATTTTCTGCATCGCCCAGTTGGCATATCACTCTACACCGGCGACGTGGTATTATTTCTAAGAGAACCGAGTCGGTATTTGGCTGGAGTACTGAGGGAATACATTAGCTTCAGACTCTTCTCGGGTCTGCAAATCAATTGGAATAAATCGGTAATTATACCACTCACTACCAAAAAGGGCTCTCCGAGTGTGGACTACTCCCTGGTGTGGACCACAGAGCCGGTGAAGTACTTGGGGGGTCTGGGTACACCGTGACCCCGAAATAGTGATTAGAGAAAACTTTGGCAGGGCATGCGCCTCTTTGGAACAACACGGTCCTAGGAAGCTTGTTTCCGGTCCAGGGAACGCATGGCTTGGCAGTTCGGGCTTGACTGTTCCCATGAGGCACAGGGTCAGACTGATTTGCATATGGCCATGTCTGTACTGGGGTGGCAGAGTGGGCTAAAGAACGGTGATGGATTAAACCCAGATCTCTTGACTGGGTGTGAGTGTTTGATTGGTTCAGATGCTCCGTCCATCACCACCCCCTTCTGTATCTCTTTGGAACAACAGGTAGACAGATGGAATAGATTATTGTTATTGTTAATTGTTATTGTGATTTTGTATCGCGCCTAATCACCTACAGGTCTCTAAGCGCTAGGAAAGATGGTAACAGACAATAACATGACACGGTGGAGCGGAGGCCAAAGCTAGATTATACTGCGCTCAGGCTTCTACTGAACAGTAGCGTTTTTAGGCTTTTCCTAAATCGTAACAAATTTCCTTCCCCACGCAGCACCCCAGGCAGGCTGTTCCATAGCTGGGGGACTAACACTGAAAAGGCTCTCCCTCCCTTAGTCACTAACCTGTAACGAGGACAGATCAGTAGCTGGGAGTCTGAGGACCGAAGTGTTCTCGTAGGGCAGTACAGCTGCAAGCGATCTTTAATGTAGGCAGGAGCCTTGCCATAGATTGCCCTATGGGCTATACATAAGTTCTTGAATTCCACTCTTTCTCTGATGGGGAGCCAATGCAGGTTTTGTAGTAGGGGAGTAGCTTTAGATCGGGAGTCTGAAGATCAGCCGAGCAGCATCATTCATTATGACCTGAAGCCTACTGGTCAGAGTTTTGGGTAAGCAGAGGTAAAGGGCATTACCATAGTCAATTCTGGAGATGATGGTAGCTGCCACTATTGATCGCATCATAGACTGTGAGAGGATAGGAGTTAGCTTCCACAGTTGCCGAATGATATTTGTACAACTGCCCACAACCGACAAGATCTGAGGGGCCATTGACAAAGCACCGTCCAGCTTGATCCCCAGGCTTTTTACGGACGGGCTTGGTTTTGGAGCAGGGTTTAACTCCATTGGCCAATAGAGGTCACACCAAGGTGAGGTAGTGGAGGAAATAACTAGTACCTCAGTCTTGTCTGGGTTGATTTTTAACAGATTGTCCGTCATCCATTGCACTGTGAACCTCAAGATGTTCTGAGCTTGGAATTGTGCGGCCGTGGTGTCGTCGACACTTAACAGCAGTTGCGTGTCATCCGCATTGTTAAAGACTTTACAGCCCATGGTAGCCAGAGAAGCAATCAACGGTTGCAAATAGAGGTTGAATAGAAGCGGGGACAGGGCAGATCCCTGTGGTACTCCGCACTCTAGAATACCTGCCTCAGATGTTTCATCCCCAGTTGTATCTTTTGGGTCCTTCCTGTAAGGAAAGATTGCAACCATTGAAAGGCCATGCCCTTAATCCCGAAATCCTTTAGTCTTTCCAAGAGCAAGGCATGGCTGACAGTATCGAACGCCGCTGATAGGTCTAACAAGATTACCACTCTCTCTAGCTGATCGCATAGCGATCATCAAAATGGTTATATTTCTACGCTTCTTATATTTATTTTGCAATATTGCAATCAAGCTGACAACAGTTTTTCAAGGAAGTGCGATCCTCTCTTATTCGCCTTATATGGGAGAAAGCAGGCCAGAGTGAGTTGGACCACACTGACACTGGCTTATGCTAAAGGAGGCTTTAGCGCACCAGACCTCTTTCTATACCATTTATGTGCTCAAGCACAATATGCCTATAATTGGTCCAAACCACACGGGTACACTCCACATGTTGCGGTGGAAGACGGTGATGCACACCTGGTTCCGCTATCCGGGGTTCTCACACACAGCCATAGAGGAACGCCACTAACAGAAATTAACACGCTGGACACGACCATAGGAGCATAGCAAGCTGTAGGCAATAAAACTAATAAGCTCCCTATTTATGCGCCGGCGCTGCCCTTCGCACATCATGCGGCCCTCTCAGTGACACGAGAAGAGGGACATATTAGAGCACTGAGGGAAGTGGGTCTCATGACCATGCAGGACGTATACACGATGGACACTTACTCACAGCAGAAAACCTGAATTACGTAACTAATCCCTCGATATTTTTCAACTTTACCATACACAGACAAAGGCACGCGGTTAAAGATCACTACCACACATACCCAGCTGAACAACCAACACTGCGGGCTTTACAAATGCTATTAGTGGCGCAATCTAGACGTAAATTGGTCCTGAAACTTTATAGAGAGTTGAGGGAAGAGAGGGTCCCTAAACTGGATAGAAGCCTAGACCGATGGAATCGCAGTTTAACCCCACCACTACTAGAAGAAGAATGGGAGCATGTTTGCAGCTGACCAGTTCCCTCACGCCTAAAGGCAATTTGCGCATTATACATTTCAAATACCTCCACCAGATTTACCACACTCCCGCCAAGCTGCATAAGTGTGGCCTTAGGGAAACAAGTAACTGTAAACGATGTGGCCATCCTGACGCCGAGTTTCTACATCTTGCATGGGAATGTAGACGTGTGTTATTGTTCTTGGAGGGGGTACTGCAGCATATACAAGAAATGACGGGGGTTATATTGCAATGTACACCTACAATCTGCTTATTGTGTTACGTACCTCAACTAAAAGGGGCAGTGGGTAAACTTGTGCACATTGCACTATTGCTTGCCAAGCGCTGTGTCACGGTACACTGGGAAAGTGCAGTAGCCCCGAACACCAAGAGCTGGGTTAAGGATATGGTGTATTGCAACGAGAATCTTGCATTGTATGCAGAAGTTCTGCCGCAACATCTAGACCCAGAGGCATGTAGGAACCGCTTCGACAATACCTGCAACTCCAAGCCGTCAATGTCCCACAGACTGATTAGTGATATCTTATTGTAGTAAGCATATCTCCTGACCACAAATGTACAACATGATGCTGTTGAGAGGATTACTAGAAATGTTCTTTTATGTGTAAGGTCGATCACAGAATGGTTGTAGGTTTTGTAATTGTTATACTGCTCAACAGGGCAGTTATCTATTTAATTATCTGAAGTGCCAATAAACAGAATTTGAAATAAAAACCACAAAAAATAAAACATTCTGAACCAGCCTTATGAATGGAGTCAGAAGCAGCTGATACACAAAATCAGTGTAGATAAGTTGTGATATGACTTCAATGGGCCCAATATTAGACTTGCTCCATGGTTAATAAACCCAGTGTATGCAGGCTAGGATCTTGGCCAGTAGCCAAACCAAAGAAATGATCTATGCCAGGCGTTCTTAATCTTTTTTTTAAAATAAATATTTGTATCAATAAAGTGCATGACAGATGAATAGACAGTAATCACATACAATACTTGCAAGTTACATTAAACACTGCAGTCGGGGCCGAGGTATAAAGGCATATACATTATATAGTGTCTTCTCTGTCTCTACTTCTCCGCCTTTCCAATCCCACCACAGGTGATACACAAATCCCTCCCCTATAAGAATTCCACTTCAACCATTTCCTATCCCACTTTTTCAGGCACCCCCGAGCTATAAACACTTCTTTCTCCGCTGCCATACATCTATCTATTTCTTTCAGCCATATTACCACCGCCGGCGGCGCCACTCGGCCCAATCCTCTCGCTAGCTCCCTCTTGATTAACGTGAAACCCAGCGTTACCAATTGCTGCTCTGTCTCAGTTAAGTCACCTTTCCTGGACACACGCTGGATCATTCGGCAGTGCATATTTCCATCTGTTTACAGCCACCAATTGAGAAGCCCAATAATACAGCCTCATGTTGGGCAGCGCAATCCCCCCATCATACCATCCTTTCATCAGTTTCTAAAACGCAATCCTCGGGGCCTTACCATCCCATAGCAATGTACGTATCTCCCCTTCCACCGTTCCAAAATAGGAATCTGGGTCCTTGTGCGGGCAGTTCTGGAGAATGTATAGAATTCGCGGGAGAGCCAACATTTTAAAAAGAGCAGCGCGGCCCACCAGCGACAGAGGTAGCAACGTCCAATGCTGGACCTCTGTGCATAGCCTGGCCAACGGGGGTGCCAAGTCTGGTGTTCTAAATATTCCGAGGTACTTAAATCCTTCCGCTGAAACCACCAGTGCACAATCTCTAGGGAGATGGGGGGGAGGGGGTCCTGTCCATGGAGCACATACAGCACAGGCTTGCTCCAGTTAATTGCATACCCCGAATACTTCCCGAAATTCGTGAATATGTTAAGGACAGTATGGATTGATTTATATTGAGAGGCGAGATATAACAGTATGTCGTGGGCGTAAAGAGATATTCTATCTTCACACTCCGCTGACCATCTAAGGCCCCGTACTATCGCATCACAACGGATCCAGGCCTGCCTAGAGCTCCAGCAGGAGTGAAAACAGCAGCGGGGACAGCGGGCACCCCTGTCTGGTGCCCCTCCTAAGCAGGAACGTTTTGGACGTGAAGTTGTTGACTTTAACCTGCCCCTGGATATCAGTATACATCAGCCTCACCCATCGTATGAATTTGGGGCCCAACTCAGCTCTCACCAGAACCTCAAAAAGATACGGCCATTCGACCGAGTCGAATGCCATGGAGGCATTAAGTGACAATACAACTGCGTACTCCTCCAGATATTCCCGACATGCCATTACATTGTGGAGCCGGCAGATGTTAAGAGCAGTATTGCTCCCAGGCATAAAGCCAGACTGGTCCGGGTGCACCAGAAGGAAATCACCGTCCCCAGCCTCGTGGCGAGGACCTTTGCCAAGACCTTTGCCTTGACGTTGATCAGTGAAATTGGTCTGTAAGAGCAACAGTCGTCCACTGGCTTTCCGGCCTTGTGGATAACAACAATACTGGCCAGACGCTGGTCAGGCGGCAGAGCTCCCTGCTCCCAACTTTCCTGATACATCGCCTGCGGGACCACTTAAGAGGCCACAGCCTTAAAGAACTCGACCGGGGTGCCGTTTGGCCCCAGCGCCTTTCCAGACTTGATTTGACTGATGGCTTTTTGGATTTCCTCAACCGAGAGATCTGCATCCAGCAGATCCCTGTCCGTCTCTGACAAGGTTGGTACGTTGCTATCTGCCAACAGTTGGCGCGATTCCTCCGCAGTATAGGACGTGGAGGGAGAATACACCTTCTCAAAGTGACCTGCAAACGCCTCTGCTATATCGCCAGGGTGGTGCAAGACCTCACCACTAGGCAACGTCAGCCGGGGCACCCAGCGTGCACCCTGTTCCTTCCTCACGTTCTTAATCTTTTGACTTCTGTGGACAACAACTTAGTCAATTCTGGAATCCATGGAGCCCCGCAATCATTAGAACCCGTGGGCAGATTCAAAGGATTCCCACTAAATCATTACTGGAAACTTGTAGTGCCCACTTAGTCATTATTGGAATTCAGGGATCCCCACTGAATCCTTATTGGAGTCTGGGGGCCCCACTTAGTCATTACCGGAAGCCGGTGACCCTGGCTTAAGCAAGTTTGATGATTTGAATCTCAAAATAATACACAAACAAGCATTCATCAAATACACAAATAATGAAATATTATATTTAATTTACTAAAATATAAAAAGCAGAATTTTAATTTTAATGGAAGGTAGTAGCTTTTCCAAATTCAACTGTGACTAATACTAAATTTCTATTAACATTAATCTTTTGATATTATTTAATATTCTAAGCAGGCAGGGACACCTGAGTAGGCGTTGAAGACCACCAGGGGTCCCCGGATAACGGGTTACAAACCACTGACCGTTACAAAACATAACTACTTTAATGAACAGCGTGACTTGCAAGGGATCTGCAGGAGGGTGCCGCCAGACTTGACAAGAGTCTTGAGTGGTAGGTCACTTTTGAAAACACACTGGGGAACAATGGAAAAGTCTGTATCAAAGGTTGCAACTAAATTGCATCTGCCTGCTTAGGTGTACGGCTTGGGTTGAGGGGTGGTTTCACCACATCATCGTGAGGGAGTTGAGTCCACTGGTCCCAGAAACATCTTGTTATTTGAGGCCCTCAGATGGAGATAGGTGCCAGTGGAAGAATAAAAGGCAAACACTAATTAAAAACACAGTTTTCAAGTAGTTTGATGTAGCTACTTGGAAGCAAATCAAATGACTTTAAAACAGAAGAATGCATCGCCATTTCCAACTCTTTAGGGATGCCTTTTCCAATTTTACAAATAGTGCTTAGTCACCAATAGCAATCCTTAGATAACATAACAATATTGAAAAAGAGGTAATTTCAAATATTATATTCAGATCCTTTACATTTCGAATATAACTGTACTAATAAAATTGAGGAAAAACATTAGATTAACTAAAGAAAGTTAAAAATATGTTGGTCTGGTTATTTAAACAGGTCTTATTCCAAGAAATCACCTCTTTTCTTAGAGTTCGCACTTTTGAAAGGTAGAGGAACTTAGATGGAAGGACACAACGTATAGTTTCTTACATGGTGTAGTTTTGCAGCTTGAAGACTTTCTGAATTCACTATGCTGTGCATTATTCCGCCATCTAGCGATTGGGTCCAGAATTGTTGTATTTCTTTTTTTTCTTTTCATAGCCCAGGTGGGTGTCGACATACCGCCATTTGGTGTCCTTCGTGACGTCAACGTTCTTCCTCCGGAAGCTCCCACCTTTGGTCTCCATCGTTGGATTCTTTTTTCTTCTTTTTTATTTTTCCCTTCTTCTCTTTTTAAAGTCTTTCTTCTGTTTTAATAGCCTTCCTCCGGTCTCATCTTTCTGGCGGAGGAGGGTGGGATCGCTAGTGAATACAGAAAGTCTTCAAGCTGCAAAACTACACTTACAGGTAAGAAACTATACGGTTTGCAGTGTGAATCTTTCTGGATTCACTATGCTGTGCACAGACTTTGTAGCGGTTTGTTAGGTTTGTGGTGGCTGGGTGGAAGATGAGCTTTGGTTACTGAATATATGTTCTAAGACCTTCTGTCGCACTTGCGCTTCCTTTTTCATTTGAACATCTACGCAGTAGTGCTTAATGAACATGTGCACTGAGCACCATGTTGCTGCTTGGCAAATTTCTTGAATAGGTGAGTTTGCTAGGAAGGCAATTGTTGCGCCTTTCTTCCTTGTTGAGGCAGCATGTGCTGCTCCTTGTAATTGTTCCCCAGCTTGTTTGTGGAAGAATTGTATGGTTTTTGCAATCCATCATGCAATGGTATTTTTGACAACTAGTCGTCCCAAAAAACTGTTGGCAAAAGACTGCTCTCCTGGCGTCCAGTGTGTGTAACGTCCTTTCTGTAGTTTTGGATGCTTTTTGGAAAAAACTTGGTATTTGAATTGTCTGATTAATGTGGAACCGTGACACCACCTTTGGCATGAAATGTGGGTCAGTTCTCATTACAATCCTGTCATTGTGTATTTGTAGGTAGGGCTCCTGTAGCGTTAGCGCGTGTAATTCGCTCACTCTTCGTAGCGATGTAATAGCTACTAAGAAGGCGGTATTTAGCGTGAGCATATACAGTGTTGCTTTGTGAATAGGTTCAAATGGTGCCTTCATCAATTGGGTTAGCACTACATTGAGGTTCAATGCTGGAGGTGGCATTCTGTTTGGAGGTGCGATTCTCTTTGCTCCTGCGAGAAATCGCTTTACTACTTGGGAGGTGAAAAAACATTTCCCAGTTTCTCCTCTTGTGTAAGTCACTATCGTCGCTAAGTGCACCCTTAGAGAAGTGTGCTTTGTTAATTTTGTAGTAGTTGTGTTAAGTATTTTAGCACTGTTGATTCTTTGGTAATTCTTTGTAGTTTGTCCCTAATGCACCATTCGGAGAATCTTTTCCACTTTGCTACATAGCCCTTTCTTGTGCTAGGTCTTCTTGCCTCTCTAAGCACCGCCATTGTGCTTGAGGTGTGCAAACTCTAGGTTTTCAGGAGCCATGCTGAGGCTCTCCAGCCCTGGGTGTAGAACCCTTCCGTTTTGCATCGTTAACAGGTCCTTTCTTGTGGGGAACCTGTGTGCAAGCGCCTGTGCCATCTCCATGATCTGTGACAACCAGGTTTGTCTTTCACACTGAGATGCTACCAGCATTAGCGTAATGTTGCTGAACTGCATTTTTGTTAGTACTCTGTGTAGCAGTGGTATCTGTGGAAAAGCGTAGGCAAATACCCCCGACCAGTTTATCCATAGCGCAGTCCCAAGGGACCGTTTGCATGGTTGTCTGGATGCAAAGTTTTGTCATTTTGGTGTGTTGCAAATAGGTCTATTTGCGGAGTTCCCCATTTGTGGAATATCTTTTGGATTTCTTGTTGATTGATTTCCCACTCATGGGATGCCGACGTCTGTCTGCTGAGTCTGTCTGCTTCCACATTGTCCTTCCCTGGTAGATGTATTACTAGCCAGTCTATTTGTTTTGGAATTACCCATCTCAATACTTCCTGTGCCAGCACTGATACGGTCACTGACTGTGTCCCTCCTTTCATGTTGATGTAGAACATGGTGGTTGTATTGTCCGCTTGTATTAGTACCCTGTGTCCGTACCGTTGTTTCTGAAAGGCTTTTAAGGCTAGGAACACTGTGTTTAGCTCTAGGTAGTTGATTTGCTTTATCACATCCTGTTATGACCACAATCCCCTTACCTTGAGGGTGTTTGTGTGTACCCCCACCCCATCTGGGAGGCATCTATTGTGATCGTCACTGTTGGAGTTGGTTGTGTGACAGGCTTGCCTTGTGTTATGTTCCTCTTGTTCCACCACACTATTTTGTGCTGCATTGTTTGCGTGACAACCACTAGATCTTCCCAACTCTCTGTTGCCTGTGACCATTGTTGTTGGATCCATTCTTGCAATGGCCTCATGTGTAGGTGGGTATTGAGTTGGGACCAAATGTATGCATGACGCCATCATTCCCATCAGTTTGCTCACTGTCATCACTGTCAGAGCTTGCCCCTTGTGGTAAAGACGTGTGTCCTTCAATATTGCCAAGGTTCTCTTTGCACTTGGAATCACCTTGCTCTGTATGGTGTTTATCTCCGCACCTAAGAACATCTTCACTAGTTTTGGTTCTATTGATGATTTTCCCCAAAGGATTAAAAACCCTAGTTGGGCTAGTGTTTGTAGGACTTCTTCCATGCGCCACTTGTTGTATGGGTTTGCTTTTACCAGCCAGTCATCGAGGTACAGGTATACATGTATCCCTTGCCTCCTGAGCATGCTGCTACTGCTTCCAGGCATTTTGTGAAAACCCCAGGTGAGGATTTGTGTCCGAATGCCAGTACTGAACTGGTAGCGAGTCTTGTTGATCATAAACCTTAGTACAGGTTTGTGTTTGCGGTTGATAGGGATGTATAAGTAAGCATCCTTTAAGTTGATAGTTGCCATGTAATCCCCTTCCTGTAACTGGGGTATTACCTCTCAAAGTGATGTCTTCTTGAATCTTTGAGTTTTTATGAACCTGTTAAAGAACCTTAGATCCGGAATTGGCCATAAAGTCTGTCCACCTTTGGTATGAGGAAGTAGGTGGAGTAGACCCCTTGTTTCCTTCCTTGTATGGTACTGTTTCTAAGGCCCTTTTCTTTAGAAGTTCAGTTCTACTGCTTCCTGCAGCAGATGAGAATGCTCCTTTGCTGAGTGTACTTTGCCTGCTGACCATTTGGTTGGAGGTGTTTTTTCTAGCTCTATGCAGTAACCGAATTGTGTGAGGTTTTGTATCCATTTGTCTAATGTGATCTTCCTCCACTCCTGGAGGAAGTGTTTTATCCAGCCTCCTACTGGTGTTGTGTGCTGGCGGAACTGTTTTTGGTCTTGATTTAGTCGTCGTGTTGCGTCTTGCAGCACCCCTAGAGATGTTGACCGGGTGTGCGTTGGTTCTACTGAGGGGTCACTTGGATGTGGGTTGTTGACCCCCTCTCTGTCCGTTTCTCCTTCCACGTGCGCACCCTCTAAAAGGATTGTCCTCTGGGTTGGTACTGCCAGCTTTGATGCTGCTGTCCCTGCTCTTGACCCTGGTTACCTCCTTGATAACCATGTTGGAAGGTTTGGTGTGGTGCCACAGATTGGTGGTTCCCCCTGCCTGTTGGTCTCCTTGAAGGTGTGTCTCTTCTCATTCCTCTGAACTGCAGCGCCCCCATGGACCTAGCTGTTTAGTTGGTCTTTTTGAGTTGATTCAGTTTCTCATCAACTGGAGCGCCAAAAAGCTGATCCCCGTTGAAAGGTGTGTTGAGTATGTTGTTTTGAACGTAATCTTGAAGCCCGAACTACTTAGCCAGGCTTGCCTCCTCTCTGTTATTCCCAGCATTATCTGCCGGCTTGAGGTCTCCGCTACGTCTAGGGCAGACTTCAGACATGTATTTGCCATGGTCTTTACTTCTTCTACCAGGTGGCTCGCCCTGCTCTGGGTTTGCTCGGATAGGTTTTTTGGGAGTTCGCCCACTTTTTCACAGTGCTGTTATGCATGCCTGTTGATGAGCGCATTGGAATTGGCAATGCGCCATTGGATCGCCGCACTTCTTTCCATCTTCCTCCCAATTAGGTCCACTCTACTGCTCTCCTTGACTGGAGGTGGTCCTGTGTTTGTGGGTATATTTGCCCTTTTCCTAGCCGTGGATGTGATAATTGAATCTGCGGGTCCTGATCCTTTATTATACATAGGGTCTTTAGAAGTGTTTATATTTCTTCTCTGCCCTTGGGGTTACTGCTTTACACATAGCAGGTTCCTTGAAGGCTTCCTTCCCCTGGTCCAGCACACTTGGGAGCATGGGTAGGAACTGGATTCTTGTCTGTGATGGCAACAATGTCTCCAAGAGGAAGCAAGATTTGGGTTTCTCCTCCTCTAGCTGCACTCCATATGTATCTGCAGCTCTTTTGTTGACATAGTTATAGATCCCTATGTCGTCCGGCTGCGAAGGCCTCGAAGGACAGGCTTCTACACCTTCTTTCGGTGATTCAACGTTGAGATCCTGCCACTGCAAGTCCTGCGCCTTTGAGGATGTCGAGACCTGGTAAGTTTGCTAGTCTTCCTCACCTTTGGCGTCGCCGTAGTATAGCTCTTCCTCCTCCTGTTCCTCACCAGGTTCTGGTGTGGTCGGTGGTACAATTTCCTCAACGCACTTTTAGGCTTTGGGCATGGGTTTCGACTGAATATTGTACAGTTTCAATTTCTCGTCGAAGTCTTTCCTGCGTTGCAGATGCTTGCCATCTCGGCCTAGAGTCTTTTCTTTTTCTTTTCCATCTCGGCCGTGTGTTCGGTGTCAAGGGTTTCGGCTTTCCTTTTTGCGGTTATCGAAGTCGTAGCCACTTTCAGGCCTTCATTTTTCGACAGCGAAGCCTCCCTTTTGTGGCTGCTCTTTGACGCCTTTCCCTTTTCTTGGGTTTTTGCCGTCTGGGAGTCCTTTTCGAAGTAACCAACGTACTGTTTGTCCTTGGATGCAGTTGCGGACGTCGAGTGTTTCGACAGCAATGCTCCTTTTGAGGTCTTTGACTCACTTTTGAGAGTTTCAGTGGAGTGCCTTGGGTTTGATGACCCTTACCTCCTTCTGCATTTTCTTTTCAACCTTGACGACAATGGCGTCCTCCGGTCTTTTGGCGATGTGGTCTTCTTCTCCACTGGAGAGTCCTAAATCTCGGAGCGATGGAGGAACCGCCTGCACCTGCATGTTGTAGTTTGCACTTCTTTGCCTCTCTCTTACTCTGAGAGCCTTGGGGTGAATGCCGCGCAGGCGTTGCAGTTCTCATGTCGATGGTCGAGCAGCAGGCAGAGATTGCAAACTGGGTGTTGGTCCTTTTGCTCGTACTTGTGGAGGCCATTTGCGCCAAATTTGAAGGGAGTTTTGTCCATCACCGCGCCTAGGGAGCCCCCCTGTGTGCGCATTCTTTGAAGAAACGTCGAAGTTTTGGATGTTCTGTCTCCTCTTTCGTCGTCCTCTGTGCGTGACTCGTAATCCGGTATGTTCTCCGGTGGTTTCTTGAACTTCTTGTGGATTTTCGTGGATTCTTCTCTCAAAAGTTTTGGAGCTCCTTCACTGTCGCTCCAGACCCACCAGCGTAAAAAAAGAATCTAAAGATGGCAACCATAGGCGGGAGCTTCCGGAGGAAGCGCGTAGACGTCACGAAGGACACTAAATGGTGGTATGCTGACGCCCACCTGGGCCATGGGAAAAAAAAATAAAATACAATTCCGGACCCAACCTCTAGATGGCGGAATAATGCACAGCATAGTGAATCCAGAAAGATTCACGCTGCAAAACCACATTTTCCCAGGATCATACAATACAGACAAGGAAGAGATTGCAGATCTTCAGGAATCTCAGATGACAACTCAACCACTAACAACGGCAAGTTCTGGGAGCGAAATTCTGCTCCCCCACCAGAAGCACTGCTTGAATATGCCTTTTGCAATAAATGTACCACTATGAAGTCGCGTTGTATAACTTTTATTCAACTTGATTCCAAATTTCTGGTTGTTTTACTCCATTTCTTTATGTCGCATGAGAAGCCATATTTATGTATATAGGATTCTAAGACAGTAGACGTGTCCAACCGGACTTTCTATTTCTACAGCAAGAATTTATACATAGTTAATCCTCGATAGTGAATAATATCCAATGCATTTCGGGCCGTGTTTTTAGCCCTTCATCAGGGATTCACTAAAAATGTAAATGGAAGGGTTAGACCATATGCGTATACGAACAACAATTATGCAGTTTCACAAAACTTTCAATTACACGTTGATTTACAGAAAAGTGCTTTGCTCGGCATTTTCCCTCTAGCTGCTTGTGATACAACTCAAAAGAGGTGATTACCTTTTCTAATTACCCAATGATAGTTCTTAAAGCCTCCCCGCTTCAATACATGTTGTACCCCTCGTTCACTCTAATCTTACACAACACCCCTCATACCTGTCTTGTGTACCGTGGCCTCATTCCTAGTCTTTTTAAACTGACGTTCCCGTCTCTGAACACCTGTTAGCGTTTTAAACTCGTTCAAACTAACTCCTCCCTTGTATGCTCCCCGGTCAGCCATAATACTACAAGACCCATAATTCACCTCAGTTGATAAACATAACACTGCGATCTCTGTCAACTAGACTACCCCGCCCACCCTTATGAAGTTGATACCTATGCCGTTATACTGAACTAATACGGAAGTACTTCTCATGAAATATATACATCATAGATCATTCTCAAAATTGTAGACATATGTAAAGAAAAACGTTAACTTATACATGGTTACTTATGAGTCCTCCACAATGTCCGTACACCTCAAGGTTATAATGACTCCCTCCTGGGAGGAAAAATGGTTAAGCATGCGACCGTCCAATTTTATCTGTGTTTTCCTTCGTAACAATGTTCCGTGGGTGCCACCTCAGATCAGGGCTGAAATGAGTTCATCAAGAAGATAGAAAAGTCGGGTACACTCCGGTTTACTCATTTTTGTCAATTTCAATTGAATCTGTGCGTGCATTCTGGATTCGTGGTCCGCCCTTTCGCCACGTGATTTCATCGAACAACGGCAAGTTCTGGGAGCGAAATTCTGCTCCCCCACCAGAAGCACTGCTTGAAAATGCCTTTTGCAATAAATGTACCACTATGAAGTCGCGTTGTATAACTTTTATTCAACTTGATTCCAAATTTCTGGTTGTTTTACTCCATTTCTTTATGTCGCATGAGAAGCCATATTTATGTATATAGGATTCTAAGACAGTAGACGTGTCCAACCAGACTTTCTATTTCTACAGCAGGAATTTATTCATAGTTAATCCTCGATAGTGAATAATATCCAATGCATTTCGGGCCGTGTTTTTAGCCCTTCATCAGGGATTCACTAAAAATGGAAGTGTTAGACCATATGCGTATACGAACAACAATTATGCAGTTTCACAAAACTTTCAATTACACGTTGATTTACAGGAATGTACTTTGCTCGGCATTTTCCCTCTAGCTGCTTGTGATACAACTCAAAAGAGGTGATTACCTTTTCTAATTACCCAATGATAGTTCTTAAAGCCTCCCCCGCTTCAATACATGTTGTACCCCTCGTTCACTCTAATCTTACACAACACCCCTCATAAGGGTGGGCGGGGTAGTCTAGTTGACAGAGATCGCAGTGTTATGTTTATCAACTGAGGTGAATTATGGGTCTTGTAGTATTATGGCTGACCGGGGAGCATACAAGGGAGGAGTTAGTTTGAACGAGTTTAAAACGCTAACAGGTGTTCAGAGACGGGAACGTCAGTTTAAACAGACTAGGAATGAGGCCACGGCACACAAGACTGGTATGAGGGGTGTTGTGTAAGATTAGAGTGAACGAGGGGTACAACATGTATTGAAGCGGGGAGGCTTTAAGAACTATCATTGGGTAATTAGAAAAGGTAATCACCTCTTTTGAGTTGTATCACAAGCAGCTAGAGGGAAAATGCCGAGCAAAGTACTTTTCTGTAAATCAACGTGTAATTGAAAGTTTTGTGAAACTGCATAATTGTTGTTCGTATACGCATATGGTCTAACACTTCCATTTACATTTTTAGTGAATCCCTGATGAAGGGCTAAAAACACGGCCCGAAATGCATTGGATATTATTCACTATCGAGGATTAACTATGTATAAATTCCTGCTGTAGAAATAGAAAGTCCGGTTGGACACGTCTACTGTCTTAGAATCCTATATACATAAATATTGCTTCTCATGCGACATAAAGAAATGGAGTAAAACAACCAGAAATTTGGAATCAAGTTGAATAAAAGTTATACAACGCGACTTCATAGTGGTACATTTATTGCAAAAGGCATTTTCAAGCAGTGCTTCTGGTGGGGGAGCAGAATTTCGCTCCCAGAACTTGCCGTTGTTCGATGAAATCACGTGGCGAAAGGGCGGACCACGAATCCAGAATGCACGCACAGATTCAATTGAAATTGACAAAAATGAGTAAACCGGAGTGCACCCGACTTTTCTATCTTCTTGATGAACTCAACCACTAAGACACATCTTTTAATTTTAAGCAGGGCTCCCGGTTTTATGGGATTTATTTTTTAAACATTTCAGTCTGTATTTATCCAAATTTCTTTTGTGTTCTACGTATAAATGAAGGTGTAAAACTGTACATTTCCATATTTAACTGATAGACAGCGCACTCATACTTTGAGGTCTGTCGTTTTTAAGCTATTTAAGCTGCCAAAAATTAAATAACAATACATCCACTGGTAAATACTAGCCCTATACCACAAATGTGTATTGAAACATGCCTGTATTTAAAGAAATTGCCTCCTGTTTTTTAATTTCCCCTGTTGTCAATCTGCTCCGCTGTTGGGCTATACTGCATGAAAGATAGCACGGAGATTCACTAAAAAGCAGCACAATGTTCTGTATTTATCCACTTTTGAAGATGAATGCAGACAGAAAACACATTGTTTTCGGTCTGTATTGATCTGTAAAAATCCGTAAAAAAAGGAAAACAGGGAGCCTTAATTATAAGTAATCTATGGAGGGACATCCCTAATTTTTTAGAACCACAACCCAATTTTTAGAATGACAAACAGTCGCAACCCACCTACCTTTAATAGACATGAGCAGATATTGCAATACAACACTATTGTGTGGTCGCGGATTGTTACAGCCAGCACATTTTCCATTTAAATGACCACTAAACTTGCACAAACATCTAGTTTTACTGTTAAAACTATATAGCATACAAATGATAGTGTGTGGAAATCGGGTTTCTAGGAATATTTATCATTTACGCATCACGCTTTATTCCTTCTGATCCTATTAAAATCCGTTTCCAGCTCATTTCAGAATTACAAAAAAAAGTGATTCATTTTTGCTTTAACTGCTGAATGCATTCAGTTAATTTACAGGTATTTGCATTTTGTTGTGCATTGAAAAAGAACATCCTACAGCCTTTCCTTTCATACTCTATATACCTTAGCAAGACTGTCACATAACTCACTTTAAAAACTCCTCTCACTTTGGTGTGAGAGAAAGAAAAGTAAACCTCAATCCCCATGTTGAAGGTCATAAGTAGCAATTTGCCAGAAGACCCAGCCTGGCATTTGTTCTAAATTTGTGTGAAAATTGTGAAATTCGGCAATTCCAAGAAAAAGCACAAATGGCGGTTTGGAGATCAAAGAACAAGCATGGGACTCTGCCCTATTAGCCATCGATGCGGAGAAGGCTTTCGACCGTGTCGACTGGACCTATTTACGGGCTGTGCTAAGGCGCTATCACCTGGGCGACCGATTTCAGGCCTGGATCGCGAGCTGCTACCACCGCCCCTCGGCCCGTGTCCGGCTGGGTGGCCTCAAGTCAGACCCCTTCGAGATACAGAGAGGTACCCGCCAGGGATGCCCTCTCTCACCCCTTTTATTTGCTCTATACGTGGAACCTTTAGCGCAGAAAATCCGCGACAATCCTCACATTACGGGAATGTCTTTCGGCAACGAACCCCACGTGGTAGGATTGTACGCGGACAACATAATCGCCGCTTTGGACCGCCCATCTAGCTCCATACCGGCGTTCCTGGCGGAGCTGGAACAATTCGGCGCGGTATCAGGTTTCAAGGTTAACCAGGGGAAATCCCTGATACTACCCCTTGGCAGCCATGCTCTTCCTAATAACCCGTCACCTACCTTCGGATGCCAACTGCGGTCCACCACTCGGCTTCCGTACCTAGGGATCACCCTGACCTCCTCCACGATCTCGACGGTCAATCACAATTACTCTACTTCATCATCCCAGATCCGGGCCGACCTTGCGCGTTGGTCCAAGCAGCCCCTTTCCTTACTTGGCAGGATCGCGGCGGTGAAAATGTCGGTCTTACCCAAGATATTATACATCTTTCAGACCCTCCCGGTGTCACCGCCACCGGGAATGCTAGCTGACCTCCAACACGACATTCATCAATTTGTGTGGGAGAAGAAACGCGCCAGACTGCATAAACGAGTAGCGCACAGGACTGTTGACGAGGGCGGCCTCGGGATCCCAAACCTGTTGCAATACTTCCAGGCCTCGCAAATCCGATATCTAGTGGAGTGGTACCGGCCCGAATAGAGAAGAGATGGCTCTTTCAGGACAGGGGAATGGCTCAGACCTCCTTGTGGAAGATACCGTTTCTTGCTCGCCAGCACAGACCGCGTTATCTCCTCCGTTCCCCTATCACTCGAACCAGGATGGCAGCCTGGGACATGGTAGCGGTCAAAAGGGGCCTCACGACCTTCCCATCCCCACTTACCCCTCTCTTTGATAACCCCGCATTCCCGCCTGGCACGGACACTCGAGCTTTCATGCAATGGCGTGACACACCTTGCCGATCAGCTGGACACCTCTTTGATGTGGAGGGGTTCCTTTCTCTCGCCGACATTTCGCGAGCCTATGGAGTAGATAAACCTCACATGTTTCAATATTTCCAAATCCGCCACTGGCTCTTGCAACCGGACGTTGCCCCTTTGGTCGGCCGGCAAATGACGCCGTTCGAACGCTGGCTCGTGTCCAAGGACTCAGATAAACATCTTATCTCAGACCTTTATCGGATGCTCTCCCCTGCTGCCGACTCTGCCAAAACTGCTGGCCAGCGGCGATGGGAAGCCGAACTCGGAAGACCTCTCTCCTCAATAGAATGGAACCACATATACTACAGGGCCGCCCACACTACCCGCAATACCAAAGCCAGGGAATCGGCGATAAAACTGGCTATCTACTGGCACCTTACCCCAGCGAGACTCAACCAAGGCAACCCGACCCGAAGCGCGCTGTGTTGGAGAGGCTGTGGCGGCCGGGGCACACTGATTCACCTTCTGTGGGAATGTCCCGCCTTGCAGGAGTACTGGAAAGTTGTCCTAGACGACATTGATTCCACGTTCGACACTGAGGTCCCACGCTTCCCAGCTTACACACTCCTAGGGCTCCCCAATGCGCTTACATTCCCCCTGAGATCAGTTCGCGGCAAACAGATGGGCATCGCGATGCAGGCAGCGTCACAACACATCCTGTCGCTCTGGGGCTCCACTATCCCACCCACCCACACAGGCTGGTTACACAAGTTGTGGTTCACGTTAGGCATGGAACGGATCCAGGCCACGCTCACACATACGTCTGACTCATTCCGTACTACTTGGCAGCCGCTCCTGACGTTGCTCTCCAGGGAATTCCATGAAATCACTTGCCCGAAGTACCTTCGCATCCTACGCCTTACAGACTGCATGGTGGACCAAACGCGACCCGAGGTGCCTTGATACACTTAGAATAGCTATAGCTCACACGATCACTATGGAAGAATGGCGTAGGGGTGGGGGGAGGCCGTTAGAGTTGGGTGTTAGGGGGGGGGGTCGGGTTTTCAGGGCTGGCTTCTTTATTTGTTGCTCCGACTAGGGGCTTCTCTCGATCTCCGGGCACCGCCTCTCCATCTGGGCATGATCAACCTGCTCACCTAATGCTTATTAGAGAAGACGTGTCTGTCTGTCTCGCTTGCCTATTTTGCCTGCTGATTGTCTATTGCTATGCCCTGCCTGTTTCTTTTGTTTTAAAACTCAATAAACATACTTTGAAATTAAAGAACAAGCATGGAAAGTTATCTGTATCTTGGTGTACTGTTAGATGCAAAACTCCAGTTTAAAAACCAACCGAAATCAATTGCCACCAGTACCAGTTAACTGCAAAATCAAATACGGAAGATTAAAAATAACCTTTAATAGCACATAAAGTACCCATACTTCAGAAATATTTAGAGTGAAACTGGAACCAGCAATCTTATATGGGTCCCCAACATGGGGCTCACAACTACATAAAGATTTAGAGAACATACACTCATGTGCAATCAGCAAGGTTTTTGGTCTACCAAAAAGTAATCCAGTTTGTCACACCTTTGTCTGGAGTTTGGGAAGATAGGCCTACCAACTCACGTATATTAATTTTATTAAATACAGCTCAAGACTGAGAAATGCAGCCTAGGTGTCACGAAAAAGCCTGGTGTGGAAAGAACTAGCTGACGTCCCTAAAATATACAGCGAAAGCCGCCCACAGAATTTGGATAGAATCCTAAATGAACTACAGATAAAGAAGCATTGGGTAAACAAGATCGAACATAACTATTTTAAAATGGGTGCCAAGTCTTTGGCTACTTTGTTTTCATTCAGGGAAAAGAAAGAGGCCTTTACCAAGCTGACATGGGCACAACTACTGTTAACAGCTTATTCTTCATTTTCTCCACTGCCATATTTGGCTAGAAATGTGAAACAATCTATGAAAAACAAATGTATGAGAATGAGATTTATGCTGCTACCCCTTAAAACTTTACAATCATGGAAGAACACTATGTGCCCTCTGCAGAGGGTTTAGGTGTAGTGCTGAATCATAAGAACATGTAATCTGTTTGCGTTATCTTGTGCTGTATCTTAGAAGGAAGTACCTATGCGCATGTTTTAATAGACTGAGAGTTAGGTTAATCATGGCACCAATTAATGAGTACCTGTGCGGCGTGCACCTTCAGCTTACGAATCGCTTAATAAAAATCCTGGAGCTAGCCATACCGGAGCTTGCGAAAGTAAACGTGGCCCTACACACCCAGCCATGCCCTCTGTATTAAAGGTCCTTTAGGACGGTGCACGTAAGCCCCACTCTCAATGGGCAAGCTATCAATGTTTAAAGCAATGCATTACCTCTACGTCCCTCGTCCTCGACCCAGTCATCACTCATGAGGTATTCCACACGACAGGAAACAAAACAGGAAACGCTTTTAGGCTCCACCCCCCCTCCTGCCAGGTGCTATAACACTACCAACCACCAGAAGCACATCCTGTTTTGTTTCCTGTCGGTGGTTTACTTGATGGGAGACGCTGGGGTGGGTGCCGGGCACTTACCTCCATCTTTTGTCCTGTGGTTCCTCCTCTGCTGGGCTCTGGGAGGCTCCCATGGACCTTCGTGGGATCCTTGGAGTGCGGCTGCTGGGCTTCCCTTTCTCCTGCCCTTGGATGGATTGACCTGGGCTGCTGGGCTTCCCTGGTCTTCCTACTTCTCCTTCGTTTGGTCTCCTGTTTTTCTGGACTTCCAGGTAGGGGAGGGGTGCGCTGGTCTGCCTCTGCGCTCCCGTCCTTGGGGTGTTCCTTTCCCCCGTGACCCCTCCCTCCGGGCCTCTCTGTGGTTGTGGGGGCCCGGGGAGGTTTTTCTTGTTTGTGGGGTATTTGGTGGTGAGCGCTGTATCTGTGCGCGCTCTTTCCGCCCCTCGCCCCCCGCTCTCTGTGCTGTGGGGGCGTGGGGCGTTGGTTGTGTCTCTGGAGGCTCCCGGTGATGTTCGCGGCTCTTCCCGGTGTGTTTTCTTTCCTGGCGCTGCTTCCTGGAGGCCGGGCGTCCTCGTTGTTGGTTTGCCCGGCCTCCTCTCGCGATGCGTGTTTCGCGCATGCGCGGTGATGCCCGCCCTGCCTGACCTTGCAATGGACGGTCGCCCGGGTGGGCTCCGGGCGCTCCGGTGCTTCGGCTGGGGTTTTCGGCCTCGTCGCGGGTCCTGGGCGTTTTTCGGCGCCCCTGCTCACACTTCCTTCTTGTGCTTGCATTTTGGGTGCCAGGTCAGTTGTGCTTCGTTTTTTGGCGCGTGACTGCGCTTTTTTGAATTGTTTTCTTTCCCTCCCTCTTCTCCGGCCTGGCCTGTTGGTTGGTGGGAAGGTGGGGCTTTGCCTACCGGTGGGGGTGTTTGACCTATCCCGGTCCTCCCTGTGGGGGGTTAATTTGGGTGTGCCCATTTTCCTTATATGTGCTCTGGGGAGTGGTGTTTGGGTGCGCTTGTGGTTTTTCCTTTGTTCCTGTTTGTGCTTTGCTTGTTCAGTCATGGGCAAACACCATCGCAAGAGGAAGCATACCTCTCCTGTGCCTCCTTCTTCCTCGGATTCCGGTGGGGACTCTTCTCCTCCTCCTGTTAAGCGTGCCAAGGGGGATGATGATGATAGGATAAAGCGCCTTATCCTGGAGACGCTTTCTGATCTTAGGACGTCCAAAAAGGGTGCTGCTGGTCTTTCTGGTTCTACTGCGCTTTACTTGGATATTTCGTCCTCTTCTGGATCTGATGAGTCTTGCAGTTGAGCTTCAGGGCAAATACATTTCCAGGGATCTTTTGCCTGACATCCTTTCCCATGTGTGTGTTAACATGGGGTTTCCTGATGTTGCTGCACCCTGTGTTTCTCAGGATTCTCTCTTGCCGCAGTTCAGGAAGCCTGTTGCCTCTTCTGTGCCGGTACATCCCTTTGTCTCTGATGTCCTGCTGAATGAATGGAAGGACCCTGATCATATCTCCATGCCCAGGTTTATGTCCAAGCTTTATCCCTTGCAGGATATGGCTGCGCTGTTGCCTGATTCCATTCCTGTGGACTCGGTTGTGGCCAGTCTTGTGGGTCGTCCTTCTATGGCGGATGATAACATTCTGAAGGATGGTGTGGACAAGAAGGTGGATTCTGCGTTGAAGAAGTCTTATGCTGCATCACACCTGGCGATTCGTTCTGGTATTTATGTGGCGTATGATGCCCAATCTCTGCTGACTGATTTCAAGTCCCTGTTTTCATCTATGCAGGAGGGTGCCAGTTGTCCGGAATTGCTGGAGTCTATGGAGCGCCAGGCGGAATTCCCGTCGGACATTGCCTTTGATTCTGTGCGGGCTTCTGCTATGTCCTGTGGTTCCTCTGTGGCTGCCCGACGTAACCTGTTGCTGCGTGATTGGAAAACTGATGCGGCCCAGCGGTCCATGGCTTTGCGGTTGCCTTTCACTGGTGCCCGTCTGTTTGGTGACTCGCTGGAGGAGAAACTACACAAGGTATTCAAGGAACGCAAACATACTTTGTCCTTTCGTGATCCTCAGCCCTGTAAGGGTTCCTCCTTTTCTGGTGCCAGGTCTTTCCGTCAGCCTTCCAGGTTTCAGCAGTCTTCTTTTCTGAGTCAGCGGGGCGCTGGCCGGTCTTTTCCCCGGAAGTTTCAGAAGAAGTCCCAGCGTGGTGCCGGATCTTGTCAGCAGCGTTCCTGACTATGCCGGCCTGGGGGCCGCTCTCGCTGGTGGTCCGCCTCTGGTTGGTGGGAGGCTTCGCCAGTTTCTTCCTGCTTGGCGCCGGACGACCACGGACAGATGGGGGCTGGATGTCTTGTCCGAGGGCTACCGGATCGAGTTCTTGTCCCCTCCTCCCCCCTCCGGAGTGGTGGTGACCCCTTCTCCTCGGGATGCCTCCCGCCGTCTGGCCTTGTCGGACGGGGTTCAGTCTTTGGTCAGCAAGCTTGCGGTTGTTCCTGTCCCTCTGGCGGAGAGGGAGTTGGGAGTCTACTCCATCGTCTTTGTGGTGCCGAAGATCACGGGGGGCTTTCGGGTGGTCATCAACCTCCGGGGTTTGAACTTGTTCGTCATGAAGATCCCGTTCAAGATGGAGACTCTCCAGAAGGTTATCCCGCTGATTCAGTCCGGTTGGGTGTTCTCCACTCTGGACCTCCAGGATGCGTACCTGCACGTCCCGGTGGCTGTGAAGGATCAGCGTTTCCTGCGCTTCTGCCTGGAGGGCCGTCATTGGCAGTCCTGCGTCCTTCCCTTTGGTCTTCGGTCCGCCCCCCGGGTGTTCGCCAAGGTGGTGGCTCACTTGGTGGCCCATCTCCATCTCCTGGGGGTGTCGGTGTTCCCGTACCTGGACGTCTGGATGGTGCAGGCTCCATCCCTGGAGGTCATGTCTCGCCACCTTCTCTTGACCATGTCTACGCTCAGGGACCACGGGTTCTTAATCAACTTGCCGAAGTGCCACCTGGAGCCTGCCACTCGGAGGACCTTCATCGGTGCTGTGTTCGATTCCGTGTTGGGGAGGGTGTTCCTGGCCCCAGTCTTTGCTGAGGAAGTTGTTGTCTCTGCCCTCGGCTCCCCTCCTTCAGTGGCTGGAGGTTCAGGGCCACATGGCTGCTTCTGTATTCACCGTGCCCTGGGCCAGGGTTCATCTGCGCCCTCTGCTGTGGCATGTGCAGCGGTGGGTCCCGTTTCCTGTCCTGGATTATGCAGTTCCTGTGCCTGTGACTCTGGACGTTGTGTCTGCACTTCAGTGGTGGCTGGATCCGTGCCACCTTTCTGTGGGGATGTTGTTCCGTCTGCCTCCTCCTCTGGTTGTGACCACGGATGCCAGCGCTTCCGGCTGGGGGGCGACTCTGGATCATTGGGCTGTGCAGGCTCGTTGGCTGCCGTCGGAGTCTCGCAGGTCATCCAACTGGAGGGAGTTGTCTGCAGTGGAGAGGGCGCTCCGCCTTTTCCATCTTCATCTGAGGGGTTGCCATGTCCTGGTGAGATCGGACAACACGGTGTCTGTGGCCTACTTCAATCACCAGGGCGGGACCCGCAGTTCTTCCCTGAACCTGGTGGCCTGCTCCATTTCGGACTGGGCGGAGGAGAATCTTCTGGCCCTGTCTGCTCAGCATATTCGGGGTGTGGACAACGTGGTGGCGGACTCTTTGAGCCGGAGGTTTCCTTCGTCTCTGTCCCTGTGCTTGGCCCCCCGGAATTTTCGCTTGCTTTGCCTGAGGTTCGGGACTCCTTGTCTGGACTTGTTCGCCTCCCGGTCGAATGCCCTGGTTCCCCTGTTCTGCTCCAGGTCTCCGGAGTTGGGCGCCTGGGGAGTGGATGCCTTGTCTCTCCGGTGGCCCCCTTGGCTTCTTTATGCCTTTCCTCTGATTCCTCCCTTCTTGCTGAAGGTCCAGCGGGAGGGGGCTCAGGTTGTGGCTGTTCTTCCACACTGGCCGAGGAGGTCCTGGTTTCCTCTGCTGCTGGGCCTAGCGGTGGGCCCCCCTTGGCTTCTGCCCCGCTACCCCTCTCCTCTGAGGTCTCCATCCCTTCTTCTGGTCCCCCTTTCCTTGGCGGTCTGGAGGTTGAACGGTTGTCTCTTGGGGTCCGTGGTCTGCCTGACCACATCATTTCTGTGATGCAGGCCTCTCGTAGGCCGTCTACTTTGTCTTCTTACTCGAAGCACTGGTCTTCTTTCTCGGGGTGGTGTTCCTCTTCTGGTTTGTCTCCTACCTCTTGCCCGGTTTCTTCTATCCTTCAGTTTTTTCTGGATGGTTTTCAGAAGCGTTTTGCTGTATCTACCTTGCGTGGTCAGTGGGCTGCTATCCGGGCCTTCCGGGACCAGTGTTCTTTTCTTGCTTCCGATGGCCTCTTGGTGTCTCGGCTGTTTCGTAGTTTTTCGCTTTCTTCTCCTTCTGTTCGTTCTCTGGTTCCACCTTGGGATCTCTCTTTGGTGTTGGGTGTTTTGCAGTCTTCCCCCTTTGAGCCTTTGGAGACTGTGGATCTTAAGTTTCTGTCCTACAAAGTGGCCTTTCTGGTGGCCATCACTTCTGCGAGGCGGTTGGGTGAGCTTACGGCTTTGCGTTGTTCCCCTCCGTTTTTGCGTTTTCTGGATGACGCTGTGGTGCTCTCTTTGGATCCGTGCTTTGTCCCTAAAGTCCGCTCCCGTTTCCATTCCTCTCAGGAGCTGGTTCTTCCTTCCTTGTGTCCTTCTCCTTCTCCTTCTGAGCTTTTGCTTCATTCTTTGGACCTGAGGCGTGCCCTGTCCATTTATGTGGCTCGTTCTGGGGAGTTTCGTTCTTCTGACTCTCTCTTTGTGACCTTTGGGTTGGCTGGTAGGGGTAAGGCTGCTTCCAGGCTCACCTTGGGTCGTTGGATTAAGGCTGTCATCACTCTTGCTTATCGTGGTGCTGGTTTGCCTTGTCCTGCGGGGGTTCAGGCGCGTTCCACTCGGGGCGTTTCTGCCTCCTGGGCTGCCTTTCATGGTGTGTCTCTTGATGAGATTTGTCGTGCTGGGACGTGGGCTTCTGAGTCCACGTTTGTGCAGCACTACAGGTTGAATTGTGCCCTGTCTGACCGGACCAATTTTGGTCGTGGGGTGTTGCTGGCTGTGGGGGTTCCCCCTCCGCTCCGAGTTCTGTTTTTGTATTAAACTTTCACTTGCTGCACTCCTTTGTGTCTGGTCTGTATGTTCTGTCTTTGGGTTGTCAAAGGCCTG
Organism: Lissotriton helveticus; assembly: GCF_964261635.1. NCBI lineage: Eukaryota > Metazoa > Chordata > Amphibia > Caudata > Salamandridae > Lissotriton > Lissotriton helveticus. The sequence goes on from NC_136061.1 coordinate 255,791,514, forward strand.
CTTGGGGCGTTGCTTTGGTATGCCTCATGAGTGATGACTGGGTCGAGGACGAGGGACGTAGAGGTAATGCTATGATTACGTATGGTAATCCCCATTACTCTTAGTCCTACTCGTCCTCGACCCAGTCATACTTCCCGCCCTCCCTCCCTGTCCAGGCCTTTGTTGCTTGGTGTGTCAGGATGTGCTACTGGTGGTTGGTAGTGTTATAGCACCTGGCAGGAGGGGGGGTGGAGCCTAAAAGTGTTTCCTGTTTTGTTTCCTGTCGTGTGGAATACCTCATGAGTGATGACTGGGTCGAGGACGAGTAGGACTAAGAGTAATGGGGATTACCATACGTAATCATAGCATTAACAAGTACAGCACTTGACACTTTACTGAAACTTGATATCTAGGGAGGACAGCCGTAAGACTAGAGAAGGATGCATAACACGCCCAGCGCTTTATTGAAACTTCTCATCTAAAGAGGATAGCTGCAAGGCACATTCATTATGATTGGGGAAAACAGGATGATAATTCCGTGTAGATGTCTGGTATGATAATAAACACAGCCCTCTGCATAGGGTTTAGTCGAGGCGGTTCGTGCAAATACATTGACTGTTACTTTGCATCCATTATATGCACAAATGTGTTATTGTAATGGTTTTAATTAACCCATCAATACATTTTGATCTGATGTCGATCTTTGAAGCACAGCAAACGTGACATGATAAATACAAGATGTAAAGAGGCCTTTTTTTATTGCTCCGACTTCGGCATCACCAAAAAACGCCTTGTGATCAGACCCATAGTTTGAGAAACGGTGACCTAGGGTTTGTGTCATAAAAACTCATTCAAACACCTGCAAATGTGTTGCAAATCAGACCTTTCCCACCAAAAACAAACTGGGTACTGTGTCATGCTGTTCGGAACACGAGAAGATCTCCCAGTGAACAGGATCGGAGGCACATGGCACTCCGCGCCTTACGCTACGCACAGAAGACAGGGCTGTCTGACGTAAACTACGTAAAAAGACTGCGGCTGTAGCGAAGGACATCTCTCGTCACGCCAGGCGAGGATTTGCAACGTATCTTATGCCACATTCGCACTGCCGTTTTCTTAAACTACAGGCTGACACAAAGCGCCCAATCGAGGTTCTTTCTGAATTGTTCTTTTATTAAACAGTACTAAAAATATATGAGCGCTATAGAACAAAATCACAAAGTGACAAACAGTTTACCTGATGTCCGTCCCAAGCACCGTCACCCGACCTGGGTCAGTACAGCAGCTCCCATCCAAGACGCCCTTTGGCTCCGCTCAATGAGGGCAGGTATTGGTTTGTTACGGACTGTGGAGTACACAGGGGGCTAAAGCCTGTAAAATATAGAGACGCGGCATTAAGCCTTAGGAAGAACTGCCGTTTCGAAGCATGTGATGAAAGGTCAGGCGGATGCAAAATCTGGATTTGCAAAACTGAAAAACTTTCAGAGTAAACAGGTTCAACGTAAAGCTAGAACCAAAGTACATCGCAGCCTGCCATTTTATAAGAAATACACATGAAAGCAGGCCTCTTGCTTACCAGTACAAAAGATTTTAAGATAAAAAAAGGTCATTCATTTTGAACAAGATGTCATCCAGAAAAGTGAAATGCAATGTCAACAGGGAGAATAAAATAGAGAGACAGTATTATCTATGTATATAGCCAGAACGGTGGATGAAATGCAAAGATGCATTGCTTTTCGCTGAACAAACTCAACTCGAGCCAGAACAGTGAGGCACATACACAATAACTATGGGCTACCGATTCACATTTAAGCAGGGAACATTCACGCCCAGAATGAAAGTAATGTCTGATGGGGATTTTGTGTTACCCAGAGTACCAAGTCTACTAGCCATACAGCTCATCCACAAATACATTTGACCATGATCCAATACAAAGGGTGAGACATGATAGAACATGATAAAATAAGCTACATACTATAGGCACAATATTTCTCATAACTATTTTACGCATCAGTTCATCTCTACATTCCTTGCAATTATTTTGAATGGGTTCCAACTCCCTCTGTTAATTTATAGACTTCCAGCTCACTTACTAACTTAATATTACTCTGTGAATGAATGCAGACATCAGTAAAGATTACACAACATTTGTAGCTCAATATGTTACTTTGATTCTAGGACAAATATATGTAGGTCCTAAAAGATCAAAAAGGCATGACAGTCCTTGTATTAAATAGTGATTGGAATAATTCTATTTCCCATTTTAATAGTAACCTTATTTTTATATACAGTTCCTCCTTGTGTTATTTTTCCCCCTCTCATATTATTTTGAAATTGGGAGATTCTACTTTGAGAATTAGGAGTTGGAATGTAGCTAGCCTACAATCTAAACTTACATTACCCGATTGGTTAACCCTCATAAGGCTGTATGATGTACTTATGTTGCAGGAGACCTGTTCATTACAGAAAGTACCAATTGACGGGTTTGAATGTCAGAGCACTCCAGCAACGTCCTCCCTGTGTGGGCGGGAATCAGGCGGCTTGGCTATTTGTGTGACTCTCCTGGCAGGAGGCAGTGTTAGGACCATTGCAACTAGTAGTGTTAGCTTTTAGGTTCTGAATTTTACGAGGAACATGACTTTGTTTCTCATTAATTTCTAAAATAATGATTTTAACAATGTACCGAATTCTAAATTCCTGATTTTATTTGAATATATGACCTCTCTTGGGGAAGCAGTCTCTGCTAAAGGTCTATTGGCAGGGTTTTGCTTGGCTGGAGAATTTAACGCCACGATTCCCTCTAACAAAAACCTTTTACTTTAATGATGCCGATACAAGAGGGCTGGAGTTGATAACGACCTGGTTATCCCTGATTTGCAGAATGTAATGGATATTGTTGGCAGTGAAGAACGCTTGATACCCACGTATATAGGCAGAGGTTGCTCCTAGATAATAGATCATTTTTTCCTATCCTCAAATCGGACGGATTTCGTGTCCCTTGGGAAAATAGTTTCATCTACTATGGGGATCATAACCCCATTGAGGTTGTATTCATTTGGCCTCCTAAGCCATATTTAAGTAAGGAATGCATAGCACGGTATTTGCAAATAACTGGCAATGGTTTAAGATTAAAGTGGAGAGCAGTTGAGCCCACCCTACTTTTTCAAACTGTAGTTAATGAGAACCTTAACTTGATGGAAGTTTGTCTAAACGATAACAACTCCGAATGCCAAGTGGTTTCAGTCTTTACCAGGCTCGGTCTGAATAGTAGGACAAGTTAATGTGTCCCCTAGGTAGGCCTGCCAACAAGCCCACACGGTTCAGCCATGACTGCTCCAGGGCCAATCGTCAATTGCTCAAAGTTCTTATAGCTACCCCTACAAATTCTTCCGAAGTGGCACTCCGACGTAAGGAATATAAGGAGGCTACCTCCATGAGGAAGCAGGTAAGTGCTGCATCACCAATGGGATACCTTGGCATCATCAGCATTGGCGAAGAATGGTAAACTTTTCTGGAAGGCTATATACAATATGAAACGTCTGAGCCAAGTAGGTACCCCGATAACCAATATAAAATTAGGGCGTCTCATTTGACTGAAATCTATGCCGCTACTGAAGTCTCAGATGCCTCGGAGGAGGAGTATGTTCTTAGGGAGTTTCAGGTATCCCGAGTGAGGTGCTCAATGCCACTGGGCAAAGTATAGGGAGTATAGGGGCAAGGCTCCAGGCCCGAATGGATTTCCAATTGATTTAATTAAGCACAGCCCTGACTTTGGCTCCCTTAGTGATAAATGTTTGTAATGCTCTGTTCCGTTCTACTTTACCCAACTCATGGACTACTTCCCTTACACTACCAATCTTCAAAAAGAGGGACTGAGCCACGCCTAGTTGTCACAGGCCCATCTCTCTAATTGATACCACTGTAAAGATCCTTGGGAAGTGTAGGAAGCTGGCTCTGTATATGCTATACCAAAGTGGGGTATAGTGTGCAGAGAGTACAGTGGAGCCCCAAAGGTAGGCTGAGGTGAAGTTAGATAGCAACTCTCTCTATTTGTGGTAGTGTGGTCGAGCAGTAAGGCAGTATCAGAGGACGGTATTAAGCACTTGTTGTACACACTCAGTGAGCAAATGAATTTTCACAATCAAAGAATGAACTTCAGACCAATTGTTTTTGTATAAAAATATTTTTTGTTATTTTATTTTCTAGAACCAAGCAAGCCTAGCACAGGTAGGTGATACGTACTTTGCAGTAAGTATACAGTTGTAATAGAGTTTGGATTTGTAATAATAAATGCACTTTGTTTTCACTTACAGTATGGTTTCAGAGAAATGCAGTACTTTGTAAATACAGCACAAAGACTTTAAATGGAGTTTTCAGGTGTTACTTTTGAGATTACTTTTCTTTCTCAGAGTAGTATACCTGGATACTACTCTGGGACATTTTCTGTAAACAGGTAAGTAAAATTATTTTTGTTAGTTAGTGCAATTTTAAAGAATTTATTTAGGTTTTCAAACTCCACACCTAAAAACTTTTCACAGAAAAACAGTCAATGTTATCCTACCGAGGAAAATCGCGTTATTGGTTTTGAGGTAAGTATTTTGTAGTGAGAGCTGAAGTTCTTGGGGTAGACTCAGGGGTCCCCAAGGGTCAAGGATGCACTCTTGTAACACCCTCAGCGGCACTAGGGCGGCCGGGTGCAGAGTGCTGAGGCCCAATGTTATCCAATGGGGTTTCGTGGGCCTCCATTTGGTGGCTGCTGACTAGCAGGCCACTTGGTTGTGGGAGCAAAGCTCCTGGACTTTAGCTCAGGACAAATGGGGAAACAAAGTAGCACCAAAGGTACACCCTCAGCGGCACTAGGGCGGCCGGGTGCAGGGTGCTGTTTCGACATCGGGCACCCTGTTTTCAATGGGGAGCCTCCAGTTTGCAAAGGCACTGCAGGCTTGGAGACAAAGGTGTTCTGGGTGCGACCACCACTTCGAGAGGTAAGTTGGGAAGTTAGGCGTTGGTTAGGCCACGTCTGTTTGGGCATCCAAGGCTGTGGGGCGTCGGGTGCAGGGGTGCCTTTTGGGGTCGGATCTTCTTACCAGCTCCTGGTCGCAATTGGGGGGGGGGGACCTTCTGTATTAGGCTGCAGGTGTTGGGTGGAGGCTTGAGGCAGGTCAGGGGTTGCCGGATCTCGGGTCAGGATCGCCGGGGTGACCTCCTCGTGGGTTTTGCCCACTCAAGCTCGGGCCGTGGACGATGGGTGCAGAGTGGTGCAGACCCGTCTGCACCACTCGGGGCCAGAGGTTGCTGATGAACAAATCCAGTGTTCACGGGAGAGAAAGTCTTTCTGGTGGAAGGCAGGCAGGTCCTCCGGGGTTTTCGAGGTTGCTGGCTGCAGGACACACTGGGATTTCACAGGAGCAGGTTAGAGGTGGAGACAGGCCGGTAGGGCTGGGGCCAAGTCAGTGGGCGTCTTCCACTTGTTAGCTGCTGCACGGCTGTTCGGTCCTCCATCTTCATCTTGTAGTTTCTTCTTGCCTGCAGAAGCAAGGTTCAGGGGTGCCCCTAAATACTATATTTAGGGGTGTTACAGGTAGGTAAAAGGCAGGGATCAATGGGTCCCTTCCCTGGGTTGGGTACACCCCCTATTATGCCACCCTCCAGTGGGAGGGGGGGGCATGAGCCTGTCCCTGGTTGGATGAGTCCCTCCATCTGCAAGATGGCATGGACTGAGAGTTGCGCTTCACCTCGCCTCCCTCACCTGATGGGTGGAGTTGGCAGAGGGAGTCTTCCTCACTTGTTTTTCCCGCCGGTTCTCCTGCCCAAAGTGGGGGTCAGGACAAGTGGGGACCAGTTGCTGAGAGCAGCAAGTGGCCTGGGGAGGCAAGCCTGTGAAGCTTCCCCTTTGTGAACCCTGTCCATCCTGGGGGAGGAGGCTTGGCACTTCATCCCAGGATGTGCATTGTTTTAGGCCCCAGAGAGCTGCAGGCTCTCGACCCAGGGGTCCAGAAACATGTCTGGTGGTGGCAGCTGAAAGCAGCCACTCAGCCTGGACACTAGTGGTAGGTTAGTTTTCAGGGGGCATTTCTACATTGTCCTCTGTGCATTTTTCATTAAATCCCACACTGGCATCAGTGTGGGTTTAATGTGCTGAGAAGTTTGATACCAAGCTTCTCAATTTTCAGTGTAGCCATTATGGTGCTGTGGAGTTCGTAATGACAAACTCTCAGCATCATATACTCTTAATGGCAGCACTGCACTTACAATGTCTATGAATTGGTCTAGACACTGTAGGGGTACAGGGCTCAGGCACCTGTACCCTCACCACTGGTATAGTGCACCCAACTAGAGGAGTGACTGACCAATGCCAGGGCAGTGGGTTGTAGGCATTGACTCTTCACTTTTTTCTGCACCAAAACACGCAGCCTGCAGAGGCAGTGTGTGAGTGTAATGGTACAAGACCTCTAAGGGTGGAACAATAAGTGCTGCAGCCCTTAGAGGTCTTCTCTGATCACAGTGCCATGGGTACCTATGGTACCATTTACCAGGGGCCGATATGCGGCCAGAGATGCAAATTGGGTTTAGGCTTCATTGCAGTTTTAGGGAAAGAACATAGGCCCCGGGTACCTGATTAGCAGAAGCCCAGGACACACTCAGTCAAAGCACATCAGCAATTCAGCAAAAATTGGGGCCAACCATGCAGAAAGAGGGCACTTTCTCACAGGAGGGTATTATATAATAGAATTAGAAGGGCAGAAGAAAAGAGCATTCTGTATCCATGCCAATATGGTTCAGGAATCAAGTTGGAACCATCGAACAATATCTAAATATAAGCCTTATCATTGGGAAATACACTGTAACTAAACAATCGCCCCTGTACTTTGCTTTTGACTGCATTAGTCGCTCATATCTATGGTCAAATCTTTTCGCACAGGGGCTGGACGAAATACTGGTGCACTTTATTGCGTGTTTGCCTAGGGACATGAAGGTTCGGGTCCGGTTAACAGCCGGTGGAAAGGTCACGTCAGGTATTCGTGCTTTTTGTGGAATACGACATGGATGTGTTTTTGCGCCACTTTTATTTATCTTATATATTAATAATCTACATCCGTTTTTAATAAACATCACATCAGATGTACCAAAAATTAAAGGCTTCACATTGCCATCACTTCAGTACACATATGATGCTGTTTTATTGGCATGTACACAGAGAGCCCTGAGACTTTTAGTAAAAGGTTTTGTTGATTTTATGTGATCGCTCAACCTGCACACTAATTTTACTAAATCCTATATTATGGCGCGTGGCCCAAAGAAACTCTGTTAATCTACCCTTTTAATAAGGAATGCACCACTATGAACTACACCAGCACTTTCGCGTATTTGGACGTTCCATTTGCTGCTTCCGGCTCTTGGACACCGCATACTGCACTTAGCAGGGCATAACTTACAAAGGCAAATGGAGCTTTATGTAGTCTCCCTCAACCTAAGGGTAGGGGTGTTATACTGACCCTATTACAAACTTATAAAAACTCATTGTGTTCTCACTGCAACATATGGGGCCGAACTTTGGGGCATCCACAAATGCAGCACTATTCAGACAGAAGAAAACAGGTTCTGCAGAAAAGTTTTAATGGCACCTATTTCGTCCTCCCATTTCATTTGCTATAATGAATTGGGCATTCTGTATAAAGAAGATTGCATTAAAGCGAACCCGCCATTAATATGGTTGGCCATCTGGAAAAGCAAGGAGGTGACTCTTATTAGGGATATTACAGACTGTCTTCGTTGTGATAACGAACTTAAGATCCTTTGGCTTGCCAGCGTGGAATCTAGTCTGCATTCGGTTAATTTGCAACAGGTTTTTTCCGACCCAGAGTGGCATCTTAGTATTCCCAAAAGACAGTTACAGCAGGCTCTGTATGACTCAGCCATCTCAGAAAGAATGCTCATTGAGAGACGGAACATACGTTTTGCCGCCTACATAGAATCTTTACCGCTTATATTACCAATATCACAGCGCGCTGCGAACGGAGCCTATTGTTCCTTTATATAGCTGGCACAATTAAATATTAATTATGTTTTCCATTGGGTTTTAATACTAATCTTGATCTCTTGCCATGCCCCTGTAATTGGAACTCTAGTCAAACAATGTTGCATTTTACATTCTTTTGTGGATTCTATGTAATGTATACAAGGCCTTTTTTGTGTGATTACCCTTATGAGGAAATGATGCATTAATAATCTCAGAGAAGCATCAAACATTCTTTTTCATTTAATGGACAATGATGTGATAATTCATGTTGGTGCTTTCTGGCGAAAAGCGGTCAGAGCTTGCGGCTCTAGGAACACTAATTAGATTTGTTGCAATCACTGGAATACCGCTTTGAATGTGGTCTCCGGGGAAAATTAACTTAACTGCTTTACTGTTTTTACTCTTCTTATTTTATCTTATTCTGTTGTATATGTCTGTACTCTTATGGTAACCATTAGTATTTGAATAAAGTTTACAATTGAATTGAATATATAGTTTAATATTGTAGTTTTTAGGTCTCGCCTCCGTTGCAGCGCATGCGCTGCTTCGCCTTGGCGAGATCTATTGTCGTTGGTTTTGTGTCCGGCTTCTTTGGAAGCGGGGTTGGTGTTCGCCCTGTCTCCCTTCAGCCCCGCCCACCCTGACTGGATATTTTGCTCAGACGTGCGCGTGCTTATGAAAAAGCATTTTCAGCATTCGTTGTTTGCATTTTTATACAATTACTAATGGTATCTCGGAGTTGTGTTTACTTTAATGCAGTAGCGGCCGCGCTTATCGTTGTCAGCATTTTTAGACAATAACATGAATCTCGGCATTGATTTTACTTTCAGCAGCGCTTATCAAAAGCACTCTCATCATTCGTTCGCTGCATTTTTTGACAATAACATGTATCTTGGTGTTGTGTTTACTTTAATGCAGTAGCGGCCGCGCTTATCAAAAAGCATTCTTGGCTTTCGTTGTTTGCATTTTTATACAATTACTAACATGCATCTCGGCGTTGTGTTTACTTTAATGCAGTAGCGGCGGCGCTTCTCAAAAAGCATTCTTGGCGTTCTTTGTTTGCATTTTTAGACAATAACATGTATCTCGGCGTTGTGTTTACTTTATTGCAGTAGCGGCGCGCTTATCGACGGCATTTTTAGACAATAATGTACCTTTCAGCGGCGCGCTCTCAGAGGGAATCGGCAGCTCCTTTTAACAGGATCGTCGTGGAAGGATTGATTTTTTTCAACTGCGGTTCACTAATTAACTCATAACATCACAGATTAAGCTTTTCGTCCTCCCCTCCCAATCTTTAACGTATTTGCTTTGACATTTCTCCGTTGCCCGATTGCGTTTCCCTCTCTTTTTTTCTTTTTTGTCAGACAAATCCATCCTTCATGCTTTCCTTCATAGTTCTGACCCTTCTTTCTGAGATTCTCAGTATATGTTGGTGCTTTTTTGGGCTGCACACTCATGTCAAACCACTGCCACCAGAGTTCTGGTGTCAAAGCAGTGAGTGAGTCTCATGGGATGCTGGTCCAGTTAGAACTCTGGCTTGAAATGCTTTGATCTAGTTGGATGCTATTTTAGTACAGCATTGGGGATTTTTTTTTTTTAAAACAGCAGTTTGCTTAATACTTTTAAGAATCTGTCATGCTCCAAGCACCCTACTCTCATGCACCAAGCACCTAACTCCTCCGAAGCACCAAACGCCCTACTCTCATACACCAAGCTCCATACTCCTCCACCCGCCTAACTCCTAACATCTGAAATGTTACTCATTTATCTGAAACAGCTCACAATCATGGCATGGACAAAGCCAATAATTGTGGCTGGTTTTTAGCTGTTTGTTGCGTTTATCTGTATGCAACAACAAAAAGTTAACAGGGGCACCAGTTGGGTGGCACAATATAGGCTGCGCTGCAGGCTCCCACGTCCTCACCTCAGAGCCACCCTCTGCAGAAGAGAGGTGAACACACCTCTCCTCCATCAGCTGGGCCACAGTCAGTCACACGTAGATCTCTTACAATCTGATGAGAGCATGGGTTCACGTAAAGCCCATTTGTGCATTTACATAAAATAAAGAAATTACCTCCCAGCACAACAAGTATTTCGTTTCTTGTAGCACTCTGCAGGAGGGGAATCACGTCTTGGCATTCAGAGCACCAGACGTGTATTGAGTTCGCAGCACAACGGAAATTCTTTTATATAAGGGGCCAGTGCCCACAGGCCCTGGCAGGGTGGGGGTATTCTGGTGCAGGGAGTGGAACAGAGACACTCCCTTTGCATGTGGCCCTGTGTGCAAGACTTCTGTGTCTATAAACCCAGAAGAAGTTGCTCGTGCAGACTTTGTGCCTAAAAGGAGATGTTTTAAAAGACCAATACAAGAGCGCAATGCATCCGATGTCATCACTGTCATAAGAGACATTTTAAGGCATGGGTTAAGTGAGCAACACCACCCCTCACATCTCAAGCACTCGCCCTCGCTCGCTCTGCCTACTTCTACCCCTCACTGTTTTTAGGTCAAGCCTAGAGTTGCAGTACATGCGCTGCTCGCTTTTAGACACCTTTTACTATGCTCCCTAAGGACACTCATTGAGATCTGTGCACCATGCGCAGTGGGCACCTCTGCCACCTTGGTGTAGAAGTACAGCGGGCCCATGTAACTCGTGATGTGCTCCTCTTTTGCTCCACACAGACACATATCCAAAAGGGAGGGGGGTAACTCTGTTGCTCACAGCAGTGCTATGCTTCCTCCCCCACGGTGGCGGCCGCCCCTTGGAGCCAATGCATCGTTGTTCACACACTCGCCACAGCCAACATAGCACAAAGACTGTTCTGTCCCCTGGTACATGACACCCCCCCTCCATGCATTTTGCCGTTTATGCCTAGAACTTCCACAATAAAAGCACTACATCTACCACACTTGTTTAATATTGCTACCCCAAAGGGCCGTCACTCCTGGATATTCACTTCTACTATCTAGTAACCTCAGCACCTATAACTCCCCGCCCTCCCCCCACCACCCCATTCTGTCATCTCACATGAAGTTTTTGTTGCAACTGTTATTGGGCATCATGGACAGAGCTTAAGTTGAATTGTACACTCCATCAGTCAGCTACCCGAGTATCATCAGTGGTCCGTGGTGGTGGCATCTCATCAAAATAGGAAAAGTACATCTCAGCGCACAACATTTGGAAATGTAGAAGCCATCAGAATTTCCTACTTGTAGCCATTAAAACAAGTATTTGCAATACAATAGGTCTCGCATTTGCGAGAATTTACGCTATTGGCACTATAAAACGTCAACACCTTTTATTTATATGTTTATGTGCATGTTTACACACTACTTGCAGGTTTTCAAAACAGATAAATAAAAGACACTGTCATTTACCATGCCATTAGCTCAATCTCTTGCAAATGTGAGATCTTTAGCATGGCAAATGCTTGTTCTAATGCTAAGCACTGATGGGTGAAAGAATGAGTTGATCCCAATCAGTATTCTAACAAGTGACCAGCAATCCAGATAGGCCAGCAGCGAGTGTTTTTCCAGCTGAGACAAGCTGTCAGGTCAAAGCAGATATTTCTAGATGTCAGCTTGCTTTCCAACCATGGTGAGGGATGACTGAGCTACAATAACGAACATTTAGGAACTAGCCAATTTAGTATATTCGATCAATTATTTTTCTGGGTCTTTCAAGGGCTGCAACTGCTTCATCAGTAAACAATACTAATTATTGGAAAGGAGACCGGGGTAAACTGGGCAAACAGACTTTCTCAACTGATGCTACTGCATACACACAAATGAATACTAATAGAGAGTTTTAAATCAAGGTCAAGTTAGCACAAACAAAATAGCAGGTAGCGCATTATAAAACACAAATATTGTTCCAATTGCATGTTACAGAACGTTGACAGATCCCTGCTGAGTTTGATGCAGGACAGTTATCCTGTCATATAGTCTGCTATCGTGAAGTTTTTGAAAGCACTAGCCCCATGGTATGCTACCAACAAATGCCGCGAAAACCAAACCATCCATTTCACATACATCTACAACAGTAGACATAGATCACATGAAAACAGAACATGCCAGTATTAGCTCAGCAGCAGATCGCGTTAGACCGATCTCCTCATGAATCGAAACCCATCATGGATATCCCAGGACCCTAGTCTTGTCGAAAAGCACTAGCAACTAAAGGGACAAGTACATCAACAAAGCAACAGATGGTAAGATACAAACACTGGAGACCTGGCATGTCATAAGTTAGCAAAACCACACACTAACTCACGGGTAACAGGCATTCCACCAGCTTCATATATTTGTAGGCAAATTGTTTAAACCCTCGAGCTTCGGTTGTATGAGATTTCATAGAAAAAATCATTAATAGAATACCGGTTCTGAAAAAACCTTTAACTGTTCATTAAAAATGTTCAAGTTGGATGGCATTTATTGTTTGCTATAGACCAAATCATAGAATGCATAGGCTTAAATATTGCCCCTTGCACAGAACGTGGCATGTTTAGGAACTAGGTTATTTCAGTTTCTTTTACTACAATCGTGCTAATCTTTTTTTTTTTTGCTTCACCACTCTTGCATTCCCACATTCGGTCACTGGATGAGGTTCACCTTTATTATTATTATTATTATTTAATTGATGCTCCCCCTCTCCCCACCCATTACTAGCCCCAGAAGCCCATACTTCCCCTTTCTAATGTTTTTACTCCTTCACACAACCCTTTTCTCTCTTTCTTCCTTTTTTGGGGTCAGTGGGGGTGGTCACCTCCCCAACAACATACTAATTTTAAAACTATATTTCACCCTCCCTTCTTGTTTCTAATATTAGTTTTGAAGGGCCATTTTCCAGCCTTAATAATACAATTTTGACCTCCAACTCGATTTTACTATGGTGGCAAGGGTACATGGTTAAAGGTATTTTTTAAATAACTTTTTAGGGGCCAGAGGAGCAAACACGTTCGGTTTGTTTACACAAAACTCGGTTTATATTAGTTTTCCACTAAATGGCCGTTCAACTGTTTGTGGTCTCAGAAATGTGTTTCTATTTGTCTGTTTTTATATGGATTTACATATGTAGTTGGTGAGTGCATGACTACGATGCCTCGTCATTGATACTGTCGCTTCGTGTTCTTTTTAAAATGCCACATGATTACTATGCTGTGCTATAATTCTGTTGCCCATTTTTAAAAATTACCTGATGGTAAATACTGCTCTCATTTGCACATTTGACAGACGGCTCCTACCTGCTAGAGGTTCGCCGCATCCGCATCTCGTTAGTTTGCCAGCGCCTCGGTCCACCACGGGTTTTCCCGTTTGTTGTGGAGGGCGCCGGCATATATTTGCAGTCCCTGTCCTCATTGATTCTTGGAGGGTCACGCGCTGCGTTGCACACAGGCGCCGCCTTATTTAGGCTCAATGTTGTGCACAGCGCTGGTTAGCATGTAGTTGGTGAGTGCATGACTACGATGCCTCGTCATTGATACTGTTGCTTCATGTTCTTTTTAAAATGCCACATGATTACTATGCTGTGCTATAATTCTGTTGCCCATTTTTAAAAATTACCTGATGTTAAATACTGCTCTCATTTGCACATATACATACGGCTCCTACCTGCTAGAGGTTCGCCGCTTCCGCATCTCGTTAGTTTGCCAGTGCCTGGGTCCACCACGGGTTTTCCCGTTTGTTGTGGAGGGCGCCGGCATATATTTGCAGTCCCTGCCCTCATTGGTTCTTGGAGTGTCACGCGCTGCGTTGCACACAGGCGCCGCCTTATTTAAGCTCCATGTTTCCTTCTGCGCACAGCAGACGCGCGCCGAAGTCGCGCCTAAGTCCAGCCCGTCTGCGCCCGTCCTCGCTGAGTCCACGCCAGGGATGCTGGCTTTACCTCTACAATTCCCCAAGTAAGTGCTCTCTTACAAGACCTTCTGGCTTTGAAGCCCCCCAGAAAGCTCTGCCACCATACACTTGTCCCGGAAGCGCTCCTAGGTGCCCCTAGTTGTCGCTGCGTTGGCAAATACAGTCGCCCCAAAACAGCAAGTACTTTAAAGACCCAGCTTTCTACTGGGATGCCTAAGTCTCCCTCTCTGGCTATTGAAGAAGGCTTCCTTATCAATGCGAGATCGCTAATTAAAAATAACATCGCCTTTAAAGACTTTGTTTCCTCTAGGAAATCCTCCTGGGTATTCATTACAGAAACTTTGGTGTCGGAATCCTCAGGTCCCGAACTTGTTGACGCAATCCCCGAGGGCTATGTCCTAACTAGGATGGACAGAATTGGGCGTAGGGGAGGAGGGTTGGGTATATTACACAAAAGTTCTTCCATCTGCCGTACTAAACACCTTTCTACCTCTTCAGACTCCTTACAGGCCATGTACTTTTCCTTCAACTCCACTCCCTCAGATTCTTTCTCTGGCCTCCTGTTCTATAGGCCTCCAGGTCCCAGATCTGCCTTTAGCAATCACCTGATAAAAATGTTAGAATCTTTTATTGATAGACCCAACATTACCCTGCTGGGCGATTTTAATTTTCACCTGGAAAATATGAGTTCCAGAGACACTTCCTCCTTGGTGGAAACCCTAGGCTCATGTGGCCTGACTCAACTTGTGGATAGCCCTACCCACTTAGCAGGTCACACACTTGACGGAGTCTTCTCCAATGACCCCAGACTGAAGTAGGTTCTCCTATCCCTCTTGCGTGGTCAGATCATCTGGCCGTCCCCATGGAGTTTAAAGTCCATCACTCTCTCCCCTCCCTTTCCAACTCCAGGAAGTGGGAATTAAGAAGGAATTATAACCAGATTGAGGCCTCTCATTTTGAGGGACACTAACTCCGCTGCTCTCGAATTCTCTAACACCATTTCGGGAGCCGTGGATATTCGGGCCCCTGCCAAGCAGCACTACTCTGCCAGAAAGAGACCTTCGGCACCCTGGTTTTCCGATGCGCTCAGGTTGCTCAGGCAGGGCTGCAGAAAACAGGAGAGGCTTTGGCGAGCTCATCTTGATCCCAAGGAGAAAGAAATACATAAACGTCTCCTTAAAGAATACAAACTGGCAATAATTGAGGAAAAGAGGGCCCGTTTTGTTAACCTGACGGCTCCCTCAATTCTCCCAGAGACTTATTTAAAATCGGAGACTCCCTCTCTGCTCCCCAGATGCTGGACCCTACAGTGGGTTCTCAGGAGCTATGTGATAAGATCTCTATTTTCTTTCACACTAAAATAACAGATATGTATAATTCACTTGAATCCCTCAACCTTGAATTGGGTTCTCCATCTCTCCTTCCCTCTTCCATACCTGAATGTCGGGCGAATGAACTCTGCCCCAGCCTGCTTAATGTCCCTCTTCTTACCTTGGAAAGGATTAATCAGCTTCTTGATAAAACCAAATCCGGTTCCCCTTTGGATCCCTGCCCACTTATGGTCCTTAAGGCCTGTAGGGAGGAGGCTATTCCTCCTCTTTTAGAGGTGATGAACCTAGCAACCACGTAGGGAAGTTTCCCTCTTTCCTGGAAAATGGCAGTCGCTAAACCTCTCTTGAAAAAGGCCACA
Organism: Lissotriton helveticus; assembly: GCF_964261635.1. Classification (NCBI taxonomy): domain Eukaryota; kingdom Metazoa; phylum Chordata; class Amphibia; order Caudata; family Salamandridae; genus Lissotriton; species Lissotriton helveticus. The sequence goes on from NC_136061.1 coordinate 255,807,057, forward strand.
TTGGACCCTGGGGTTTTGAAAAATTTCCGACCCTTATCTCCGTTACCTGCACCTGCAAAAATATTGGAGGCACATCTTAACCATCACTTAAGCTCCGTTTTGGACAACTCTAGCTTGCTAGATTCATCTCAACACGGCTTCCGAAGAGCTCACAGCACCGAATCCGCCCTAACGGTGGTCATTAATAACATCCGCTCGAAGGTTGACAGGGGCCATACTACTCTTTTGGTCCTGCTCGTCCTTACGGCAGCCTTCGATACCCTGTCTCCCTCCGTTTTGGTCGCACGTCTTAGGGAGATTGGAGTTGGAGGCTCAGCTTTAAGCCTTTTGGCCTCTTTTCTTAATCAAAGAGAACAAAGGGTGATGCTGGGCAATTTCCTCTCCCCCCTCCAAACCTGTGCAGTGTGGGGTCCTGTTAGAAAGGCGACCCCGGGGGAGGCAGAAGATGTCTGACTGACCACCCCTAGGTCCACCTCTCCTTCGAGAAGTAGCCGAGCGTTACCGAGAGGCCTCCTGGGTGAGGGTCCTCTCCTAGGATCGTACAGCAGAATAATCACAACACTACAGACGGACACCACACCAGAGGTCGAGATCTTAAGTTTTTATAGGTAATAAAAGGTTGCTGGTTCTTGGCAGTATATACAGGCAGATCGAAGGATCCATAAAGTCTCGTAAAGGGGGGTAGGGTAGCGGGAAAGTCTCAACTCGGGTGGAAGAAGGGATACCCTACTCACAGCTCTCAATCCTCGAGCTGGGGGGGTTCCGAGAGGTCGGGCCGCAGCAGCGCCAGCAGGCTCTCAGGCTGGTTTCAGCAAGGTAGGCCGCGGCAGCGCCAGCAGGCTCTCAGATGGTTTCAGCAAGGTAGGCCGCGGCAGCGCCAGCAGGCTCAAGATGGTTTCAGCAAGGTAGGCCGCGGCAGCGCCAGCAGGCTCTCAGATGGTTTAGGTTACCGGAGATGAGTTTGTCTGGTGTTGGCCGTGACAGCGTCAGCAGGGCTTCCAGTCCAGGATTCAACTGACGTCCTAATCCAGGGCTGGCCCAGATATAGGACTGGAGTCCTTTGATGTCCGGACCCTCGCGCCTGGGGGTCAGAGGGGCCGGGATGATGGTGTCCAGACACCCAGCAGGGGGGTTGAGCCAGCGCCCAGGGAGGCCGGAGGGCGATCGAAACCAGGCGCCCGGGGACGGCTGGAGGGCCATCGAAACACCCTTTTCTCCGGGATCTGGCGAGTGGCCACTCTACCACCTGGGTGGATCTTGGTGCCTCGATGTCTGGGCTTCGCTGGGGCCTGGGCCGGGGCCGAGGCCTCGTGGTCGTGACGTGGTGGGCCCAAGATGGAGTCGGGCGCGGCCTCGTGCTTAGGTCGTGAGGGGCCCACGATGGAGCCAGGTCGGTAGTGGGGGTCCGGGATGGTGGCCGGACCAGCAATGTTGGGGCGTGCAGTGTCGGGCAAAAGGGCTGCCCGATGCTGGGCGGAGGGCCGATGTCGTCCTGGGCCCGCCATGCGGGAGGGGTAGGACCACGCCATGAGGCCGGGTCCAACACGCGTCCCCCCCAGCTGAAGGCAGGGGAGAGTCACCCATCGTCTTGGGGATTCTCCTCGCCGAGGCGGAAGAATCGGGACAGGCCGTCAGCATTGGCGTGGTCGTTGCCGGGGCGATGCTCCACAGTGAAGTCCATCCCCTGCAGCGAAATGGACCAGCGCAGCAGTTTCGGGTTTTCTCCCCGCATCTGCATCAACCACCGCAGGGGCTGGTGGTCGGTCTGTACTCAGAAGTGGGTGCCGAAGAGGTAGGGCTGGAGCTTCTTGAGGGCCCACACCACGGCGAAGGCTTCCCTCTCGATGGTGCTCCATCGCTGCTCTCGTGCCAGTAGGCGTCGGCTGATGAAGGCCACAGGCTGGTCGATGCCTTCGGAGTTAACTTGGGACAGTACGGCCCGATGCCGTGCTCTGAGGCGTCGGTTTGGACCACAAACTCTCTGCTGTAGTCGGGGGCCTGGAGCACAGGGGCAGTGCACATGGCAGTCTTCAGAGTTTCAAAGGCTGCCTGGCACTCGGGGTCCAGTGCACCTTCTGTGGTAGTTTCTTTGAGGTCAGTTCTGTGAGGGGCCCCACAATGCTCCCGTAGTTCTTTATGAATAGCCGATAATATCCGGTGAGCCCCAGGAAGGCGCGGACGGCGGTTTGGGTGACCGGGGGCTCCCAGACCCGGATGGTGTCTATCTTTGGTTGGAGGGGAGCCACTTGGCCGCTCCCCACTTGGTGTCCCAGGTAGGTCACGGACCCTTGGCCTATCTGGCACTTACTGGCTTTGATGGTGAGTCCGGCCCGCCGAAGGGCCGTCAGGACTGTCCAGAGGTGGGTCAGGTGCTCATCCCAGTGGAGGCTGTACACTGCAATGTCATCGAGATAGGCGGCGCTGTACTCCTCTAGACCGGCCAGCACCTGGTTCACTAGTCTCTGGAAGGTTGCTGGTGCGTTCTTCATGCCGAAGGGCATCACTTTGAAGTGATAGTGGCCATCTGGTGTCGAGAAGGCCGATCGCTCCTGTGCACCCGGGGTAAGGCCAATCTGCCAATACCCCGCCGTGAGATCGAAGGTGCTGAGATATTTGGCGGCCCCTAGGCCATCGATCAATTCATCCGCCCTGGGGATGGGATGGGCGTCGGTCCTGGTGACGGCATTCAGTCCCCTGTAGTCAACACAGAACCGGAGCTCCGGAGCTGCTCCGGGGGTGGCGGCTTTAGGGACCAGGACAACGGGACTGGCCCAGGGACTGTTGGAGGGTTCGACTACCCCCAGAGCTAACATCTTGGCCACTTCGGATTGGATGCAGGCCCGAACCCGGTCGGGCACTCGAAAAGCTCGGTGTTTTACAGGCGGGCTGTCTCCTGTGTCTACATCGTGGACACACCACCGGGAGACCCCCGGAGTGAGGGAAAACAGATCCGCAAACTGCCCCAGCAGCTTCCGGCAGTCCTGTTGCTGCTCTGGGGTTAGGGAAGAGGAGAGCGTGACCCCTTCGATGGAGCCGTCTTTCTCGGTGGTGCGGAGGAGATCTGGTAGGGGTTCGGAGTCGTCCTCCGCTCCGTCATCGGTCGCTAGCAGCAGGCTCAGTTCAGTGCGTGCAAAGTGTGGCTTGAGCCGGTTAGCATGCAGAACCCGGAGGGGGTTCCGGGGGGAGTCCATGTCCACCAGATAGGTGACTGGGCTCTTGCGCTCCACCACTTTGAAGGGCCCCGTCCATTTGTCCTGGAGGGCACAAGGTTCGACCGGGGACATGACCCAGACCTGCTGGCCCGGCTCGAATTCGATGGACGAGGCGTTCTGGTCATACCAGCGTTTCATCTCCTCCTGACTAGCCTCCAGGTTGGCCTCGGCAAGTTCCTGGAACTTCCGAGTCTGATTGCGGAGGGTCAGGAGGTACCGGTAGACATCAGGTGGGGCCTCTCGAACTGCTGTCTCCCAGCCTTCCTTGACCAGGCTGAGGGGGCCTCGGACCGGGTGTCCGTACAAGAGTTCAAAGGGGCTGAACCCCAGGGACTTCTGGGGTACCTCTCGGTAGGCGAACAGGAGGCAAGGTAGCAGGACATCCCATTTGCGCCGGAGTGGTTCTTCTAAGCCCTTGATCATCCCCTTCAATGTTCTGTTAAATCGTTCCACTAGTCCATTTCCTTGGGGATGATACGGGGTGGTGAATTTATAGGCGACCCCGCACTGTTGCCATAGGGACCGCATATGCTTCGAGATAAAGTTGGAGCCTCGATCACTCACGACTTCTCGGGGGAAGCCGACTCGGGAGAAGATGCTCATGAGGGCTCGGCCCACCACGGGGGCTGTGATGGTTCGGAGAAGAATGGCTTCGGGATAGCGGGTAGCATGGTCAACCAGGACGAGGATGAAGCGGTGCCCCTGCGAGGTTCGAGGGTCCAGGGGCCCTACGATGTCTATCCCCACTCGCTCAAAGGGGGTAGTCACCACGGGGAACGGCTGGAGCGGGGCTTTGACTTTCCCCCCGCTCTTCCCGCTGGCTTGACAGGTCGGGCAGGTCCTGCAGTGGTTATGCACATCGGTACGCATTTTTGGCCAGAAGAAATGGGTCACCAGGCGGCTGTAAGTTTTGTCCTGCCCCAGGTGCCCGGCGAGGGGCACATCACGTGCTAAGTTCAGGAGGAAGTCTCTGAATCGGAGGGGGACGACCAGTACCCGGCCGGCCCCTAGTTCAGCAATCTTTTGCTCACTGTAGAGAAGGTCGTTGTCCCAATAGATCCAGTGGGACCCCGCGGGGTCTCCAGCTGCTTGGGTAGCGGCTTGCTGTCGAATCCCCTAGAGGGAGGGGCAGGTTTTCTGTTCCTGCCGGAAATGTTCACGGGTGGGGCCACCTTCTTGGCGCCATTGAGCGAGTTCTGGGAGGTGGTCGAGCTCGGTGAGATCTTCTTGGTCGGGCCGTGTTCGGGGTCGGCGTCCTCGGGGACGACGGGCGGCGGAGGTGCAGGCCACTCCGGCTCCTCGGTGGGAGCTTCCCCCGCTGGGGGGGAGGCTCGGGCGGTCATGGAGCGGGTGGTCGCACAGACCCACTCGGGAAGGCCTAGCATCCCCAGGTGCTCTCTCCGTTCGACGCTAGCCCAGGGGGAACTTTCCAGGTCGTTCCCAAGGAGGCAGTCCACGGGGGCATCGTCGCGGACAGTCACTTTCAGCACGCCCGACACTCCCCCCCACTCGAAGGGGATGCGGGCCATCTGGCACAAAGTCTCTGAGTTATCTGCGGACCGGACTGGACACAGGACGTTAGGAAGGATCTGTTCCGGGGTCACCAGATGGCAGCGGACCGCTGTCACGCTGGCCCCAGTGTCACGGAGGGCTTCGGTCCGGCGTCCATTGCTGGTGACCCACTGGCGGTATTTCTGGGTGTTGCCGGGGATCGGGCCTCGGGGGATCAGGTCGTGAGTACCCAGGCATGCTAAGTTCATGGCGGCGGGCTCCCACTCGGCTTGCTCGGGGTTGTCGTCCTCCTCCTCACTCCTTTCTTCACCCAGGGCAGCGGCTGCGATCTGGCGGGTTGGGGGACCGGTGGTGCCGGGTCGCTGATTCATTGGGCAGAGAGGGTCATTCGCATAATGACCCAGTCGCTGGCATCTGTGGCACGTAACGTTCGGGCGGGGCCCCGGTCTGGCTGGGGGGCCCCCTCTCTGGCCCAGGGCTGGCGACGTGGAGGTAGGGGAGGACCCCTGGGGGACGTCTCGACCCCGGCTCTGGCCTACTCCGCCGCCTCGTGGTCGGTGGTTCCCCGGGGATCCCCGGCCGTAGTCTCCCAGTGGACTCCGGGGAACTCGGGTGCTCATCCATCTATCCGCCTCGACAGCGAGTTTTCGTGGCTCAGTCAATTTGCTGTTGAGGAGGTGTTGCCGGAGTTCGATGAAGCAGTTATTGGACAGATGTTCCCATAGAATGAGGTTGATCAACTGCTGGAAGGTGGTGACCTGGCAGCCTCTGACCCACCCCTCGAAGGCTCTGCTGTAAAAGTTCACGTACTCCACCCACGTGGTACCGGGGATTTTCTTGCAGTCTCTGAATCGCTGCCGGTACATCTCGGGGGTGAGCCCGTAGCGAGTGAGGAGGGCGGTCTTCATGTGCTCGTACGAGGTCATCTCGGTATCAGGGAGCTCCAGCAGGGCGTCCCTCCCTTCGTTGATAAACTTCCCCCACAGGCCGGCGCCCTAGTCCTTCAGGGGTACTCGATGGGCGGCCATGGCGACCTCGTAGGCTTTGAACCACTGTTGGATGTCGTCGTTCTTATAGTACTCTTTGACAATATCCTTGGGTATGTGTACCTTCGGGTCCACCGGCGGGGGTGAGGTCTTACCCCCGGCGATGGCAGACTCGTTTGCCTTGGCTTTCAGTTCCATTTCTTTGAGGACGCGCTCGTGCTCGAGCATGAGTTTTTTCTCCTCGAGGGCTAACTTCCTTTCTGCCAGTTGGATTTCTCCTTCTTGTCGGAGTCGAGCAAGATCCAACTCGTGGAGCCGGTTCCTCTCTCGTTCTCGGGCGTCTTCGTGGGAGAGGCCCGTGTCTGGGTTTGCGGGTCTCCCTCCCGCTGGGTTCGTCTCGGCCTCCGGGCCTCCGTTCGGGCCCGGGTTATCTTCACCCGGGGGTGGTGCCTCGCCGGCGTCCACCCAGGCCTGCAGGGCCGATTTAAAGTCTTCTTTGGTGCTTAAGCCAGTGGTAGCGATGCCTAGGTCTTTGCAGAATTGCTTTAGCTCCTTGTGACTGTAGTCTTCCATTTTCTCTTTCTGGAATTCTGTGCTCATGGTCGTAGTGTGTTTTTCTTGGTAGTGAGTGAATCACTCTCTGTACGATCTGCGTGGGCTCGGATCCCGGCGCTTGCCACCAATGTTAGAAAGGCGACCCCGGGGGAGGCAGAAGATGTCTGACTGACCACCCCTAGGTCCACCTCTCCTTCGAGAAGTAGCCGAGCGTTACCGAGAGGCCTCCTGGGTGAGGGTCCTCTCCTAGGATCGTACAGCAGAATAATCACAACACTACAGACTGACACCACACCAGAGGTCGAGATCTTAAGCTTTTATAGGTAATAAAGGTTGCTGGTTCTTGGCAGTATATACAGGCAGATCTATCGAAGGATCCGTAAAGTCTCGTAAAGGGGGGTAGGGTAGCGGGACAGTCTCAACTCGGGTGGAAGAAGGGATACCCTACGCACAGCTCTCAATCCTCGAGCTGGGGGGTTCCGAGAGGTCGGGCCGCGGCAGCGCCAGCAGGCTCTCAGGCTGGTTTCAGCAAGGTAGGCCGCGGCAGCGCCAGCAGGCTCTCAAGATGGTTTCAGCAAGGTAGGCCGCGGCAGCGCCAGCAGGCTCTCAAGATGGTTTCAGCAAGGTAGGCCGCGGCAGCGCCAGCAGGCTCTCAGATGGTTTAGGTTACCGGAGATGAGTTTGTCTGGTGTCGGCCGTGACAGCGTCAGCAGGGCTTCCAGTCCAGGATACAACTGACGTCCTAATCCAGGGCTGGCCCAGATATAGGACTGGAGTCCTTTGATGTCCGGACCCTCGCGCCTGGGGGTCAGAGGGGCCGGGATGATGGTGTCCAGACACCCAGCAGGGGGGTGGAGCCAGCGCCCAGAGAGGCCGGAGGGCGATCGAAACCAGGCGCCCGGGGACGGCTGGAGGGCCATCGAAACACCCTTTTCTCCGGGATCTGTCGAGTAGCCACTCGACCACCTGGGTGGATCTTGGTGCCTCGATGTCTGGGCTTCGCTGGGGCCTGGGCCGGGGCCGAGGCCACGTGGTCGTGACGTGGTGGGCCCAAGATGGAGTCGGGCGCGGGCTCATGCTTAGGTCGTGAGGGGCCCACGATGGAGCCAGGTCGGTAGTGGGGGTCCGGGATGGTGGCCGGACCAGCAATGTTGGGGCGTGCAGTGTCGGGCAAAAGGGCTGCCCGATGCTGGGCGGAGGGCCGATGTCGTCCTGGGCCCGCCATGCGGGAGGGGTAGGACCACGCCATGAGGCCGGGTCCAACAGGTCCCTCAGGGATCGTCCCCGAATCCCACACTTTTTAACATCTATGTGGCCCCACTTGCCAGGTTAGTGAGATCTTTCGGACTAGAGGTGCTGTCATATGCTGACGACACCCAAATGGTGGTCTCCCTCACTCAATCTGGGAGTGTCTCTGCCCTTAACTTCAGGAGCTGCATGGAAGCAGTTTCCTGATGGATGATTCAGAACTCCCTGAAGTTAAACGGAGAGAAAACGGAGGTTCTGATCTTCGGGGGCAACCAGGACATCTGGTCGAGTTACTGGTGGCCTCCGTCCCTTGGGGAGTATCCCCTTCCCACTCAATCTGCCAGGAATCCGGGGGTCCTGATAGATACCACGCTCTCCTTTGACTTTCCGGTTAGTAGGACTGTTTCTACCTGCTGTGGTATCACCAGGATCTTGAGGAAGATTGCAAACTACCTCTCTCCTGATGCCCGGAAGCAAGTCACTGTGGCTCTCGTCTCTTCGAGACTAGACTACGGCAATGCTCTTTACTCAGACATTAATAAGAATCTTATCCAACGCTTGCAGATAGTGCAAAATGCTGCGGCCAAGATGGTTCTTAATCTCCCTAGACTCTCCTCGGCTTCCAACGCCAGGAAGAACCTGCATTGGCTGCCCATTCAGTCTAGGATCTCATTTAAGATCCTCTGTCTTGCCCACGGGGCCCTGTATGGCTCAGGCTCAGAGGGTATCAGGTCCCTTTTACACTCTTATTCCCCCAGTAGAGCTCTCAGTTCCTCCAATAAAAACCTTATTTCAGTTCCTAGATTTTTAAAACCCAGGTGTGGAGGGAGAGCCTTCTCCACCCTGGTTCCTAGGCTTTGGAACACCCTTCCCCCTGAGTTGGCAGGACAAGCCTCTATTGTGCTTATTCGTAAAGCATTAAAAACGTAGCTCTTTGTAGAGGCCTATTCATAATCATGCACTAGGAGAACTCTAAGCTGTACGATCTTTTGGCGCCTTGATGCCCTTGGGCTAAGTTGCGCGTTACAAGTCTCCCCTCATTCATTCATTCACATCCAGCCTTAATTCTTGCACACTACAATTATACAATTATTAGGATTACAATAGACCTACCAACCAATCAAGCCTGACCTCTTGTGGTCTTCCTGCATTCGAATCCAAAACACAACCTTCACAAAACCTAGTGGACACAACACAAAATGGGCTATAGACTAAAGATCAGTGACGGAAACGTCACTCTGCAAGAAAATGCCAGAGTAATGTGGAAACTTATTCTAGAGCATACCAACAACACACACACAGGGTCTATACAAATGCTGATTATGTAACATTAGCACAGCATAAGTTGTAGTATATAGTACTAGGGAGTACATGAAAATAGCCCCATGCATAGTTCTATCTTGCTTGAACACAAACTTAAAGAGTCCTGAATGCAACAGAGGCATTTGTAGGTGTCCACTTTCACGTCCTCATTACCAACTCTCTCATACAATAGTTATTACACTGAAGCATTTACAATGCAATAGGTCTCGCAGCATTAAAGTTTGAGTTATTGGCATTGTGTATGACAATGCGTTGCATAAATATTTTAGCAAACTTTGAATTGGTGAGGAATGAGAGTGTGTGCAAGAGTATGCAGGAAGTCTTCGGTCTAGGCTGTCTCACATGAGTTAGACGAAGATCCAATGTCGTTAACAATGAACTCGGGTGGGTCCGGGGGGTCTTCCATCGAGTCACTGCTGAACTCCCTCAAAATGGATATAAAGGAGGGGTTTATGGTCTCAACAGACAACCAAGCGGAGATCCGGGCCGCCAGTGAGGTTTTGGAACGGAAGGGCGTGGTCAAATGAAATGGCCTTCTGGGTCTTGTAGTGCATACACCATTTACCTCGTGTGAGTTCATCATTGTGGCAGTAAATAAATGAATGGGTCTGGTGAGAATGTTGCTCTGCGTGTCCTCTTGTGTGTGGTCAGCTGCTTCTGGACACCAATCCCCCGTACACTGATCGCACCGTTGGGCGTCATCACGGGTCCGCAGCAAGCGGCAGGCTTTCTTCCGCGACTGGGCTCCAGCTGCAAAAATACCAACAAAGAAGGCCATTTCATTTGACCACGCCCTGGGAGGCAGGCTTTATTAACTACGAGTGCATACTACATCATCATTGCCAAGCAGAAGCCATTGAAGAAGGGATAGACTCCCGAAACCGGTCTGGCTGAACACGAACAGATGGTGACTGTTTTCCCTGCGTCTCCTGTTGCAGCTGCTCCTAAAAGAAATGGATCCAAATTTTACCAATCTTGTGGCTTCTTCTACCGAGGGCTAAAACTCTTTGTTGGTATTTTTGCGGCTGGAGCCCAGTCGCTAAGAAATCTTGTGGCTTCTTCTACCGAGGGCTAAAACTCTTTGTTGACACACACACATATACACATATATACATACACATACACACACATATACACACATATAGATACACACATACATATACACACACATATACACATACATATACATACACACACACACACACACACATATACACACACACACACACACACACACACATATACACATACACACACACACACACACATATACACACACACACACACACACACACACACACATATATATATACATACACATATACATTGTATTTCAAAATTGCTCTGCAGCAAAGAGGCACTCCACAGCAGTAGGTATGCACGCATACTTTATTGGCTTGAAGGTGGCATTTCATCCGTGATTTACAGCCTTTCACCGACGCGTTTCAGAGCTGTCTGCTCTTTCTTCTGGGTGTGGTGGCTGATTGCGATCATTTCCGTGCATACCTACTGCTGTGGAGTGCCTCTTTGCTGCAGAGCAATTTTGAAATACAATAATTAACGCGACGGCTTCGGTCGCGAAAGGAGCACCGCCCAGTCAATTGGAAAGGAGTTTTGGAGGAGTGGGACTGTGTCAGTAGGAACTTTTTTCCAGCTGAAAAAACGGCGCAACAGTGCTTCACACTAAGAAGGCAGCAGATCAGACCGGGGCACACTAAAGTGCCTTTGAACCACGATGAAATCACTTATCATTTTGGACCCTTTGAAATATGATGGCTAGTTTGCGGCACCCACTGTGGGTTAACACAGGCAATCAATTATACTACAAATCCCAGACTGCATGACGCTACTAAGCGAATCATGACTACTTAAAGACGCGTGAATGGGACTGTGAAAAAAGCCGGAAATGATCGCAATCAGCCACCACACCCAGAAGAAAGAGCAGACAGCTCTGAAACGCGTCGGTGAAAGGCTGTAAATCACGGATGAAATGCCACCTTCAAGCCAATAAAGTATGCGTGCATACCTACTGCTGTGGAGTGCCTCTTTGCTGCAGAGCAATTTTGAAATACAATATACATATACATATACATATATTACCTACTGGCAGTCGCCAGTAGGTAGTTATAGTTAGGATCGATTTCCATAGGGAAATCGCAACATTCAATTTGGAATAACTTTGGCGCCGTTTGAGGAATCAGCCTGAAGTTTTCAGCAACTTTGCCTCACGGCGCTCCGCTACTTCCCTGAATGTTTGGGGGGGATTCGTCAAGCGGGGGCCGAGATAAAAGGGGGGGTCCCAAAACGTGTTTTCCCCATGTTAATTTCCATAGGGCGGTCTGTCGCACTTTTAGCCCGAACGGCTGAATGGATTTTCACCAAACTTGGCAAAATTGTAGGGACTGGTAGCCCGATGTGCCTTTGCTAGGTCTTAAGATATGTGGTCCAGAGGATTTTGAGTAATTTAGGTTCAAAAAAATTTATATATCTGTAAGCGCGCCCCGGTGCGCGTACCGGGGAGCGCTCCGGGCGCGCCACGCGACCTGCGCACGGGAAGCTGATTGGCTCTCGGGTGTCTGTAAACATTCGAAACAGTTCGCAGCGGCCGCCATCTTGTGTCTCGGTAGGATCGAGACACAAGAGGTGGTAAAAACAAAAGGGAAAATAATGAAAAGGGGGCAGGGTACACCCCCCCTGACCCTCTAGGTCAAATGTGGGGGCCATAAAAGGGTCACGCGGGTAAAAAAAAAAATTGTTTTTTTTCGATTTTCGCGGGGGGGAGCGCCCGGAACGCGCACCGGGGAGCGAATCAAAAAAAAAAAAAAAAGGATTGCCAGAGTGCTAAACATTTTAGCAATTTTTTATAAATGGGAGGTAGTTCTGAAAAGAACTTTTTTTATTGTTTTATATTTTTTTTATTTTTCAGAACTTTTTTTTGTTGTATTTTTTGAACAATTTTATATTTTTGGGGGGGTTTTTTGGGCGGAACAACGAAAAACAGGCATTAGAAAGGGCTCAACAGGAGCAAAAAAAAATAATTATTTCTTGGGCTCTTTTGAGCACTTGTGGTTTTCAAATGCTCTATTAATTAAAATGATACTCCTCTCCCCATAAGAAATTAGTGCACCACAATAAATGCACACTAGCTTCAGGTGCACAAAATTCTTTTGAATACTTGGGACTGTCTCCCTCGCCTCTGGTCCTGATAGAGTTTCCTGTGACAATATACTGGCCACAGGAGTTGGTGGGTTATCCTGGAGGTGACGCACCTCAGCAACGCTATAATTGATTGGATGCCACCTCTGCATGTGGCGGTGCATAGTATAGTTTCCAAAACTATACTTTTTGTCTGTGCCTCGGGACAGAACTGCATTGCAAATGAGGCATGTCACGTACCGGGCATTGACCTTTTTTTGCTCTTGAGGGTAAGAAAAAAATTGCCATATAAAATTGTCTATGTGGTGGGATTGCTGGGGCTCTTCACGTAAGAACTGCTTCGGCTCTACCTCCTCTTCCTCTTCTTCTTCCGCTTCCTCTGGGTTTGGAAGGAACTGTGCAGGTGGTCCTTCCTTCCTAGGTGGTTGTGGTGGTGGTGGTGGTGGGGGTCCACTAGCTGCAGCTACTACAGATGCCATGACTGAACAAGCAGAAACAGGTCTTCCTCTCACAAAGATGAAAGTCAGAGTGAGGAAAAAAGGTGGGGTTTTCATCATTTGGGAAAAAAAAGTGTTCTGGACCAATGAAAAGTGTTATTTTCAAGTCACATGATCCAAGCTTTCATCATTTGGAAACCAAAACTGATCTGCACCAATGAAAAGTGTTATTTTCAGATCACATGACCCGATGCGCTTACGCTACGCGCCCCGGGGCGCGTCGCGTACGCGCGTCAGGACGTTGCGCGATCGCGTGATTCCGGGTGCGCTTACGCAGTGCGTCATATGACGCATCACGCGACTACGCGAAACGTCATGATGTTGTTTTCGTTCGCGGGAATAGCGCTCTAGGGACGCTCCCCGGTACGTGCCCCGGGAGCGCTCCGGGGCGCGTACCAGGGCAAACAAAAAAAATATATATTTACACAATTTAAAATTTGTTATAAAAATTATTACTTTCTTACCTATAGATATTTGCTATTAAAAAACCTATGAAATTCACTGAAAAAACCATAGGTTTCACCCCAGTTATAGTTAGGAATTTGCATTTAAAAAACCTATTAAATTCACTGAAAAAAACATAGGTTTTACACCAGTTATAGTTAGCTGGAAATTTTACTGGCATAAAACCATTGAAATTCCCACGTTATAGTTAGTTGGACTCACTATAACTTGCGCGTGCAATGCACTGCTGATGACGTCACATATTACATCACTCATGACATGGTCAGTGACATCACTCATGACTCAATCCCAACAGCAAACATTGTACTCGCGTAAAGGGGGTAAGAGGTCCAATGAGAAGCGCAGTCCTTCCCATCCCCCCCTAGACTGCATCAGCCCAGTGTCCAGAGCCGGTATATCTGCATTTTGTCCGTGTTCGTGCTTTGATTTATCATTTCTTGCCATTTTACCTTTTTGCTGCTTTTGCACACAACACTGCATGTAACGGTTGCTGTAAGTTAGACTGCGTGAATTTCTTCAAATGAGAATGGCTTGTTTTCAACATCCCTTAGACTTCCATGGCGACCTTAGTCTGCACAGTGAGTACAGAAGCCTCCAAGGTTAACATAACAAGGTTAGCAGTTGTAAATAAATAAAATCGTAAATCATACATTCTTATATAGCGCCTTTTCACCGTAAGGTCTCAAGGCGCTTGCTTTGGGAACCCGTCCTGGCCTTTCCCTGCGAGATTACCCCTACTGGGCATCCCCAAGGTGAAGACCAGGCATCCCTTCGCGGTGGGGCCGTAGACATTTTGAGCTCAAGACCCTGCCGCGTAGGGAATTGAACCCTGGTCCCGGGTCTGACCTCTGCATCAGGTAGACTGCCTCCTCTAACCGGTGAGCCACACTTCTCCACTTTGTTCAGGCTGATCGGCCCACGCTCTAGACACAACATGCACGCAGCTGCAGCTAACTGAAATTCTGGCGCCTTTAATATTGCACTGCACGCATGATTAGGGCACTTGGAGAAAATCAGTTTCCAGGGAGAGAGAGCTTTTGCAGATCCTGATGTGATTCATCTCTACTGATCTTGGAGGTATGGGGTTTCCCATTCAAGCCTAAGAGACCTTCTATCATTATAAAACCTAGTCCTTACAAGGGAGGGTGTTATACAAGGCGCTATAAGACCTGTTTCCACTATCATTATAATATGATTTCTCCTTTTGTGTTTTATGGAATTGTAACAATTCTGATCGTATTATTTTTAATCATATGCCTGCTTATGTTAGCAAAAATACTGCATCTTAGAGCACGTCGTTAAAATAAACATTTTAAACTTTACCGTGTCTCTATTTACTCACGTTGTGGACTAGTAGGAGAATAAAAACAAAAGAGTGTTCTTCATTCCCACCATTCCTGAGAGTAACCTAAGTCGCATGTTCTGGGTTGTCTAATCATTGGTAACTTTGCTATAGGAAGAAGAGCTAATGAGACACTGATGCTAGTCGGTTAGGGGTTCTAGGTACTGAGGTGAGTTTTGTGGTCCACCACAATTCACTGAGGTCCTGGGTCACTGTGCCCAGTTCTGTGGATGAGCAGAATCCCCGCAACATAACATCCGTAGGACCCTGCATTTGATCAAGAAAGCATCCAAATTTAAGATACCGGCGGTTGTGGTGCGTCTGGATGCTGAGAAGGCATTTGGCAGGGTGGACTGGGCATTTCTCTTACTCACACAATAGCACTTTGGGTTCGGCAAGCCATTCATAGATATGGTTAGGGCTAACTATGCGCTTCCCCGCTCCAGAGTCCAGGTCAACAGGATTAGCTCGGCTCTCTTCTCCCTAGAGAGGGAGACTAAACAGGGATGCCCACTCTCAACTTTACTTTTTGCTCTGAGCATAGAACCTTTGGCGCTTTGAGTCAAGGTGGCAGTAGATTCCAAGGTATTCCCTTTGGGGGTGAGGGCCATACGATATCACTCTTTGCTGACGATGTGTTGTTATCCCTCACTTCCCCTGCACAATCACTACAAGCACTACAAAGGGAAGTGCTGGAATTCGAGGCGGTATGGAGCTTTAAAATAAACTTGTAGAAGTAATTTATCCTGAATCTCACACTCCCGGAGGGCGAAACTACCAGGCTTAGGGAGCTCACCTCGTTGTGTTGGGCCAAGCATGCATTGAACTACCTGGGCGTCCATTTAACTCCAAGATTGGAAGGCTTATTTAAAGCTAATTATCCTCCACTTCAAATCCAACAGGACCTCAAACGTTGGACGCCTCTCTTTATATCATGGTTGGGACGCATCCATGCTATAAAAATAACTGTCCTACCCAACTGTTATATCTGTTCCAGGCCTTACCAACAGACCTGGAGAGGGGATTCTTGCCCAGATGACGCACTCTCATTATTCCGCCAAACGCATATCTTAGTATCCCCACATGCACTACACAAGGTTTGGGATGAGGTATCCGGGGTGGGGGGGGTGGGGGGGGCGGGGGATCCGAGATTGGACCTCATTCCACTCACCATACCCCTGATCCATTTTAACCCGGCATTCCCCCCAGCTCTCCATAAGGGACCCTTTGATGCCTGGAAGGAAGGAGGGTGCCTGATGCTCTCCGACCTATTTCGTAACTATGATATTCTAATGTTTAACAGTTGTCAGAGGGATTTTAATGTTCCACCAAGTGAACTCTTCTATTACCTTCAACTTAAACATTGGGCACTACAACCAAGGGTCCGGTAGGCTGCTACGTGAGAGAAGACAGCGATAGAGAAATTTGGTCAGAGGGTGGGCTCAATGAGGGGAGTGATTTCCTTTCTATACAATCTTCTTCTAACTAACACACTGCACCAAGACCCTGGTAAATGCAGACATGGGACAAGTGGGCAGGGAGAGAGATGTCAGAAGCAGAGTGGAAGCAACTTTGGAGGGACATGGCTAAAGATAACCATTCATTAGAGCGGAGGGCAGCACACTATAAGATTCCATTTGACTGGTACCTATATCAGACCAAACTCAAAAAAAATCTTCCCAGAGATGTTGGATTTGTGCTGGATGGGATGCAGCCTCCTAAGCGATTTCTGTCGTATTTGGTGGGATTGCCCTACGATACGTTCTTTTTGGGAGGAAATCCTATCACATATGAAGGCTGTGCTGGGATACCTTACTCTAACAACCATGGAGGGTGCATTACTGGGCATGAGAGGATCAGTGCTAGAGCATCAAACAAAAGCTGATAGAGCCATTATGGGACTTGCTTAGGAGCAGCCAAGATAGCGATTGCAGCTGCCTGGAAAAAGAGGCAATGCCGGCGCTTTCACAGTGGCGTTCTCGCCTCTGGAAGATTCTGACCATGGCATGGATGGCGAATATTTTTAGTGATGAATATAAATACTTTGAATATAAAGGGGGCCTGCTTGTCGCCTACTTGACAAAAGGCCTTCCCTTGGCGGTTTGCCCACCTTCACTATGTGATATGCACCGGTTTCAGTTAAGAGACGAGAGAACACCTGGCTGGGCCAGCTATTCACCGGTAAAACGCAAAAAGACGATGGCCACATATATTTGACCTAGAGACCAATATTCGCAAGTTCTACTATTCTTCCTCTACTTGTTCTTTCATTGGGGAGAGGAAAGGGTAGGGGGTGGGGGGGTCTTAATGTTTTGGGACAGTTTGATACACTTATCTTGTAAAACAGGATGAACAGGCATATATAAAAAGAGTTGGGCTGATCCCCTCACTGCTAGAAACTGTA
Source organism: Lissotriton helveticus (assembly GCF_964261635.1). Lineage (NCBI taxonomy): Eukaryota > Metazoa > Chordata > Amphibia > Caudata > Salamandridae > Lissotriton > Lissotriton helveticus. The sequence continues at coordinate 255,823,757 of NC_136061.1, forward strand.
ACTTCATTAGATTGTCATTTAAGCAGGGGATTTGCTGCTCTTTTCTTGGCAATGTGAACGCAGCCATCATGTATTTGGTTAAAATACTCAATAAAAAGAACTTTGGTTAAAATACTAAAAAAAATTACAAAAAGAACTTTGGAGAAAAAAACTGAGGTAAATGCAGGTATCCATCCGTAACCCTTTTTTCAAAAATAGTTTCCCCATGATTAAATTAAATTAAATGTAATTTAACATCATAGTGTCTTTGCTGTGCACTTTAAGGTATATGCCTTGAAAACAGACCCACGGTGCCACTAAATACTAAAGCAGTCTCTTGATTTCCCATTACAGAACCAACATCATCTTTGTTATATGTGGCCTTCAGTGTAGACCCTTCACAATACTACCTTCCAAAACAAATTGAAATATTGCATGATTTTGGCCTCCAAAGCCGAGCCAGGCTTATGTGCTATGTAGTGTCAATGTATGATGATCTTTAAAATCACAGACTGAATTAACCTCTGGTGTGTCCTGGTTGGTTAACCATCTTCAGGAGACCTATGCAGGCATAGTCAGATTTCTCACTGGCACTCAAAGGACAGATACTGTTGGGCCCAGCAACAATATGGTTCGTTCCTTCTCTCGCTCTCAAATATTACAATAGCAAAGTGCCTGCGTGAGGTGAAGGCTTTGCATCAGCAGTGGACAGAGCAGAAGATCATGCTCAGTCAAGCGACTCCGCCTTGGTGGCAGTGTGGTGACGGAGCCCGCTGCTCTTACCCAGAAGCAGACCAAACCTTCTGAAAAATGTGACAATCTGGGGAAACATTTTAAAAAGTGTTTGTGAGAAGACCATAAAATCGATAAGTAAAACCTAAAAAATCCAAGACATAGCTGGAAGGGTTGGTAAAAACATCTTAATGCCAAAAAATAACAAGCTCTAGCAAAGCCAATAGGTCTGGCCTGCATTTTTAGCCCCAGTTAAAACATAAAAAAAATTTTAAAAAACTTACAGCAGTAAAAAACCAAAAAGAAAAATTATTTTCTATATACGCCACAACTACAAGTTAAATATTTTAATGTACATCCTTCTAGGATGGTGGACGTTTTTAGGTTTCGACCTGGCGAGGGGCACGAAGTGCCACTCCCAGATCGAAAACTATTGTCTACAGTAGGGATGTTGGCACCGCCTCTGCCTCTCATTGGCTAGCTCCATAAATGGAGGCTAGCCATTGGGAGGCAGAGGCTGTCAATCGCGCTCTCTCTTGAAAACGCGATTCGGGGGCGTTTCTGGTGCTTTTTTTAAGCCCCGCCCCTTTGTCCCGGGCCGCGCTGCGATTGGCTGCCGGCCCGGGACACCCCCGTGACGTCATTCCCGGGCCGCGCTGTGATTGGCTGCCGGCCCGGGACACCCCGTGACGTCAGCCAATCACAGCGCGGCCCGGGACCTGACTTGTTTTTTATGTCCTCCCTAAACTAAGACGAAACTGACATACTGCATTCAAAGATGGCCTCTTAGGTTTTCAGGTTACAGAGAAGAAAGGGACGCGGCGAAGAGTTCATGTCTTATTCAGTAGTGAATAGTATAAATGAAGCAGTTATGTATGACTTTCTGTTTTTCGAGCGAAAAGTTATGAAAGCTCTATATAATTGTTTTTTTTATCACACCAAAATTGTTGTGCGTTGAAATATGCCTTAGAACGTTCTCGGCGTATTGGTTTTGAAACAAAAGATTTTAACAATCAAGATAGACGTACAAATCGAGTATCTCTTTTAATAATTTGTAGTACAACTTATAGACCCTACCTCTGTAAGATGGCCGCTTCCGTGCAGGAAAGACAGTCTACAGTTTATCGTCCGTGCGAGGGCGGGAGGCTCGAGCAGCTACTCTGCAGTTGACATCTGCAGTCAGCTGTCAGCATCATACTGTGCTCTGTCTACTGGTGCCAAGCCCATACTATTTCAGATCCCGGGGTGCACTCCTCACTGTGGGGAACGCGCTGACCCCCGCTGACTCCAGTATGCTCTACCTCGTGGGTTTGGGTCTGGGCGACGCTTCAGACATCACAGTGAAGGGGCTGGAGGTTATCAAGCAGTGCAGCCGGGTCTACCTGGAGTCCTACACATCCATCCTCACTGTGGGCAAGGAGGCTCTGGTAGGTCTTAGCACTAAACCTGATATCAGGAACAAAGGTTTTGCAAGTTGGCAGTTAGGTGCTACGTGTTCTACTGTCCTGTGAAGCACGCATAGGCGCTTTGTACCACCGAGCGCGGAATACAAGTAAACAGTATATTATCCCCACAATATATAAACACAATCAAACGTCCATTTAAATTTCAGATGTTTCTCAACATAAAACGTATACTCCCTTTAGGTAATGATTCTTTGTTTCTTACCACGTATCTGTTTTAAAAGTTAATGGAGCTCATTTTATTCTCGCCACACACCTCTCCATGTCCACGCACATCACTGTCTTCCTTCATGGAGGCGCACCTGTTGCATGTGCTGCATGCACTTCAACACAGAGCGCACCAGCTTCTAGGTCCAGGGTGTGCTAGGGAAGAAGGGTGACCGGAAGTTATTTTTCCTTTCACTGTGCCTCCTGGCACGTTTAATTGTTGGGGAGTAACAATGTATTTTGCCACTTTGCCAAGCAGTGTTATTTTTAACCCATTAGCAGTTAGATGCTCTGATTAGCATCTGAAAGGCTGTCTCTGTGCTCTGTCAATCTTGTAGCGCGCGAAAGGGCTACCAATGATTGACAGCCCTGCGCAGCACTGACTGTTCTTATCTTCTTGATCGTGGATGGGGGAGGCGGAGGAGGCGCGTGAGCCTGGCAATGGCAAGGATGGGCAGCCCGTCCAGGGGGTCACCGCGGCGACTGACGGGCCGCCTTGGTGCTGCTTGCATGGTTCTGGCATAGGCCTTTGTGCACCCTCACCTTCATATGAGCCAACGAGGTCTTCTGGTGAGTGCAGCAATGTGCATGTTGTGGACCGAGACCTGCAATGTTTACATAGATTCTGACAGTCATGCGTCACATATGTCAATATGCATACATATATCAGCATACATACGTACTCTGACATCTGTAAATGCTTATCCTTGCCCCGTCTTTACAAACCTACACGGGTGTTGCTTCCATTGGTTTAGCAGGTGGAGTGGTGCCGGGGACAGAGGCCCGGGAGGGCTCACTGAACCCTGGCTGTTGTTGTATTTCACAGTTCAAGTTGCGGCCAAGGGGCAGATTTCCTTCCTTGACCTAAGACCTATAACACACTGGCAACCTCACAGGACATACACCTACCCGACATGCACATAACTATACTGAAAAAATGTAGCTCACAGGCATTTGTATAAACATTTACAGAGTGACTTACATAGCTGCATTCCTACAGCAACACATACGCAAGCATATACAAATGCTCACATTTACTTACATATATACACTGGCACACGTATACCCACTCAAACTCAAGCTTAACATAGACACAAATGCACAGCCATGCATTAATCAGACTTCATGAATAAAGCATACAAGCGCAGAAAAACATACCCAACTTAAAGACAGCCACTCCGAATAAAAGTATTGATACATAAATGTATGTGTAAAATTGTATGCTCGTACAATTATATACTGATGGACGTGCGTGAAACATTGTACATGATTACATATGTAGTTATCCGATTAATTAAGCACTTATTCTATTTAATATGCTGGTGCGCCTCGGCTTTTGCCGCTTTGTGTGTCTACTCCTTTCGCTGAAATATATGCACATATGATGTCTATGTTCTTACCTCAAATGAGGTAACGTGGGTGACTGAAACATAGAATGATGACTTGAGTTCCAAAAATAATTTTGTTGGTGGCACGGCGTCAAGGCTAATGCTCATTCACGTCTGTCTGCCGTCATTGTAGAAACAACAAAGCTATTTTCATTGGCATGCATTCAAATCACGATGCGCGCCAGTTGTGTGGAACTGACAGTTTGCAGAGGGTTGGCTTTGATTTTTGCACACAAGAAAGTGTCACTCATAGTCGTTGAATGTCACTCATAATTACACTGAAATTATGAAAATGTCACACATAAGCAATCTGAAACCTTGGCAGCTATGCACTGTCACAGTGGTGACGGGTCATGAAAATGAGTAGCATTAACACAGGTACCCAGTTTAGCCCTTTCCACTATCCGTATATTGAATAGAATTTAGATTCATCCTTTAAGTGGTTTATGGTGACTATTTCTGCATAATTTGAGAGTTGCAAGTTTGGGCTGGTTTTTGGGCTGAAACTGGTCTGATTGGGCTTATTTTGGGCTTATATTTGAGCGGCTTTGGGCTTGGGACTGGTCTAAAAATCTGGCAACACTGTCTGCGGGTGACTGTGGAGCCGTACAACAGGAGGTAAGAAAGGATACCAAGTGACATGAACCCGAGTTGGCGCATCCTACAAGGATGCACAGGACAGCTGGCAGGGAATTCTCACCCATGGCATCTTCAGTGATATATGTTTTGGCAGTAACTCGTTTCCATGTTATCACGTAGCGCCCCTCCCATCATGCTTAATGCTCTGATGAGAAGTGAAGAAGATGAGAAGACAGCTCATTAAGTCTAGTGGCTGGAAGTTGCGTAAATCCGAACACTTAATTTTAGCCTTATTGCCTAACCTAGTTACTGCCACACAGTTTACCCTAGCAAAATTGCAGCACATATTTATTGTAACACTGATGCCTTGATGTACTGCATATGTCCATTAGGTTGAATACCACGGGGAAACGTATTTTTCAAATGTATTTATTTTGGTATCCAGGTGCCAACTTATGAAAATAAAATGTTTGTAAAAAATGGGCTAACCCGAGAAGAAACATTGAGTTCAATGACATATGAACAACTGTAAAAGGTGCCGTAATTGCATTCTTAATAAGGGTTCTTGTGTATTTCTGCTTTTTTCCTATCTCAGACTGCCGATCTGAATGTTCTGCGATGTATCCTGAAAGTCTGTTTGTCCTCTATGAGGATGATTCGGTAGAAGTGCAGTATTCGGATGGTTCTCACTTGCAGCTGTCGCCGTGTGGTTGTGAATTTTTGTTTGAAAAATCTCTTCCTGCTTCAGCACATCCCTTACAGCAGCCTGAAAGAATTCGTCAAAGGACACAGTTTGCCGTTAGCAGTTACAGGGTATGTGGAAAAAGTAGATTCCAAAGTAATTTGTAGCGTGTGAATAGAGCAAAGTTCCTTCCTGTTTGCGTGTGCAGTAGATCTAGATTTTTAGAGCGCTTGGCTACTTTTTTGCACACTGAAGTATGGAAAAATGTGATGAATGGAAAGCTTGAATAAATCTCAGCCACTGGTAATTACTCGGGGCTGCATCCCAGTCCATTGTTATGTCGTATGGTTCATACTTTCTCAGTATTTCTCATGCATGTCAAATGCCGGCAGGTTTGGATTATATTATACATATGTGTGCAGATCCAATGCCCCCGTGCACTCTGCTACTTAGATACTCTGTTATTATTATTACAATGTATAATGTCTACTCCTAGCAAATATATGTAGGGGCGGGTGTTAATTACAAATATGTGTCTGCATAGAAGTGTAGCCTGCTCCATCTGTACTTTAATTAAACCGCATCTATTGTGTTGGGTTTTAAAGGGCCTGGGGCATCTCTTCCATTAGAAGCAGCGTGTAAACCTTCCCTTGCACCCGAGCATGCACTCAGGCTGTGGCTTTCGAGACAATGGAGGGAGGACGGTGGCTCCTGGCCCCCTCGGGTGCTGCTCCGCATTTTATGCAAAGCTTAATCTGGTAAAACTATAAACGCAGGGGCCCGGAGCCGTTCCCAGGAGCCTGCTGCTAGTTCTGCTGAATGTCCGCATCCACCAACACTGAGACAACCTCGTCTTAATCCCATCTCGGGGCTCTTTTTTTCACCTGCTCTTCCTCTCTCTCTATCTTACTCGCTGCTGGTTCTTATTCATACCTGCTTTCTCCCTTTCTCCAATATTTCTCTTCCTCCTCTCCCCCCCCCCTCTTTGCTTCCTTTCTCATTCTTGTTCTGGGTCAAAATCTGAGGGTTAAAAATAAGTGCGGATCACCAAACGTCAAGAGCATGCACCTAACCACCGGCACAAATTAAGCAGTGTTTGTATGAATGGAAAGCCCAATTCATGCAATTTCTCACAGCACTTTAATTAAAGGGCATGCGACGTAAGTGATCTGATTGGCTGCTGTGACCCACCATCCATTCCCCGCCCGTTCCAGCATCTGCAAAATGATGAATGCCCCCTTTCTTGTATAGCGCTGCTGGCTCGGCGCTTTATACCGCCGTTATCGAAGTAGTACAAACGTGCATACCCGAGCGAGCTGTCCTGAGTGCCCTCAACAAAATCCGGCAGAATAATAAAAAAAAATTATAATCGGTATAACCATGGTAATAATGATGACAACGATAACAATGATGGCAATCATAATTGCGATTTAGATAAGGTTTTTTTTTTCACTCACACACTCGAGGTGCCAGATCGCAGCCACTGCCCCTCATTGCAGGGGAGCGGCTGCATCTCTGTTAACATGGTTACTGTGCAAGCATCTCCTGAGTGGTTCTCTGTACAGTGCGCTGACACCTTCCTGGCAGAGTTATGATTAATAAAACTGGCAAAATAAATTCGCTGGTTGTAGTGTCAACACAGTTCTGACACATAGGTACCATTGACTATTTCCGAACAATGCTTGTTTATTTCTCCCCATAGTACTGCATCGCAGTTAGGGGCACAGAGAGGTCAGGTTTTTACGTTGAAGTTAGTAAAATTAGCATCTTTAAAACTTCTAACATTATCACGCTAACTACACTACTTAGAAATAACATTAGTGCGTTATGAAGCGCTATTTGAAAACATATTGATGCTTTCAGCAGAACACGGTGGCAGCGTTGCTAAGTAAGGCCTCGTTTCCCTCCAGGCTGGCCTTCATCTCCCGCAGCAGTGCACACCCCCTTTCCCTCCCCCATGTCTGAGCTGTAGCTGATGCTCACGGTCCCCCCTCCTATCCCCGGATTGTAGCGTTATTCTTTCAGCATAAGGGAAGCAATTCATTATCCTTCTTATAGTCGTGATTGTGATGACCACGACAGACTATAGACAGTGGACACTAGGACCCTATGGGTCACAGGGTGGTGACCAGGTCACCGGACACCACTTCCTGTCCAGGGACAGGAAAGGACAGAGTATAGTAGGAAGAGGACGAGGACAGACGTGCCCTGACGGACTGCTCAGCAAAGATAAATAAAGAAGTACCTCTATAACATCACCAGCGTCCTGAGTGATTATTGCCTGCCGCAAGTAAGACTACACGACATCTGGCGACGAGGATCCGATCCCTGCGTGCAGGAGGCTTTGAGGCAATACCCCAAACCCTCCATTTGGATATTGGTTCATTGCATTTTGTTTCAGCCCTTGCGGGAAGCTGGCGAGGGGCGTCCTGCGGGTTTGTACACTGCTGTCCACCTTCTTTGAACCCCTCACAGGGTGCTTAGTGCTTCTTCGAGTATCCTGAACGAGCACCAGGGGGGTGGGAGAAGTCGCTGGTGTCCCCAGCTGACAGTGTCTCTTTGTCGTTCTCACACTGGGGGCCAGTGTTTCTTAAAAATGATACGAGCCTAGAATATCATTGGGGCGCTGTAGAGACCCTTTTAGTAAGAGGGCGGACTGTCTGGTCACCATGAGATGGATCCACGTGAAGCCTTCATCTCGCGCGTTGGAATCCAGCTCTTAGCTCAGCCTTTCATCCTTCCGAGGTCGGTAATATAAGTACCGTTTATTTAGGTACTGAAAGAACAAAGTAGTGGCAGAAAGCTCCATATAAGAGTGTCCACTGTTGATGTTCTTGTTTTCCTTCCCCTCTAATAGTGGCATTCTTACTACTACTGTTGGAAAGTCTATACACTTATGCTGCCTTCTGGCCGCTCTCGGTGCTAGCTCTGTGTGTGCGTGTGAGGCTCTGCCTTTCACAAGAGAGCGCTCAGTCCGAGTCTTCTCTATCAGAGGCTGTCAACTAAGCTGTCTGATTTCTCCTGTCTTCACAAAACTAGCTTGCTTGGAAGTTAAACTGCTGAAAGAAACAATATATAAAATCAGGGTCCTTAACTCTTTCCACGCAGACATAATCGGTGTAGGACCTGTCCTGCTTATTTTATTGTGAATTGCACCTGCCTATCCTATTATGGGCACGCCCCCAGGCCAAGTCTGGTGGGTTGCAAGTGACGGAAGGACACAATTGCTTCTAGAGTCATGCTGACAATCATGAGAAGCCCAATAAACACTAATTTTTTCACATATTCCAATGCACTTTTCTGTTTGTTAACTATTCTATATCGATTACGTGTTGAGTGCAGTGCATGCATGTATAGAAAATCGGCCTCTGTAATTGATTGTTGTGATTGTTGTTCCAGTGCAGGTATTAGCATCTGAAACCATAACCCCGCAGATAATGAACAGCCAGTAGCTGCCATTTGCTGGGCACCAGTAGAGCCTTTATCCCTGCTGCAAACATCCCGTGTGGTCATTAATACAAGTCGCCTCTTGCGTTCGGCTTGTCCTACATGAGCAAGACCAGGAGAGAAAAGAGGCACTAAACATTATTTTCTAAGCCAGTCCTTTTGTTAGGATCGGATATGGAGCCAAGGAGGGAGTAAGCCAACTGGGCATGTTGTTTAACTACAAATTATTAGGTTTATAATTGCATCGTAATTCTGTTTTTGGCATGAGCAGTGCCCAGCCTCCCTGAACAAGGTGGTTAGTGGAGCTGCCCCTGTACATTGGATGTTGGCATAAAATAGCCCTCCTGTTGCTTTCAAGTGATACCCAAATATTGCCGACCCTGCAGGCCTTGCTGTCCGTACATTTGAATAGTGTTTGGTACAGAAAACTAATGAGTTTCAGGGCCTTGTCGGAGAAAGAAGCACTATATATTGGTGTAGCGAGATACCCATCTGCTAATGAGATTCACCGCTTTGTCAGGGTAATGAAGTGTTGTCACAATATTGCACGAGACAGCTGCCTGACACACACTTCTTCACCCCCTTTGGTAGGTGGTGCACGCCGACGTAACTTTAGGCGATGCCCATTGTCTCTGGAGAATAACTCTGTCCAAAGTAGCTGATACCTGTGAGAGCTTCAGCAGTCTACATAGACCTGCATTTTGTACATTACTGGGCTGTTGAGCACCATGTTTAATATTCAATATTCACTGAACATCGAAGAGTCAGTGAGGTTTCAGGAGACAACTGGTTGTTTTCCATAATTAGGTAGTCTCCCTTCAACAACACAAAACTAAAAAAAACAGTTATGATTTTACTCCCATGTTTCTTTCATTTCTTTCCCTTTCATCGCTATAACGTGGGTAATTAAGGCATCAAAGATAGAAAATAGCTAATTATCGGCAGGACGGCGTTTGATTTCAATTTGTAAAACGTAAACCTCTGAACCAGAGTGCTATTTGAGCAGCAGCCCCTTTTCGGCGCTTCTGTGTCTTAAAATGTATAGAAACACATTCAAAAGAGCACATGAAATGGTGTCGAACTTCCTTTCAATGCTCATTCGAAGTCAAATATTGGTGTACACCTAGAAATACCACTCTCATGGAAAAAGAAAATTGTGTTTTTTAACACAAAAAGTGCCTGAACAGGTGTGTGTGGCTCTGAGTGTGTGTGTGTGTGGCTCTGAGCGTGTGTGTGTGTCTCTGAGTGTGTGTGTGTGTCTCTGAGTGTGTGTGTGTGTGGCTCTGAGTGTGTGTGTGTGTGGCTCTGTGTATGTGTGGCTCTGTGTATGTGTGGCTCAGTGTGTGTGCGTGGCTCTGTGTGTGTGTGTGTGTGTGGCTCTGTGTGTGTGTGTGTGTGTGCAAATGCAATAGATCTCGCATTTGCGAGAGAATAAGCTATTGGCATTTTAAATGACAATGCCATTTATTTATCTGTTTTCAAAACCAACACATAAATAAAAATGTTGTCATTAATGCCAATAGCTCTAACTTTTGCAAAGGCGAAACCGTTGCATTGTAAATGCTTGTTTGTTTTGTTTTTTTAATATCTTTTTATTAAACATAACATTGACATTCGGCATAACAGTATACACTTACTTGATAGCAATTCATATGGCAAATACATTTGGGCATCATAGATAGCCGGGGCACTTATCGCACAGGTGGGTGGGTTTCAAGGAGGTAAGATGGTGGATGTTTAAATCTCACAAAAGACCACTAGCCAATGATACAACTAGGCACCCATTTGCCGTGCCCTTGCTGCATACTTGCCATCTACGCCACTTTTGGACACCTCTCTGCTCACCCAAGCAGCTTCAGAGCTGGCCCCAGGTGGGGTTCCAGTATCCGGATGGTGCATCTAGGGCAGCTGGAAGACCACACAGGTGGGAAGATTCACCATGTTAAGTCCACTGGGGTTTGTCTCTGCTGTCTGCCACATGGAGGTCACTAAATCACTGCTGAAGCAAATAATCTAATGTTGATGTGTCCTGGCAGTTTCCAGTTTGTGGGTCAAGGCTGGTGTGCCCTTTTTCCTTTGAGCTCTGACTGCAGCCTGAGGACCTTGACGTGCAACGACAAGGCGGGCCTGATGAAAGCTGATCCAACTCTGGTGAGGAGGCGACAGGGTGCCAGAGAATGACGGTCTGCCTAAATGTCCACAACCAAGATAGCGGGGTGACATCCCAAAGCCTACTCTGTTGTGATGGGAAATGGCAGTTGCCACACAGTAGTTTACTGGGAGCCGCATTGGAAAAGTCATCTTCGCACGTTGTCACCACAAAATAAACTAGGCCAGAAAACAGCTTCCTAGCCGGACTTTGACATGCCTTCAGTGCAAGTCATATTTACACCTGGCACCACCACCAGATACACTAGGCTAGCACACCACTTCAAGGGCAGAAAGTGATAGCAATTCAGTATAGCCAACATGAAGTCTGACACCAACTTAGGAAAACTAGACCAGCAAGCCGGTCAAATTAAGTTGATGATCTGACCTGCTATGGAATCCTATCCATTTAGTATAGACGGATGGGCCAAAATAATATGTTCTCTTGATTTTGAAGCGGTCTACTCTCTAATATCGTCATGATGACCTTGTGCATTTTCTACTACAATTTCAAGAAGCTGTTGAAGTGGGAGGTCCAAGAGGAGTCTGGTTATGACATTCTGGATGAGATGTGAGATGTTAAGGGCGAGACGTAACTGTAGTGAGGAGCATGAATTTAATGAATGCATTAATGATATGGAGGGCAGATTTTTCCACAAGGGGGATGACAAACGGAATATCCTTCAGGCAAAGGAAAGGGTACTGAAGACTGAACGTATCACAACCCTAAAACCTGCCAGGAAAACTGTTAAGATTGAACAACCCATAAGGTTGATTACAGACTACACCCCGGTGGGCAATGTTTTACTACAGAGTATGAATAAGCATTGGAAGGTGCTACAAACTGACAAAACTTTGTATTAATTTGTGGGGGCACGACCGCAAATTACATTTAGAAGGGGACAAACTCTGGGATCTCTGCTGAGCCAGAGTAATCCACGGTCGGAGCAACCAGAGACATGGCTTGATAAGCATTCGAAAGGCTTCTATAAGTGTGGCCATTGTAGCATGTGTAGATGGGCTACAAAACAAGGAGATTTCAGATCAATGAGAGCAAAATGTATGACATTACAACAAACATTACGTGTAGTACTAAGTATGTTATTTATATTATTGAATGCGATGGTTTGAAAATCTATGTCGGGAGCACAATACGCATGTTAAAGGAAAGGATGAGCAAACACTTAAGAGCAGTGAAAAACAATGATTTGAGGTACCCAATAGCGGAACATGTGCACAACTGTCCGATGCAGGACCAAAGTAGAAGTTTTAAATTCTATGGCATTGAACACATAAGCACTGACCCACGAGGGGGGAACAGAGAACTAAAACTGATGACACAGGAGGCAAGGTGGATCATGTGTCTGAGGGCTGTGGAGGAGGGCTTAAATTTTGATCAGGAGTTACAATATTTCCTAGGTGATTAAATATGGGGCATCAAGTGTGGCATTGTTGGACTGAGCATTTGGCTTCAGGAAATAGAGTGAAGCTCACCTTTGGTGGGAATAGGACATTGAAACAAACTCACTCCTGGAACAATTGAACCTATAACTTGGGTGGGATTGCATGAGAAGGGAGAGCTTTCACATGAATAGAAGGAAAGTAAGAGCTAACTTACCTGGTATAGCAACTGGCTTTAAGAAACAAATGGGAGTGTTTGAACAAGAAAAGTATATTCACATAACAGGTAAGGGCTTATGGAACTCTATTGCTCGACATTGGTGAAGATACCGATAGAGACGCAATCTATATCATTGTTGCATAGTCAGAAAATAGTAGGGCTAAGTTCATAATGCTGTATCGTAAGTCTTGGTTATTGAATAACCATTATATGGTAATTGAAGGATTGGGGCGGTTTTGGTGTAATCACAATATTCACAAACTGTTGTTAGGAATTAGGTCACAACATTTCTAACATTTGTTTGCCCACCGATAGCAGACTGAGATTTACGTGTATCAAAGCGTAGTGGACAGTGTTTGAAGTATTTCTGTAGTTTTACTGTTCAAAGATGGCGTACCTGCGCTCTAAATTGCAGTCCGCTTTCTATGACTACAAGCAGCTCGTGGTAATATACAAACCGGGAGAGAAGTGGAGGTCGCCTGCAAGGTTGCCAGATTGGGCTATTTCTCGCACAATTGGGCGATAGTGTGCCCGATTGCGCGAGAAAAAATCGTGTTGGGCGGGCTGCCGAAATTTGGGCTAGAATCCGCCGAGTGTGCGGCGGATTCAAAGCTTTGTGCGGCGCCGCCCCGCCCACGCTGCAGCCGATGGTTGTCTTCCTCATCACTAGCGTAGCTATGGGGGTGCGGTGGGGGCGGTCCGCCCCAGGCGGCACTATTTTGGGAGCGGCTGCTGCTGCACCTGCGCTGTACACGTTTATGAAGTGCAAGCTCAAATGCTGCTGCACGCACGTTTCCAGGCCGGCCCGAGATTTCATGCCAAAGAGCGGGAGAATCGGAGACTCGAATTGCAGCGCTTGCAAGCTCTACATAGTGGATTATTAGCGAAGAGTGTTGAGCTACTAAAGACATCGTTGAAATGTGGGTAAGCTGCCTTCTGCTCTGGGCCTTTGGGAATTTTAAACATTCTTTGCAAAGCTCGACACCCTGCTAGTTTGAGTACATCGGTCCCATATGTCTGCAGGGAAATTTGAAAAAAAGACTGTTCCCATAGTAATGTCTTCAGTACATTAAAGGATTTAATTAACAACATGCAGGAAATGAGACATAAAGACTCACCTGGCAGTTATTTAAAATATATGTTTATGAAAGCAGGTGTTTACCATAGCATGAGAGGCGAGCCAGGCTGGCACAGAGATGGGCGGATCCCAGGCAGAGAAACGAGATGAGAACTGAGAGGAGAGAAGGTGAGAAGGACAGGCAGAGCACAGGAAGGGAGATAGAAGTTGAGCATTGGTGATGAAATATAGGCCAAAGAGAGTGAGACAAAGACAACCTCAACCCAGACAGAAAACACAGCAAAGCACAAGAAAGGTAATGCGGGCTGAAAACAGGGGGAGAGAGGCAGCACAGAGAGAGAGAAAGACTCAGTAAAGGAAGCGAGACAGACTCAGCGCTGCAGCGCAGAGGCAGACGTCCCCAGCACAAGCTGATCTTAGGGAAGAAAGAAGATCTGAGGACGCTGGTTGCATGACAGGCTCACAACTGGAGGCAGAAGCACTGCAGACAGTTGATGGAGAACGGAAGTAAGCACAGTTCATGAGGACCAACTAGAGCATTACAGGAGACCAATAACAGACAGCACTGGGACATGAGGACATTCCTTGAGATGATTAGTGTACAAAAAGGACAACCACAAGTACGTGTCTCTTTTACAGCAGCTAGAAGGGTATAATGACTTGAGCTCTTCTTTTTGGATTCACAATGATAAAATATTGTTAATTAATTTTGTTTCTTAATACCCCATAAAAGTCTTCTAAAAAGCAAGAATCCTGTTTGCCATTAGATTCAGGCATTTAAACTGGCAGTTACGTTGTTTTACTCGGAAACTGACAATCCAAATTGTTGAAACCGTAGTCAGCGCCATTGGTACTGTGTTGTAGGCATCTGGGCACAATATCCCTCATTGGGGGTAGGATCAATGTGACAATATTTGGATATCCTTTTCACCATGTGCTTGATGGTGCCACCTTTTCTATCCCGCAGGCCATTTAGTGCACTATGGTAATACCTGGCATCTGGCAGAGGCAGGTAGCTGGGATATTCCGGTCACAATGTTGGTATACACCTTCATGCCTGTAGCAGTACTCAAGTTACCTTTCTATATACAGAACACCTCATTAATTACATGGTTTTTATTTGTTTTGTGGAAAATGGCCTGATTAGTTCTGAGGTCAATTCTTATATAGCTCTAAGAAAAATCGATCCTCATGGCAAAATTCACTTGAGCTTAGTCTAAGGAAACTCGGACCGACCATCTTGTTTACGACGACGAGGCCTCTGCGTGGCTCCTCGTCTTTGGCCTTCGACTTGTAGCAGCCTCAGCCTGCCCTGCAGTCAGCTGCTCCTCCCGGCCCCAGCCCCTCCTCTCCTGTGAACTCTGCAGATTTCAAGGCTAGTCTCCCATATCGGGCTTGGTATTGTGTAACGTAAATTCTTCCAGCAATAGTTAGAGTGGCGATGCAGGGGCTCTAGGAGGGGTGAAAAACCAACAAAGCCCCATTAACAAGCAGTTTCAGCCCGGGCTGCCACAGGGGGGGTGGGGGGAACGCACTGCCAGCAACCTGCCAGGGTGCACAACACTTGCATCACCCTCTCTCTGCCTGCCATTGCGCTCCATGCTTCAGAAAGGTAAGGGAAAAAACGTGCATTTGCGTTTCAAATGTCAGATCCTGCAGCAGCCTCGGAAATAAAAAGGTTCAAAATATGAAAAATCAATAATGAAATAAAGGAAGACTGAGTGTTCTTAAAGTGGGCAGATTGGTTTTATTCAAACCACAAAAACATTAGCGTCATTTTTACAGAGTTTGCCAGTGAAGCGCTGTTCCCCCGCACCCCCTGGCGAAGTGCGTCAAACCTGTGTGTGAAAAAACATGAAGCATTGGCCTATATTGCCGTTATTCTGGGGGGCCTGACGTGAGTATGCAAGCTGAAGAGCACCTTTCCCAAGAAGAACGTTTCCGCACTTGCAGTCCTCCAAATTGAACCCAGAATATTTTGGGCCGGCTTGCTTCACACCATGCGATATCAAGTGAGTGACAGTTTTCCTGACAGACCAACTTTGATTTCAGTGTACAAAATGTAAGTTATCTGATTAATGTGGGAGGTAAACATATAATCCTTGAAATAGAAGTATATTTGTGAATGTTGTAGTCAGGCTACACGTAAGTTAATGGAGTGGCAAAATTGGGCTACTTTGGGCTACCGTTTCGTTGCTTTTGGGCTTGAAAGTTGTGAAAAAATCTGGCAACACTGGTCGCATGTACTCGGGTGGAGCAGTACACCTAACTTTAGGTAAGAGGACGGAGTGGAGAGATGATCCTAAGGAACTAAGCAGATCAGCTGCTTGGGCTCAAATGCGTAGGAAAGGAGTCAGGCTTGCTGTATTCCCCTGTGAGGAAGGAGCAGATCTATTCAAGGGTTGGACCGTAGATGCCTTTTGCGTGATGTCTTTTGAGGAGGCTGGGGTGTAACAAGGTGTTGAATGCAACCGAGTGGTCCAGCAGTATGAGGGTGCAGAGCTCATCTATGGTGGCAATGAGTGGCGTCTTGGTACTGAAGCCGGACTGGGAGTGGTTAAGAAGGTTGCTGGTTGTTAGCCTATTCTATCGCCTTAGCTGGGTATGGTAGTAGGGAGATGGGGTAGAAGCTGCTCAAATCATTGATGTCTGCTGACTTTTTATTGAGGAGGACTTTAAGTGCAGCATGCTTACAGTCCTCAGGGAATGTTGAGGACTCGAAGGAGGTGTTGATGCAAGTGAGGAATTTGCTGATCGCAGGCCCTCATAGGTTGTAAACGTGATGTGGAAATGGGTCAGTGGGGGCCCCAAGGAGAGCGTGTTTCATGACAGAAGTGGTGTTTTCCTCTGTGATTGTTCTCCAGTTGGTTAGGTGTCAGGCCGAGTGGTCTGTGTACAGCTCTCTGGTGATATCCTCAGAGTTTGGTTGTTTTTTGAAGTGATTATAGATCTTTTCAATTTTGCTGCTGAAGCAGTTTGAAAGCTTGTCGCAGAGTTCGTGGGAAGGGGTGATGGAGGGTTTTTTGGGGGGTTTTCTGCGTTTTAGATAGTGCAAACTTGACTCGAAGGTATCGGAGCGCTTTACATGAGCACCAGTTGCATTGCAGACGGACACATTAATTTTTGCTGGGCACAGGGAGATAAAGAGATTTGCCCAGAATCACAGGATGTTGAGAATCCCTGTCGAGACTCGAACCCAGTTCCCCAGCTTCGAGGTCGACTGCTCTAGCCGTAAGGCCACATCTTACCCCATAAAGCAGTGGTTCCCAATCTGTGGGCCGCGGCACCCTGGTGCGCCATCAAAACTAGCCGGGGGCGCCATGAACACAGTTTGGGAACCACTGTGATGACCTTTGACCCTTTTTTCAGAACGGTATGGGTCTGCTACTAAAGCTGTGAGATAATGACTTTAAAAGAAACATCAGAACAACCCAATAAATAACTTTTCATTCACTGCCAAAAGGCACACCACGGTCTGCAAAGCGTTTTTGGGGAAACAGTTGGAGCTGCGCACAGAGCAGCAGATGATGTGCCCAAACCCTGCCATCTTCACCTCTGTGTCAGAACTGAGCAGGCAGTAATATTTGGAAACACTCTGTTTATCTTTCTGCATTCTTTTTCTCTCTCCACGAACGACTGCCTGAGACGTGCATCTTGCAGCAAAAAAAGTCTTACGATGCAGACTTTCCCCACCCCCCAATTCTTTTAATAACTTCTTGGCTGCAACAATCGTTTTGAACCAATATTTGCACTATCCAGTCCCAAAAGGTATTTTGTTTTTTTCCTTCACAGTACAGCTTTTTTATTTAGGTATCCTCATGCTTGAACTTTACTAGTTAAAGGCAAATATTTAATATGATTAAATAACAAAGAGTTTTGGTTAATTGCCTGCTACCCATGAACAGTCAGGGTTGTACAAGGTCTATTATTGAGCCACCTGTTTGGGCAATCATCACAATACATTGCCTGCACTGGCCTGTAAGGTTAACTTTGTTTTGAATGCACTGGCGACTAAACCAATAAAAGTATTTCATTAAACAACAGGTATATATTTTTTTAGTTGCATCTTTGATTATAATACCTTCATCAGATCATTCACCAACAAAAAAGGAAGTTCTCCCGAAGCCAGGGCATACATCCCACCACCCACTAAAAAAAGTAACATATTGGGGAGCCGCGGCTTATGGTCAATAGGTCAAGGGAGCCGTGGGTTAAAAAAGTTTGGGAACCACTGCCATAAAGTGTTGGGAGGCTTCCAGGGTGGTGAATTCCTGGATGATGGCAAAAATATTTGCTGTTGTTGGAGCTAGTTCTGATCCAAATAGTGAGAAATATTCTTTTGACATCTCTCTGAAGGTAGAGGTAGTTCCTGATAGTGGCCTTGTAGGTTGCTCTGGCATCAGCATAGTGGTTGGCTCTTGTTATATGTGATCTTTGTCTCCCTGTGACTCACATGATGTCAATGTGAGAATACCTGGTGACATCATAGAATGTTGAGGGCTTTGCCCGAGTTTACTGGCAGTTGGTGCAAGCAGGCTGAGTGACAGGGAGGTCACTCCTGGTGGGGTCCTTTATTACCATCTTAACATCTGGACTTGTAACCTATCTTGAATAAAGCAACTTGAATATATTCCTGACTCATGAACAATCTTTTTTGTACAACATTTTGGCGACTTTTGGACACCTTACAAGCTACAGAGTAGAGCCTGTACTTAAAAGAACCTACAGCGTGCAAAAGGAATCAAGAAACGAGGAAGGAAGGATTAAGGAATAAATGAAAAACCTAAAGCATACTGGAATATAATCTACATAAAGAAAAGGAACCGAACTACACTTTAAAAAAAAAAAAACTACAACTTTCAAGTAAGCCTCTGTTTAATGATTATATTTCAAATCAATATCGGTTGTGAAGCCGCTCATTAATTATTAGAAACTTTACTTAAATTACATGTAACGCCTTCCCTGGCCCCACCAGTGTCCGTAAATATCCGGACAGCCTGTAACTAAGGCTTATAATTATCTTTAAAGAAATTATTGAGAGGAATTTCGGGGAAGAAAGAAGATTTATGGAGTCATGATTTATGGGTGAAACCCTGGTGTGATGTGAAGGTTCATATATCCCTACAACCTTGGTGTTTGAACTTTTACTACAGATTTTAACATCAGAAAGCAGTAGCTGTGGAAAATTTATTGCGAGAGAGACTGAAAAAAAAACCAAGAAACTACTCTTAGTTGTGCTCTATGTCCGACCCTGCCTGTTTAATCCTATTCCGATAAGAACAGTTTGCAGTGTGCTCTTACAAAATAAGGTTTGTGAAGAGCCTTTCAATATATTCGGAGCAGCGCACTTTCTGTCTGGAAATGAAAGTGCCGGAAAGACTGTTATTGTTATTTGGGAGCAGGGCACAATACAACTTTATTGACGATATTAGTGAGTACAGCTCATACCTCGTGAGTTTTATTTAAATTTGTTTTAAACTTTGATGTGGACATTAGCGCATACACTTAATATAATTAGTGCGCAGACGTTTAAAAATTGAAAAAGTGCACGCGCTACTCACTGCTTCTTGCGCTTTTATCAAACTGTCATCCATGACGTTCTACTCATACACGCTTCCATAAGCAGCATGCGGAGAACCATCCGGTGTGACGTGAACTGCGTGCTTCCTTGTTGAGTAACGTCGCTGCGCAACGTAAAGCATCCATTTTGTCTTCACAGTGTACTCATATTTCCATGACAACGGAGTTATATAAACATCGGTGTGCTGAATTTATACTTCGAAGCAGCATGAGAGAGCACACGTCTGTTTATTGAACTTTTGAAGAAACAACTACATATGAAATACAAATACCACAGACAGTTAAACAAGGAGATCTACATATGAAGTGCAAGTAACTTAAACAGTTTAGCAAAGAAATCTACACATGAAGTGCAAATACCACAGATAGAAGTTTTTTTTACCACAGACTCAACGTTTTTTTTTTCTCTCAATAAGATTTAGTGAAATTCAGAAATATTTATTATTCGGCAAATATACTACAATGTGTACTCTGTGCGAAAATTTTAGCATATTTCGAAATTGATTATTATTTGTTTTGGAACAAGTTTTAAAAAAAATTCTCTTGGTATTCTCGGGTACTGAGATCGAGTACCGGCGTGATTATTTATTATTCTATTTGAATGATTATTTAATTGGTATGATATATTCTGCAAGTAGGTTGGTTGGTTGGGCCATCCTTTAGTATATTTTAAATTGCATTACATATGTTTAACAGGTAACTTAGTTAAAAATTGGCATTAGTACAATTTTTATAAATTTGGTGGAAATCCTGTAATGTGCACTATGAGTGTGTCCCAGTTCATTTTCAATTTAAATATTTGGGTGAGGGAAATCCTGTAATGTGCACTTAGGTGTGTCCCAGTTCATTTGCAATTTTAAAGTATTTGGGTGAGGTAAATCCTGTAATGTGCACTTAGGTGTGTCCCAGTTCATGTGCATTATTAAAGTATTTGGGTGAGGTAAATCCTGTAATGTGCACTTAGGTGTGTCCCAGTTCATTTGCAATTTTAAAGTATTTGGGTGAGGTAAATCCTGTAATGTGCACTTAGGTGTGTCCCAGTTCGTGGCCATTATTAAAGTATTTGTGGGAGGTAAATCCTGTAATGTGCACTTAGGTGTGTCCCAGTTCATGTGCATTATTAAAGTATTTGGGTGAGGTAAATCCTGTAATGTGCACTTAGGTGTGTCCCAGTTCATGTGCATTATTAAAGTATTTGGGTGAGGTAAGTCCTGTAATGTGCACTAGTGAGTGTATCCCAGTTCATTTTAAGTATTAGGGTGAGTGTATCCCTTAGTATTCCATTCTTGTGAGTTGAGCATATAAATTTTTCAATGAGCGTATAATATCTTCACGCATGTTCCTTTCTTCATGTTATGATTCTTTCTGATTGTAGTTCTTCGGTGCTAGTTCGCTGTCAACTCTGCGACTCCTTTTATCTTTGTCGTTAATTGGATTTATGCTGCATAAAGGGGATCTATGCTGCATAAGGGAGCCTGAGACGTCAGGTTTACTTATGCTACACATGCGTTACGCTTATTTATTTATTTATAATTTTTGCCTCCCTTTTGAAGAATGGGGATGGTGTACGTGTCATTTATTTGCATATGTTCAAATGATTTGAATATGTATGTTATTACTTTCTTTCATCATATGGAAGTTATGTTTTGACTGTGCATTCTGTATTTTGACGTTAATTTCCGTTCGTTGATGTTGGTGTTGCTTTCTGTTATTTATCTTTTGTTACTTCCCTAAAGAAAGGAGATATGTTATATGTGATCTTTGTCTCCCTGTGACTCACATGATGTCAATGTGAGAATACCTGGTGACATCATAGAATGTTGAGGGCTTTGCCTGAGTTTACTGGCAGTTGGTGCAAGCAGGCTGAGTGACAGGGAGGTCACTCCTGGTGGGGTCCTTTATTACCATCTTAACATCTGGACTTGTAACCTATCTTGAATAAAGCAACTTGAATATATTCTTGACTCGTGAACATCTTTTATGTACAACAGCTCTCTATTTCCTTTCCAACTGTTTACAGTATGTTTTGGAGTCCCTGAGTTCTTCCGTGTACCAGGAGGTCTGTTTGTTAGTTTTACAGTGTTTATGAGTTTTGATGGGTGCCAGAGCGTAAGCCCAGTAGAGCCTTTACCCACCTGAGACAATTAAGAGATTCAGCTATTCCTAAATTGTTCCAATCCTCACTGTCCTGTTTCACTGGCTTAATGTAATGGTCTCTACTACACAGGCCTCCCCAACACTTCCCTCGGCTCTCTGCCATCAGTACAAAACCAGGCTGCTCAAATTGTGCTGGGTCGGAAGAGACATGATCACATTCCCGCCAGGCTCAGATCCCTTCACTGGCTTCCTTCAAAACTCTCTGCATTGTTCACAAGGCCCTACATGACTTGACTCAGAAATACACCTGTAAACTATTTGCTCCATAAACATCCAACTCGAAATCTCAGAGGTCTTCGGTTTCTCCATCTCAGATATAAAAGATTTGAGGCCACTCTCTTCAAAAGGGGTCCTCCCATTGGAGCTCTGTAGACGCCCTCCTGAGGCTTGAGAATTACTACTTCAAATTCAGGAAATCCTTCAAGATGAACCTCTTCACCATGGTAGACATGCTGTTCTATGAGGAGTGTCTGACTGACATACATAAGTCTCAGTCATACGCTTTATACTAATTCACCTCTTTCAAGGAGGCTTCAGACTTCTTCGCATTCAATACTTTGATGTCTGTTAATTCTTTAGTGGGACCACTGGACAACATATAGTTTATTCAAACGCAAAGCATGGTCTCTTTCCACGATGCTACTACTGACCTCCTTTAAGATTAGCAGCTTCTAAATGAGGTAATTTGGAGCACTTAAGAAAAACCCTTAATAAAATAAAACAAAATATTGTTTCTACATATTTTTTTGTGAATAAAAAAATAGTTGATGCATTGCAATGCCAATGCTCCACAGGATCTGGAATGAAACACCTAATAGTCAATAGCATGGGGTGAGAGAAAATAGTTTTCTGGATGAAACTAAAGCTCGCTATACGTATATTTAAAAATGTTGCTAACAGATAATCCCTGTCAAGTCAGAACAAAAAAGAAGGAAAAAAAAAAACTGCGCTCATGCCGTTTATCGTCAACATTCTAAAACTTTAAAAGTCCTATTTGCAAAGGCTTCATTCTACTTCCCCCTAATGCATCTATCAGCACTGTATCAGCAAAGTATCTGCCATCTGCACCCTTAAACACTTTTCTTTTGTCCACACATTTGTACACTTAACAGCACACACATGCTTACTTAAGTCCGTTACAGTTGGTAGCAGACGCCTTCATTGGGTGCCCGAGTGACTTAAACTGAAAGTCTTGTCTGAAAATACTCACTATTAGAGTACCCACTGTTCAGCGCAAAGTGCCACTCAGCTTAACTGCTATCAACGTTAATGAGTAGCTCAGCCAGTCTCTTCAGTCTTTAGCCTATGATAACTGGTGTCACTTTGCTGTCTTTCCCTTGCCACAAGTATTATTCTTTCTTGTGACTTACAAGCTTTCTATCTGCCTAGAAATTGAGTCAGTAATAAATCACCTGTGAGTATACTACAAAACAACAAAAAGGCGAACGAAATGTGTAAATTGACCAAAATCAGGATTTTTTGCAGAAAAATAGGTGCCACAAATCTGCAATGACCTCACTCATTTCATACTAATGTCTGACTGCTTACTCGGAGCTGGAATAGTACCTTGTTTCACCTGCCAAGTATGAGGTGTCAAGGGGTCAAAGACGATCTATGAATGGAAAGAAATGCAGTGGTACTTTAGAAACCAAGAAACGGGTACTCATAACAAGCATTGAAGGGATAACTACGACTTTTGATGCAGAACCTTAGCTTCGGCCAAAAAGGCACTGTCAAATTCATTACATGATACCATCTGACAAGAAACAAATACTTTTGGTTATTGTATGGTTTTTAGATTTGTCATGGCATATATGCGGACAAAAATAAAATATATATATATATATATATATATTCAATAAACAGTAAAGCCCAGTAACACACAGATGGATGAGAAAACTGAACAAAATAATAATCTGCAACTACCAAGATCCCGGACCATTAGAAAACAAACGTGTTCATCAGTAAAAGCAGAGTGAGACAATAAAACGATGTGTGTGCCTGACTGAGGTGTGTGCTTTAATACTCACAATGTGAACTTCGTAGCACTGCAGCAAATGTCTCAAATAACTTCACAAACGGGCCACGTTGCCCGTGTAGCTCTTTGAAACGTGGGAAGTAAGGAGCAGTTGCACAGCTCGACAAACAAGGAAAATAAGAATCTAAGTTTCTATTGCAATTATGTGTGTTTGTAAATAGCTGCATGCCCCCATTAACTATTAAATCATTAACCACTAAAACATCAAAGGGTGCACCATAAGAATGATTTATCACCCATTTAAAAACAAATGTATAAACGTAGGTGCTCTTAAGAAAGACTGTGTGAGAAAAGACAACCGTAAATAGGAACACGTGATGCACTCACTGCGGCATAAGGACACACTTCTTTGGCTACACAAATGGGGTAAAAGATGCGCCGTGTACACAGACAATAGTTACAGTGGCTAACGAGCAACTCGCGTCGTGTTGTTTAGTTTCTCAGCTACAAAACTTTGTTTTTCTTTTAAATAGATCAACGCTGCGTAGAATGAAAAATGTCACAGTGCACTCTCAATTTCATCTGGTGTTTGAAGAACCATGACAGGCTAGGCTACATCGGTTCCTATTAATTACGCCTTATGGATTGCCTGCGACCACAGAACATGTAGCCTCTTTAGGAAAATATAGTTTGAAACATTCGATACAGCCCAGTACAACTAACGGTAAACGCATTTTTGGAAACACTGACAAAAGAAGAGATCAGTGACGGGAAATGTCACTGACAAGAGAGAGACAATTAATGGTATGAACAGGTGAGAGAACGAGATTTGCAAGAAAAAGAGAGCGAGAACTACATACACGAAGAGACTGAAAGAGAAAATAGCAGTCACAGAAGGCAGCGGGAGAAGGAATTGGTAGAGTGACAGGAGAGAGTGGGCAGTGGCAGGGAAAACGAGCACTGACGCGCAAGTGCTTGAATCTGTAACAGCGAAGAAGTAGCAAGGCGTGACATTACGGCGATACAATTAGGATGCATCAGAAATGTTCTTACTTGCTAGTTGAAACAGCGTGGACACTGTCAGAATCCCTTCCAGCGCTAATGCTTGAACAGACGTAGAAAAGAAGCACTTTTCTTTTCGGCAGCATTGTGTAAAAGAAGGTAAGGTGACTTCGCTCACTCGGTAAATCCTTAACAACAGATTAGAGGGGGGAAAATTCTCCTCCACAGTCTCACCAAGGAGTACTGTGGAGGGTAAGCTAAGGTAACCACCTGTCCGCACTTACACGGACCCTCAGTGAAATCAGCTTAATGCCTGTAGTCCGTTATTGATTTTTTTTTTCTAACGGGTGTTTTGCGTCCATAATTTTACACTTCCGGGTCGCCTGGCAGCCAATCTCATCGCCAAACATATTCTGAGAGAGTGCCGTAATGCGTATTACTACCTGGGATTGGTGTGTCGATGTTGTCTTAGCCAATCCTGGAGCGTTGCACGTATCTCCCAACCAGTTATTGGCTGTGGACACCGCGAGTGCATCTGCTGTGTATAAACAATCGGTGCCATCTTTTACCAGTTGCTAGTCGCATTCTCTAGCTACTTAGAAATCGCTTAATTCAGCGGATGGTCAGTTACTGACCAGACAATAATTTGAGACGGGTAGTAATAGCTGGTCTGGGCTACGTAGGCCCTACTACTGGCACTCTCGAGGCTAAATAGATGGCGGAAGTGGCGATGCGAGCGGTGATGCGGCCTCGTGGCAGGTTCGTGTAGGGCTCACCAGTGGCTTTACGCTAAATGAAGGGCCGTCGTGGCTCCCCGCAGAATGGGCTCAAGGTGGGGAGTGGCTAACTGTTTCGACCCATTTCCCTACGCTGCAGGGGCCTGCTAGGTGAACCAGAGCAGCTTTCTTTAGAGTTCAACTATTTCGTATTCCATCCCACCCATACACATGCTTTCGGCAAGGCATGCAGCGGCATATCTTAAAGACTGAGGGGCCTTTTCAAATCAACCCTGGGGGCTCTGCTAAGCCCCTGGGCTGACCCCAGGAGGTAAACGTGAGTGATAGTTGGATCCTGTCACTGTGGCAGCTTCTAATAATGCGGATTGGTTGGTTACCTTCACTAGTGGCAGCTAGCGTGGGCAAACAGAGCAGACCTTTCTGGTTACCGTAGCAACGTTTCTAAAGCTCGGCCTGATCGAAAATTGACATTTATTTATAGCGGGATGTAGTGGCTTGGTAGTAAATAAGTGTAGGGATGACACTTATTGCTTAAGAAGAAGAATTTGTTTATTGAACAAATTGCGCTGGTAACAAAGAAATCATGCAGCTCAGAGGAGCTCAACTGAAGAATGAAATCATAACATTCCTTAACAGTATCTAGAATTACAGTCATTGCATATACAACATATTACAATTACATAGACAAAATTCTTATACCACATCCTTAAAGGAATATGCCATTACTACACATCCCCTTTCTTAATATATTATAAATAAAATAAGTATAAAGAGAAAACCTAAAAAACAAATCCTCAAATTTCTTTGGAGTGACAGCTCGTCTTCCAACCCTAGTGGACCTGTTCAGAACATCCCTGTCTTGGAAAACCATACTTTCCTTCAACCTAGAATCTTCCACAGGTAGTTGATCAACGGACTCAAAATGTTGCAATTCACTCCTACTATGGTTGTCACCACCCTTATCACAAAAGGAAGAATCTAGAAACTCCTCACACTGTGAAGTGTGAGACTAACGGAACCTCCAAAGAAATCAGATCTTGCCTTTGGAGCCCTACTGAAACTCATCCCCTTTCTCAAAATATGGTAACACTTCTAACCACCAATAGTTTTTTTTAATGTCATGAGTAATTTTCTTTGCAGCAGCAGTACTCCCCCAAATGCAATCCGACTCACATGATGTATGGTACCATCATCAAGTTCAACTGTATTCCTCATGACTTTGGTAATTATTCTGGGATCAGAAAACTTAGAATGTAACTTTCCAGACTTTCTTCCTGATTTGACCCTAACACATTATCCTACTGTGACATTCACATCTTTGGTGCCATGCTTTGCGTCAAAGTATAGTTTATTCTTACATTGTGACTTAATGATGGCCTGTCTCACTTGATCAGAATCCTTTTTATACTTTTTACTTCTCCCAATCCATCCTGGATTCAACCTACAGTGAGGAAATCTTCCCCGCATCAAACAAAAAGGACTCTCTCCAACCGTATCATGCACTGTAATTCTATATGACCAAATCAATTTACTGAGTTCATCATCCCAATTCTTGTTTCCTTTCTTTGTGAATTGCAAAACACCTTTCAGAACCCTGTTCACTCTCTCCACAACAGAATTCCCTCTAGGATGATATAACGCCGTAAACCTTTGTTCAATGCCAGTATTGACCATACATTTTTTCATTAAATCAGATCTAAACTGAACACCATTATCAGTCAAAATGGAGGCTGGAAAACCTTCTCTCAAAAAACACTTATCCCAAAAATTAATTACGTTCTGAGTATCCACTACCGTGACAACTTCTGCTTCAATCCATCTAGAAAACAGGTCCACCAGAACCATAATGTACTTAGAAATACCATCCTGCCACACTACTGGACCCATTATGTCCAAGGCAACGTCTTCCCATGGTAAAGTTGGACAAACCAATGATGACATTGGTGGATTAAGTGTTTTTTGTGCCTTATCCGAACTCTCACAATGGATACAACCACGAACATGTCTTTCAATATCTAGGGCAATCCTAGGCCACCAATACAAAACTTTATTATTCCTCTTGGTGCGCGAAACACCTGGATGTCCTTCATGGCCTAAAGCAACAATATTATCCCTCATGCCTAGCGGAGGTATAATTTTCACAGCTCTACACACAAAATCTCCATCAACACTCAACTCATCACGAACCTCCCAAAAAGCCCTCAATTTGGAATCAAGTTTACTATCCTTGTACCAACCATGAACGATTCTGTCTCTAGCTAACTGCAAAACATCATCCTTTTTGTCCTCTTCTCCCAAAACATCCTTGGACAACCCCGGGGTGTTCGTGAACACTGCAGTAACACAAAAATCATTCCAAGGATCAGGTTCAATCTCCTTAAGGGGCAACGAAAGCCTACTTAGAAAATCAGCAATAACATTCTTAGCCCCTGGAACATATTGCACCTCGTAAACAAAATCTTGAATTCTCATAGACATTCTGGCAATTCTTGCGGAAGCCCTGGAAAGACCCTCTGTCGTGAGTAATTTGGTTAATGGTTTATGGTCAGATCTTGAAAGAATTTTTTTCCCCATATGAATTTCTTAAAGTGTTCCATGGCCCATACACACGCTACGGTCTCGCACTCTATGACTGAATACTTTTCTTCAGCTGGGGGGAGAGAGCGAGATGCAAAGGCAATAACAACCTCTTTTCCCTTTTCCGTGATTTGAGACAACACACCTCCAAGACCTGTACCACTGGCGTCAGTTGTAACAATAGTGTCCGCCAGCGGATCAAATCCTTCCAGTGCAGGAGCATGCGCAATGGCTTTTTTAATACTTTCAAAAGAGTTTTGACACACATCACTCCACAGAAAAGGAACTTTGTTCTTCATCAATAAACGCATCTCAAATGTTTTTTGTGAAAAATTATTGACAAATTTCGAATAGAATTCTGCTAAATACAAGAATGAACGCACATCATCCATTGACTTAGGAGAAGGAGCATTGAGTATAGCTTCCACTAAAGTACTATTGGGTTTAATGCCACTGCCCCCAATCTCATGGCCTAAATATGTAACAGACCTTTCAGAAAATTTAAATTTACTGCTTTCAGCTATCAACCCATTGTTCTTGAGAATAGACAAAACTTCTCTTCATAAGGCATTGTGTTGAGCCTTGCCCTTCCCCATTATCAAGATATCATCTAGAAAAAATACGACCTCCCTAATGTGGCCAAATAGGTTTGACATCAGCCTCTGAAACACGGCAGCGGCCGACGCCAACCCAAAAGGCATGCGCCTGAACCTGTAACACCCAAAAGGTGTACAAAACAATGTGAGTTGTCTGCTATTTTTGTCTAGCACTACTTGATGATATGCAGCCGAAAGGTCTAGAGTGGAGAACCATTTGGCATTACGTGTCAAGGCAAGCATTTCATCAATTCTGGGAAGGGGAAACTGGTCGACCAGAATGTTGTTGTTAAGGTACCTAAGGTCCACACACAAACGGGCCTTGCCATTGAATTTACGGGCCACGACCAATGGAGAAACCCATTCGGCTGCCTCAATAACCTTATTAGCAAGCATTTTATCCAATTCTCCCTTGACTTCATCTCTGATAATGAAAGGAATATTCCTTGCCTTATGGATTTTAGGACAAGCTCCCTCCTTCAAGCGAATCTGATGGGTAAAACCCTTTAATTTCCGCCATCCGATTCTCAAATACCTCTGAAAACTCTTGTAACACCCATTTCTTAGTGTCTACACTTTCACAAGAGATTAATACCTGCTCTTTACTATTTGGATTCAAAATGATGTCCAACAATTTCTGGTCCTTCCATCCCAAAACCGATGGCCCCTCCTTGGCTATGTACAATTTTCCTATACACTGTCTTTCCTTAAAGCGGTAGACTAAAGTTCTAAATCCTAGCATGTCTATGCTTTCACCAGTGAAACTTTCAGCAGAGACGTCATTGGGTTCTAACCATTCTCCTATGTTGTTAACAAATTGCTTTTTCCAGACCTCTTGTGAGACATTAGTAAAAGGAGATCCAGAATCGGCCGCCAATTGGACTATGATTCCCCCCAACGAAACGTGAAATAAGGGTTGGAGGAGGAGTCACCAGTGATATTTAATACCACTTTCTTCATTTGTACTAAGTTCACTTGAGTATCACTGTCACTTGAGGACGACGAGGACGTGTCCTGAACATACGCAACCTTCCCTTAGAGTTTTTCTTACCCTTGCGATTACAGACTCTATAGAAATGTCCCTCCAAACCACATTCCATGCATTTTGCAGACTTAGCAGAGCACCTCTCATATGTTGTAGAATGTGAATAACTGCCACACCTGTAACAAATTACATTGCTAAATTTTTTCTGTACATCATTACCATCCCCTTTTTTCCTTTCAGGAATACTCATTTTCTTTTTATCATATCTAGCATTCTTGTGGTTTTTAGGTCTCGCCCTGGAACAGGGACAGAGACTCTATAGCTGTCTGATGCCGGGGAATGAGGGACACAAAACTGGCACGATTTTTAGCAGTCGGATTTGGCTGCGCGAACGCGCACGTTCCGTCCTGCGCCGCCCTCCCAGCCTACTGCGCATGCGCCGCCCTCCCAGCCTACCGCGC
This sequence comes from Lissotriton helveticus, assembly GCF_964261635.1. Lineage (NCBI taxonomy): Eukaryota > Metazoa > Chordata > Amphibia > Caudata > Salamandridae > Lissotriton > Lissotriton helveticus. The sequence continues at coordinate 255,853,154 of NC_136061.1, forward strand.
ATGCATGCATGCACACACACAGACACACACACACACACACACGTCGCAGACAGACACTCGCTCACACACACACCCCCTCCCTCACAGTCACACACACGCACTCCAAGACACATACACACACGCACACACATACACACACATACACAGGCCGCCTCCCCCCCGCGCCTACATGCTCCTCTCCCTCCGCCCGCCCGCCGCTCAGCAACGCACTCACCGGCTTCCTCTCCTCAGCTGCAAGGCCCGGCAGCAGGACTCTTCTTCCCTCCTTCAGCACCGGGGCGCAGGGTAGGCTCCTGCCTGCTCCGGTGCTCCCTGCTCCCAACACGGCTCCAATCGCGGCTCTTCCGTGGGAGGCGGGGTAGGCTCCCGCCCTCCTACTTCCTGTTTCCGGGTGTCGCGCCGGCCTGCCTGACTTCCTGGTCGCAGGCCGGCAGAGTAACGAGGATGTTTTGCGGTATGTATTTATTTATTTAATTATGCATTTTTATATAGCGCAGACTTTACCCGAAGGCGGTATTTATTTTTTTATGTATTTATGCATTTTTATATAGCACGGACTTTACCCGAAGGCGGTATTTCTTTATTCATGTATTTATGCATTTTTATATAGCGCGGACTTTACCCGAAGGCGGTAATGCTTGCCTTAGCGTAATGGTGTTCCTTCTTAATTTATTGGTGGTGTCCCTGTTAGAATTATTCCCACTTTTAGTCTAGCAATGCTTGGCATGATGTTGGCATCTTTGGCATTATTGAGCCCATCCCTGGTATAATGGGACCACAACGTATTGTGGGCATTCTTGACCCAATTGTGCTTCTCTTCACCAGCGGTGATGGTCATCCCTGGCATGCGATGGGTGTTCATGGAATTGGATGTTGATATGTAGACATGTAAAGCCAGACTCTGTCCATGGGGCAGTAATATTCATGAGTACTTGATGACATGGAGATCAAAAATACAACTAAAACTGAAAAGCCATTATTTTGAGAGACTGTCATATTTGTTTTTGGGAATCAGAAATATTTATTAAAATGAAATGCTTGTAATAACAAGCCAATGCATGATTACCAGCTGTGATCGTGTTTTCAAAATGTTTGTAAAGTTGATGTTAAAGTGATAATTCATGCTAATTTCTGTAGTCTTATTTACATCTTGTTTACAATTATACTATACTACTAATGTATGTTTACTAGCCATAACTGTACTGTTATATGTTACATTTTAATTACAGTGTTTGCCTTTTACAATCATTTTCTTACAAACTACCTCGTAAAACAAAAATATTTATGGCTAAAATATTTTGCACTGTTTGCACAATATATTTGTGATGTTTACACTTACCTATTTGAAATTAAAATGTACAAATGGACATTTAGTCAATTACCATTAAAAAGTTTAACTTTTTTGCTAAGATATTCTTGTAATCTTTTATGCAAACAAATTTAAATACTGCATAAATAATTTTAACAACAAATACTTTATATGTAGCTTTTTATGTACATAAGAAAACTATAGCATAAAGCAAAAAACATTGCCATTTACAATAATAATAGCTCAAACTTAAATAATGCGAGACCTATTGCATTGCAAATGCTTGTTATAACAAACTTTCTTTTCAACCACTCTCCCTACAATTTCTTCTGCACCTTTTTGGTCTTGGGAAAGAGTGACTTTAGCACATCTTTCAGAAAGTTCAGCTTTCTTTACCATGGCAATAATGTCCTTAAGACACTTATCACCCTCTACCCACAATTTATCTTGTAAACTCTTATTTTTAGCATACATGACTACTTGGTCCTGAATTAGCTCGTCATTCAATTGTGCGAACTTGCATTTACTTGCCAACTTCTTTAATGCCGAAACATACTCTTCTACGGATTCATGTTTCTCTTGTTTTCTGTGAAATAAAAAGAAAAAATGCCTACCACCACACTACACATGTAAAACCCTTCGCAGGATCAGCAGCCTAACTGTCCCTAGGAAGTGTCCGTGTCCGTCCCTCAGTGTCCAGGATCAAGTTCTAAACCCAGTCCTGCCAAGTATCACGCATCATGCGTTAGACTAATGCATTTCAGTATGGTACTCCGCATTACCGCACTGAAATTCTTAGTCACGAATATCTGTGTTGTGTTTTAGCTGTCACTGAATGCGCCAAGGCAACGGGTAGTGTGCCATGGGATGCTCTGATCACTGTGTTCCCGCAGGGTTCGGCTCTCGCGCTCTAAGCTAAGGCAGTGCTGTCAGAGGCCCACTATAATGCGCTGCTGCTAGTCTGGGAAATGTACTTTTAGTTTCTGCGGGCCAAGCCTGTACTTGCTGCTTTCGATCACAGGAGGGCGCATAATTTTAACTGAAGAAAGAGAAGAAAACAAGCATTTACAATGCAATGGTTTTGCCTTTGTTAAAGTTTGAGCTATTGGCATTGCTCTTGACAATATTTTTATTTATGTTTTTTTAACATAAATAAATGGCATTGTCATTTACAATGCCACTAGCTTTATCTCTCGCAAATGACACCCACAAACACCCACAGAGAGCCCCCCAACACACACTCAGAGGCCTCCCCACACACACACCCACACAGCCACCCGCACAGAGCCCCCCACACACACAGCCATACAAAGCCCCCCCCACACACCCACAGAGCCTCCCTACACACTGCGAGCCCCCCCACACACTGCGAGCCCCCCCCACACACTGCGAGCCCCCCCACACACTGCGAACCCCCCACACACTGCGACCCCCCCCACACACACTGCGAGCCCCCCCCACATACTGCAAGCCCCCCCCACACACTGCAAGCCCCCCACACACTGCAAGCCCCCCAACACACTGCAATCCCCCACACACACTGCGAGCCCCCCCACACACTGCGAGCCCCCCAACACACTGCGAGCCCCCCACACACTGCGAGCCCCCCCACACACTGCAAGCCCCCCAACACACTGCAAGCCCCCAACACACTGCAAGCCCCCAACACACTGCAAGCCCCCACACACACTGCAAGCCCCCACACACACTGCAAGCCCCCCCACACACTGCGAGCCCCCAACACACTGCGAGCCCCCCCCACACACTGCGAGCCCCCCCCACACACTGCGAGCCCCCCCCACACACTGCAAGCCCCCCCAACACACTGCAAGCCCCCACACACACTGCAAGCCCCCCAACACACTGCAAGCCCCCACACACACTGCAAGCCCGAGCCCAAGCGTAGTTACAGGCAAATAGAAGGGGGTCACGTAAATGAAAAGGACGAGAGTTCGTAATGATACGTGTATTAAGCACACAAACGCACTGGAGAATGAATAAAGGCAGTTACGCAGGTGACACTGGAGAGTGGTAGGAGAAGGTAATATAGTGTCATATAGTGACATGTAAGAAGCTCAAGTAGTGCATGGTCTAAAAACAGTCTCTGGGAGAGACCTTAGTCGAGTCTACATAGAAAGAGGATATTAATATCGTGTGTCAATAACACAAGAAGAACCCCACAAAGGTATACAAGTCACAGAGGAGGGCGGGGGGGGGAGGAAATCATGGAAGAACCGCTAGTCGGAATGTAAAATGATGCACGTTTCACCTGCTGCGCTCTGTGGATGTCCAGGTGCTCTTCGGAAGACTAAAGAAAAGAAAAAAAGTACGGGGTGATTATCAGAGGACGAGAGTGCGATCGGCGTGATGACTGACAGTGGCAGGGGGTCTTACCGTGGTGGCGACTACTGGTACAAAGTCGGCCACGTGGTAAAAAGTACAGTAAACGACCAGGGCACCCCGCGCCAAAGGTGGGAGTACTGTACTGGACGGGTGCGTCCAGAACTATTCGAGGCAACCTGGGAGGGAAAATAAGAATGAGGTCAGAGAGAGATAATAAGGGGCTACTGCGGTCAGCATCGGGTGGACGGGATGGCTCTCACCTGAGTCAGAAGGTCAGAAGACGCATCCGGCAGTTACGCAGGTGACACTGGAGAGTGGTAGGAGAAGGTAATATAGTGTCATATAGTGACATGTAAGAAGCTCAAGTAGTGCATGGTCTAAAAACAGTCCCTGGGAGAGACCTTAGTCGAGTCTACATAGAAAGAGGATATTAATATCGTGTGTCAATAACACAAGAAGAACCCCACAAAGGTATACAAGTCACAGAGGAGGGCGGTGGGGGGGGGAGGAAATCATGGAAGAACCGCTAGTCGGAAGGAATGTAAAATGATGCACGTTTCAGTAAGCGACCAGGGCACCCCGTGCCAAAGGTGGGAGTACTGTACTGGACGGGTACGTCCAGAACTATTCGAGGCGACCTGGGAGGGAAAATAAGAATGAGGTCAGAGAGAGATAATAAGGGGCTACTGCGGTCAGCATCGGGTGGACGGGATGGCTCTCACCTGAGTCAGAAGGTCAGAAGACGCATCCGGTCCGCGCGTCCATGTAGCGAGTTCCGGGTAATGGACGTGCCCCGGCACCCCTCCTTTCTCTGCGGCCGCACTCACCGGTACTTGGACGCTGCAGCTCTTCCTCACCCGGTCCCGCTTCTTGGGGCCGGGTGCTCTCACGGGCGGCGGCGGGGCTCCTCTTCCACCATGGAGCCCTGCCGGTGGGTGCAGCTGCTTCTCCTTGTCCGCGCTGGGGGAGCGGGACTTCCGGGTCGCCCCCTCAGCTTCCGGGTCGTCGCGGGCAGCGCGGCGGCCCGTCTCAGCTACTGCAGGCGGGGAGTGAATTCACCGAGGGGTGGGCTCCCTCGAGGTGAAAATAAACAATAGCGGCAAGGTCCCTGGGCGCCTGCCAGGGGACAATTTAATTACAAAAAAGCGAGGTGAGCACTCGCTAGGGCAGAAAAGCGATATGAAGCGCTCTGGGTGTTTTTCACGAAACTCCCCGGCCCCGAGCAGGAAGGCGGGTGCCGGCAATGCCGGACCAGATTCGGGGGCGTTCCCGGCTTTTGGCTGACGTAGCGTGACGTAGCCAAAGCCAAAAATTCTCGGGAACGCCCCCGAATCTGGTACGGCATTGACGGGCAGGCCCGTCTTCCAATGGCTAGCCTCCATTTATGGAGCTAGCCAATGGAAGACGGGGGCCGTTCCTGTCTCCCCTACTATACTCATTAGGTTTTCGCCTGCGCAAAAAAGCTGCGCAGAGCGCAGCTTTCGCCAGGCAAAACCTAAAAAGAGTAATCAATCTAAAGATCTTTCTTCTGCTTGGCGACTCGCACCTGAAGGTCGAAGGCAATTGACACCCACCTTCAAGACTCATTGCCTAAGTCTGGTTGCATCACATACTCTTTGTAGGCGCAATGGCAGTCGCCTGTCAGGTTACCATTGTGACAAATAAGCCTCCCTACAATACTGCATGCTTCTTCAAGATTGAGTAATTCAAAAAACTATCACAAAAACGGGGTCTCACTTGCGGAGGCTGGTCATGGAGATCAGCTGCTCATGTGGCTCCAACACCTTTTCTACTTGACACAACAGAGTTTATTGGGTCAGGGGTCAGCTGGTCTCTGATTGTTTCCTGTGCTGTGCACGCCACGTCCAAACTAGGTGACAGACAATGCGCAATGACCCTCTCTGTAACTCTGGTCTTCGAGCAGGCAGCGGTGCCGTGGGCAGCATCCCTCCTGCTTTATGCCCCTTTGCCAGTGTACAGATCGTTATCTTGACGTAGTGTGTGAGGTGCGCTGCTGCATTTATTTCATTTTGTCAATCCAGCTAGATTATAGATTAATGAGTCTCCCCACTACCGCAGGCGTGGAGAGAGAGAGAGTCCCAGAAACTCGGACGGCTTCTTGGCACAAGTGGAGCTTGCTGGGTGAGTGAGGCAACAAAATAAGAGGGAGCGCTTAACCAGAGCTGAGCTGGCAGCGGCTCTGGCTCTCAGAGTCTGTGCAGGAGCAGAGCACTTAAAGTATTTGCCACGCATTTCATATAAAACAGTGTGCTAGTATTCACAAATCATAGGACTGGCCCCACAGGTCTGTTTTTCAATAAGTGCAAGTATGTATAAGGTGTAAAGCTAATAAACAATTACATATCATTGTGAAAACCGTGTGAATAATGAAAATGAGGAAGAAGGGAAGTGAAGTGAAGTGAAAGAAAGGCATAAGGGACCGGAAGGGAGAAGTGGAGTTAGGAAAGAAAGAGAAGGATTAAAACAAAAAGGGAGACATAATTAGGGATGAAAGATATATGGAAGGGGCATTAAAGAAATGAATAACTCGAACACAGATGAAAAAAATGCTAATGTTGTTAAACCAACTTTTTTTTGTGAAAGTTTCTAACTCTGTAATGTGCAGCTTTTCTGTATTGAACTAGAGGTCAACAAAACGCTATTTTGACCACTTGTGGCACCATCATGGGACAGTACACAGTCTAGTGAAGAGACCCTGGAGTTGTGCACTATAGAAGAGCTTACAGATCTCAATAATGGCAACAGCTGCAGCAGAGCACACACATAAATGGGTAAAAACTTTCAACTCCCACACATAGATTCAGCAGTGCAAGCTTCCCTCATGATTTTAGTGTGTGTGTGTATGTGTTATTTATTTGGTGCTGTACAGTAGTGTTTTTTAAGGTAATTATGTGTGTCAAGGCAAATGCTTGGTGGAGTGAGATGTGAGTGTTAGTTGTATGTGTCAAATGTGGTAATGAATCTTTGACCTTCTTGGTTAATCCTCTCTTTTAACTCGTCGTCATTGCTTAATTTTGCTCGCGCGGAAGTATAACATATAGTCACTCATAATCACTCAATGTCACTCATAATTACACTGACATTTTGAAAGTGTCACACATAAGCAATCTGAAACCTTGGCAGCTATGTAAACTCTTTATACACCAAGAGCAAGCCTTGGGAGTCCACACACACATACTGGTTCAGTTTGAGGCTTGAGCCAAAAAAAACTATCCCCCAAAAAACAGTTTAACAGATAGTAGCTGTTCAGGCATGCAGGGCCCGACACAACCGTGCAACATGCAGGGGATATTCCTGTCCCAAGAATAATAAATTATTATTTACAGTACAATGTTGGGCTTTTACAGAGTTATGTAAAGTAAATAAAGGTACATTGAATTGGTTATAGTGTACAAGATGTACAGAGGATTGTTTTACAAAATCAGATAAAGTAGGTAATGGTGCATTAACTGGATGGCTTGACAGTAAATATTATTAAACACTTTAAAGCTATAACCTAGATTGCTGATAAGGCACAAGTGAACAATCCCAAGAGAAAGAATGTAGATAAATAACAACAATTTGTTTAAGGCATATTTGGTCGTAGACGTGGAGGCTTATGGATAAAAGAGAACTCAGTATTTGAATTAGTGTAAGCAAATTGTAATGGAGAATTGCAAAATCTAGGAGTTTGGTAGAGGGAATTAAGAAGCATGTGCATCACCCGGAATTAATTATGAGGGTAAAAGATAGGTAAACAAGCATTTACAATGCAACGGTCTCGCCTTTACAAAAGTTAGAGCTATTGGCATTGTAAATGACAATGTCAATATGTGTTGGTTTTGAAAACATATAAATGGCATTGTCATTTACAATGCCAATAGCTTAATCTCGCAAATGCGAGACCTATTGCATCACCCAGAATTAATTATGAGGGTAAAAGATAGGTAAAAAAGGATAAAGCAGAGGTAATCTAACTAAAAGTACAGAAGGACATAAGAGGTTCTGCTGGTGCACCAGTATTATGGAACAGCAAGGCTCTAAGTGGAATATAAAATATGTGTGTTGGGAAGTGCCAGGTTATCTGTTAAAGGGGCATGGTCAAACAGCATGAGTCCTAAGAATCCTTTATAAGAAGTGTGGCCTATGTAAATAAGGGCTGGGCATAAGACATGAGCTAGAATTCTGTGCTTAGCAAATAATTCTACTCCTCAAAGAGTATGTGAATCCAGCAAGCAAAAACATATTCATACATTTTAAGCATTAAAGCCCTTCACATGCTCTGTTGCTACTTTGATTAGTAGCAAGTGCCTCAATTTTGTTATAGGATTGTCCATGTGCCTTCAAGGTTTATGTGGGTTTTGACCATTATTCTGAGACCCCAGAGTACACAGCCAATGGCAATTAGTAGCAATTGATACGAACAAATACCGAGAAAAGAAATTGGCTGCAAAGCCTTACTAACGTCAAATTGTGTGCTTCCGCAAAGGTCAAATCGCAACAATTGTTAACAAAAGCTTTAACATTAAACGTTGTTACAGCTTTGATTTACACTTTCCTTTTTCAATCCTTCTTCTAAAGCGGGTTGTACTGGCTATGTAACTGCCTTCTTGTTTGTAGGAAATTAGTTTGATCTAAAACACTTTTGTGATTTCTAAGTCTGCTACAAATTCAGCTAGATTTCATTCAAAGGGTGGTCTGGCTAGGTAACTAGCAGTTGGAATTGTAGGAAAGTTTGAACAACTCCGAGTACATAATCAATGTGTTGGCAGTTAAGCGTTGGATCTTAACTTCTGAAAATCATGACTTCTTCTGGATGATGCATATACCTCTCATTTAAAAGCCATGCTACATCTTTATAAAAGTAATTTAGCTGACTACTAAAGTAGAGATCAAGGCAGATTGTAACAGTTATATTATGCAGTGATTTCAACACAAAGGAATCAAACTCTTTGACAGAGGCCTAGAGAAATGAAGATGCTGGAATTGCGTGGAATATTCCCAAAGAAAATCAGTGTAGACAGGTGCTTTTTTCCCTACAGAAGTGGTCAGAATCCGGTTATGTAATGTTTGATGGCTGAAATGAAAGTGACAGACTAGCAAAAATATTCTGAGGAGGGGTGATTAATAGTACGATACTTGGGTATGTAATTACACCCCTTTGACTCTTACTCTCTTTGTATGAATATAGTCCATATTGATTTATACACCCCTAATGGAATTTGGAAGGAGGGTAGGCTACAGTTGAAATTATAAAACAACATGTTCACTGGGTTTAGAAAAAATCTGTGTGAGTTGAAATCTATTGTTGCATATAATGTGGTACTTAATGACATTTTGAATGTACAAAAAACTTTCGGATTTTTTATCGATGTTAATTTCTTAGGTCAAATACTCCACGATTAAGGATTCAAGAAAAGGACACAACCAAGTTAAGTATACCAGCAAGTGAGAAGGCATAAGGGTGGCAGCAATAAAAAAACGAGAAAATCCAATTTTGACATAAAAATATTTCACTATCAATGTTAGGTGAGATTGTAAAATTGAGACGAAGATTGAGAAATTGTCATTACTTAAACCGTGCCCTCAAAAGTCTTGAATCTTTGCATTGAGGACTCTCAGGATGAGTGATATTTTGTGTGCGAGCGGCAACAAAGTTAGTCAAAGCTGGGTCACAGCGCTTCAAGTCAGATAACTTACCAGGCCTAAATCATCTTGTGTATAAATACAATTTAAAGATTTCAGACACCCAGAACATTTTGTCGCCTGTTAAATGTTTCACTGAGAACCTCTTTGATTCCAGAGACCCAATGTTTCTTTTAGAAGTTTGTTACAGACTATAGACTTTGGAATTACATTGATTTGGAACTTATCTGTATTTATTACAAACTATAAAATTATAAAATTAGAAGGCCATTCATCTTGAACTTCTTATTAGTAATTAGAGACTGAGGGCTAGGTTGCAAATTGCGCACTAACATTTCATTCAAAGGGTGGTCTGGTTAGGTAACTAGCAGTTGGAATTGTAGGAAAGTTTGAACAACTCCGAGTACATAATCAATGTGTTGGCAGTTAAGCGTTGGATCTTAACTTCTGAAAATCATGACTTCTTCTGGATGATGCATATACCTCTCATTTAAAAGCCATGCTACATCTTTATAAAAGTAATTTAGCTGACTACTAAAGTAGAGATCAAGGCAGATTGTAACAGTTATATTATGCAGTGATTTCAACACAAAGGAATCAAACTCTTTGACAGAGGCCTAGAGAAATGAAGATGCTGGAATTGCGTGGAATATTCCCAAAGAAAATCAGTGTAGACAGGTGCTTTTTTCCCTACAGAAGTGGTCAGAATCCGGTTATGTAATGTTTGATGGCTGAAATGAAAGTGACAGACTAGCAAAAATATTCTGAGGAGGGGTGATTAATAGTACGATACTTGGGTATGTAATTACACCCCTTTGACTCTTACTCTCTTTGTATGAATATAGTCCATATTGATTTATACACCCCTAATGGAATTTGGAAGGAGGGTAGGCTACAGTTGAAATTATAAAACAACATGTTCACTGGGTTTAGAAAAAAATCTGTGTGAGTTGAAATCTATTGTTGCATATAATGTGGTACTTAATGACATTTTGAATGTACAAAAAACTTTCGGATTTTTTATCGATGTTAATTTCTTTGGTCAAATACTCCACGATTAAGGATTCAAGAAAAGGACACAACCAAGTTAAGTATACCAGCAAGCGAGAAGGCATAAGGGTGGCAGCAATAAAAAAACGAGAAAATCCAATTTTGACATAAAAATATTTCACTATCAATGTTAGGTGAGATTGTAAAATTGAGACGAAGATTGAGAAATTGTCATTACTTAAACCGTGCCCTCAAAAGTCTTGAATCTTTGCATTGAGGACTCTCAGGATGAGTGATATTTTGTGTGCGAGCGGCAACAAAGTTAGTCAAAGCTGGGTCACAGCGCTTCAAGTCAGATAACTTACCAGGCCTAAATCATCTTGTGTATAAATACAATTTAAAGATTTCAGACACCCGGAACATTTTGTCGCCTGTTAAATGTTTCACTGAGAACCTCTTTGATTCCAGAGACCCAATGTTTCTTTTAGAAGTTTGTTACAGACTATAGACTTTGGAATTACATTGATTTGGAACTTATCTGTATTTATTACAAACTATAAAATTATAAAATTAGAAGGCCATTCATCTTGAACTTCTTATTAGTAATTAGAGACTGAGGGCTAGGTTGCAAATTGCGCACTAACTTTTTGTGACCAGTAATTTATTTTATGAACTGATGTATGTACTACGAGGTCAGTTTTCAAGGTAAGGAATCTGAGGCGGTCACAGTACAACATGTTTAATTATTATTCATCAAGCAGGTGCCAAATATCCCTCTGATTGGATGCCTTCAGAGGGATGGTGGACCGCAAGGCACAGCAGACCACCATCCCTGTGAAAGTATTTTAAAATTTAGATATATATATATATTTTTGTTTTAGTTTCTTAAAGTTACCTGCTTAATTTGGCAGTCGAAAACTGGTCAGTGGTTTGCAACCAGAATCACAGTCACAAACCATTAATACATAGGTCACTGAATTGCAATTTGGAAGGGATGCCCCAAATACACCCCTTCCAAATTGCAAATCAATCATTTCTAAACCATTTATCAATTTGGAAAAAACTTTTCTGAATCATTAAATGGGTTTGGTACATTAGAAAAAATATTTTACCAGTCACAAACCGTCTGATTTAGAAAATTGGATGGTTTGTGACTGATAAAAACCTTTGCACATCTGGCCATTAAGTATTTAGGAACTGCTTGGGTGCCCAAAGTGTGTCACATGTTTAGTCATTTTTGTGTAGAACTTGTGTGAAATGACACTGACGCTTAAACTACTCAGACTGATCCAGCCAAGGTCTTTTTTGTTATAAGGTGTTAGCAGAAAAGCAGGGGCAGATGGGAGTCTCTGTGCATAAGAAACCCAAAACAAGGGGAAGGGTTTCAATTCCAGAAAACAACGGGCGACGAAAAGGTAGGTGTACACTCCCAAGCTTCCTGTGTTTCCCTTCCTCCACACTCAAACATATGCCCCACTACAAAAGATCAGTAGTATGTCCCGGAATATCCCTGAAATTCTGTGCTACTTTAGAATAAAGACAGGGAAGAAACTTCCAGTCAAGGTGCCAATATTAAACTCCATCAGTAGTGACTGGGAAACTCTTTTCTGATCCAGGATTGAGGTATCTGCCACTACCTCCCCTTGCTAGGGTTGGGACCAAAATATGGAAAACTTTGACACAATGACAAAGAGAGGTTAACAAGAACCTGATTTGATGGAGAGCGCTGGCCAACTGATCAGAAGAGGCATTCTAGGTGCCCTAAAACAAAAATGATGTTGCTCAAAAGGAGAGGGCTATGAGGGAGTCAAGGTAGGATGAGCCGAACACACCCACTGGCACATCAGGGAAGGACCTTCATGCTCTGTGTGTGTGAGGCCAAGGGATTCCGAAATAAGTAAACAATGTGAGTGGAACTCCTGTGGATAGAGGTAACTGAGGTAGGTGTGTAAATTTGAGTTCTGTTGCAGAACTAATCACCAAGAAGCCATATAGCAATAAAGAACGCCAAACTGCACTCCCCGGTTCCCGCAAAGAACCCCCAAGCGTACCTAAGGAGACCCAATTTGACTAAGAGATTTGCATCCAGATAACAAACGGGTGGTTAGCTAAATTGTATTAGGTAGCAGGTTTTGTGTTTAGTCCTGAGTAAGAACCCAAGCCACAAGATCTCTTGAACTACAAGCACCATTATGCCGCTGCAAGCACCGCAACTCCACTGCAGCCCCTTTGAATGGCGCAGCCTCCGCTCAACCCGCATCAGTGCCAAGGATGCCATATACATACATACCAGTCAGCAGGACCAGGACAGGATCACTGCGCCTTGCACTCTGTGGGCTGCGCACTGCCAGCATAACACAGGCCTGACCTTTACCACCAAAAGACTGAGACAACAGAAAAGGTACTGTACATCCCCAGGAAATCTAGGAGGGAGAGTAACAGGATCTTCACCAATTAGGGCGCCAGGGAGGGGGTGGGGGGATATTCCAGCCTAGCAACTGGTTCTGCAGTCCCCTGAGACCCTCCAGATAAAAGACCCTTCCAAAGAAGGTACCATAGGCACGGGATACTACACTGAGCATGCCATAGGAGTTGTCCCACAAAAGCAGCATAGGCTTCCTCCCCAGTAGTCACTGGAGGAAGTTGATACTACTTGGTATAGTTGGTTGTTTTAGGAACACATTTAAAAAAAATATATATTTCTTATTTTTAAGAACCGAAGGGGCAAATGATTTCGTGTTGCAATTTGTTTTGACAATGCATTTGGACAGCACAGGCCTCACATTGCAGCATTATACGGGGTCTTTATATAAGTATCCACATAAAGGAAGCACTATCACACGTACCGGGGAAAATACGTGTATTCTGGAGAAATTAAATAACTATTAACCTGCTAGTAATCTCAGCAGTAGAAGTGAGATTTCATGATACCAGCCCATAGTCGAACATATGTGACATCAGAAATTAAGGATATGAAAAGGGAGGCATCAAATGGTGAGTGTCAACTTTCAGAGCATAAAAGAGGAAGAAACAACACAGTGGAAGTGTAATATAATGAGGTGAGCAGACTTATGGGGTAGTTAGCTGGGAAGCAGTAATTTGGCTCCACTTTCTCCTACATTTCTGAGTCCTTGACCAGGAACTATGTGCTTCTTATTTTACAGGGAAGTAGTGGCTATTGGCAATCATAATTGTTCCCGGAATAGAATTTTAACTCACTAAGGAGAAGATGGTGCGTTTGGCCGCAAATATGATTTGAGTCAAACAAAAAGGCAGGGACTTCGCCTTATCAACATCTTTAACTTTCAAATGGAGGCATTCAGATGAAAACATTTTCAGTATACGAGATGCCCTAACATGAGTGGGTAAATTAGAATGGGCAGATCTATAAAAGTTACCATAATTAGCAGTGAGCCTTTGCTTAGCTCTATTTTGTGTATCAACTTGTAGGGTGTACTACACTTGAGGGTATTTGGGCACCACCCGAGGATGTTAATTCCACTGTCAATAATATCATACAATTCTCAATAGTAGGTAGTGGAATTATTTATTTCAGGCTAGGAGTGCTTGAGAATAGTTGAAACGTTGTTATAAGAAATTAAGACTTGAGGAATGTACTAGTAATAGTATTAAGTGTCAACCAACAGATTAGGACCCAGTAAATGAAGTATTCCCCTAATAAAGATTATATAGTAAACGTATGAGGGGTTCAGATTGAAAAAAGTAGGGTTAGAACATGCTATCTGCCTGTACCAATATATATTTATATATGTGTTTACTGCCTGATTGACATAGTTGTGAAAGGCAAAGTGTGGTTCGTAAAATTCCTTGATTAGGAACAATAAAACAGTTAAGTTCAGAGAGGAACAGGCTACGATGACTATAGATACCTTGAGATAACGCCATTGTAAGGCATGGTGTTTTATCATAAAATACATATCTTGTGTCTTTTTGTAGTGATATGTGAGAGTTAAGTGTGATACTTTGTGTTTCTGTGCCAACACTTAAAAGGGCAGTAGTCAATTGCTTAACGTAAAAAGGAGTATTTAATATGCATATATAAAAAGTTCAAGCAAAGCATTGAGAAGCCCATATGTATGTTGATTTTAATTGTTTTTCTTCTTTAATTTTTAGAGTGCAGTTGTATTTTGTATTATTTTTATCTATGTGTTTTGTGTACGTAAGAGAAACAAAACCATGTCCTGAACAAGGGATTAAAAACATAAGCCACCAAAATGTGTCAATGATTCTCTGTGTCCACAATAAGTCTCCAATGAACAATTGTATATGAAATATCAATTCATAATTGCACAGTGACAATATTTACTCCGTTTGAATACTGATTAATATCTTTTTGTAACTCTTCCAAGTGGCAATGCGTGGTTAAATATATGTATATGTATTTCTATGATCATGTTTCTGTTATACAGAAAGTAATAGAGGAGAGAGAATGTGACCTAACGGCTGGGCGGTCAACCTCGGAGCTGGGGAACTGGGCTTGAGTTTCGGTAGGGACTCTTAACATTCGGTGATTCTGGGTAAATCACTCAGTCTTCCAGTGCCTAACAAAAATGAATGTGTCTGTAACATAACAGGTGCTCATGTAAAGCACTCTGGTACCTTCGGGTCTAGTCTGTGCTATAAAAAAACTCCACCAAAAAAAACTGTCCTTTTTTTATTTATGGTTATAGTTCGATGTGGTATTAATTTACACCTGTTTCACAGATTACACATAGTTGTTGAATGGAGTGTAAAATATGTGGAATTTGGATGGTTTATGATTTTTGTTGCTATTACGATACCTTGGACACACAGCCTTTTGTATTTACATTTGGTGCGTATACATTATATTGTGTGATTGGAATGTAATAGAATATGCCCAGAAGCATAAGTAATCTATCCTATGGGCCCATGTATGTGTATTGAGGAGTGAAATATACAGATTTGCGAATAACCTGCATGATGTAGGCACCACAAGTTGTCAAATCGCGATTTGATCCCAATTTTGCAACAACGTTTAGGTACAGCCTGGGGAAATTTGTATTCCTTGCGGATGCTATACCAGCATTGCGACTATCCAGACAGGATAACACCATTGTTGTGTTTTTCTAGTTATTTAGCCCCCATACATTCCAAGTGACAAACCTGAGTATGTGCTTTAGGTGTGACTTGGGAGTATGACTGCACTTTTTTCGAGATATTTGTACAGTGTGACTTTATGAGGCATATGCATTAGCTCCCTAAACTATACCATAACTAACCCTCAGTAACCATACACCCCAAATTGCCCCCTACCACAGTGACCCCCAACCTATCGTTGAGTAAGAATAAACTAAAGGGGTTTCTTGACTGTTGTAGCGGGGGAGTAGGAGTTAGAAGACTGACCCATGCTGGCCATACCTGCAACTGGACCTAGAAGGATATGGCTGTCTGCTGCATCACTGGCTGGGAAGCCTGACTGTACACCAGCCCCTCGGAATAGCCTTTACATTTCTAGAACTGATGAAGCAATGAGCCATATTTCTCCTGTCTTTAAAATGTTTCAAAGCAGAGTCCACCTTCTCCCTCAAGAGGCAGGACCCATTAAATGACATGTCTATTAGGGAGACCTGTACGTCATCAGAGAATGCAGCAGATCTCATCTAGGGGTGTCTCTGAATGACAACACTTGTACCAACCACCCTACCCAGGCAATCCATTGTATCCAGACCTGTGCTTCTAACATACTTGGCCGCATCCTGCCCATCATATATTCTGAACAAGGAGGCCCTAAGATTTCCGGGCCGCGCCACACAACATAACATCCGACGAGCACACTATGCCATTGCCTGGGCGGACCGTCTGGGTGAACCAGCTCTCTGAACTGGACATATCTCTTTGCGCTCTTCGGTAGTCTTAATTTTGGTCCTTGTCTCCTGAAATATATCCAGCTTCTCTATACCGATTACTGCCTCCGTCTGTGTGGCGGACACCGTCTCACAAACCTTTCCTATCGGGCATGGCACCCGTCAGGGCTGCCCCTCTCCATATCTCGTTGCGCTCGCTATGGAGCCTCTCGCGCCTTGGGTGCAGGTAGATGCAGAGATCCATGGGTTTGAGTGGCCTGGGGTGATGTCTGACCGCATAGCTTTATATGCGGACGACGTATTATTCTTCATTACGCAACCTGACCGTTCGGGACCCAGACTGCTCAGGATCATGCAGATCTTTGGTGACACATCCGGGTTATATATGAACCCCGTAAGTCTTACCTGTGGCCCATGGGCAATGCAGGCCCTCGATTACGATACACACAGTTTAAGTACCTCCATAGGGTATATTACACTAGGTATCGGCTCTGGCGGTGAGGACTTAATGCGTCACCACTTTGTTTGCGATGCCAGGCTGCAGAGGGTACCCTCACCTATACCGTATGGCTATGCACATCACTCTCAGGGTTCTGGTACGTGGTTATTGCATGTTTGTCACAGGTTTTGGGCTGAGACATCCCTTATTCACCCAAATTAACTCTTCTGCATATAACTGATGACATTGGGGGTAATATATATATAAACGCCACCTACTGTTACTGGTCCTTACACTTGCAAAGCAGGACATTGTGAAGACCTGGAAGGACGCTTCCCCCACCCTCCCTTGGGGCTTGGAAGAAGGGTCTTGATTTCTGTATGGGGCTGGAGATACCTATATTTGCTGTGCAGGGCTGCACCCAGAAACATCCCAAGATCTGGAAGAGATGGGCGGACCTCCGGGGGAATTACTTAGAACCTATCCCAGATCGCACAATAGATTGACATTAGCCAGAACTACCACAAGGTGGGGTGAACACGGAATCAGCTATTTAACAATTCACTCTGGAGATGACTTGACATGCATCGTTTCACATAATGGACATATGACACTTCAGTTGATTGTTAATGTAATATGTTATGCATTTGATCTGTTTCTGCACATTTGGCTACAAAATGTCGACATCATCATGATTACTATGTATATTTTGCTGTTATGGTTTTTGGCCTTGACAGGCATATCTTGACTGTTGACAGTAACATTTTGTTGTTAAAAAAATGGGGCCCTAAGATCCTCCTGGACCACACGCGAGATCTGGCTGTCTGTGACCTAGCGGGCATACTTGTCACAGCCTAACAACCAGACTGCATTCACAGAACACAGTGCCAGACTTGTGATTGCCAAAAGCATCAATCGTCTTGAATTGTCTGGAGAAGTGGTTGAAAATGAATTCAGATTCACTTTACTGGTCGCAGCTTGCATAATAAAGCTGTCTGCAGTGATTTGCTTGGTGAGAAAATCCAGGTCGTCACCAGGTGCTAATCTATGACATCTGGCCACCTGCCTATTCATAGGCAGACGAGAACATGGTTTTGACTAAGAAGCAATCAGAGTGTCTGTGGTGGCATCATTAAATGGAAGTAAGGGACCAAATATTGATGGTCCAGGCTGCAGAAGTTCTAAAAGAACATGTCTCAGTCTCTATGGTGGGCAGCTGTAATTCTAGTAACTAAGTTACACTCGGAACCGCCACTTTAGATGAGGCGCTATCTTCCATTGGTATCCCATGTGGAAATTAAAGCTCTGTCTAAGGAGATATATTAAGCCAACTGGCATTCTGTAAATTAAGTGATAAGGCATCATCAGTACAATAAGAGGGGAGCAAGCTATTCAACAGCATCATCAAAATCCTGGGGTGAACCCTGCTCTGGGACGAGATCAGAGTTAAAACCTAAAATCTAATGAAGCGCCTTCTGGTAGTTACGATGTGGTATAGTCATGTTGCATGACCGTTTGCACTTTTATATTTTGTTGCCAAACATCGCTGACAGTTCATGGCCTGACATGAGTGTCTTTGAAAACTAAGGAGTTAGGCTCCTAGGAACATGGAATAGGCAGGGCCTTTATATATCAGTAAACACAAAAAAGGCCTTTACCATTTATAATTTCAAATTGTCAGCTTTCAAGTCAAACACAAATTCTTTTGGTTTGCACCGGTATTTTATTTATACCTTTTGATTTCAAGTTTTTTTAAAATATATATATCTCTTTATCGCATTTGCGTATGAAAAGGAAAAAACATACAATCAATACAATATTTATAACAATATACAACTTTATTTACAAACACTTATTTACATTCCACATATTTACTGTGACATACTCCACATCATACATCCTAGATACAAACAAAAATGTGTACTTATATCTTTATATTTTAACTGAATGAATCTATATCCAAATTAAAGACAAAGTCAGGAAGAAAGGAGCAGAGCCACCAAAGGGTGACACATTTCAGTGATAGCAGAAATTAATTTGAACTATCATTAAAGCTGAATTCTTAATGTTGTTATGTGCTCCTTAGTTGTGCCGACACGTTTTGAATCCAGGCAAAACAGTTCCCGGATTCTCATCAGGGCTTTGTCACTTTCTGTATGAGATGTAAGAAAAAACAATAAAGTTTTGTTTAAAACTTTAAACTTCTTCTCTCTCTTTTAATTACACTACTAAAGCATAGAGCTCTATTTATATACCTTAACTTGGGCGAAGGAGCCTTCTTAATCTTAGTAGTAGGCTCTTATCGCAGTGTCTCAATCCGTTATTTTGGGAAAACAAGGTTCACTCTATTCGATTGTGATATTAGATCCCTAAGGAGGAAGGATATGAATATATGTAAGTTGGTCAATCCCTGTTAGTCCATACCTTAATTTGTCTGGTCAAGGTCGCTGATTTTTAAAAGCGGCACAATTCTTTATATCTTGTCAGAATCTACCAAGATAGACAATCATATTAGGCTCACTACGCTTTTTATTAAAAATTTCAAACGTTTCTGAAAAGATCTCCCATACCGTGTCACGTACCTCTATAAGTGCCGTGTGCGGCTGAGGGTTTTCTTTTTCTCCTCTCAATTCTACGTTAGGTTGTTATTGCCGCATTCAATGTCAATTAAGCTGGCGAAAGAAAGATACATATGTATTCCTATCCAACAGAATTATAGTCAAATGGATACAATGTAATACACAACGTCTGTGTGCTTACCTGCTCGCGGTTGTCAGACGATTACCAATGCAGTTTAAGCCTCCTTTATGCTCCCCGGTGGTTCCTAAACCGAAAAAACATTTCTTTTACTTTCTATTGTCAACGCCCCCAAACTCCGTTATATTTATTTAAAAGAAGGGGTGAGTGGGGGTGGGGATTGAGGGAAAGAGGTAGGAGGGAAAAGCGATAAGCCACAGTACCTCTTGTTTAAACCACCAGCACGATCCAATTTCACTCGACCACTGCGGCGGCCATCTTACAAACTGATTTTAACTCTTCCTATCGCAGTGGAGGATTCTGGGACATGTAGTGTATTTTTTGTCAAACTATAGCATAGAGTTGCCCGCTCCTATTGGCTTATACCGCAACCACTCAATTAATTTTACAGAGAAATGTATTTGATAAAGATGGAATATACTGTTGTCTTAGTATTCCAAGTCTATATATCATTTGTGTAGAAAAATACCACCCAACATTATTTACATCGACATTTGAGGAGGTGTGGGTACATGACTGTGTACTACAGCCTTGATATTTCTGACACGTTGTTTAGCCCAGTCTGCGTGCTGTTAAATTTCAGGATTAGATAGGCTTCTTTTTGGAGCAACACTCTATGTCCGCGGGGCGCTTTGCTGGATTTATAGTGAATAAAATTGACCATTTAAAATCATTTTCTTCATGTGATTTCTCAACGAAATTTTCCACCATTGGAGCTGTCATAACTTTCTTTTTAATACGGGACCTGTGTTGAGTGATTCTCATGTTAATTTGCTGGTTGGTCTTTCCTATATAAATCTTCATACAGTAGCATATTATCACGTAAACCACATTTTTTGTCTTACAAGTCGAAAAGCCCAATGTTTCCATTTTGTGCCTAAGTGGTTGAACTAATTTCCGTCAATAGTATTGTGGCAAGCCACGCAGTTTCCACACTTGTGGTGGCCCCCCACTGGTTTCAGGTTCCATTGTGATAGTAAATCACTTTTTGGTTTTGGTATTGAGACATCTACGTGGACAATCTGTTGCCCTATACTTTGGTTCTTTTTAAAGGCAAAAATGGGTCTTGGAAATGGGCATCCAAGGTCTTCAAGGAGGTGCCAATTTTTTAATATCACCTGCCGCATTCTATGTGGATCTGGTCCATAGTTACACATACCAATCTATCCAGTTCTCGTTTCTCTTTAACCTGAAGGAGGCATTCACGCGGTTTAAATCGTGCCCTTTTGAATGAATGTTTAAGGAGTTTTTTGGGGTACCCTCTATGTATCATCTCCTTACAGAAGGTTTGAGCATGTTCTTCGAAATCACTGACATCCGTGCAATTTCTCCTAATTCGTAGGAGCTGCCCATATGGAAGATTTGCTTTTAAATTCCTTGGATGGGCACTTCTATGATGCAGAATGGTATTTTTGTCAATGCCTTTCCGCCACCAAAGCATACTACAAACATATTCGAGAAACCAAGGCAGCATTCTATTCTGATACGATCAATTCCAGTCATAACCCTTCCAAAACCATTTTTTCTTTAATAAAAGATTTGACTAAAACCCCTGAGGGAAATAGTAACTGAATTGCCTCTAATTCGCAGTGTGAAGCCTTGGCTACTTTCTTCACTAACAAAATTCAGGAGATCTATACCTCGCTGGAAACTAGAAAGCCCCTCCTCACCCCTAACTCAGTGACCCACCCTCTCATTTCCCCCGTTCCTTTACATACTCTCCCTCCTATCTCTCATAAAAATCTTGACTCCCTTGCCACTAAGGTGAAATCTGGACATCCTGATGATCCTGTTAAACCTACTATCTTCCGGCTCTTCCAGGACTCCATCGTGAAAGAAGGGCAGGTTCTGATTAATAGATCTCTTCAGTCCTCCACTATTCCTAGGTCCTGGAAGCATGCTAAAGTTGGTCCCTTGCTGAAGAAGCCTTCCCTCGACCCTTCCCGCCCTGAAAACTTCAGACCAATCTCCCTCTTACCTTATCTGGCCAAGATAATGGAAGCTCATGTAAATGTCATCTTGCCTGACCACCTGGTATCTAATAGTATCCTGGACGATTCCCAAAATGGCTTCCGGGCTAATCACAGTACTGAGTCAGCTCTTATGGCTGTCTCGGAACAACTAAGGGCTGCACAAGATCTAGGAAACACCTCTGCTCTGGTCCTGCTGGACTTGAGTGCGGCGTTTGACACGGTCTCTCACGAGATGCTGCTTAAGCGTCTCGGGGCGATCGGGGTCAAAGACGGGGCCCTGGCTTGGTTCGCGTCTTTTCTATCTGACCGTTCCTTCCAGATCCACGCCCCACCGTATTCATCCAGCAGGTTCCCCCTGAAATGTGGCGTCCCTCAGGGATCTGCCCTGAGCCCCACGTTGTTTAACGTGTACGTCCGCCCACTGGCCCTTCTGGTCAGGGAACGAAAGATCAAAATGATCTCTTACGCGGACGACACACAACTTATTTTTACTTTTCCCAAGGATACCATGCCCGATCAGGCCACATTTCAGGAAGACATTTTGGCCATCTCTAACTGGATGGCGGATAATTACCTCCAGCTTAACTCCTCTAAAACGGAGCTACTTTGGCTAGGAGGTGACTCACAGAAGTGGGACCATCAGTGGTGGCCCCCTTCGATGGGTCTTCCCCCCACTCCCAAAGAGGTTGTTAAGAATCTGGGCGTTCTAATGGATAAGTCTTTGTCCTTCGAGTCCCATGCTAAGAAGGTTGCAGGCACATGCTTTGGTCGCCTACGCTGTATTAAACCTATCTTGGGCTTCTTTGAGCCACCCACCCGCCAAATTATAGTCCAGTCCCTGGTTCTCTCCCATCTAGACTACTGTAACGGTCTCTTGTTGGGTGCCAACAAGTCAGTTGTCAAGAGACTCCAGTGAGCCCAGAACGCCGCGGCCCGTACCCTTTTTGCCCTCCCCAAACACTGCCACGTTTCTCACCTCCTTCGCTGGCTTCATTGGCTGCCGGTGAAACAGAGAATCGAATTTAAGACCCTCTGCCTCACCCATAAAATTCTACACGGCCAGGGCCCTCAAATATTACAGGACCTCTGTACCCCCTACGTTCCCACTCGGACCCTACGCTCTGCTGATCTCCATCTTGCCCGGACCATCAGAGTACGCAAGAGCAGAGCAGGTGGTCGTTCCTTTAGGTCCCTCGCCCCGGCCCTTTGGAATTCTATCCCCATTGAGGCACGCGCCATCCAAAACCACTGGCACTTCTTGAAATATATTAAAACCTGGCTGTTTGCCTCCACTCAGGGGATCAATACTTAGGCCGCTTTTAGTGTCCTATCCCTTATGCCGCGTCTTTCTGTCTGGCCGTCTGCGAGCGCTGGGACGCCCCGTTGCTGGGGCAGCCATGCGCTATATAAGCCCATTTAACATAACATAACAAGGATGTTTTCAACTGCTCTTTAAAGCATGTTACCTCCACATCCAAGAATGTCATTTTCATTTTACTGTACTCAATAGAAAATTTTATATCCTCATGTCTGGCATTAAGCCATTCATGGAACGCTAGTAACTCCGCCTGGCTCCCCTGTCACAGGAGCCAGATGTCATCAATATAGCGTCACCATTGTTTGATATGATCTCCAAATGGGTTATTAGTCTCTACGAATCTTTTCTCATATTGGGCCATGTACAGCACTGCATTTCTGGGGCATAAGGACACCTGCATAAAGAATTGATCATTAAAGGTGAAGTAATTCTTTTTCAGAGCAATTTCAGCCAATTTTAAAATGAATGACGATGGCAATCTATGTGGTCTCTCCCTGCTCTCTAGGTATAGTTCCATCACTTCCAACGCCTCTTCCTGAGGGATCTGCGTGTAAAGCGATGTAACATCCATCATCACCATTATTTGGGGTTGTTGATCAAAAGGGGTTCCTTCTACTTTAGTAAAAAAAATCTGTCTCTTAAATACGATTTTACCTCTTTAAGGAATGGCTTTAAGAAGAAATCTACATATTTTGAAATAGGTTGAAGACAAGAGTCACACCCGAGACAATCGGCCTACCTGGGGGTACACTGATTCTTTTACGAATTTGGCAAAAGATATAAAACCGGGGTCCTGGGGAATTTTTCACTAAAAAATCGTATTCTTTTGGGCCCAGAAACCCTCCGTCTTTGCCTATTTGCAGACTATCTAAGAACATTCCTTGTATCTGTCCTACTGGATCTTCTGGACTGGAAGCCGTCGATACCAGGTGCTATTATTGACCTGTTTCGATCCCTCACTCAAATACATGTCGCGGGGCCAGATCACAACTGCCCCGCCTTTACTGGCTTGTTTTATCACCACTGAAGAATCTTCTTTCAAACTTTTTATAGCTACTCGTTGTCTATGGCTAATATTTTGTTGGACATATTTCTTAGTCTTTTCTAATTTGTTAATAGATGACAACAAGATCTGCTCAAATGCATGTATTTGCTTGGGGATATTCTGACTGGGAACAAATTTAGGTTTATTTCTCAGTCCTGTCACCTCGGTATTAGATGTTAATGGCTGATTAGCAAAAAAGGCCTTAAGTCTTATTTTTCTACAAAACTCTATTGCTTCCAGTTTAAGCTTTGTATAATCAGTTTGTTTGCATGGTACAAATTTCAACCCCAAATTCAATACAGCTTCATCGTCACTAGAGAGTACCCTTGTGGATAAATTGACTACAGTTGTCGGACCCCTACGATTTGTAGAAACGGTTCCAAGTTCTCATTTCCCATGGTGCTTTGTACCTTGTTTTTTGTTGTTGGCCCTTCTCTAAAAAAGAAACCTGTTTTTTTAGAGTTATTGCCTCTTGTGTAAATACATATAACGGAGTTTGGGGGCGTTGACAATAGAAAGTAAAACGAACGTTGTTTCGGTTTGGAACTACCGGGGAGCATAACAGAGGCTTATACTGCATCGGTAATCGGCTGACGACCGCGAGCAGGTATGCACACAGACGTTGTATATTACATTGTATCCATTTGACTATAATTCGGTTGGATAGGAATACATCTGTATCTTTCTTTCACCAGCTTATTGACATTGAATGCACACGGCACTGAGAGAGGTACGTGACACAGTATGGGAGATCTTTTCAGAAACATTTGAAATTTTGAATAAAAAGCATAGTGAGCCTAATACGATTGTCTATCTTGGTAGACTCTGACAAGATATAAAGAATGGTGGCACTTTTGAAAATCAGCGACCTTGACCAGACAAATTAAGGTAAGAACTAACAGGGATTGACCAACTTAAATAGAACACAAGATGATAGCAAGCTTGACATATATTCATATCCTTCCTCCTTAGGATCTAATATCACAATCGAATAGAGTGAACCTTGTTTTCCCAAAATAACGGGTTGAGACACTGTGATAAGAGCCTACTACTAAGATTAAGAAGGCTCCTTCGCCCAAGTTACTCAGGTATATAAGTAGAGCTCTATGCTTAAGTAGTGTAATTAAAAGAGAGAGAAGACGTTTAAAGTTTCAAACAAAACTTTATTGTTTTTTCTTACATCTCATACAGAAAGTGACTAATCCCTGATGAGAATCCAGGAACTGTTTTGCCTGGATTCGAAACGCGTCGGCACAACTAAGGAGCACATAACAACATTAAGAATTCGGCTTTAATGATAGTTCGAATTAATTTCTGCTATCACTGAAATTTGTCACCCGTTGGTGGTTCTGCTCCTTTCTTCCTGACTTTGTCTTTAATTTGGATATAGATTCATTCGGTTAAAATATAAAGATATAAGTACACATTTTTGTTTGTATAAAGTTTTGTATCTAGGATGTATGATGTGGAGTATGTCACAGTAAATATGTGGAATGTAAATCAGTGTTTGTAAATAACGTTGTATATTGTTGTAAATATTGTATTGATTGTATGTTTTTTCTTTTCACATGCAAATGTGATAAAGAGAGATATATATTTTTAAAAAACTTGAAATCAAAAGGTATAAATAAAATACCGGTGCAAACCAAAAGAATGTGTTTGACCTGAAAGCTGACAATTTGAAATTATAAATGGTATAGGCATTTTTTGTGTTTACTGACATGAGTGTCAGCATGGGATCATCCGGTGGCGTCGGTATGGCAGAAACTGGTGTGGAGCCAGAGTGGAGTTTGTATCTGAGCTGGTACAGGCCCTGTATCGGGTTCCAAGAAGGCAGACGGTGCGAGGGAGGAACACACCTGCGGTATCCTGACTTGAAGTCCCTGTGGTTCTGTGGGGTTCAAATGCATCCCACTTTCAGTTCTTTATAGAGCGTGTAAAAGAAAAAACATTGTCTTTACAAGTTAGTTTGTTCCACATACTTGACACTTAAAAAAATAGCTTATTGGCCAGTCTTTTATCAGGAATTAGCCAAAAGGTGAAACTTACCCCGTTGTTTGACTTCCTTTACTACTACTAATTTAATAATTGTAGGTATGGCTGTTCCACAAATGTTTACAATAGCCCGGGAGTGATAGCATTTAGAGATAAGGATGGTGTTTGCAGCACTCAAACTTGGTGCAGACTTGAATCTCCACTATGTCTCCTGGGACAGACCTTTATTTCGTACTGAGGCTAGAATGATACATTTTGTAATATATTTGTGACAATGAAGCAGAACAGACAAAGAAGACACGTTTTATAAACCATGAAGATTTAGAAGCAAATTATTATGGTTACAGTCTCAAATCGAATCAGTTCGGTATACATAAGTAGTCACATGAAAATAACATGTATGAATATAATCCAGGAAATTCAAAATAGCAAATGCAAGTACACTTTATTTAAGGACAGCATATGCAAGGTAAGGAAAAAATTCTGTTTCCATTAAATGAAACTCCCTAATGCTAAACTACGGTTGTGGGTAAGTCAGCAAATTTAGAAGGAGCAAGTGTCAGCGTATATAGCATTAAAAGTAGAACCAGATTTAGGTTCCAATCAAGAAAAGGAGAAATGATAAATGTACTTCTAGAAAGTAAGTCTAGGAGCAAAAATATAAGGAGGGAAGGGTTGTCCAAACATAAAATTTCATCCAAGTGATAAATTCTACATATTCCTACCTAGTAGAAGCCAATCGAAAACCACAGTTCCGACTGTACTTGGTGCCCACGAGAGCCCAAGGGCTCCCACCTAATGGAGGTCAGAAACATGTCTGTGTGTGGCAGGCTGGTGCAGACCAGTCAGCTGAACATGAGGGAGTTGGTCGTTTTTTCAGGGGGCATCTCCAAGATTTCGTAATGAAAAACTTCCAGTCCATCTAATCAATATGGTTTCACTGCACTTGCATTGTCTTAGAATGGACTTAGACGCTATAGGGGCATACTGCTCATGCAGTTATGCTTTCACCTGTGGTAAAGTGCACCCTGACATAGGGCTGTGAGGCCTGCTAGCAGGGTGACTTACCTATGCCACAGCCAGTATTTATAGGCATTTCACAAAGGAGTGTGTGCTATGTCGACTTTTAGGTTTAGTCGGCACCAAGACATACAGTCTGCAATGGCAGTGTATATGTATTAGGTGAGGGGTCTCTGAGGGTGGAACAATGCAGCCCTAAGAGACTTGTGGCATACAAAAAGAGGGGTCCCAGTGAACCGTTATAAGCTCAACACTTTTAATCACAATAGCATAAAATACATATAATACATATACTCTTCAAAGCGCATTGCTAATCAATGACAATGTTCTAAATCCACAGTAGAAAACAATACTGGCAAAACACTCATCATAGTGTCCAATGGAAAGATAAGGAGAAAGAAAACGTGACGTGATAAGAGAGAGAAATGTGCGAGAAATTAGTTAATGTAACCACAAGTTATTTCATAATTGACGTATAACATAGGTTGGCTTCAGAGCCCTGAGCCAATAGGGAATTAATGATTTCGAAATGCTATTGTGATTAAAAGTGTTGAGCTTATAACGGTTCACTGGGACCCCTCTTTTTGTATGCTACTGACACCCAGGTCCCTAGTGACTCATTTGGGTAAACCCCCTATATTTACCCTAAGAGACTTGTGGGCCACAGGAGTGCTTTTTGTGGAAACAAAGCTAAAGTTTTGGAAAATAACACGCACTGGGAACCTGATTAGCAGGGACCCAGTGTACATTCAGTCAAAGTGCATCAGATATCACGCAACGGTAGGGGCGGGGTGGCATGCAAAAAGAGGCACTTTCCAATACTGATCAATTCTAAATTCTGTAGCTATCCCCTCAAGAGCATCATAAGTCACACAATTATGACTAGCAGCTTTCTTACACAGAAACAAAAGTTCTTCTTAGATCAATCTCTATAGTCGCACACTCACAACAGGAGTTGCTCCTGTTCATTGTTTTGATCAAACCTCTGCAAAGGTAAAATAATCTCAGACACAACACTAGTTATGATGATCAACAACAATAGCATGATCCTAAGATTGTCAGTAGAACTGGTAAAGAAATTAGTGGCGGTATCTGAGAAGCTAGAAGTGGAAATGGTGACATCTGTGGATTTGGGAGCGGAATAGGCTCTTGTGGATTTGGGACTAGAGCAGGTGTCAATTGTAGAGGTAGAAGGGCACAAGGCACTCCCCCTTCAAAGAGGCTCTGATTGTCAGATGCATTGGCACCTGTATCTGCGGGTGGTGGAAGTCCCATAAATGGCTGATTTCCCCCAGAAATATGTTGTATGGGGAGGTCGAGAAGCCAATAAATCATATAAAAAGTAATCACTGAAATCATTATCGCTCCCGTCGTCATTTTTTACTTCTGGCTCACCCCCCTCTTTTTCTTTAAAAAACATATTTTTTTATTGAGTTTTCACATGAACGAAAACAAGGAAAGGTCTGCTAATATCTAAATTGATGGCGCCGACTTTGAACCCGCTTCTGAAGGTAGTCCAGGCTAAACTACTCCCCTCGATTACCTATGGCCGTGAGGCAATACAGGGAAGAGACGCTAAGGACCTGGACATATAGAACCATGTTCTGCCTCCCATCCTATACTTCGCCAGCCAAATAAGGCTCGAGTTTGGGCTTTTAAATCATGTCTTGGCCTGGCACAGATCTTATATAATTTGCTGGAATAAGATCAGAAGATCCACTGAAAACACGTTAAATCATCTGCGACATCCAGCACAAAGAATTCTCCCAAGCTAGAAGTTGCCTCCAGCTATCTTTGGAAGCTACCAGCCTCAATGGACTCTGGGACATGCAACTCAGCTATTTAACCTTCATAAAACTAGTATGGAAATGTATAAAACAAATCTCCTTGGTGGAGGACAAGGCATGCTTTCCAAATAGATCTCATGCCGGGGTGACCTTGAACTCCTACAAATCACTTACCCCACAACCATTCTTCAATCAGGGATATCCCAAAGCCATGAAAATGAATTTTCTAAGGCATAGATTGGGGATTTTCCCGTGTGCTCAGCATCTTCACCATGGCTGAGGACAACAGCACAAGACACCTGCAGGCTGTGTAATATCAAGCATAGAGATACTTTATACCCAATCTGCTCATGCAAGGAACTGCAACAAGAATGGCAACTGCTCCTAAAAGATCCCCTTAAGCAGATAGGCATTCGCACCAGAAGGCAAGCTGTGCTGGCCTGCTTAAATCCAGAGAATACACAATTGAACTGCAGAATGGTAAAATTCCATATGCTGGCCGAACAAATAATGCCCAAAATTACCAGAAATTTGATATAACAAACATAAAGCATGGACGCAGACTGGTAGAGGCCGATGCTCTGACTACACCAAGGACGGATCACCTGCATTTTAGTGAACAATCTCGCAACAAGTCCAGTTAATTGGAACAACACACATAAGTCGATACTGGGCAGTCCGGTTGGAGCCAAAAATCTATGACTGCACTTCACTCCCCCTGCGAATTGATGTCATTCACTAATGCCACTAATATTAACTTTGATTTTAAACTGTATAGCATATTTCACCATGGTTTTTAACTGGTCTTATTTGAAGATATTTTTCTACGAAATGGTGTTAAAAAAGGTGGCAATGGTTGACCAAATCGTATTGAATATTTGTCTAAATTTCATTTCTTTTAAATGTCAATTTTGCAATGGTTTTTGTTAACTATGCAAAATAAAGAAACAAACTTAAAAAAAAGAAAGAAAGAAAACTTAAACATGAAAGAAAACAGTGTTATAGCATGGTAGATGCAGTATAATCTTTTTTTATACCCCAGTCCAAACATTACAGTGCAATGATCTAACAAAATATATCTGCTGCAATGGGGAGAGAAGAAAGGAACCAAACAAAGAGGACTAAACTGTAACGGCTGTAACGATGGTGTCTGTTCATAAAGAGGGTAGTGCTTATCAAGTATGATTGCTAAGGCCCTGTGATGGATTGCAGGCCTGGGCAGTGGCAAAGGGGTGTATTGGTAGCACCGCTGTGCCACTGTGGGTGACACAGCACCGCTGCATGTGGGTAGTTTTCGGGAGTCAGCATGGGAGTCAGCTATGTGTGTATGTGTCTAGGTAGGTGTTCATTTCCATTTATATTATGTGCAGCCTCTTGGGTCTGTCAGGTGCACCATATGCCGGGTTCCCCTGGAGGAGGTGTGGGTGGGACGACTTCTGCCTAGTGTATGTGTGCCCAAGGCCATGGCCACGAAACCCTTATGCTGGCATAGTAGTATGGTCTATAGCTGCAGGAAGCAGCGTTTGGTTTATGGTGGGCGCATATCGTCTTTCTCCTCAATGTTTTTGAGGTACTTCTCCCAGCATTCACCACCTGTTCTAGAGTCCCCCCACCTCCAGGGTAGCTTAATGGACTTTGCTTCTTTGCACGTCCATACTAGTAAGGTGCTTAGCCACCATTGGGGATCTAGGGTTGTGGGTGCCGTCCACTAATTGCTATGTGTTGTTGAACAGGACAAGTGCCAGGTCAATGAACCTGTGCAAATGTTTGTCTCTCTTGGATTTGGGACAAAGACCAGCAAGCCAGATTTGGGAGTTGGTGTGAGAGCAGGGTCTGTGATTTCAGAAACAATAGGGGTGATCTTGTGCTATACCGTTGTGTTTATACAAGGTGGTAGTATCTGGCATTTAATAACCTACACCTGGGTCATTGGGGGGCCAGGGCTGGGAACATACGCTTAATACGTCGTGGCGAGAGATAGGCATGGTGCACATAATTGAATTCCATGAAGCGAAATCTAGGGTTGCAGGATACCTCTTTCACATGTTGGTGCAGCTTGGTCCAAGCTTTGTTCTAGAGCAGTTGTGGGAGGACACCATTCCACTTTTCCATGCCCCCACCGCATATCCGGGAATGCTAGAGTGGAGGAATTTGTAGAATACGGTCATGGCGTGTTTCATGGGCCCATGTGTCAGTAGCACTTAATGTGATGAAATGAAAATGTTTTGCTACCCTGCTTGTGTTTGGTTCTTATGTTAAGTTAGCATTCGCTGCACCATTTTATGTCCAGCCGCCATTTTGAAATATGTTGTGAGCTGTGTATTCCCTTCTCAAGAAGCAGGCTGTGGAAAGCCCATTTACTCAAGGTTAGGCCTTCCTCTGCTAATGAATACACTATTCTTGTTAACGCATTCCTTTCCCATAGATGGAGGTTTTCTCCCACTAGCCTAGTGGTAGACACGCACAGAATGACCTTGGCATAAAGATAATGTGTTTTAACAGAACATCTTACATATAATCAAACAACATAGTGCTCAAATATTATCAAAACATATATTTTTGTTTTGTTAATATTATTGCTTGTGATTAGCTTGTTCTTTTCCCCCTGACATTGTTTTCCCTACTAGCTAGCAAGTTTATATTGTGTTATATACGGGTCCCCTTATTTTTCCCAATCATTTAATCTCACAGCCTGTCTGTGAGGGGATATTCGCCCTTTTTGAGCTCCACTAGCCTATCTTAACTTGGTTCAGGCATATTTGTGTTGAAGGGATCTATAACTGCCCTACTTAATATTTAGAGCACAGATTAATATTACTGCACGTGTAAGCCACAAGGTCCCTATTGTCTCCTCCCCCCCTTTTCAGTTCTTCACGTGTGGTTGTGTTTTTTCCTTTTCACATTTACCAATACTCAATAGACCACATAAAGATGTCTAATCTCCAATCTTTTGGATTTAATGATTATGATTTTATATCAATGATTGGCAGTGGGGGGCTATGACGGAGAACCACACCTTCGCTTAGCCACAGGTGACCGGCTGCTCCTCCCCCCAGCAATCAGCAATGGTGATTCCTATCTGACTTGCGTGCTTTGTGTGCTCAGCAATTTTGGTGGTTGTGGCGATACAGGGGCGATTGCTGAGGACGACGGCAGGATGCAAGGCTCTTTTGACCCCCGAAGCAGGCTGCGAGGATTCCGACCTCTGAAGCAGCTGTGATAAGTGAAGAGTGTCAAGAGCACTAACCCGCGGGACGGCACGACGCGAGACTTCTTGACCCCCGAAGGCTGTGAGAAGAGTTGAGGAGAGAACGCCGAGAGGCTAGTGACTGCTGGAGGCATTATCAGGAGAAAGAGAGCGAGCGTTTCCCAAACGGCTTTTGAGCGGCACGTAGCTCTCACACGCTCGGCTGCTGTGGTGTTGGGGATGACTGTGGCAGCTTGCAGTGAGATGAGGCTCCAGTGAAAGGGAGCGATATCAACGCTCGGAAAGCTAGAAGCACATTGCTAATCACAAGGAGCGCTTTTGACACCTGCCTGCCACAGTGTGCTGTGAGCATTACTCGGGCCGCAGTGTCCTCCTGTTTCGGAAGGTTTACAGGCACTTTTTTGACAAAAGGTGTTTTATTGTATGTTTGTATCGTTGGATGAATGTAGAATGAATGCTTGAAAGGATGTGTGTAAATTGTAAAATTGTAAATATGTAATAAGATTTTGTGTTGTTATGTCTAACGTTTGAAATGTTTATACATGCACAATTAATTTGTGAAATAATTTACTAATAGAAAGTTCAACTGACGAAAATAATAAAAATTTGGACTTATGACGTAATCTGGACCGTTATGTTTTGTTCATAAGGTGACCATAATAATACCTTTTTAAGGGTATCCAGTACTGGCCTTTGTTTTGTTTATTAGCGTCTTTGGCTTAGCCTTGCTGGAAACAGCCAGAACCCTGTGTTGTTTTTTCCAGTCTGAGGCTTTGAGCAGCGGCAGCAGTTCCTCTGTGCCCCTGGGGATTTTTGATCGGGGAAAAGCCTACACTGGTGTCTCTTGGAGCTGAGCCGGTTCACTTCTTTGGAGGCAGCTGATGTGGTGTTCAGGTACGGAGGACCGGGGGGTGATACCCAGAAGGGAGAGGCAATCAGGGAAAAAAATAAATAAATAAAAGAGAGACACTGATATATATATATAAATTGAAGAGTGGGTAAGGATGGGAAAACCTCCAAAGAATGTTAATGCAGCCACCAAATCAGATTTCGCAGCCTGCACAAAGGCAAAAACATGCCTAGCAATGGCAAAAGACGCTGCACGTAGGGCCAAACAGGAAAAGAACCTTAACCCTAACTCCGATTCCCCTAGGCTCGATAGCACTTTTGAAAGTTCGGAGGAGGTGCTGCCCCCCACCACTTCTCCACAACACGAGGGACTTGCCACTAATCAACGGACCACTACATCGGAATGGGTAGATGCGGCCGCTGTCCTTACCCAGTCTCCACAAGGCAACTCCACATCAGATGGCCCAAAAGGAAAACCTAAGGAGATGAAGGAATTTCCACTATTTCAAAAAAAGAATGCCACTCCACAATCTCCCTCCCTAAACCCTAGCTCAGCATCAAAGACATCTAAGGGTCCATTATTGGGAGTGGGGGAAGGACCGGTCTTCTTAGACCCAACTTGCAAAGAGCAGGAAGCACCTCAATATAATTATTAATCTGAGAATTCGGCTTAATGACACATCAAGGTTGAACCCAAGAACATGTACAAGACTTAGTGGCGCCCCTAATAGCTTCAACTCCCTTGAGCCTAGCGGAGATGCCTACATCCACACAAATCTTAGCCCAGTCACAAGAAGTAGTAGGTGAAGAAAGGAGGACAGCGATCAATACTTCATTGATAAACTCCCAAATGAAGCTCCAGGCACAATCACAATTCCAACCAAGACCCCGAAGGATAGAATTACCAGAAGCTCTATCTGTTCGGGTAGATCCCAATGTTGGAAGTACGAATATTAGCGATGCAGATCTACAAAGCAATCTTTGTCAAAATGCAGAGACTTTGGGTGTCTATCAGCTAGATATGAGACATGCTGAATTTAATACTGCAAGAGGTCTGTGATATGAAAAAAACGCAACAACAAGAAATCGCCTCTTTACATCAACGATTGGGAAAAATTGAAGAAGTGATGACTTGTTTCCTCATTAAAATCCAGGAGGCGGAAGCCAGAATTTCAGTGTTGGAGGACCAAATGACTTTGGTAATTGGAGAAGTAAAGGAGGCAGCTAAAAAGAAAAGGCGGAAAATAAACTGGAGGAACTTGAAAACCACTCTCGCAGATCCAACCTCCGAATTGTTTGGGTACCCAAAGGGATTGAAGGCTCCCAAACCCTCCTGTGGGTCAACACATTTATAAAGCAGAAAGTGCTTCCGGAGTTTGAGGGCGATCTCACGATTACAAGAGTTCACCGCGTCCCAGCTCAACCTTTTTCCAATTCCACGATACCCAGAACAATTCTACTGAACTTTGCAGACTTTCGTATAAAGGAAAGAATCTTGACAAAAGCGATCCAGCAGAGGCAGTTTTTAGTTAGTGAGACTACTAAGTGTTGCATTTTTTCAGATATGACTGCCGCTGCTGCTCGGAGAAGAAAATAATTCGTCAAGATTCTTCATCTGTTTAAAGCCCACGACATTCAAGCTTCGATCGCTCAACAAACCAAATTGAGAGTGTGAGTGAAAGGGACATTTTTTATGTACTCTGACTTAGAAGAAGCCCAGGCTGTGTTAAAGGAGATTTCGGCAGGATCCAGTGCGCAAGCAATGATATTCAGATAGAGCCATTATATGGCAACGGGGGGGGGGAGAAGGTTGAATCCCTTTAATATAAGTTGTGTTTATTCGTTAGCCAATTTGGATTACTTTAAAGGTATTGCTGAACACTGGTACATATTTTGATTTACCATATGGAAATGAAAAAGGTCTCCTTTTCCTTAATATCTAGCGCTTAGACATTGGTATATATTAGATTTAGAGTTACCATATGGCAACTTAAAGGGCTTCCTCACCTCTAATATAAGTTGGGCTAACCAGTCTATGGATTGGTTCTAAGGAATTGCTGGGGGTCCCGGGCTCAGCGGGGTCACTGAGGGTGTAATCTCATGACACCTATGAGGTTAGATTGGAGGGGCGAAATGTGGGCAGCGTGGTTGGTAGGGGTTCCTTCACATTTCAAGGGGTGCTTTTTTTTGGGGGGGTGAGAAGGGAGGGTTTGAGGTAGGGTTCACAGCAGAAAAAAAAGCACGAGCAGAAGGTACTGCAAACACACAAGTTAGAGTCAATCATAGAAACCAGTAAATGTAAGATTCTATCAGTCAAGGCTAACGGAATGCTAAATAAAAAGAAGTATGGCGCTCTTATTAGATGGCTTACATCACTAAATCCCCAAGTTCTGTTCTTACAGGAGACACATTTAAAATCTAATTCCCCTTAACTATTTATACCCAAGGTTTTTTCTAAAGATTTTTTTGCATCTTAAGGCCTCGCGGCGAGAGGAGTAGCAATCTATTTCTCGAGTAAACTTCCCTGGGAATTTTTACAAGTGCATAGGGATACACATGGGAGATGGATTTGGGTGGTAACTAGGTTACAAGGGAAAACATTGAATTTTATAAATTACTATGGCCCTGTCTCGGATGATATTGTACCCCTGGTCCAAATCAATGATTTATTGATAGGAGCTCCCGGGCAGGTGATTCTTGGAGGGGATTTTAATTTTATACTGGATGTAAGGAAAGATACTTCGAACAAAAACAAAAAACAACTAAAACCAAAAACAAAATAATTAGTGGAAACAATCAGACAAGAATACCAACTGGTAGATCCATGGCGGGAAATCAATCCAGATAAGGAATTCTTTACCTGCTATTCGCACCGTTTTCGGACGGCGTCCCGAATAGATTTTTTTCTTACCTCCAGATCCCTCCAGATTCAAGAGGCTGGCATAGGATGTAACGCTTTTTCAGATCATGTTTATGCTGGGGTAGAAATGGTGCTTGGGGGAGAAAGTAGGGAACGACCCAGGTGGCAGCTGGATCGTCTCCTTTTGCAAGACGAGGATTGGGTAAAAAGGTTCAGAGAGTGGATCCTGGAATATTTTCAGATCAATGAGAATACGGCAGCCCCCTTCTCAGTGTAGGGGGGTTTAAGGTAGCAGCCCGCAGGCAGATAATAGCCTTTACGGCTGCCCAGTCTAATACCCGGAGGGCTAAGATAGCTAAATTGCAAGCTAAGGTGGACCAGGAATATGCTCTTCAGCTTCTTCCAAATCAATACGAGCAGGCAAGAACAGAGTTGAGGGATTATTTCATTTTAGAAGAGATCTGCAACTCACAAATAATTCAACAAAGGGTCTATGAAGAAAGCCAGCTAATTGGCAAATTCTTGGCAAATTCTACAAGGAAAAAGCAATAATCAGCCATAATATCTAAGGTTGTAGACCCCCAGACTGGTAGAGAAGTACTTAATGGCAGCGATATCCCTCAGATATTTGTTGACCACTTTCGCCAGCTTTACTCTACTGAAGATTTAGTGGCGGAGGAGATGATCCAAGAGTATTTCATAAATATTAATGTTCCCAAATTGTCAGATAACCAGATCAGTGAACTGGGTTCGAAAGTGGAAGCCGCCGCGATCTCGGCAGCCATTAAAACAACAGCTGGGGGAAAAGCTTGTGGGCAGGATGGCTTCCCCATCGAGTTTCATAAAGTCTTTTCAAATGAATTAATTATCCCCTTAAAAAATGTATTTAACTTTGTTAAAAATGGTGGTGCTGCTCCAGCAGATTTTAAAGAAGCAATAATTGTCTCCTTTGTTAAAAAAGACAAAAGCCCAGTAGATGTGAACTCATATATGTTATTATGTTATTATAAGCTTGTAAAAGCGCTATATCACCCTGAGGTATCTAAGCGCTATCAGCGAACACACAACATCAGTAGGCACAGACTGCCAAATCACAGGGGCCCCCAAGCCTCCCAAAAAAGCACAGTCTTCAGCTTCTTCCTAAACACTAGCAGGTTAGTTTACTTCCTGAGTTCTGCTGGGAGGTAATTCCATGCCAAGGGGACAGTGCTAGAAAATGCTCTGCCGCCCTTGGATGCAAGATCAAACCGAGGGAATATCAGGTTACATGCCTCAGCAGACCGGAGGGCCCTACTTGGCATGTATTTAATGAGCCGTTCCTTGATGTATTTGGGGACTGAGCCATAGATTGCCTTATGTGCGATGCAGATGCTTTTAAATTTTATTCTTTGAGCGATTGGCAGCCAGTGTAGGCTGCAGAGTAGAGGCGTCGCTCGGGTTTGCCTAGGTTTGTTAAAAATGAGCCTGGCCGCATCGTTCATTACAACCTGAAGTCTGGCCAGAAGGTTTTTTGGGAGGCCATGGTATAAGGAGTTACCATAGTCCAACCGTGCCAGAATCAGAGCGGAGACCGCCAGCCTAAGCGTGGGAAAGGACAGCAGTGGGGAGAGTTTCCACAACTGGCGTAACAAGCTAACACAGGTGCCCACTACTGAAGATACCTGCTGTGACAAGGATAGCAGGGCATCAATTTTAATGTCTAGGATTTTTACTGCCAGTGCTGGTTCTGGGAGTGACCATAATTCGGCCGGCCAGAACTGATCACTCCATGGATTAGCAGCTGTCGTAATTGCCAGGACTTCAGTTTTGTCCGGATTTATTTTTAAATAGTTATCCGACATCCAGCTGATTGTAAACTTGAGTATGTTTTGCATTAGTGCGCCTTAGCTGAGTCATCAATCTGGATCAGGATTTGTGTGTCATCGGCATAGTTATAAACTCTACAATCCATCCTGTTCAATGCTGCAATCAGAGGCTGAAGATATATATTGAAGAGCAGGGGTGACAGGGCCGAACCTGGGGGCACACCACATGTCAACTTAGCTGGTTTTGACACAAAGTCTGTAAGTTGGACTCGCTGCGAGCGATCTTCAAGGAAAGACGTCAACCAGGCTAGGACTATGCCCTGGATCCCCTGGTCCTTTATCCGTGATAGAAGTTGGCAGTGATTAACGGTATCAAATGCCGCGGATAAGTCCAGGAGGACCAGGGCACAGGTTTTTTTTTTTTATCAGCCTTGAGTCTCAGGTCATCCAGCACGGACAGCATTACCAATTCCGTGCTGTGGTGAGCCCTGAAACCCGCCTGATTGGGCTCAAGGAGATGATTGCTTTCCAGGAAGTGAGTGATAGAGTGCAGCACATGCTGCTCGAGAATTTTGGCGAGAAAAGGAAGCTGGGAAATTGGCCTAAAGTTCTTTAAGTTTTTTGGGTCGGCACCAGGTTTCTTAAGTAGAGGAATCACCCTTGCCTCTTTAAAATTGGAGGGCACGTGTCCCGTCTCCAAGGAATGATTCAGCAGGGCAAGTACTTTGTCATCCAACCCGGGCCATCCCAGCTTAAAAATCTGAGGCGGACAGGGGTCTGCTGGTGAACCAGATTTCACCCGGTTCAATATAATCCCTAAAGATTCCTTGGTGAGGGCTGGCAACTCCGATAGGTTATTCATGGTTGGGCTGGCGGGGTTAGGGAGGGATTCAATAAAGCAGGGAAGGTTTGGCGTCTGGCTGATTTCTGTTACCAAATCCATGATTTTATTCGTAAAGAAGTCTTGAAAGTCTTGACAGTCCTTTAAATTAAAGGTGGGCTTTGGCTCTTTGACTGTCTGTAAAAAACTTCTTTCTGGGGGTTGGCTGCCCCTTGGATGGCTGTTTCGTAGAATTCGGCCTTCCTCAAACGAATAGCTTTCTTATAAGATGCAAGCTGCAGAGTATAGGCCTCCCGTGCACTGGGCGAACGGGACTTACGCCAAGCTCTTTCGCGTTGGCGGAGAAATTGTTTTAGTTCTCTAAGATCTTTTTTAAACAATCCTGCAGCTTTGCCCTTGTCTCTCAATCTAATTTTATGAGCAGGGGTAACTACCTCGATGGCTTCCTTAAGTAAAGACTCCAAGGCAGCACTTTCAATGTCCACATCGTCCACCGACGACGAGGGGTATGCGGCTTGTGATAAAGTGGCTATTAAATCATCAGCTTTAACCTGCTTCCCAATGCGCAGTAGTTTCCACTCTGGGTTAACTTCCCGCTGTCCTAACAGGAGTGGAAAATGGCCTTCAATCAGGTAGTGGTCAAACCAGGGACATGGGGAGATCACAGGGGGTGCTAAAAATGGGCGAGAGGACCAAATCAGATCCAAGGTATGGCCCTTCTGATGTGTTGGCTCCTCTACCATCTGTGTAAGTCCCAGAGAAGTAAAAACGTCATCAAGCTGTTTTGCCTGGCTGTCCTTCGGGGTAATTTCCCAGTGGAAATTAAAGTCGCCCAGCACCACCAGTCCTTCATAGCGAGTACGGAGGTCCTGGACCACCTTCGAGAGCAGTTCCATGAACTTGGCTGTTGTGCTCGGTGGGCGGTAGACTAAGAGAAAGACCACACAATCCGTGGGGGGAACAGAATTTTACGCCTAAAACGTCTACACCTTCAATGCACTCTGAGCATAGTGTTTCCGTCTTCAGAGTGTTTTTAAAAAGGAAGGCGACACCACCCCCCCCCCCCCCTCATGTTATCTGGTCGGTTAGCATGGATGGCAGAAAAATTAGGCGGCAAGGCTGCCACTAAGTCTGGTGTTGAAGACTCATTAAGCCAGGATTCGGTGACGCAGAGGATATCCAGAGTATCCTCATGCAGGAGGGAGAAAACCTCTAGACAGTGCCTCTGCAGGGATCGGGTGTTAAGCAAAGAGAACCTGCACCAATGCCTGCTCACCGGTTTTGATGGAATGGCCGGTGAGGGGGCTCTAAATGCTAACTTGGAACTGTCATTAGGTCTCAAAAGTCCTTCCCGCTTAAGTTTCAGTATTACCCTATCTGGTAATGGGCAGGCAGGTGAGTCACAGCATATCAGAGTCTGTCTAGAATACACCAAGAGGGAGCCAGGGGTCCCATTAGTCTTTTGAATTCAGACTATAAAATTCTGATGAAAGTATGGGCAGAACGTTTTTTACTTGCCGCTCAAGAGATAATCCATAGAGATCAGACTGGTTTCATAGCAGGTAGATCAATGACAGCCAATACTCCGTTTTTAATACATACCTTGGATTATTTTAACACAAATGTTATTCCGGCAAGTATTGTAATGGTCGATGCGGGGAAAGCTTTAGACCTTGCGAATTGGAGAACTCTGTTTGTTACCCTTGGTCGGTTTGGGTTTCCTGCCCAGGTAGTTAATATGCCACGCAACATCTACCAGGGGTCCACGGCTCTGGTAGTAATAAATTCAAGTCATGCAGGAACCATAAAAATAAACCTTGGAACCAGGCAGGGATGTCCATTTTCGCCATTGCTCTTCACCTTTTTTTATAGAGCCTTTGGTAATCAAAATACAATGTTGCTATTCAACTTCCGATCCCTGGCATGGTAGCATGGCCAAGTAAAAACGTTTTGCAGATGACATTATTTTATACCTGACTCCCGATAAAGAGAATTTTAAAATAGTTTTAAGGGAATTTTTGAACTTCGAACAAATAGGTGGGTATAAAATAAATGCCAATAAAACCGAGGTTCTTGCCCTCAATGTAGATCTGAATTCTTTTCCATCTTGCTTGAAGACACAAGCGACTAATTCTGACCCTATAAAATATCTCGGGATATTTGTATCTAGCCAGTACCAACAGCTATTCGAATTGAACTATTTACGAATGAAAGACAAGATTAAGAAGCTCTTGGAACAACGGATATTACTCCTTATATCGATAGTGGGTAGAGTTTCATTGATCTAAATGTACATACTACCATTGTTTATTTTTCTGTTCACTAATGTCCCGATCAAGATAAATCCTTCCTATTTTAGGGAAATTGACACCCTACTTAGGGAATTTGTTTGGGGCAAGAAAGCTCCAAGGGTCAAATTGACTGTGGTGCAATTACCTATAGTACAAGGGGGTTTAGTGCTGCCGCATTTGAGAACATACTATGAGGCCGCTTTTTTAGATTTAGTGTCCGGCTTGATAGGATCTAAATGTACCAGCGACAGCTTTTTTATAGATAAAATGATTCAAGAAATTGAATCACTAACTCGAAAAACTTCCAAACTCCCCCAAAAAAACACTATACAAGACGTGAAAAGATTATTTTTTTAGACTTCAGTCCTTTTTTAGAAAGATGGGCTCTTCGGGCCTCCAGTATCTAAAACTGAGAGAATGGACTAGTGCCAGTCTCCAGGGCATATAAACATCTAGGAAGGCTGTTAAAGGGATGGGAAACTGGTATAGGCTGCTACATAAACAGGGTCAAGCCCCTGTGATAGAAAGCCACTTGGATAAAATAACTCGGGAGACAGGATGTAGGCTGGCTTTGAAGGAGTGGGAGGCCATCTGTTATCTAGGAGGTAAATCTATGCGTGCCGCAAATTTCAAAAGGATGGCCTTCCTATCACGATGGCTTTCTTATTTAACTCCGGCCGCCTTAAAAAAAAGATTCCCGGGAGTAGAGAACAAGTGCTTTCGCTGTCAGATAGATGGGAAAGGTGGATGGCACCATACTGTTTATGCATGTCCGGGGCTGAGGCTTTTTTGGGAGGCAGTTTTTTCTGATATCAAGCAAGCAATCGGAAAGAGTGCCTTGCTCGAGGCTGAAGCTGCTTTGTTTGAATTTTGCAGAGATGGAACAATGCTATCCGAGGCCGAAAAAGCCTTTTATTTATTTCTTGCATGGTAGCGCGCTCTCTAATTCTGCAAAATTGGAAATCTAGTGAAGCTCCCTCTCATCTGAAATGGTTCAATAAAATGAAAAGAACCCGAAAATTCAAAGAAGCTTATGCTAGACGGGTGGGGGTGTTAGACCTGTCTGCCTTTGGGAAGTCCCTCCAATTTATTATTTATTTTTATCCCCTTTCTGCCCCTCATACCTCTTAATTTTTTATGTCCACTGGTTAGTTTTGTGGTGCTGGTCTGGGGGTTAGATGTTCTTTTTGCCCTCATAGTCTTTTACCCGAAGACCCAGGTGCCTTGTCTTACTAGAAAGGTTAGGTCATGTAAAATGGTGGCTATTAACTGCCACAACTGCAAACTCTGGAACTGGGCCCATAGGATAGGTTCTGGACCTTGGGAGCTAAGGGTATTAATAGGACACCTGTAGGGCGACCATTTTGTCTTGTCAGTGAGGAGCAGCTGGAGTATAGGCTAAGGGTCTGGAAGGGGTAGGGCCTTCATAGAGTGGACTACTTTTCAAGGGTTGCCCCCTTACAGGGATCACCACCCCCACTCCTGTAGACCTGACCCAGTTAGTTCTGTCCTGCTGACCCTGGACAGGGAGACACCTCAAATTGAGTGCAGGGACTGTCCCCCAGCTAGCGGTGAAGCTTAGGGGATCCCAGCTGAGGAGGGCGAGAAGGGAGAAGCCAACCCCCCCCTCTTCCCCTTGTCCAGTATGAAGAGTTAGATCGATATTTGCAGGAGATAGAGATCTGGGGCCTAAGAGCGTGAGACTTTATCCCTGACCCACCCCTTCTCTGTGTCGGTGGTGCCATTGGCTGACTATGTAAAATCGGGACCTTTCACCCGCATTAGGAAGTGCAGCAGGAGTTTACCTCTTCCCACCTGTGGAGCCCGAAATAAGGAGAGTCGGGGCTTCGGTGGGTGTTCCAATAGACCTAAATCCATTGTGGACGGGCCAGGCACTGCCATGAAGGTGGAGCGGAGCATAGGGCTGATCGAGACTGTGGCAGCGCGCTTCTGCGCAGACTCTCGGCGGCGATCACTTTCCTGTCAGGAGGGGCCTAGGATCGAGCAGGCCCAGAGGTGAGCCACTCCCAGTGCCGACGAGTGGAGCAGCCTCCGCTTCAGGGCCGCTACTCTCCCGCGCCTGCGCAGTAGCGCCGCCGGTGAGAGGATCGTCAGAGGCGGCCAGAGGCGGGAACGGAGTCAAGTGCTGAGGATAGACCTAGCGCAATCTCATTTCAGGGCCGACGCGAGTACAAACTTTGAACAGGCCCCGAGGCAAGCGCTGCTGGGAATCGAAGGAGGCCCCTGAAGAGAGTTGAACCCTGGGGCTGGAGCTGGGAACTGAGAAAGGCTCTAACAGCCGTCCCAAGTAAGGAGGAAAGGGGGAACTGTTGCGTGTCTAGGCTTTCCTTCAATTCGCCTAGCCAGTGACTAGAGACACCGATAATCGGTGCAGGAGATCGGTTCTGGCATCTAAAGGAATTCTTTTGCAGAACTATAATGAGGCAGAGATAGGGTGTGGCTCTTCAGTCTAACTGGGAAACTGACTCCTGGTTGTGGGTTGCCTGTGTCAGAAAACCCAACCAGGGATGCATGTCAGAGAATCTCTCTGTAAGAAGTTGAAGTGCTAGGAGGCTACAGAACTGAAGGGATCACCTGAGGAAAATTTCTGTTCATACCGTGCAACTGCCTGTTTAGTATGCCTAGGATTTCTTAGGGAATTGAAAAGCTTAACTTGTTTAATCTACTGCTCACTCAGTATTTACTGTGTATTACTGTTAATATTCTGGTGGGTAAAGAAGTGTGTAGTTCAGATGACAGTTGATGGAGGAAGTAAAAACATATCTGTGTAATGTGATTTCAACTGCATAAAATAAGAGGAGTATAAGGAGAAAAGATGGAGTAAGAAAGATAAAAGTGAATCTAATATATTTTTATAAATCATTCCATATTTTTCCAAAATTTTGGTGTAGTGTCATTTTTGAGTGGAATTGCTTTGAGTTACTGCTGGGTGGAATGCAATCTTTACACATGTGCCTCTGATAGTTGATTGTCTTACCCTAGGCCAGCCTACCCTAGATGACCTGACAATTCAAGGTCCAACATATTGGTGTCTAGCGGTGGGATGTTGACTGTGGTTGCGACTACTCTGCAGTGACTAAGTGTAATCCACTGACCTACACCAGGAGTTTTCTCCTGGCGGACTTCCTAATTTTTTACTTTTGCTTTTTCCAAATTTATTCCTGGTGGTGGGGTGGAGGTAGCTTCAGGTTGCCCTTGTAACTCTATTCTTTTTGTGTGCTTGACCTTGAATTGCCTTTAGCAAAATGGAATTTGCACTGGAAGAACTGGACACTTATTCTGTGGCCCAGCTAAAAGACTTCTGTCAACAAATGGGAGTGTTCTTTAAGCGTGGTGCCAAGAAGGGGGAACTCCAGACCAGTTTGAGGGCTTGGGTGGAAGCGTGCAGAGAAGGGAAGGAGGAGGATGAGGGGACAGACCGGGACACGGTCATAGAGGTAGAGGGATTATTCCACCCTGAGGTG
Source organism: Lissotriton helveticus (assembly GCF_964261635.1). Classification (NCBI taxonomy): domain Eukaryota; kingdom Metazoa; phylum Chordata; class Amphibia; order Caudata; family Salamandridae; genus Lissotriton; species Lissotriton helveticus. The sequence continues at coordinate 255,896,961 of NC_136061.1, forward strand.
GGAAACCTACTCCCAGGACCAATGACCTCCTCTAGGGGGGGCAGTAGTGTCTCCGGAGGAAGCTTGACCGAAGCGGAACTCACAGACAGGAGGGAAAAGAGGCAACTGAAATGGGAGTTGGCCAAGTTAGAACAGGAGAGGGAAGAGCAAATAATGGCTCATGAATTCAAACTAAAAGAGTTAGAACTCCAGGCCCTGCAACGGGGATCCTCTCCTACTCCAAATGGTGGCAGCGAAACCAGAGAGCCAACCAGGGAGTCCAGACCCTACCTGCCTAAGGATGTAGTTGCCAGCTATAGTCAGAGGGATGACATAGCCAAGTGGCTGGCTGCCTATGAGGTCTCCTTAAGAGCCCATGGGATCCAGGAGAAACACTGGGGGGGTGGGTTGTATAAGTACATGCCTCCTACTGGTCGGGACACCTTGTTAGCCTTAGAACCGAAGGAGCAGACCAACTACCCCACCATGAAGTTAGCATTGATTAGAAAGTTTGGGCTAACCCCGGAAAAGTATCGCCAAAAGTTCAGGGGGAGCCACAAGTTAAGCACCCAGAACTGGGTGGATTTCCTGGATTATGCAAGGAAGGCATTGGAGGGCTGGGTACAGGGCAGTGAGGTGAAGGATTATGAGGGTTTGTATGACCTTTTTCTTAAAGAGCATCTACTCGAGAAATGTTTTCCCGAGCTGCGCCAGCACCTGGTGGACAGCAAGCTGACCAACCCCCGGAAGCTTGCAGAGGAGGCGGACATCTGGCAAGTACCCGGGTGTCCTCAAAGGGGACTGGAGGGGATTCCCAAAAGGCCGGACAGGGCGCCCCTCAGAAGAAGGAGGGGGGAGATAAAAAGCGGGAGTTCTCTAAAGGTCCCCAAAACAGTTTCCAGGAAAGGGAACAGGTTTCACCCCTAAGGCTAACCCGCCCAGAAACCCTCATCCTGGCCAAAGCCAGCAGCCAAGGGTTGTCCACGGTTTTGAGTGTGGTGGTGTTGGACATTATAAGGGAGATGTCAGATGCCCAAAGAGACCACCCCCTCCCACCGGAGGAAAAGCCCTGGGAGTAGCTAGTGTAGCGCTCAGGGAGGAGTTGCCCTTAGATAAGGGGGTGAGTGGGCGGGTGTCACCTTAGTGTCCCTGGGAGAACGGGAGATGGTTCCTAAGATTCAGGTGCCCCCAAATACTACCAAGTATGGGCAGTGGATCACCATCAATGGCCAGAGAGGGGAGGCTCTGAGAGATACAGGAGCCAGTATGACTATGGTGAGAAGTCAACTGGTGTCTCCAGAGCAGGTGATTCCCAATGTACTCCACCCCGCCGCGATGGCTGACGGCAGAATGGGCCACTACCCTGTGGCCGAGGTTCCCTTTGAGTGGGAAGGGGTTGCAGGTTCACTTCGAGTTGCCGTAAGCCCTGCCGTGCCAGTTGATTGTCTGCTGGGGAATGACATGGAGCACAATGCTTGGAGAGAGGTGGAATACCGGACGCATTCAGAGATGCTAGGTACACCTGACTGGGCCTGTGTAAGCACAAGGTCTGCGACTGCCCGGAGAGGGAGTTCGCCTGGGTTGGAGCCTGGAACAATGGCCCAACCCGCTGCCAAAAAGGGACAGACCCGAAGACGGGAGAAGCCTGCTTCGGCTTCCACACCCCATGTGACAGATCGGCCACCTGCGGTGGTGGACCAGGAGTCCGTGGAGGGGGAAGTAGTTTCTCTGGAGGACCTGCCCATCCCTGCTGAGTGGCATGTGGAGGGAGGGCCTACCAGAGAAGAGTTCTGTAAGGGCCAGAAGGAGTGCCCTACCCTTGAGGGACTGAGGCGTCAGGCTGAAGCCCAGGCAGCAGGGGACGTTGCGGGACACTACCACATTTACTGGGAGGACGGACTCCTCTACAGTGAACCCAAGGTACCCTTACCTGGTTCATCAAGGGCCTTGGTAGTCCCGCAACGGTACCGAGCCTTTCTGCTGGAATTGGCTCATGAAATTCCCTTGGCAGGACACTTAGGTCAGGACAAGACCTTTGCTCGGCTTGTCCCCCACTTTTACTGGCCTCAGATGAAAGTGGCGTCTAACACCTACTGTCGGACGTGTGTAACCTGCCAAGCCAGTGGGAAAACAGGGGTGAAGCTGAAAGCTCCCCTGGAACCACTTCCTGTCGTTAGCACCCCCTTTGAAAGGGTGGGCATCGACATTGTGGGGCCATTGGATCCACCGACAACAGCTGGTCACAGGTTTATCCTGGTTCTGGTGGATCATGCCACACCCAGAGGCAATTCCTCTGAGGACTGTCACTGCACCTGTGGTGGCTAGGGCCCTAATGGGGATCTTTACCCGAGTGGGTTTCCCCAAAGAGGTTGTGTCCGACAGGGGGACCAACTTTATGTCAGCGTACATGCGGGCAATGTGGAAGGAGTGTGGAGTGACCTACCGGTTCACCACTCCCTATCACCCCCAGTCCAATGGACTGGTAGAAAGGTTCAACAAGACCTTGAAGGGCATGATCAGAAGTCTGCCTGAAAGCCTGCGGAGGAAGTGGGATGTCCTCCTACCCTGTTTGCTATTTTCCTACAGGGAAGTGCCACAGAAGGGAGTGGGCTTCAGCCCCTTTGAGCTTCTGTATGGGCACCCTGTACGCGGTCCTCTCAGCCTGGTGAAGGATGGATGGGAAAAGTCTCCCAGGAAACCCCCCCAGGATGTGGTGAGCTACATGCTGGCCTTCAGGAGCCAAATGGCGAAGTTGTGGAAGCAAGCTTCTGACAACTTGGAGGCCAGCCAAGCAGTAATGAAGGAGTGGTATGACCACAACGCTCACCCGGTGGAGTTGGAGCCTGGCCAGAAAGTGTGGGTGATGGAGCCTGGAGAGCTAAGTGCCCTCCAGGATCGCTGGACAGGCCCCTTTGAAGTGTTAGAAAAGAAGGGTAAGGCCACATACCTGGTGGACCTTAAAACCCCTCGAAAGCCCCTACGGGTGCTACATGCTAACCGACTCAAACCCCACCATGAGAGGCCCGAGGTCATCTTAATGATGGTGACTGATGGAGGAGAGGAAGCGGAAAGCGAACCTCTCCCAGACTTGTTTTCGTCTCAGGAAAAGGATGGGTCGGTGGAGGGAGTGATTCTCTCCCCATCCCTAACTCCTGAACAGCGGGAGGACTGCTGCCAGATACTGGAGCAGTACTCTATGCTGTTCTCCCTTGTCCCGGGAAGGACCCACCTGTGTACCCATGATGTGGACACAGGAGACAGCCCACCAGTGAAGTCAAAGACCTACCGGCTGTCCGACAAGGTGAAGGCTAGCATCCATGGAGAGGTTACCAAGATGCTAGAGCTAGGAGTTATAGAACCTTCCAGCAGCCCCTGGTCCAGTCCGGTGGTTCTAGTGCCAAAAGCAGCTCCACCAGGCACCACTCCAGAACTGAGGTTCTGTGTGGATTACCGGGGACTGAACTCAGTTACTGATGCTCATCCGATCCCTAGGGCGGATGAATTAATTGACCGGCTGGGAGCTGCCCAATATTTGAGTACCTTTGACCTCACTTCGGGGTACTGGCAGATCTCCCTGACAGATGGAGCAAAGGAAAGGTCAGCCTTCTCCACGCCTGAGGGACACTTCCAATTTTGTGTGATGCCCTTCGGGCTCAAGAATGCCCCTGCCACATTTCAGCGGCTGGTGAACCAGGTCCTCTCCGGAATGGAGGGTTTCTCCGCTGCCTACCTGGATGACATTGCTGTCTTCAGCAGCAGTTGGGAGGACCATTTGCAACATTTGCAAGCAGTTCTCCAGGCCCTGAAACAAGCTGGCTTGACAATCAAGGCCAGAAAATGTCAGATTGGGCAGGGGTCGGTTGTGTACCTAGGCCACTTGGTGGGTAGGGGAACAGTGCAACGCCTCCAGGCAAAGATTGAGGCAATCATGGCCTGGGAACCCCCCAAGACCCAGACTGAGGTCCGAGCTTTCCTGGGCCTCACAGGTTACTACCGTCGCTTTGTGAAGGGATATGGCACTATTGTAGCGCCCCTCACAGAGCTTACCTCAAAGAAACAACCTCGACGGGTAGTTTGGACAGAGGCTTGTCAGCAAGGCTTTGAAAAGTTGAAGCAGGCAATGTGTGCAGCACTGGTCCTGAGGGCCCCAGACTTCTCCAAAGAGTTCATTGTCCAGACGGATGCATCAGAACATGGCATTGGGGCAGTGTTATCGCAACTAAATGAAGAGGGTCTGGATCAGCCTGTAGTTTTCCTATCCAGGAGACTGTTTCCCCGGGAACGGAAGTGGAGTGCAATTGAGAGGGAGGCTTTTGCAGTGGTGTGGGCTCTGAAGAAGTTGCGGCCATACCTGTTTGGCTCGCACTTCCTGGTTCAGACTGACCACCGACCCCTTCGTTGGCTGATGCAGATGAAGGGGGAAAATCCCAAGCTGTTGAGATGGTCCATCTCCCTACAGGGAATGGACTTCCGGGTGGAACATCGGCCTGGAGTGGACCACGCCAATGCAGACGGTCTCTCTAGGTATTTCCGCCTTAGTGATGAGGACTCCCAAGGGGTTGGGTAGCTCTCCCCACTTTCAGCTGGGGGGGACGCGTGTTAGACCTGTCTGCCTTTGGGAAGTCCCTCCAATTTATTATTTATTTTTATCCCCTTTCTGCCCCTCATACCTCTTAATTTTTTATGTCCACTGGTTAGTTTTGTGGTGCTGGTCTGGGGGTTAGATGCTCTTTTTGCCCTCATAGTCTTTTACCCGAAGACCCAGGTGCCTTGTCTGACTAGAAAGGTTGTGTCATGTAAAATGGTGGCTATTAACTGCCACAACTGCCAACTCTGGAACTGGGCCCATAGGATAGAATAGGCAGCTTCCAGAACCTTCTGGCTGGTTCTGGACCTTGGGAGCTAAAGGTATAAATAGGACACCTGTAGGGCGACCATTTTGTCTTGTCAGTGAGGAGCAGCTGGAGTATAGGCTAAGGGTCTGGAAGGGGTAGGGCCTTCATAGGGTGGACTACTTTTCAAGGGTTGCCCCCTTACAGGGATCACCACCCCCACTCCTGTAGACCTGACCCAGTTAGTTCTGTCCTGCTGACCCTACACCTCAAATTGGGTGTAGGGACTGTCCCCCAGCTAGCGGTGAAGCTTAGGGGATCCCAGCTGAGGAGGGCGTGAAGGGAGAAGCCAACCCCCCCCTCTTTCCCTTGTCCAGTATGAAGAGTTAGATCGATATTTGCAGGAGATAGAGGTCTGGGGCCTAAGAGCGTGAGACTTTATCCCTGACCCACCCTTTCTCTGTGTCGGTGGTGCCATTGGCTGACTATGTAAAATTGGGACCTTTCACCCGCATTAGGAAGTGCAGCAGGAGTTTACCTCTTCCCACCTGTGGAGCCCGAAATAAGGAGAGTCGGGGCTTCGGTGGGTGTTCCAATAGACCTAAATCCATTGTGGACGGGCCAGGCGCCGTGAAGGTGGAGCGGAGCATAGGGCTGATCGAGACTGTGGCAGCGCGCTTCTGCGCAGACTCTCGGCGGCGATCACTTTCCTGTCAGGAGGGGCCTAGGATCGAGCAGGCCCAGAGGTGAGCCACTCCCAGTGCCGACGAGTGGAGCAGCCTCCGCTTCAGGGCCGCTATTCTCCCGCGCCTGCGCAGTAGCGCCGCCGGTGAGAGGATCGTCAGAGGCGGCCGGAGGCGGGAACGGAGTTAAGTGCTGAGGATAGACCTAGCGCGACCTCATTTCAGGGCCGACGTGAGTACAAACTTTGAACAGGCCCCGAGGCACGCGCTGCTGGGGATCGAAGGAGGTCCCTGAAGAGAGTTGAACCCTGGGGCTGGAGCTGGGAACTGAGAAAGGCTCTAACAGCCGTCCCAAGTAAGGAGGAAAGGGGGAACTGTTACGTGTCTAGGCTTTCCTTCAATTCGCCTAGCCAGTGACTAGAGACACCGATAATCGGTGCAGGAGATCGGTTCTGGCATCTAAAGGAATTCTTTTGTAGAACTATAATGAGGCAGAGATAGGGTGTGGCTCTTCAGTCTAACTGGGAAACTGACTCCTGGTTGTGCGTTGCCTGTGTCAGAAGACCCAACCCGGGATGCATGTCAGAGAATCTCTCTGTAAGAAGTTGAAGTGCTAGGAGGCTACAGAACTGAAGGGATCAACTGAGGAAAATTTCTGTTCATACCGTGCAACTGCCTGTTTAGTATGCCTAGGATTTCTTAGGGAATTGAAAAGCTTAACTTGTTTAATCTACTGCTCACTCAGTATTTACTGTGTATTACTGTTAATATTCTGGTGGGTAAAGAAGTGTGCAGTTCAGATGACAGTTGATGGAGGAAGTAAAAACATATCTGTGTAATGTGATTTCAACTGCATAAAATAAGAGGAGTATAAGGAGAAAAGATGGAGTAAGAAAGATAAAAGTGAATATAATATATTTTTATAAATCAGTCCATATTTTTCCAAAATATTGGTGTAGTGTCATTTTTGAGTGGAATTGCTTTGAGTTACTGCTGGGTGGAATGCAATCGTTACACATGTGCCTCTGATAGTTGATTGTCTTACCCTAGGCCAGGCTACCCTAGGTGACCTGACAATTCTAGGTCCAACAGGGGGCTACTAGGAAATTTGAAAAAAAATTGGAAGTTTCTTAATGAATTAGAAAAGCTCTAAGAGGGATCTTAACACTTGGGTTGATAAATCGATGTATCAGCTCTCATTATAAGCCATTAGCACTTTTTTCATGGTACTTCAGAAGCACCAGCACTTTTCTAGTTGTTGCACTTTATAGAATGATGTATTCTGTATTCTGTTTTATTAGTTAACAATGTTATTAGCCGCTACAGCCATAATTTTTCTTTTTAATAAGATGTTGTATTTATGACGGCTTTAGGCAATAAGAAGGCACTAGCACTTTATTGGCATTGCACTTTAGATGCACAAGTAACTTTCTTCAGTGCAGCTGCTTGTTAAGATACATTTGCACATTGTTAATTTGTGAATGAGTATATTGACTAGCTACTACACCTATAGCTTTTTTCTTTATTGTGTATTGAGAGGCTGTCGTTTCAGTTTTTGTACACACTGGTTTTAATAATGATTTTAAATATGCTATGTATTTCATGAACCTAATGCTCTGCTCAATAAAAAATAATTTAAAAAAATGATTGGCAGTGTAGGTAGCTTTGGTATCCAAATCACTAGCAACCCAGATAAAAATGATGACCAAGAAAAATTAACGGCACTAAAGAAAAAAAGTAAAAGGTTTGAGCTGCACGGCAAATTTATGCTAGAATACCTCTGTGCTGGAGTAATACCACAAGGGTTAAGAGTGAAAAACATCCCTGGCCTAGTTATACAAATAAAACAGTTTTTAGAAAAATGGGCCATATTCGCCAATAGATGTTCAAGAGATGCTGATAGTAGAAACAGCACGAGAAATGCGACAACAACTTGTGGCTGAGGTTTTAGAATTAGAAAATAAAATCAAAAACAACACAGCCATTGATGATGCAAAGAAAAAACTAATTGACATAGAAGCAGATCTAAAGTCGTACACAGAATACTTGAACAAACGAAAGTCAAAAAAACTGAAAAAAGATATAAGATTCACAAGTAAGGAAAACACTTGCCCATATTTGTCAGGTAACTTTTATACAGAGGTAGATGAACAACAACAAAACCCACCTATATACAGGCAATATGGTATAAAAGTAACAACCTTCTCAGACACATCAGATTCTGACAATGACGGTGATCAATTTGATTCCAGAAATGGACGATATACAAATAGAAGTTATCAGCACAACTTTTTTTAGGCAGAAGCAACCCAAGAAGAGGGAACTGGCGACCACAATACCAACCCGGTACAGGGGCAATCAACAAGCCATCCAAAATCAGTACCTGGTAACGCGCAATGCGCAGTACTGGAGAGAATTACAGAAAAAACAGTATTCAACCTGAGCACATCCACTATAACAGAAGCCACAATGTTCGCTACTATCTAAAGGGTTAACGTTCATCCCCCACTCTAGAATCAATAAATTTGAATTGTTCTCAGACTTAATGCCATTTTTCCCAGAAAAGTCAGACTTAAGATCTTTTTTGCCCAACAAATACCCAGAATTACAGACAATAATAGGTAAGATTTGTCATCTAAATCTACCTTTACCCTCACCTCTGAACAAATACCTCCAGAGGTCATAATTTTTTAACAAGTAGTATGCCAAAAGTTGACTGCCTATACTAAATTTTTACCCAATACACTGTACAACCTAAATAGAGAAGAACACCACGCCCTCCTCAACCTAAAAACTACAACTGAAATCAGTGTAAAAAGTTGTGACAAGGGAGGCGGGATTGTCGTAATAAATACCCCAGTATATACATCCAAAATGGAAGAGATGTTGAATGCCTCTAATTTTTATACCAAAATAAATATCACCCCTACAAGCAACATTAAAACAAAAATTCAGAGGGTTATGAATAAAGCACTAGATGAAGGGTATATATGTGACGAAGAGTACGACTACCTAAATGTTCAGACACCTAGAATGGCGAGCATGTACGGGGTACCAAAAATTCATAAAAGCCAAACCAATCCCCGCACAGACCTATAGTTACAACCATAGGATCTATAACCGAACCATTATCTGAATATTTAGATGCCATCTTGCGCCCACATATACATAAATCCCCAGCATATGTGCAAGAACCATAATAAATCTGGTGGAGGTATACCCTTCCGTCCAGAGTAACAATACCTTGTGGATAGTCTTTACAGCAATATACCTATTCCGGGAGCTTTACAAGCTGTAGAATGGTTTAATAAACAAATTAATATAGACTGCAACCACACATTTATTGTGAAATGGCTGAAAATTGTTCTGGAAGAGAATGTATATGAATTTAACGGCCAAATATATTAACAAGTAAAAGGCGTAAGTACAGTAGCCAATATATATATGGCCCAATTCGAAAATACATACATTTACAATGAAATAGCCCCATTTTTTGAAATGGTACTAAAATGGTCCCGTTTTAGAGACAATATTTTTTTCATATGGGCAGACAGTACAGATGTCTTACAAGAGTTTTTAGCCTGACTAAACTTATGTGATAGTAACATTCATTTCACATCCACATACAGTGCATCCCACATAGAATTATTAGACATCAATATCAAACACGTGAATGGCCAACCAGCAGTAGTCTTATATACCAAACCCATGGCTCGCAATATACTTTTACATTATGACAGTTACCACCCACCAACACAAAAAAATAGTATCCCTTTTGGACAATTTTTAAGAGTGCGCCGCACCTGTACTAGTCTCACAGACTTTGATGAAAAGGCAGCAATAATAAAAGAATTTTTTTTTAGCACCAGGATACCCCCACAAGCTGGTGAGAAATTCCTATAAAAGAGCTAGATTTTTTTAATAGACAACATGTGTTAACTCATAAAAAAGAAAAAACCAGTTCAGAGCTAGTGTTTGTCACACGACAATCTATGCTGAATAAACAGATACGGCACATAGTGTGTTAAAACTGGCATATCTTGAATGCCAATAAAGACAATCAAGAAAAAAATCCCCAAACCGTTATTTGCTTATCGCAAAAACAAGAATCACGGATGCCCCCAACGAATAAGCCAATACAGAGAAGTATTGTGGGGTTGCAACCAGTACAAGGTAATTTCAAATGTGGCATATGCAAGATTTGCCCTCAAGCCTTAGAAGCAAGCTCGATTCAATTGAATGGACGCACTATCATCTCAAAAGGCATGACAAATTGTAAAACGAAAGATTTGATATATCTACTAGTTTGCCCATATAGTAAAAGATACGTGGTAGAAACCATGAATGTACGTCTAAATGAACACAAATCGGCAATTCGCAATCAAAATACCACAGCACCCATGGTGCAACATTACATTGAAAGGAACCACCAAGTGGATGAAATTAAGTGGTTCATCTTAGAGAAAATACAAGCGAAGGAAGGCCAGATAACAGAAAATATAAGAATGAAACGAGAAGTTTTTTGGATCTATACACTCAACACTTTTAAAAATGGACTCAATCAAGATATGCCCTGGGAACAGGCAATCAAATACAACTACTAAATGTGAACTACCCAGTCTGTAAACATATACTTTCCATGTCACCACTTTTTGTAGAACACATTTTGGTGGTAGTGCTTTTATAAGCATTCATGCATCTGCATTCCAGTTATGCCTTTGTCTGTAAATAGGAATATATTTGACCAGCATAATGTAGGATCACAAGGTCATATTATTTACCAACTATATATTAGTATCCTGGGAATAGTAATGCTATAACGTCCATGCATTTGCATGCTTTTTTTGGCCTTTTATTTCCACACAGGAATATATGTCTTCAACATAATGTAGGACCACATGGTTATATGAATTAATCAGCTGTATTCTAGAATTGTGACCACTACATGGCTACCCTAATTCCTCAGCCACGTTTTATAATATAGAATCTAAATAATGGAAATTGAATTCTATGTCAGGAAGCGGAGGCGAGGATTATGCATATCCTTTCTCAATTTATTAGACAGCTAGTTAAAAGTACAAGAAAAAACACAGCCATGAACTACATAGCCCATGAGGCTCAGCGGTAGTCATGGTAGCCAATCAACCAATAACAGTCCAGCCAAGTGTATAAAGGGAATCCAACGTCGTAGTCCTTCCTCTTTCTCCATTGCTGCCCTGTCAGTTAAGTCCCTGCTTACTTAACTACGCATTTTCTGGGGCTTGTGGCGTGGGCAGCTTGTGTTTAGTTTTGTTGACAGTTGGTTTTTCTGGTGTTTAAGTAATTGTTAGCGGGTCTCCCGCTTCCTTTCTGACACAGTAGGCTTTTCGCCTGAGCGTCTGTGCTGCGCGCGTGCGCGTGTGGTGTCCTCTCAGATGCTCTGCCGGTGCTTCGTTTTCTTCACAGCGCCCTGTGCGCGCGTGTGGCAGAAATGCGCAGGAGGCATTGCGCTTCATTTTAAGTGTTTTTAGCCTCCTTCCCCCAGCACTGACACCGCGTTTTTGGTAGTAGGATTGACGGGCTTGTCCCAGGTGTGTCCATTTCTTTGCCTTTCATTGACATTGTGTCTGTTTTATATAGGCTTTGGGTGCCTGTGTTGGGGAGAACCCTCTATAATCTTACTGGGTGTTAGTTTATGGGTGCCCATCCCTCTGTCACCATGCAGTCTCACTAAGACCATGACTACACATCCAATGCTGATGTTGTTGACCCCCCCAAAGTCCTGCAGAGGTCAGCAAACTCCTCAATTCGGCAATTGCCCCTCTGCAGGACACTGAATAAACTTTCTGTCCATGTTTTTAATTCTTCAGGCATACTGGGAGATAGTGGGGCGGGGCCTAGTGGTGTTCGCAAGGTGGCACCACGTACGGCCAAGAAGCATGACGCGGGGCACCTGGAAGGCTTCAGCAGGCTTGCTGAAGTTTTTCATAAGAGTGCGCGTACGCTTAGAAGCGCACCCTACTGGGAGGACGACTCACCCGGCTTTACTGGTGGCACTGCCACACAGGACCTCGACCAGGAGGAAGGGTTTCCTAAAGAGGGAGAGGGTGACGATGATGAGGTTTTTGATGATGATGATGATGAGTCCTCAGAGGACTTTGGTGACTCTGGAAGGTCCTGGCGCCCTAGGTCCCCTAGCTCGGGGGTTGGTGAGGGCGAGCCGGTTCATCCGGAGATGTTTGATCCAAATTGTATTTTCCGCCCTCGTTACTCTGAGTGGGTTCTTGACAAAATGACTGCGGACTACGTTGCCGCTAAGGTTCGCCAAACCCTATTTATCTCAAGACGTGCTTTCTTGCCTGTGTTCTGAGTTTCCTCGCCCCTCCCTCCCTAATGGTGTTGCGGCGACACCAGAAATTGACCCTAAATTGTGTTCTTTCTTTGCCAAGTACATTAAGGATCCAAAGAAAGGCATTGATAGATCATGGAGAGCGTGCCAGGACAAACTCCTGGACGTGGTGGGCCCCCTACTAAAATTATTGAACTGGCACAACACTCTAGGGAGTCAGGTCAACCCTTCCCCACAGACGACGTAACGGGGTGGGCACAGAGGGCCATGTGCCTTTTAGGCAATGCCAACTGTGCACTCTCTGCCGAGCGTCGCCGCTCCCTCCTCCTCAAAATTGACCCTAAGTTAGAGGAGTTGTCCTCATCTGAGGCAGGTTCTGTGGCTCAGGGCACTTTGTTTGGTGATCCCTTTGTAAAGGAGTTGGGCAAGTTTGTGGCCACTTTCTCAGCACTCGATAAAGCGCAAGCCTCAATGAAAAAGATTTTTCCAAAGAAGGTTTTTGCTGGGGCCGGCAGAGGCAGGGGTCGCTCTTCCGGCCGCCAGTTCCAACAAGGCTCCAATAGAGGCCAAGGCAAGAGGAACAACGGATGGAATGACGGAAGACAAGTCTCTATCTACCCATCCCATGGTGGCAGAGGCCAGGGCAAAGGTCGTGGCGGATACCAGTCCAATTCCAAAGGATTCTCCGGTAAGCATTTCTCTCCTCTCCCCGGTCCGTCTAGGGGGCAGGATTGCTCTGTTTCTACCAGCAAGGGCAGATATCACTTCAGATTCCTGGGTTCTAGAGACTGTTCAGGGGTTTCACATAGAATTCTACGGGTCCCCCGTTCAGCTCTCTCGACCTCGACCCTTGTTTTTTTCCACCTCAGATCAGGGGCTCATAGACATAGAGGTTCAAGACATGCTCTTAAAAGGCGCCATCATTCAGTCCCACCTTCATCCGAGAGGTTTTCTCAGCAACATCTTCCTGGTCGAAAAGAATAACAAAGGCTTCAGACCAGTTATCAACCTCCGTTCCTTCAACGAATGGTTGGTTTATTGTCATTTCAAGATGGAGGGCATTCATCTTCTCCGGGACCTTCTACTTCAGAACGATTGTATGGTTCGGTTGGATCTCAAAGATGCTTATCTTTCGGTTCCGATTTTTCCTCCTCATTGCCGTTTCCTCCAGTTTCTTTGGAGGGATCAGGTTTACGAGTTCCAGACTCTTCCCTTTGGACTGTCCTCAGCACCCTGGTGCTTCACAAAACTCCTGCGACCTGTAGTCAAACATCTCCGCAACAAGGGGATTCGACTGATCATTTATCTGGACGACATCCACATTATGGACCAGTCCAGGGATCTTCTTCTTCTTCATCTTCAGGTCACGATTTCTCTCCTTCAATCTCTGGGGTTCACCATCAATGCCCAGAAATCGGATCTCATTCCTCTTCAGTCCATGACTTTCCTCGGTTTTCTTATCAACTCGAGGGACGCTACCTTGCACCTCCCTCCTCAGAAGATTTCCAATATCAAGAAGGAAATCCGCAAAGTCCTTCATCGGGACAGAATTTTATGGCATGACACGGAGGCCAATATTATGCAAATCTCCTTTATTGCGTAGCTCACAGCAGCAACAATGAGAGATCTACAACTTGAATGAACATTCCAATAGAGAGGATATAGTCCATGAACACACAGTAGACTTCCTTCTTTGTTGCTGCTGCTCACAAGATAAGTACCTTACATTTGCTCTCCGCACTGTACTTGTCTGTGCTCTTCTATGTGTATTGGATTGGGCTGAGGGAGGCTGTATTGAGTGTGTTTTTTCCCACCCTCCTCCTCCCCTCCCTTTAATTAGCAGCCTATTCTATCTACTTTGTGCCTTAAGCTTTTCTCTATTGATTATTTCCCTTTGGGCAACCCTGTGCCCCTCTACGTGTGTCTTTTCGATTTTGATTTTCTCGCGGTGGTCTTTTGAGGCTTTCCTTCGCTTCTGACCCCCTGCTCTGAGGAAGCGGCGCACGGTGCTTCCCCTCCGCCCGCTCCCTCTCTTTCTTTCTTCCACCTTCTCGGCTCCTTAAGGCCGAGCGCTTCTTCCTTTCCCTACTGGCCTCCGTCTTCGGACCCTCGCCCTCAATCTTCCCTCTATTCCTGACCGGTGCTCCGTTTGCGGGGGCCTACGCCTTTCGATTTAAGATCGCAATCGTTTGGCACTTCGCACGGGACCGGCGTCTTTTGAACACCGGCCCCGTGCTCCTGACTTGCACGCATTGGCACTCCGCACGGGACCGGCGTCTTTTGAACACCGGCCCCGTGCTCCTGACTCACATGCGTCTCCATGGCGGCGCTGCGGCGGCCTCGCTTCGACTCGGGCCGCGCTGCGTTGCCATGGAGACCGGAATGAACTCAAGGACGGGGAAATGAGCCTCGCTTGACGCGCGAGGCCTTTCCCGCCCGAATTTTGTCTTTTATTTAGACTTACCCGTCTTTCCCCGGTCTCGGGCCTCACATCCTCCGACACCCGACAACCTATTAACTTAAAAAAAAACAAAAAAAAACAGAGAGAACAGAGATTATAAACACTGAAGAAGGACTAAAGGTTTAGATTTATACAAAATCGACAAAGGACTTACAAGTTTTACTCAAATGGTTAGAGGATAGACCCTTACCATTACTCCTGTTGTCATGACTACATAACATCCATTTTGTTCTCAACAGTCTTCCTTTGTCAGTTTGTTCCCATTGCTAACTACCCTTTCTGATCTCACCTTATCACTATGTCTTCTGACCCTTCCCCCTCCTCTATGGAGGATAAATTGAAAGGCCTTATTAACAAAACGATAGATAAGGTAATGGGATCCCTTGATGACACCATTAACAAAAAATTGGAAACCCTGGCAAAATCAGGCTGGCAGCCTATGAGGACCCAAGGGGATCCTACCGAGGTTTCAACAAGCCAGAGAAAAAGACAGTCCACTCCAAATCCGCCTGAAAATGTTAAAAAACCCAGAAGCGCTAAGCCCATGTTTTCAGATTCACGCTCTGGCGGTGACAATGCTGGTGCCTCGGGCACGCTGGATGGGCAACTCAGAGGCCCTAGCCTTCCTATCCCCATTGATAGCGACGATGGAGTCGAAGACGAAATTGACATGTCTTGTTCCTCAGAGTTTAACTCCGATGAAGAGGAAGGCGAAATCAGAAACTTATCTGGTGAGGCATCAGGGGCCTCGGGGTCAAAGATGGGAATACTTGACCCCTTTGGGGAACATATGTTTGACCCGCTCCTCATTAAACATCCGCTCTCCCCAGAGTGGACCCCATCCCAACATATTGGCGAATATCTGTCCTTTTGGCTCCGCAAAGAAATACCAAAGGAGGTCAGGGCCCGCCTCAGGTCCGAATGCCCCCGCCCCTCCCTCCCCGACAAAATAGCCATGACCCCTGAACTAGACAGTAAAGTAGTGGCATTTATTGCCAAGACGGGGAAAGACCCGAGGAGGGGGCTTGACAGAGGACTCAAGTCCTGCCAAGACAGACTGCTGGATATTACAGGCCCGCTGACCAAAATGTTTGAAATGGCCGAAGGAGCTTATGTTTCTGATTCCCCCATCGACCCGAAAGAACTGCGACAGTGGGCGCATAGGGCTATATGCCTCCTGGGCAGTGTTCCGGTGCTCCGTTTGCGGGGCCTACACCTTTCAATTTAAGATCGCAATCGTTTGGCACGTCGCACGGGACCGGCGTCTTTTGAACACCGGCCCCGTGCTCCTGACTTGCACGCGTTGGCACTCCGCACGGGACCGGCGTCTTTTGAACACCGGCCCGTGCTCCTGACTCACACGCGTCTCCATGGCGGCCTCGCTTCGACTCGGGGCCGCGCTGCGTTGCCATGGAGACCGGAATGAACTCAAGGACGGGGAAATGAGCCTCGCTTTACGCGCGAGGCCTTTCCCGCCCGAATTTTGTCTTTTATTTAAACTTACCCGTCTTTCCCCGGCCTCGGGCCTCACATCCTCCGACACCTCACAACCTATTAACTTAAACAAATAAACAAAATAAAAAATAAAAAAAAAGAGAGAACAGAGATTATAAACACTGAAAAAGGACTAAAGGTTTAGATTTATACAAAATCGACAAAGGACTTACAAGTTTTACTCAAATGGTTAGAGGAAAGACCCTTACCATTACGCCTGTTGTCATGACTACATAACATCCATTTTGTTCTCAACATTCTTCCTTTGTCAGTTTGTTCCCATTGCTAACTACCCTTTCTGATCTCACCTTATCACTATGTCTTCTGACCCTTCTCCCTCCTCTATAGAGGAAAAATTGGAAGGCCTTATTAACAAAACGATAGATAAGGTAATGGGATCCCTTGATGACACCATTAACAAAAAATTGGAAACCCTGGCAAAATCAGGCTGGCCACCTATGAGGACCCGAGGGGATCCTACCGAGGCTTCAACGAGCCAGAGAAAAAGACAGTCCACTCCAAATCCGCCTGAAAATGTTAAAAAACCCAGAAGCGATAAGCCCATGTTTTCAGATTCACGCTCTGGCGGTGACAATGCTGGTGCCTCGGGCACGCTGGATGGGCAACTCAGAGGCCCTAGCGTTCCTATCCCCATTGATAGCGACGATGGAGTCGAAGACGAAATTGACATGTCTTGTTCCTCAGAGTTTAACTCCGATGAAGAGGAAGGCGAAATCAGAAACTTATCTGGTGAGGCATCAGGGGCCTCAGGGTCAAAGATGGGAATACTTGACCCCTTTGGGGAACATATGTTTGACCTGCTCCTCATTAAACATCCGCTCTCCCCAGAGTGGACCCCATCCCAACATATTGGCGAATATCTGTCCTTTTGGCTCCGCAAAGAAATACCAAAAGGAGGTCAGGGCCCGCCTCAGGTCCGAATGCCCCCGCCCCTCCCTCCCCGACAAAATAGCCATGACCCCTGAACTAGACAGTAAAGTAGTGGCATTTATTGCCAAGATGGGGAAAGACCCGAGGAGGGGGCTTGACAGAGGACTCAAGTCCTGCCAAGACAGACTGCTGGATATTACATGCCCGCTGACCAAAATGTTTGAAATGGCCGAAGGAGCTTATGTTTCTGATTCCCCCATCGACCCGAAAGAACTGCGACAGTGGGCGCAAAGGGCTATATGCCTCCTGGGCAACGCGAACACTGCTCTTTCTAATGAAAGGCGTAAGAGCGTGCTTCTCAAGATTGACCCCAAACTAGCTGAGCTATCTAACAAAGAAGGCGGCGCTTCCTCCCAAGGTTTCCTCTTCGGAGAAAAATTCATTAGGGATATGGCCAAATATGTGGGAGTTTTTAACTCCATCCAAAAATCTCAGAAGGATATAAAGAGGGTTTTCAACAACAGAGGAGTTTTTTCCCGGGCCGGGAGGATGCGGGGTCGATTCCCCGTCCGTGGAAATGGCTCAACAAGACCCTTTGGAGGAACAGGAGGAAGGTCCTTTCAGTCCGGTTATGGCTTTCAGTCATCCTTCTTTCCCCAAAGACAACGATCCAGAGGAAGAGGATTCAGAGGTGAAAGGAAGGCGAGACCCTTCTCTACCGGTAAGATCTCCCAAAGACCCTTCAGATACCCCTATAAAGGTGGGCGGGAGACTAGCCCTTTTCTCTGGGAATTGGACCTTAGTAAGTCAGGAACCTTGGGTGCTAGACACCGTCAGAGGATACAAAATAGAGTTTGTCGACTTTCCCATCCAGAAGAGACTCCCCCAAGAAATACGTTTCTCACAAAAAGACTCTGCCTTAGTTTCCCAAGAAGTAAAAGACCTTTTTTCCAAGGGTGCAATCCGGGAGGGAGAAGAGATCGGCTTTATCAGCAATGTCTTCCTGGTAGAGAAGAAAGACAAAAAAATGAGACCTGTCATAAATCTCAAAGATTTGAACCAGTGGGTGGTCTTCCGACATTTCAAAATGGAGGGAATCTGGTAGAGGAGGATTCAAAACGCACGTAGTCCTCATAAGTTTTTTGGTCAGAAGATTCTGGCCTACTGAAGAACCATCTAGCAAGCAGTGACCTGCAGCAATAGCCGATCTATAAACAGTAACGGTCCGATAAGCCAGACCCGAAGCGAAGATCAGAAAGGGTAGTTAGCAATGGGAACAAACTGACAAAGGAAGAATGTTGAGAACAAAATGGATGTTATGTAGTCATGACAACAGGAGTAATGGTAAGGGTCCTTCCTCTAACCATTTGAGTAAAACTTGTAAGTCCTTTGTCGATTTTTATAAATCCAAACCTATAGTCCTTCATCAGTGTTTATAATCTCTGTTCTCTCTTTTTTTTTTTTTTATTTGTTTAAGTTAATAGGTTGTCGGAGGATGTGAGGCCCGAGGCCGGGGAAAGACGGGTAAGTCTAAATAAAAGACAAAATTCGGGCGGGAAAGGCCTCGCGCGTAAAGCGAGGCTCATTTCCCCGTCCTTGAGTTCATTCCGGTCTCCATGGCAACGCAGCGCGGCCCCGAGTCGAAGCGAGGCCGCCGCAGCGCCGCCATGGAGACGCGTGTGAGTCAGGAGCACGGGGCCGGTGTTCAAAAGACGCCGGTCCCGTGCGGAGTGCCAACGCGTGCAAGTCAGGAGCACTGGGCCGGTGTTCAAAAGACGCCGGTCCCGTGCGAAGTGCCAAACGATTGCGATCTTAAATCGAAAGGCGTAGGCCCCACAAACGGAGCACCAGTCAGGAATAGAGGGAAGATTGAGGGCGAGGGTCTGAAGACGGAGGCCCGTAGGGAAAGGAGAACCGCTCGGCCTTAAGGAGCCGAGAAAGTGGAAGAAAGAGAGGGAGCGGGCGGGGGGGAAAGCACCGTGCGCCGCTTCCTCAGAGCAGGGCGTCAGAAGCAAAGGAAAGCCTCAAAAGACCACCGCGAGAAAATCAAAATCGAAAAGACACACGTAGAGGGGCACAGGGTTGCCCAAAGGGAAATAATCAATAGAGAAAAGCTTAAGGCACAAAGTAGATAGAATAGGCTGCTAATTAAAGGGAGGGGAGGAGGAGGGTGGGAAGAAACACACTCAATACAGCCTCCCTCAGCCCAATCCAATACACATAGAAGAGCACAGACAAGTACAGTGCGGAGAGCAAATGTAAGGTACTTATCTTGTGAGCAGCAGCAACAAAGAAGGAAGTCTACTGTGTGTTCATAGACTATATCCTCTCTATTGGAATGTTCATTCAAGTTCTAGATCTCTCATTGTTGCTGCTTAGAGCTACCCAATAAAGGAGATTTGCATAATCTTAGCCTCCGTGTCCTTAATAAAATCCAGATTTTCTGGCCAGCAGGCTGTGAAAAATCTAAATTTCCCTTCGGCAATTGGCCAGAATTGTGGGCTTACTGTCTTCATCGATGCAGGCCATTTTTCCGGGGCCCCTTCATTACAGGGCCCTCCAGAGGCTGAAGGCTTTTAATCTACGCAAAGGTCTCACTTACTCGGAACTGATCTCATTCTCCCCGGAGGCCAATTCAGAACTCCTTTGGTGGCTGGCCCACATGGATGCTTGGAACGGAAGGGCAATTTTTGGCTCCCGTCCGGTTCTTGTGATCGAGTCGGATGCCAGTCACCAGGGTTGGGGAGACCATTGCGGCTCCCTCTCTGTGGGGGGCAGGTGGACGGAAGAGGAGTTGCATCTCCACATCAACTGCCTGGAACTTCTAGCGGGTTCCTTCGCTATTCGCTCTTTCACCTCGACCAGGGTCTCTTGTTGTATCCTTCTTTGGATGGACAACACAACGGCTGTTCGTTATATCAATCGCCTGGGGGGCACTCATTCCATGGTGCTGGCGGATCTCGCCAAGGACTTTTGGAATTACTGCCTTCAATGTCAAATATCTGTGACGTCGGAATATCTTCCGGGGGCACTGAACAGTGTTGCGGATTGGAACTCCAGAAACCTTCGGGATGCCAGCGATTGGAGGCTGGATCCGGCTGTGTTCCGACAGATTTCGGACCTTTGGGGCAGTCCTCTGGTGGACCTGTTTGCTTCCAGGTGGAATGCCCAGCTTCCTCGGTTCTTCAGTTGGAAACCGGATCCGGGTGCGGAAGCGGTGGACGCCTTCCTCCAGGATTGGTCGGGGTTCCCAGCTTATGCGTTTCCCCCAGAGAGTAGCAGCCCAGGTACGCAGACAACGGGCCACTCTGATCTTGATCACCCCGATCTGGAAAGCTCATATTTGGTTCCCGTCCCTTCTGGAACTGTCGTGGGACAGTCCTCTTCGGTTGCCATCTTTCACGAACATTCTGACGGATCCCTTGGGTCATCCTCACCCTCTGGTTCTCCAAGGCCATCTACATCTCATGGCCTGGAGGATTTCAGGGGACGATGGTGTAACGACTCGCTTTCGAGAGAGGCTGAACTCCTCATCCAGCAGGCCTGGGATCCGGGCACCACTAAGCGATACCGATCAGCTTGGAACCGCAGGGTTCGTTGGTGTGTGGCGAAACACTTGGGTCCCGTGGGCTCCCCAGTCACTGACGTAGTTAATTTTCTTGCTGATCTCTTCCACAAGAAGTTGGCGTATTGCACCATTAATTCTTTCCGGTCTGCCATTTCTGCCGGTCATTCTCTTGTGGATGGTTCTCCGGTTGGGGAACACCCTTGGGTTTGCAAACTTTTGAAAGGCATTCGCCTCTCCCGTCCCCCGGAGCATCGCTACTCGGGCCTTTGGGACGTCAACATCGTTCTGCGTCATCTCCTATTTTGGCAAGACAATGACTACCTGTCTCGCAAGGAAATTTCTGCTGAACTGGTTATTCTCCTTTGCTTTATCTCTTGTAAGAGGGCTTCTGATGTTCGGGCTCTAGACAATTCTGCCAGGTTTTTACACCTGAAGGTGTTACCTTTACGGTTTCCAGGAGGACAAATGTAATACTAGGTCAGTATCTTACCCTGCTTTTCCAGATTCACCTAAATTGTGTGTTGTGCGATGCCTCAAGGCTTATGAGAACATGACTCTGGAGGTTCACCCTCCTGGTGAAAGACAACTACTCATTGCCATCAAGAAACCTTTTCGAGCGGTCTCATCTCCCACCATTGCTCGATGGGTAAAATGGATTATGTCTGAGGCTGGCATTGATATCAGAAACTTTGGAGCTCACTCCACTAGAGGGGCTATGGCTTCCAAGGCTGTCCATGTTGGAAGCAGGGTGGAAGACATTATGAATGCGGCTGATTGGTCTTCTGATTCCACTTTTAAAAGGTATTATTTCAAGCCAATCCACGAGGCCGCTTCTTTCGTTGTGAGTAAGCTTTGAACTTGCATAATCCTCACCTCCGCTTCCTGACATAGAATGAGAAATTTCCTAGTTAGCACAAAGGAAAGTTTCAATTCTATTAAGGACGCGGAGGCGAGGATTATCCCTCCCTGGCTTCATCTAGCCTCCCTCCCTTGGGTTTCTTCATATTTGGGCCTGTCTCTTCGTATCAGAGAAGTATTGCTTTTTTGATTTTATCTGATGTTTCATCATGGTTGAATACTCTTATTGTCTTATTTGACTTACGCCTTATTTCTTGCTGTTTTGTCATGGTTTAATCATTGCCATGTTTGACTTGTTCTTTCCAAATTATTCTGGACAAGATCTTATTATGTTCTCTCTTACCCTAGGTTACAATCAGAAAACGGAATAGAGGGTAGAGGCCTTCACTTCCAGCAGCAGCAGAGAAAGAGGAAGGACACGACGTTGGATTCCCTTTATACACTTGGCTGGACTGTTATTGGTTGATTGGCTACCATGACTACCGCTGAGCCTCATGGGCTATGTAGTTCATGGCTGTGTTTTTTCTTGTACTTTTAACTTGCTGTCTAATAAATGGAGAAAGGATATGCATAATCCTCGCCTCCGTGTCCTTAATAGAATCGAAACTTTCCTTTGTGCTAACTAGGAAATTTCTCATTTGGATTATTAATAAACATGGCCAGAAAACAAGCTAACCATTTAGCCTTAATACAACTGCCAATTATCCTAGCATAATAACTATCTATATGTAGTCAATATGGCGCTCAAGGTCCTATTCCATAACCAGTCGATCTTGCATACATGCAAGATACAGTTTCTATTTCCTTTATTTTTACGTCCACGCAGTTACGTTCTAGCGCGGCGTCAACCATGAAGCCATGTGACTCAGCTTACCCTATCAGGATACCCCGGTGAGAGGAGAAACTAACTTATATAAGCAGGAAAGTCCCAGGCACATCAACATTGTGGATTCTTGCACGCTATCAGAGTGAGACCTCAATACTGCCGGCACACGGTAAGGAATATTCATTGATAATGAACCGTTGCAATTTGTAACAAATAGGTCGCCCCCCCCCCCAAATCCCAAGGATGCCGATCCAATGCCGTAATCTCGGGTCTCGGTCTATTACAATCTAACTTCCTGTGTAGATTACATAGAGATAGAAGGATTCTGAACTCTATGGTACAAATCTTAACGAACTGTATATATAAGTACAACATTTTTTAAAACAAGTATTGGGCATGTATACCTCAAGCCTCCGTAAATGGTTTGGTAGACACACTTTATACCTCCCCTTACATAAAAATATCTGGCACGCTTACTTTAGGCTTTTAGCGATCTAGCTATATATGTCGTCCGATACCACTCACCCGCCTTAAATATAATTTGGCTTACACATGACTCCAGAGTAATCCCTCTGCTGTGGTTGTCTAATGGTACATAATTGTAACTCCCTCTATGGATAACATAGAGACAGAAGGATTCGAAGTAAATACACAAATATAAAAGTCCTCCGAATTAATCAAAATATACCACCGCTTCTAGTAAACTTAGGCATTAACATTATTCACATCTGCTAACTAGTTAATACTTACTCCATGTTTTTACACAGATGTCCTGAGCATATTGAACACCAACTAGTAGGAAGCGTTGGTCACATAGGGCAAACTGCAGGTATTTACCATCGCATAAGGTAAGACTTTAAATTGGATTAAGATTGCATATGAATTTTTGAAGCAAATCTTTAAAACTGCATTGTCTTAACCCGACTCTTGTGCTTATTTTCGTTTTTCTTATCTTTTCTCATTAGAGAAACATATCTGCAACTAGACCAACTCGTCTAAGCCAATAGAATCTTTGGAGTAAAATTATAACACCTGAAACTATCCACTGAACATATAAATATGCTGACAGTTACTCAATAAGGTATAGAAGTAAGCCTTAGCAATTAATTATAGCAATTCATTTATAGAACATCTTTAATCAGATATATGCATTGTTTATTTCCACACTCAGGGACTCTGTGCAATTTTATCTATGTGAAACATTGAAATCAATCGTACCGGAACATAATAATAGGTGACTTAAAACTATTCAACCTTGTGCTTTCCTGTTAACGTGGGTGCATGCACAGTTGGCACAATCTGCTATATCCTATCACAACCTTGAGCATGCAGTGCACCTAAGGAAAGCGCCTTTTCAAGACCTAGGCCACAGAATGTACCACCATTAGATGCAGAAAAGAATGTAATTGAGAAGTGATTTTTCGATATATTCTTTCCACTATCCACATATTCTATTTCCAGAATCTGTTTTTGACTTCACTCTAAATGCACGGCTTTTAACCACTATAGATCCTCTAAATACAACTGAACCACTAGTATCCTTGTTGATTTTATTGTAAACAGATTAAATAAATGTATCACTGGACATTTAAATTATAATGACAATTTGACATAAGTGCATATAAATACTGAAATGTATCTAATTGTGTATCCAATGCAGTGAAAGTTGAGACGGTGTCCTGACAAAGGCCGAAACACACGTAGTTCCATGTACTGCCGACCCTCCTTTTTGTCCATATGTGATTTGGACCCTGTCACAAATATAAGAGAAACAAATATTGTATCATTAGGCAACAGTATCATTATGTTCCTATCTCTTATCTATTTGATTACATCTCATGTGTTGTTGCATTATGATTTTAAAATATACAGAATTATATATTTTTGATATTCTGGTAAAAAATTGACAAAATATTATGCAAAGCAAAATAAATATATATTTTTTGATAATATTTGAGCACTATATCGTTTAATTATATGTATGATGTCCTGTTAAAATTCTAAATATAATTGCTTGTGATTAGCTTGTTATTTTCCCCCTGACATTGTTGGTAAAACAATGACAGGGGGAAAATAACAAGCTAACATACATACAATCAATCAGAAGGCACTTTGAATTTTGATATGCATGTAAAACATGGCCTGGGCCCTATTATGTTTAGTACGTTATGGCACAAATATACGAGGGACAATGCCGAGTTGAGGGCCACTTTTGTTGAACAAAAAATTGGGTTTTTACAGGAGAAGTTTTTTGCGAAAAGGAGTAGGCAGTCAATGTTTGATTCCCTCAGAACGAGGCTAAACAGAGGCGAATGAAAGCAGAGAAAGAGGATCGGAAGGGGAGGATGCAAACATTGAATTAGAAAGCTGTAGCGCATGATAGAGAGAAGCAGGAAATAGGAATTGAGCGTGAATATAGGAGGTTTCGACTGAAAATTGACAAATCTATTGTAATCTGAGAAGAAAATGATGCTATTGTGGAAGAATTGCTAGGTGCTTGACTCCCACCTCCATATGCCCCAAAGAGTGTATATCCCGCTCTTCCCTCACAGGCCCAGCTATCCAGTTCTTCTGTCTCTGCTGTTTCTGCTTCTGTTACTGTTGATCAGCCTGCCTTGGCCACAACACCTCCTGTCCTTTCTTTGTGTTTGCCGTCTGTGGCAACTACGACAGTTAGCATTCCTGCGACACCTATTGCTTCAGCATCCCTTTCGCCAGCTCTTACAAGCATGACCCAGCCAGCAGCGACGTTAGTGCCTACTACATCTGTTATCACCCCCACTGTGTTCCTCCATTCCCCGACATTACAAGAGTATTGGGACTCCAGTACGTGGCCCTAAGGATAGAGACTGGGCAAAATGTAAGGATCGCCTGGGGCGAATGTTGGTGCGATCTGATATGGGAGAGGCAGAGAAACAGGTAGTGGCTAATCAGGAAGCGCAGTTGGCCCGCAACCCCATTTATGGTGTGGAGGATGTGTGGAGTGTGATGAAAGATTATGAGCCTTTCGTACAACAGCATGCTCTTAAACACGTCTGCTACTCTGATTGGACTTTGGAAGCAGTGTTCCAATGATGCAGCACCGCAGATTATTTATGATATTAAGGATCATGTGTACATTGCTTATATGGCACCTGGTCAAGTTTTGGTAATGTTGTGATGCTGATTGCTTATTGGGGTAGACTGCCCAACAACAGTATCTCAGTTTCCGATAAGGGAGGTCCACCGCATATATCACCCTGAAATACCAGAGCTACAGGATCAGCAAAATGTTGTTAGTAGACCAGGGGTAGCGGCCCATTTCCAGGAACAGTGGGTTTATACTCCATGGAAAAGGAGTGAGGTTTTGTCCCTTAAAACTCAGTTACCTTATCCTACTGCATATTATAAAGAATTGACTGAGGCAGCTTCTTCAACAGTATTGACACTTGCAGATATTGAAATGTTCTTTTGTTTGTTGGTTCCTGTTGATATTTGGAGACTGGTACACACACAGGATCACGTTGCAGAATTGGGTGGGACCAGGAGAGGAAGCCTGATGAGAAGCCTAAAGCAGAGATATTTGCTTTGTCGGGTCGCATTATCACGTATATGCATTCTATTATCTCGCCTCGAAAGGTAGATTGAGACAAGCTCTCGGCTTGTCGTCAGAAGAAACACGAGAGTGTGTCTGATTGTTTCACTCAGTTCGAAGGTGTATTTCTAGATTATAGTGGGCAGGACTTGTTGATCGAAGGTGGTGTGTGTTTGTTTGTCAATAGATTTGTTTCAATCTGGCTCCCTGAGATTGCGACTCGATTACAAGCTTCCGAGAGTACCTGGTCCACATCTTCTTCTTCTGTTATTTTGAATTTGGCGCAGTATTATGAGCACAGGGACATAAGGAGGAGGCTGAAAAGAAGCACAAGGTTTTGAAGACGAAGTTGTTGTTGCAGCAGGCTTCTAGAGGGAATGGTAGAGGTTGTGGTGGTACGGCCCGACAGCTTCCTCGTACTAGCAGGAATACTACGCCGGTGGGGCCAAATAAGTGTGCCTATTGTAAGGAGGAGGGACACTGGCACAGCGAATGTCCTGTGCTTTTGCAGAAGGTGGCTGTCCCAAGAGGGCGGGAACTCGTGGACGGGGTTGTAGAGATGGTGGCCAGGACATGGCTCAGACTGTTGGGACATAGCAGGATCGTACTGATCAGAACTACTTTGACAACCCCGGGGCAAACAGTATTATCATGATGACTATGATACAGATGAGGTGACCAGGATGTCTCACAGCTAGGACAGCGGGGGCAGGGTGAGTGACCAGTTTTGGTACCTGTAGACCAGCAAGGTCCGTATGTTAGTGCGGATGTGCATGGTTCAACTAAGGAGTTTTTGGTGGATACAAGTGCAGCGAACAGCTCTATTTCTCGTTCCCTGCTCCCTGGGGTGACTCTGTCTGGCCATAATAATGTATCGGTAGGATTTTCTGGTGTACTGGTTGTGAGCCCCATTTCTAAGCCCCTTGCGTTGACTATTGGTTCTTTCATTTTGTTGACGTCCAATCGTAGAGAGAATTTGATGGATTTGGACTTGTTGAAGAAATTGCATGCTACGATTTACTGCTCCCCAGCCGACGTCTATATGACGATGGGTCCTGATGTGGTGTGTGCAATAAACAACAATACAAATGCCAATACTTATACTTATTCAACAATTCACTACTCACGATGACACGTGACACTCAAAGTGGTGTAGGGCATTGTATGTCCCTGCCCAAAATTGTATATTGGCAAAACCAATCAGAAAGCCCGGCAACGTATGATGCAATATATGTCTAGAATCCTCAAGAAGACAATGAACGCACCTTTGGTAAACCATAGGACGCTCCAAAATCACACAGCGAAGGAGCTAAAATGGACAATTTTTTCGAAGATTGGGAGTGATTCACACGGTGGCGATGTGGAAAGAGCACTATTGCATAGAGAGGCAATGTTAATTGTCAAGTATAACACGTCTGTGGACGAATTAAATGAACTATCTGAGATTTATAATCTATGATTACAGATGGTGAATTGGGATGTATCACATCTCTGAGGCTTGTTATAAACAAGACTGTGGTGCAAATATATGGCACAAAGAATGTGTAATGTGTCATGCATGAACAAAACTATGGGATTGTCCCTGTTGGTGTACCAGCCTACATTTCCCAAGATGCATTATAATTTGAGATGAATATGATAGTTTTGAAACTAGCATATACATTGTCACCTAAAGCGATAGCCTATCGCTGTGATACTTTGTAAAATCATATTCGCACGTTGAGGACTTTTACGAATCGAAGGTTTTTTGTTGCTTGGATTTCAATAAAGTTTTTTGAAAATGTAGGCGGGCACACGTTAAAGTGCGAGTGTCATAAAAATGCACGGCCAGCCGCAATCAATGCAGCTGGCTGCATTATGGACGGGCGAGACGGGGTGGAAGAAGCAAGAATACAAAGTGAGCAAACAATGTCGCTAGAGAGTAACTAAGCGCAAGTAGGTGCTGCGTGTAATGGCAATTGCTGGAGACTAAAGGTCCATCAACTCTCTCTCCTTTTTTAAAATTATTACGAAATACAAAATCGAGTGTAAAGTACTTGGATAAAGTCGACAATTTTTTCGAAACGATTTTCGAGGTATGTAGGATTGCGCACACTTCATGACCAGTTGTTAGGCAACGAATTAGTGATAGCTTCCTCATTTTTTGACCTTTAGTTTCTTTTCATCTAAAGACGTTTTTTTAGATTACAACCGCTATCCTTTCCAAAACAAATCATCTTGAAGACAGCTTCATCTCTTTCAAGAAGTGAATACATTTTGTTTTCAGCATTGTTGTGCAGATTGAGATGAAAACGTTTCTCTCCTTGCTTTCTCCTTCTTTTTTTGATAGTGGTTTTTGCTACATCAGTGAAGATGCACAGTGCTTAATGAAAGTTTTATAAGGTAATCTCTAAGGAGTATTGGAGTAGGTGTTTGGGGAGTGCTTTGGGAGTGGTATGAGTAAATGGTAACACCTGCACTTTTTATTTGTTCTTTTAGCTCCTTCTGTTCCGGGTTCTGAAGATAACCCCGCCAAACTAGATTAGGGGTTAGAAACGTGTCAACCTTTGTGTGTCCAAACAAGTATTTTGAGTTTAGGTCCCAGGTCTATATGTCTGCAAATATTGAAAAATTAAAAATGAATTTGATGACCTGAATACGTTACTGTTTGGCTAACACATTCCCAGGGTTGTGTTGTACTTTAGGAACTTTGAAAACTTTGTTTCATTTTTTCAACCTTCCCTTGGGTTTCTTTTTCTTTTCTTTTCCTTTTTATCTATTCTATTTTTTCTTTGGAACAAGAGCTTTTGCAAATTTGTTAAATGGTTTTAAAATGTGTAATGTAGTGTTATATGTGTAATTGCAAAGCAATTGTGTTGTTTTGTTTGTAATTTTCCTGTGGTTCAAAAAATTTGAAAAACTTTCATTGAAATAACATGAACTGGTTTTCTCTAAAATATCTACTCAAAACACAGGCAAGATGGCGGATGCGTACGCATCCAAGTGAGCAGCCGGTGGGGTGCCTTTCCTCCGTCCGCTCCTCTCCTACCTGACGGCGATTCTGTTTTCTCCGGAAAAACCACAATGTGAAAGGCTTAGCAACCGGGATGATTTTGGACTGGATTCGCTCTCACCAGCGATTTCCCCGCAGAGTTTGGTGCTTCCTGCATCCTACCTTCAGGAGCTCCACAGGTGTGCATAGCGGAGGATTGAGGCGGGCTGTATCCGGGCTACA
This sequence comes from Lissotriton helveticus, assembly GCF_964261635.1. Lineage (NCBI taxonomy): Eukaryota > Metazoa > Chordata > Amphibia > Caudata > Salamandridae > Lissotriton > Lissotriton helveticus. The sequence goes on from NC_136061.1 coordinate 255,925,669, forward strand.
CGGCTTGCTGGTGGCGGCGCCCTGTCACGACTGTGTGAACGCCGAAGGCACTGGGTGTGCGCTGAGGGCTGGGAGCGCCGTGAACGCTCCGAACGCCGAGACCCGGCTGAATTGGCGTGCTGATCGACGTGTTGGTCGGCGGGGGCGAAATTTAGAGATGCCGCCTCCAAAAAATATTAATCTAAATACACAACTTAAAGGAGGAAGACCACAGACACGCGCGGTTGCAGCTGCCATGGAGAGCGCAGGGGGAAATACTACCGTGCAAGAAAGTGCCATACAGCATGAAGTCACTGGTGCAGTTGTGGAGACTATCGACCCTCAAACAAAGTGCCAATGCCTGAGACAGACTCTAGAGGAACGGGAACAGGATCAGGGACTACCCCGAAAATCCCGGGGATGTTCAAAAAGAAAAACTTACCCAAAGGTAAGCAACAAATGCCTGATAATCTAAATATGTTTCAGAACTCTAATGGGAGGGCAATTGCTAATGTGGCGCATAATGATGCAGCTCTAGCTCCTCAAACAATTCAAGCAGCAGCATTACATCCTAGAGCTGTAGAATCTTCAGGATTGGAAAAGGTTTCACATATCAGTAACACACAGGACATTGCGGATGGTCATTCTGGAAATCTGTGCTCTGCCGGGTCTGAGGAGCGGATAACTCCCGTAGAAATCTTGGTAAAATGTATGGGAGACACAGAGTCTATTGATTCTGCAGGTAATTTCTATTCAATGTCAGACCTCTCTAATGCTTTAGAGACGGAGAGTATAGAGGGTGAAGAGGAATGGAGGGATGATAGAAGCTTGGCAAGCACCGCAGGCGCTATACAGGAAGATGACTATGTTGAGGATAATTCACCAACAAGGAGGGGGCAATGGTCTCCTGTGGAAGGCACAGTGCGTAAAATTGTGATCCTGCGTTGTCGGATAATGCTGGAAATACAGGATCACCAACGCTGAATCAGACTGCAGAGGTCACTAAAAACTTGGCTGAGCATCATTTAGACTCTGAAGTCACATTAGAAACCATTTATCGGCTAATCTTACAGCACCGTGAAGATACTAAGGTGGAAAATCTGCGAACACAAGGGGCGGTTCGTAGGCTCCAAAATACGGTGCGAAGAGTAGCAAAAACATGTAGCGAACTGGCTTCTACAGTGGTAGAGGCAGAAGGGAGAATTTCATCAATTGAAGATGAAATGACTCGGCACAAAATGCAGATCTCTTCATTGATGACTTTACGGGAGGATATTGATTGGAAACTGGTTGACTTGGAAAACAGATCCAGAAGAAACAACCTACGTGTCCTGGGTTTTCCTGAGGGAAGTGAGGGAAAAAACATACGCCAGTATATTATGGATCTTTTTAAAGAAGCATTCCCCAAGCTAACCCAGTGGCAGTGGGACGTAGAAGTCCAAAGGGCTCATAGATTTCCATTTCATCAGAAAGACTCAAGAGGAACTATGAATGCTAAGCCAAGAGCTATACTAATATGCCTGAACAATTTCCTTGCACGGAAGCACTGTATGACCTAGCTAGGCCTGATCGAAGGCGGAAGGGGAAAGGCATAGAATTTTTTGTGAGACCTGATTATTGTCAAGTGACAGCAGAGATGGCAATTGCGCCAACTCATACTTCTCTTTCAGGCCAAGGGGGCACAGGCATTTTTGCTTAATCCTGCTAAGCTTAAAGTCATCTATAAGGAGAAAACCCAATTTCTTAATTCTGAGAGTAGGGCCAAGGAGCAACTGGCTTCTATGTAATTGATAGATAGCTTAATACAGTTATAAATATAATTATACACACTCATTCCCTATACAGTATTGCCTATCTTTGATGAAATAGGCTCTCATTGTTCAGGGAGGCCTCCTAATTGTCCTTTTTTTCATTAATTTGCTGTTCCTTATTTTTGATATAACATAGGGGAATTGGGTATGTATAGAATAGAATAGGAATGTAGGAACCAGAGACGTCATGTTTTTCTCTGATTATGACAATTTGCTTCTACTTTCTGTTTCTCTTGTTTCTTTCTTTTTTCTTTTTTTTACTGTCAGGGGACTGGATGCAGACGGGGAGACACACCATGCTTCTCTATTCATCACACGGAGGGACTATTTTGTCCCTTTGCCTTTTTTGGGTGGGAATCTGGGTGGGTGAGGGTGGGTTGTGGGTTGAGGGTGGGTGGGGCAGGCAAGAACAAGAGCAGAGCAGAATTTGTTCTAACAAGCAGAAGTTTTAAGATGATGATTAAATATATATGCATTTTGAAGACTAGCAGGGTGATTTTTAGAGGAAATTTAATATGTTATGGATTACTTTTGTCAAATTATATGACCTTTGATAATGGCTAGGCTAAGGATTTGTTCATGGAACATCTGTGGATTGAACAATAGAAAAAAAAGAGGAATGGCGGCACAAATTATACAGGCCTTGAAATGTGACATACTGTGTCTACAAGAAACCCATTTACCGTGGAGTAATAGACATCTGCTTATGGATTTGGGTATGGAGGTGGTGGGTTGTACTAGACAAGGCTCTAATAATAATAATAATAATAATAATAATAATAATAACATTTATAAAGCGCATGGTTACGCCAACTCGGCGTGTCCCCGCGCTAAGTGAGAGGGGGGTGACAGAATACCGATAACAGAAGATCACCTTGCGTTAGATAGTGAACAGGTGGGTTTTCAGCAGCTTTCTAAATTTAGTTTCAGAGCATTTAAGCCTAAGTTTGATAGGAAGTCTGTTCCAATTCTGAGCAGCCAGAAACCGGAAGGATTACAACTAGAGGAATTGCAATACTGAAGAAGAGGGGGAGTGGCAGTTGCAAACGGTTAATAACGGATCCCTATGGAAGATGGGTGATTACGGAATTTTGGATAAGGGATAAGTCTTGGACTATCTGTGCTATTTATGGTTCAAACTTGGACGATCCAGAAATATTAAATTTTCTTAGTATCGAGCTTGCCGGATGGCCTGCCTCGCTTATATTATGTGGAGACTTTAATATACATCTGGAGGGACAATTTGACATAACTAGTGATGTGGGATATTCAGGCAGGAAAGTCAAAGTTTATAAAGCTTTGAGTGGATTGGTCAGGGAATTCTGCCTGGTAGATGTCGGTCATATTAAAAGTATGGGTGCCCCTGGATACACTTTTTTTTCCGCTCCCCATCAGAAATTCGTACGATTGGATTATTTTTTTATAACTCCTAGATTTGTTACGGACCTTAATTATTACATCTATCCTAAAGTAATATTGGATCACAACCCAATTATGATAAAATTGGTGGCAGATGGTATAGGTATTCCAGTACGCAATTCATGGACGTTTGAACGGAAACTATTGGCAGACACGCGATATATAGAGCATATGGGAAAATGGATTAATGATTTTTTAGAATTTAATCGCGGTTCCACTTCACCACAAATGGTGTGGGATGCATTTAAGGCAGGGGTATGGGGGAGACGTCATATTCTATTAATAACCAAAGACAATCCTGTGATCATATAGCAGCACAATTTAAGAAGCTACAGGAATGTGAACTTAAGCTCATAACAGCTATGAGGCTTTCTCAAGACACAGAAGATATAATGTCAGATTTAGCCATTCACAAATCAAGGGTATATGAGAATTTTGCAAAAAAACTAGCAGAACAGATAGCGGTCACTCAGACGAAAGTTTATGAGGTGGGAGAAAACACAAGTTGAATTCTAGCTAAAAAAAATTGTCAAAAGGAGGCTACCAATTTATTAAAATGTATTCAGGACCAGACAGGACAAAGTTTTGAAAAACTAGATGAGATATTGGAGGTATTCAGACAGTATTACAGTAAATTATATAAGGAGGAAATAACCAATTATTTGTCAGAAAGCTTCCTGGACTATAACGATAATAGAACCATGACTAAACTAACCGCAGAGCAGATTTCTTTCTTGAGAAAGATATAACTTGGGAGGAAATGGAAGCTGCAATTCTCTCCCTTGCACTAGGAAAGGCCACGGGACCTGATGGCATCCCATTAGAGTTTTATAGGATGTTCCGACATATTTTGAAACAAGATCTACTGCTTACATTTTTAGAAGCACCGAAAGGTAGAGTACCAGATTCATGGAGACATTCAATAATTATGGCCTTTCTGAAGAAAGATAAGCCTCCTACTTTACCGAACTCTAATAGACCAATATCTTTAATCAATGCCGATAGTAAGATCTATTCGAAGATCCTAGCTTCTAGGATATCTGGCATAATACCATCTATTGTGTCAAATTTTCAGCATGGATTTATCCCTAATAGGGACACTACAGATCATATTCGTCGGCTTATTGCTCTTATGGACTGGGCCCAGGCGACCAAGACACCCATGGGTATTACCCTGTTGGATGCCGAAAAGGCATTCGACAGGGTAGCATGGTTGTACCTCTGGGATGTTTTGAGTCAGAAGGGTTTTGGTCCAAAGATGATTCTGGCGTTGAAAGCACTATATTCCTCTCCTACAGCATCCATTAAACTAGCAGGGCAGGAGTCCGCCTCCTTTCCGATACTTCGGGGAACACGGCAAGGGTGCCCCTGCTCCCTGTTATTATTTGCCCTTTATATTGATGTATTCTTAAATAAATTGAATAGTGTTGATAATATAGAACCAGTTCAAGTTTCCCGGATGAATTATAGAGCATTGGCATATGCTGATGACATTGTAGTAGTAACAACAGATATCCATAGGACATTCCCAACAATAGAAGATTTAGCAACTAAGGGGCCGATTAGGATGGCGGACGGACCTGCGTCCGTCCGCCACCCCGAGGTGGAGGCACCGACTGCAGGGGCAGCGGCGGTCCCTCCAATGCAATTAGAATGTGACCGCCCCCCTGGCGGTCACATCCTGTATATTTTACATTGCGGCGGGTGCTGCTTTAAGCAGCACCCGCCGCAATGTAAAATATGCATGTTTACCTTTGGCATGCACAACTTTGCAGGCACCGTGTGGTGCCTGCCACCTTGTGCATGCCAAAGCAGGGGGGTACCTTAGGTACCCCCCATGTGCACCACCCACCCCCCAACACCCTGGGGGCTCGCAACATGCCCCCAAAACCAAAAGACCACATGCTTTTCCACGGCGGAAAAGCCGCCGTGGAAAAGCATGTTTCCGCCTGCATCGATCGTGATATGGCTGGCGGTGTCTTGCAGACACCGCCACCATATCTGCGTACAACCACCGCAGATCAGCGGCGGACAGACTTGCCGTCCGCTGCTGATCCCACTGCCATCATAATGTGGCGGGTGGTGTTTTCACAAACCAAGGCGGTGAATCCGCATCCTCCAGGCCGGCGGTGGCTTCCACCGGCCCGGAGGATGCGGATTCACCGCCATCCTAATCGGCCCCTAAGTTTGGATCTTTTTCAGGCTATAAATTGAACATTTCAAAAACACAAATATTATACTTAGCACAAGACCATCCTCCTCCTTCACAAATAACAACAGTGACAGAGGCCACATATTTAGGGATTAAAATCGGAATTCCATTATCAAATGTTCTGGATTTAAATTTTAACGCGGTTCTAGAAAAGACAAATTCAATGCTGTCACTAACAGGTCGGGCCAATGTACTAAAAATTGTGGTTCTCCCCAAGTTTTTATACATGTTCCGTGCTATAACGCTTGAATTTCCTTCCAGCTGCTTTAAACAGGTATTTTTATTTTTTTATTGCTTTATTTCAACAATCAGTCGTACAATGAGCAGTATAAAAGAAACAGGAATAATACATATAATGAAAAAAAAAGAAACGTACAATAGGAGAAAAAAGACACCAAGAAAGATAAATATCTTAAATCCATTTAGAGATTGGATCCCAAATTTTTGATCCTTGCCTTTTTTTCCTTATCCCCTTAAGCTTATACATAGCCATTTCTAGATGATATATAGAAAGCAGCTTACACTGCCATTGATGAAAAGCTGGGGGTTCGGAATCAATCCAGCGAGAGGTTATACAAAAACGGAAAACGGACATACAGATAAACAAAAAAGCTTCTTCAGCAGTAGATCTAACCCCAGACTGATCTGCTTGAAGGCCAAAAATTACCAGTTCAGGAGAAAATTTCACGACAACCCCTAGATTATTATTAATAAACAATTCGATATCAGTAATAAAACGGGAAAGTTTCTCGCATTTAAAGAACATATGAATGGAGTCCGCATCCATCTCTTCACAACGATTACATCTTGAATCACCTCCAGTCTTCCATCTGGCAATTTTAACAGGAGAATAATAAAGATCAGAAATCAACATATAATGTTGACTTTGGAGCGACCCATTAAAAAGTATCTTAATAGATAGCTCGATTGATCTTCCCATATCTATATTACCAGCATCTAGCCTCCTTTGCCATTTATTCTCTATAAGAGATAAATCGTCTTCTAATCGGTTAGTGGCAATTTGGTAGACCGGACCTATTTTCTTGGCATTCCTGGTAGTTTCTAATATCTTATTAGGATTCATGCAACAATGAATGAGAAGACCTTTAGATTCTAGAAAGCTCAGAATCTGGAGATACTTAAAGAAGTGATTCTTCGGTACACCATATTTAATTTGAAGAGCAGAAAATGAAGAGAATTGAGTATCTTCATATAGGTCACCCAAAACCTGAATTGCTAGAGGAAGCCATCTTCTTAGAATTGGATCATGCAAGACAGGTGAAATGGCATAATTATTAAACACTGGGGTGTAATGGTTAATTTCACCCAAACAAAGAATTTTTTTCCTAATTTGTCACCAGATTAGAAAGCCAGCTAGAATAATTTTACATTTGATTTTTTTTGTAATAGCTGGGTTCAATAATTTTAACTAAACATTGAGGAGCCGCCTTGCCTAACAATAATTCATAAACTGAGGGATAAACAGATTCTTCAGTAATAATATCCGGAAAAAGAAGTATACCCATATATCTTAAAGATATAAGGAAATAATACAACCGGAAATTAGGGACTCCCCACCCACCATTCAACCTGGGCAAGAAACACCATTTCAGGGCTCGACGGGAACGATGATACTCCCAAAGGAACCTAGAAACCATTCTATCAATCTTTGTGAAATAATAGGCCAAAAATAAGAGAGGTATAGTTCGAAATAAATATAAAAACTTGGGAAAAATTAACATTTTGATTATATTAACACGACCATAAAGAGTGAAATGTACGTTATTTAATCTCTCTAAGGGTTTGTTAGAAGAGTTTAGCACAGGTACAATGTTGAGTCGAACAATCTCATCAATCTTAGATGAAATAGTTATCCCAAGATATTGAGCTTCAGAATCAAAGACTAGGTCATTAGGTCGACCGACATCAGAGTGGATTAATTGAGTTTTGGCCACGTTTAATTTGTAGCCGGACAGAACGCCAAATGCTTCAGCCAAAAAAATAATTTTTGGTAGGGCACGTCTGATATCTGTAGTGGTTACAGCCACATCATCGGCGTAGGCAAAAACTTTAAATGAAATATTTTCAATTTTTACAGGTATGATATCTGAATCAGAGGATAGCTTGCGTAAATATGGTTCTAAGTATAAAGCGAACAACAAGGGGGAACAAGGACAACCTTGTCTTGTCCCCCTAGTTATCGCAAAGCCCCTGGAGAGAGAATCGGTTATTCTTATGACAGCTTTGGGTTGACAGTAGAGAGCTTTGATTGCCTTGATATATGTATTAGGGAAACCCATCCAAAGCAAAACAGCCCATAAACATTCCCAGGTGACCCTGTCAAACGCTTTTTCTGCGTCCAACGGGGCCACCGCGACTGGGGATTCAGAGGCCTGAGCCCAATCTAATTATGCAATTATTTTTTTAACGTGGTCTGTAGTGTCTCTTTTTAATATAAAGCCATGTTGTCTAATGGATACGAGAGTGGGCATCAATGTATTCAATCTATTAGCAAGGATCTTTGAATTTTTTTTACTATCAGTGGAGATTAGTGAAATAGGCCTATATGACCCTAGGTCTTCACTGTTTTTACCTTTCTTTTTAAAGATAACTATGGTGGCATGAGACCATGACTCAGGTGGATTACCAGCAAAAGCAGAACAAAAAATCTTCATCAATTCTAGCTTTAAAACTCCTCTGAAAACTCGATAAAATTCTAAAGGAATAGAATCCAGACCCATAGCTTTACCAAGCGCAAGTCCAGTAATGGCTACTTCAATCTCCTCCCAGATAACTGGGGCACTAAGAAGCTATGCGTGTTCTGGAGACATTTCTGTGGTATTTATCTTGTCAAGATAGTGCATGATAGCAGAATTAGGTACGCTATCAGGTTGGTGATATAATAATTTGTAGAATTCATTGAATGCAGCCAATATATCTTCTTTCGAGGTTTTAATGCCCCCATTAAGATCTTGAATTTTAAGGATATCATTAGCAATAGATCTTTGACGTAATCTTTGCGCCAGCACTTTACCAGTTTGTTCACTCAGTTCATAGCTTTCTGTCCTGTATTGAGTATGATGTGAGGCTACCTGATCGCCTATATGGGTATAGACTAAACTGCGTTTGATTGATAAGTCAAGTTGAGATTCCTCTATATATCTGTTAAGTTTGATACTTTCAGCTAATTGTTTCTCTGCGTGTAAAACCACATCACAAACCTTTTTAAATTTGTTCCGTTTATTCCTTAATTGACGATTGGCATATTTTAATGTCTCTCCACGTACTATTGTTTAAATGTATCCCAAACTATTGGAATTGATGCCGACCCATTATTTATCTCGAAGAACTCCTGAATAATATTAGACATAAACTGAATATAATCTGGTTGTGAAAGTAAATTCCGCTGAAACGTCCAAGCTGATTTCTTGGACTGTCCAGCGAGGGAGAGATTGAGCTTTGAACAGAGAGGATTGTGATCAGATAATAATTTAGGAAGAACTTCTAAACCAATTTTGTCCATAAAAAACCGAGATAGAAAAAAATAGTCAATACGAACAAACTTCCTATGAGGAGCGGAAAAAAAGGTAAAGCCGGGCTCATCTGGGTGAAGAATATTCCAGGCATCTAAGAGACCATTATCTAATACCAGATTCCGCAGAGCCTTAAAAGATCGTGGCTTCAGACCTCTGTATTTTTCATTTTGTCTGATGCTGAACTCTGACTTGATATGAATATTTAAATCCCCACAAAAAATGATGGGAATAGTGCTAAGAGCGAGCTCAGAGTTTAGGGAGTTGAATAGCTCAGAGTCGTCCAGATTGGGGCCATAGACTGAATAAATCATAATCCTATTGTGAGAAATTAGGAGTTCAGCCATGGCCCAGCGGCCCCATTTATCAGCAGAGGTCTTGATTATTGTGCCCAGATTTCGGCGCATAAGTATAGCCACACCTCGTTTGATGCCTGACTGCCTGGAAGATATTAACAGATCCAATCCCAGATTCTTTAGCAAATCCCTTTTTTCCCAAGATAAATGTGTCTCTTGGAGATAAAAAGGATATCTATTTGTAGCAAATGAATAATTTTGGCCAAAATACCTCCCTTTTTCATATCATTGAGACCATTGACATTGAACGTGCAAATTTTAATTACCCTATCCATTAAAAAGTAAGACAAAAGTAGAGATTAGAAAATCAAAGTCTATCAAACTGAGCTCCTTATTAAATCGGCGACAAAACTTATTATCAGCAAAGTTCAGTGCTATGTCCAATATCACGGCAATAATAAACCATTCTGAACAGTAAACCATATCCTGCTTATTTCCAATCATTATGATCATATTTTGCTCAACTTCGACTAATGTTGAATTACACCCCCACCACCCCCACCACCTAACCTCACCCTCCCTGCCCACCCCAGAAACCCTCCCCCATCCCTACCCACCTTATGAGGCACAGGGACAGCCAGTCCCTGGAATCACAGAGTGCCTCCCCGCCCCCCTCCCGGATTACCCAAAAAAAGAAAATTTAGTATTCAATATTCAGCTTGATCCAGCCACTTAACCATTTAAGTCCATTTAAGTCCAAAATAACTACAGTATTTAGATAATATTTCTACGGAAAAAATACATCAGTTCATAAGGAATTGAGGTATTCTTTAGCCAAAATTTCTGAAACAAAGAATCTCGTTTGACCTTTGAATATAACTTTAAGCTTTGCTGGATTTTGTAGGTAGACAGTGGCGCCTTTTTCTTGAAATCCTGCAATTAGTTGCCTGAGCTACCATCGCTTAGTAACAGTGGACTGACAGAAGTCCGGTCTGACGAAAAAACAACAGCCATGAGCAGAGCGCTTTTTATCAGGTCTGGCCAGATCGAAGATAGCTTCCCTAGCTAAAAAATTATTAAACCTGACCAGAATAGCTCTCGGGTAGTCTCCTTCTTTAGGCTTGGATTTAATTTGAAATGGGAAACGATGGGCGCGCTCAATGACCACAGGCCAGTCCCATGATGTAAGTTCTGGGAACGCTGTAGAGAAAAGTTCACAGATAAATTTCCGGACATCTGTTCCACCGAGATTCTCTGGGACTCCTAGCACACGCAGGTTGTTTCTACGCGATTGATTTTCCAACTCAGCTAGCTTAAAGCTTACATCATCCCTTTGTGATTTGACAAAGGCAAGTTCCTTATTTTGATTGGCAACTTCTTCTTCGAGGGTCAAAATCCTAGTTTCGGCTTCTATCACTCTAGCCGTGATGTCAGTGCATATTTTGGTAATGCGACGGACAGCGTTTTTCACTTTTTGACATGTACCTTGTGTACGGGCAATCTCCATTTTAGTATCTGATCTGTGAGCCAGCATTGTTTGATAAATCATGGAAAGAGTCACCTCCGGGCAGGGATCAGAATCGGGTTCTTCAACAATGGCTTGTTCATTTAAGGAATAAGGCTGTGGGGGCAGATAGTCCTCTGCGCCATTAGATCTATTCCTAGATGATGATGATCTCCTGACCCTGTGTTTCTTTACAGTTATACTGGAACCAGGTAAGGTCTCACTTACCCCCGTCTCCTCTCCCAAGCTGCTATCCCCTGGATAATCGGCCCAGTCTTTGTCTAAGCTTTCATCGGAGGTAAGATCAGACATTGAGAAAATGTTTTCGCTAGCCTCCAAAACAGTTTCTTGGCACAAGGTTTCAGTGGGCACTGATATACTCGGAGCAGTATTGGCCATGGAGCTAGTCGCGGTATTTGGGAATCCCCCGTTCCTAGTTCCAGCCCCGGCAGCAGAGCTCAAGGTATTTGGTACTACGGGTCCCACAATGCAGTGCAACGGTGAGCCAGACACCGGCGAGGGCGCAGAGATATGCGTTGCTTCTTCTTCAGATTCAGGGTTTAATAGCGTTTGATTATTTACAACATTATTACCATTTCCCCCGATAACCAATACAGAGCCCACAGTATCAGACTGAGCTGGATCTCCCAATTCTGCAGCTGGAGGAGAGATTGTAGATGAGCGCTGTATGAGAGCGTTTTTGAAAGCTTGTTTCTCAAAAAGTTCAGGTACTGTCTGGCTAGGATTCCTGCTCAAAGGCTCACCCTCTTTTTTTAAAGTAGAAGCAGATGCAGAGGTAGACTCACCGGGTTTCGGCGTCCCACGCTTCGAATTGGCGGCTTCTAGCTCCTCGACACCATCGGTAACAGCATGCTTGTTCTTTCCGCTGCGAGTGTTTGGCAACTTCACCGGCTTCACCTGAGGATTGGGATTTTTGGGTGGCATAACGATTAAATGAGGAACAGAATAAAGCAGTGGTTGTTTAATCCAGCAAAACGGAGAACGCCGAGTGCAGTAACGGAGCTGGGGCAGCTTGGCGAGATAAAGCCACATGAAAAACAACCAAGGGGGGAGCCGGAGGAATCCAGCATCGGCAGAGTTCTTTTTTTTAAGGCTCCAAGGGACCAATTAATCCTGAGACGCGAAAGAACCACCGTAATCTTTCAAGCGGTAAGTCCCAACCAGTAGTACCAGCGGGGGGAGCCCAGGGATGAGTTCCAAGATAATACTCAGCGCGGACAGTTGATACTGTTGCGAGCGAAACGATGTTAATTTTTTTCAAGCCGAACAGCACTGTGAGTTCAGCTGCAGGTGCATAGCAGTTCAGGCGGTCAGAGCTTTCTTTATTCAGCGCCGCTCTTTCTTCGGGTCCGGGAGTCAGGGAGCAAAACGGGAAGCAGCTCACACCGCTAAGCAAGCGGTCGCCATCTTGCCTCCGCTTTAAACAGTTAGATAGAATGTCTGCAAGGTTTTTATGGAGTTACAAGCGACATAGATGTGCACATAAAAAATGATATTGCCTAAAGAAAGAGGAGGCTCGGGCAAACCGTATTTTTTGTACTACTATTTGGCCTCCATACTACAATATATTTCCCCACCAGTAATTGGTGAAAAGGCAAGATTATCTCCGAGTCATTCCCCTTCTATATTCAAATTTGCTTTGGGAATGGAATGTAGGAGTTGCCTGATTAAAATAATTGAGCCAAGTTATTTAAAAAAACTAGATTCAAGATATTAAAAGCAGCATATGTGGCATGGAGATTCATTAAACGACATTTAGGAATTCCAAAAGTAACGCTATATACACCTTTTAATACATCAGGCATTCTACCATCAATTTGTTATGATCATGTGATGTACTGATGGCGTATGAAGGTTATCCACTGGTTAGGTGATGTAATCAGTGAGGGATCTCTTCTTTCCTTTCCTGACCTTCAAGAAAAATGTAATTTATCTGGTCTTGATTACTTCAAGTACCTGCAAATCCATAGCTATATTAATAAATTAGAATCACATCTAAAGATAATCCCTATTATTGATTGTATGTTTAGGAAAACCTCAATTGGAATATATTATAAAATCCTGTTGGAGTCATGCTCGGATGATATAGGGAGATATCAGAGTAAATGGGCAGCAAAATTAGACCGGGACTCAGTTAAGTTAGAGGAATCAATCAGATTAGCTAATGAAATCTTAATCACAGGATGGTCACGATCACAACACTATATGGCAATATTTGATCTTTATTATACTCCCGGTAAGATCTCGAAGTGGGTGACAACGGTGGCTACATCTTGCAGCAGATGTGGGGAACATGCAGCTGCACATATGTTTTTTTCATGTCCAAAATTTTTTCCTCTATTGAACGATTTTTGACTATTTTGTTGCAGACAACAGTGTGCATAACCGGGGAAATGGTACTGATCGGGGTAACATCAGACGCAGTTTCTGATGAGAGGAAACATTTTCTGTTCATCTGTATGGCGCTTATACGGTCTTGTATTACACGCAAATGGATCAGTGCTGGCCCCCCCTCTTTTGAGACCTGGAGGGCAGGGGTACTTGCTAAGTATAATTTAGAGCTGGCTATATATAGGACCACGGGTAGTAGGAAAAAGAGAATGGGAATGAAAATATGGGCACCTGTAACGAAATGGTGCAAAGTTTAAAAATTTGCTATCGCTTCTTGTTTTTTCTCCTCTTTCTTGTTTACTTTAGGGTCTTTTTGGTTTTTTTTTACTTGTTTTTTTAGTATCTCACATCATGTATATATATTTCATTTTTTTCTTTTTTGTATTAATGTATAACATGCTGCCCTGTTAGTTTTTGTAATATATGGCATAAGCCGCTCTGCTTGTTTCTTGTCTGCATAAAACGAGAAAATTATTCAATAAAAATATTTTTTTAAAAATATATATATATCTACTCAAAAAAGAGTAGAGTTATTTTTCCAATCACTTTGAGTGTCACATGTGATTGTGAGTAGTGATTTGTTGAATAAGTATCAGTATTGGCATTTGTTATGTTGTTTAGAGTATAGATTGGCCTAGCCTTGCTGATTATGGGCCAGAACCCTTTATTGATTTGAAGAGCGGTGTGCGCTAAGCAGTGTCTGTCTAAAGATGCGCCCTAACTGCTAAATTTAAAGATGTGCCACCCACATTGTGGGCAACGGGCAACACAGATGTGGGTTTGTTGCAGATATTGCCTGTTTCGATTCGTGTCAAGGAAGGTGCTATTTTATCCCGTATTCCTCAGTATAAGAAACCACAGGCAGGTGAGTGAGTTTTAATAAAGATTGTGCAAGATTTGATTGAGAAAGGAGTGGTTGAGGAGACAACTGCTAATGTTTGCAATAGCCCTATTTTTCCCATTCTTAAAAGGATGCCTTCGGGTCCCTCTAAGTATCATGACGATGTTTATCGTTTTGTGATTGATTTGCGTGAAATTAACAAAATAGTCAATCCCCAGTTTCAGGCGGTCCCTGACATTATGACTCTCTTGACGATGATTCCTTTTCCTGCTACATTCTTTTCTGTCATTGACTTGAAAAATGTATTCTTTAGTATTCCCATTCATCCTGATAGCAGATATCTGTTTGGGTTCACCGTCGCTGGTAGAAGTTTTAGATTCTGCCACGCTCCTCAAGGCTATACAGAAAGTCTGTATAGTCAGGCATTAAACGGTCACCTGGATTCCTTGTCACTCCCTACAGGTAATGTATTGCTTCAGTATGTCGATGACTTACTCATCGCCTTGGATACAGAACGAGGTTGCAGAAACAATACAATGCTGCTACATTTAGCTCTACATTGACATAAAGTATCCCTTTCCAAATTTCAGTATCATCAGGAGGTCACTTACTGTCAAAGGAGGGTAGGAGATTGACCCCTGAGCACATCAGTACCATTGTTAAAATGTCTGTCCCGCAAACTCAAAGACGTGCTTGCTTTCACAGGTATCACTTACTATTGGAGGCAGTGGATACCTGGCTATTCGATGCTTACTAAGCCCCTGCTTGCGCTAACCCCAAAGGATGTGCATGAACCCTTGCCTAGGACACCAGTGTCAGCAGTCTTTTTTTAGCAATTCAAAACTGCACTTTGCTTGGCTCCAGTGCTTGGTACCCCAAATTACGCTAAATGCTTCGTATTGTACGTCCATGAGCTGGGTAGTTGTGCGCTTTCTGTTTTGACACAGCAATTTAGAGATAAGCAATGTCTGTGTGCTTATTTCTCTTCCGTGCTTGACTCTGTCGCCCGGGCCCTCCCAAGCTGTCTTAGAGCGGTTGCAGCTGTGGCCGTCTCAATAATACAATCGGCAGGAGTCGTACTCAATACTGACCTCAAAGTTATGGTACCCCATGCTGTGGATACACTTTTGAATAAGATAAGGACACAGTACCTCACCAGTGCACATCTGACTGGTTATGAGCTAACGCTCTTTCAATAGCACATTACGATCAGGGCACGAGTCGGGGTACCACGCGGGTCGACGGCGTCCGCCCACTTATTTTACAGGGGGGACGCCATCCCCCTGCTCCAAAGCTGGACTTTGTAAGATGGCGACGTTACGTGCCCGCACGGCTGCCCCAAATTTTCTAAGATTTTGTTGGCCATAGTAGTCGTCTCGGGATTGGCCTGAAGGGGAAAGGTTGGGGCTTGGCAGGTGCCCTCCTTGTATACAAAATGTCTCAGGCTGGCAGACGAAGACGCTCCTGTTTCCGAGGTGCCACATAGTTTGGGCAGCAATGCACACACAGGATGCTGACTGCTGAGCGTCTGTGTCATCTGCATGAGGGCTTCCAGCGCCGCGTCATATAAAGATGCATAGACCGGCTGTGAGGAGGGGAGGGTTGTGATCCTTGAACCACATTAAATAGATGCCTGAAAACACACAACATGCCACGGTAGAGACTGACTGGGCCAGGAAATACAACACCCCCCATTCTATCGTATTGGTATTACCAACCAATGCATATTTGATTTGCAACAATGACAGTAAATAACCTACGGTTCTATGACAGGGATACAAACCCAGTTTACATTTCACGTTTAATTTCTCGTGCACACCCTGTGAGTATTTGTGTTTTTTACAAGAAGTTCTATTTCTGTAGTTTAGTTCATGCAGTGTAAGACTCTGTTGTAGTGTTCACTATGAATAGGTAGGAGCTATTTCAGGTCATGGGTGTGTTTATGATATCTCACCATGGAGAATGTTGAAGTTATAGGGGATGGGAGTGTGAGTTTCTCACAGTGCCTGTCAGTGCATTATCAATATGTGCAGGATGCATGCACGCACATCCAAACCCAGGCCTTACAGGCGAGGGCTCAGAGTGATACTTACCTATGCGCTCCCAGTAATAGTGGGAACATGTGAGATATGCAAATGAAGGCTTTCAGAAAGATGTGGAGAGAAAAAAGGGCATGAAATGTCTAACAAAGTGTGATACTTTAGAATGATGTGGTTTGAAGGGAAGAGGTGTCAGAGACTCTCAAAAGTTCACTACCTGTTCTGCAGACCTTAGCAAAGTTGATTTCAGTCTCATAATAATTTGAATTGAAATTTTTAAATTCTAATTATGCGCAACAAAATCACTTTTTTCATAATTCTGATACTGTTAATAATCGTTGAAAAAGTCTAAGGGTCTGAATTGTTTATGGTATGTGTTTGTTGTTGTGTGCCATGCAGGGCCGGCTTTAGTGCAGTACAAATGGTGCGGCCGCACTGGGTGCTGAACTGGGGAGGGGGCGCTGACCCGGGAGTAGGGGGTGTTGCTGTGTTTAGCAATAACATGTGATTTAAAAACATCTACAGCAGAGTTCCTTGTGTGCCCAATTTCAGGCAATATCAAAAATGTCAAGATTACTCCTCTGAATAATGCTCCTGCTAGAGAGAGAGATTGGAGTTTTGTCTAGTGCCGATTCTGACTCTCCATAAAGTAGCACAGAGGCTTAGTATGCCTGCTGCAAATGACACATACTGTGCAGATCATAGATCTGTATTTTATGAGGATAGCTGAATAGATTACTGCTTTTCAGGGCATGAGTAGGGGTACCACGCGGGTGGACGGCGTCCCCCCACTTATTTTACAGCTTCAATTGTTAAATCTTGCAATGTGTGCAGATGATAGATCTGCTGCACATGTAATGCCACTTCCTGTTGTTATGTCACTTCCTGTCGTCATGTCACTTCCTGTCGTCATGTCACTTCCTGACATAATGTCACTTCCTGTGACACCACCTAGCTTGGAGAGTCCCCCCACTTCTTTTTTTAAGACTTTTGTCCTGATTATGATCAAAAGCTGTGTCACACTGAATCCGGCCACATTACTAACCCTCCCTTCTGAGAATGACGATATTGACATACATGATTGTATCTTCCGGACCGAAGAAGAGACAGAAAGACCTGAATGATGTTCCTTTATCCAACACCCAAGGGAAACTATATGTCGATGGCTCTTGTTTCAAATTACCAGATGGCACCACCACTGCATCATACACAATTACTACGCTGCGTACGGTAATTGAGACATCAGGAGTTCCTTATCAGTCCTCCCAGGCAGCTGAGTTAGTCGCCCTTATTCAAGCTTGCGAATTGAGCAAGGGACTTGTTGTTAATATTTATACTGACAGCCTTCGGGGTTGCCCATAATTTTGGGAGGCTCTGGGCAGAGAGAGGGTTCCTTACTTCCCACAGGACACGCATTCAGCATGGTCCTCTTATACATAGGATTCTGTCCGCCTTGACACTCCCTAAGAAATTAGCCATAGTGAAATGCAGTGCCCATTATAACATTAGTGATGATGTGGGTAAGGGGAATGCTTTGCAGCTCAGACAGCTAAGGAAACCCGAACCAAATGAAAAGAATGTAGCAGGTCTCTCAGGTAAGTGCCTGAGTCCTCCATGTTTGATGATACACTTGAAAACGTGAAGGATACAGAGTGAAGCCACGGTGGAGGAATTAGCAGTGTGGCAAGAAAGTACAGCAAATTTGAATGATGAGGGATGTTGGATTGACAAGTCAGGGAAGCAGAGATGGATGTTGCCAGATGCATATGTTCTTCCTGTAGTTACTCTGGCTCACGGGCCAGCTCATATCAGCGCTAAGGGTATTTGCAAGTTGTTAGACCCCATAGGGCAGACTGACAACATTTCAAAGAGAGCTACACATTTAGTAAAATACTGCATGGTGTGCATAATGCACAATCCTGGCAAGGGTACCCCCACACCACTTGGTAATTATGCACCTCCCATTTTCCCTTTTGAGGTCCTTCAAATGGACTTTATTGAAATGGACAGGGTCAATAATTTGAAGTATGTGTTGGTGGTTGTCTGTGCGTTCAGTAAATGAGTTGAGGCCTACCCCACTAAAGAGAATACAGCAATTGCGACTGCAAAGATACTCCTGAAGGCGTTCTTTCCTCGCTTCGGCTTGTCCCATTTGATCTGGAGTGATAACAGACGTCATTTCAATGCCAAGGTTATTCAGTTCGTTTGTGAAGGACTACACATCAGACAGAAGTTTCATGCTGCAAATCACCCGCAGTCAGCAGGCTGGGTTCGGAAGTACAACAGTACTCTCAAATTGAAATTGACAAGATTCAGGAGACCACAGGGTTGCAGTAGCAAGATGCTTTACCACTAGCTCTTTTGTCCACAAGAACAAAAGCACATTCTAGGACAGAATTTTCACCCTACGAGGTCGTGTTCGGATGCCTGGAAAATGTCTGGAGCGTCTCGCACCCGCGTAGGTATTCAGAGTTAGAGTACCCTTTATTGACTGATTACCTGTACCAGTTAACTGAAAGTTTGCATTCTATTCACCAACAGATAAAGGAATTACTTCCACCTGTACCACAGGGGCCTGGTCATAACATCCAGCCGGGGGACTGGGTGTTACTCCGGAACTTCCAGCGGAAGAAGTGCTTGGAGCCCCATTGGAAGGGGCCAGGGTTAGTCCTCCTTGCTACTAGGAACGCTGTGAAAGTTGCTGGCCAAAAGAATTGGATTCCTTCCAGCCACTGCCACCGAGTACCCTTGTCCTTACGAAATGACCAATGGGTGAGGGATGGTATTGGGGTTGCTGAGGGAAAGGAGATACCTCAGTTCGTCCCCTTTAGTGACTCGCGGCTTATATGGACTGTGAGGAACCACTGTGGACACCTCCCGGAAACCCCAACTTACCTCCTACTTCTCAGCTATGAGGTCCATACGTCCTGGATTCCGATGCCGACGACGAGCCCTGGAAAAGAATGGCAACATTAACGAAGGACTGTAGTTCTTCTCTACAGGGCGGAGAATCAGCGAGCCTGGGGCGGGACCAACCCTTGGACAATTATGTGAGCCGCAAGAACCAATCTCTGACAAGAGAAGGAGGAGAAAAGGAGACAGGGAAAAGGGACAACAACAACAATCCGGAAGAGGCTTGGGGAAAGGAGGAAAGCTTGAGAAAGATTGCAGAGGATAACGAGGAAAACGCAGAAGAAACAAATACCAGTGACAAGCGGGAGCTGGTAAGAGCTGAGACAGGACTCGGGGAGACTGTCAGTCAAGACGCTGCTGCCCAATACAATGATGCAGCCCAAGACGACGCTGCTGCCCAGGACAACGCTGCTGCCGAGGACAACGAGGACAGAGAAGCCCCCGATGAATGTTGGGAAGAGTGGTGGTCCCCTGGAGCAAGTGAAGGAGCTGCCGCAACTCAGTAAAGTTGTGGCATAAGGCGGTACGTTCTACAGCACCTGGGTTCCGTGTGGGTGGCGGGTTACAAAGCAAGCTATAGCACGCCATCCCCCTACCTTGACAAATACCTGCCCCAGAGCCCTAACTTCACTTAAAACCTGTGATGTTTTGTTTTTTTCATTTTTACTTTCCGTTCACAGAATTTTTTTTGGTTTCTGTGCCAAATACACCCCTCCCTATTTGAAGCAGAGCCTTAGTGTGCCCGTTTAGAATACAGTCTGCCAACAGTGGGGAATTGTAGTAATGGATCCCCATTAGAAGGGTGTGTATAGTACAGCACCTTCTTTATTTTCCTTACCACATTAGTCCCTGTTTGCCCTCATCCGGGTGTGGTGAAAGGTTAAGAACACCAGTAGGAGAATACTTACCGCCTCTCTTGTTTGTGTTGTTCTGCCCCTGTAAGCCTCCTGGAATCCCATCTTCCTTAAACGGCGCACCTGTGAAGAAACAGAGGAGAGGAAAACGTGAAGAAACGCCTTTTTCCTTATTAAAGCACAGATAAAGCATTTTGTAAAAATATTTCTGGGACTCCACAACCTGCATGCAAAGGATGATCTCTTGATTAATAAAGCTTCACTATTAACCCTATACGTCCTCCTTGCTTCTGTTTCCACCCATCCCTCCGACATGGACCCAAATGGATGCTGAGAACGACAACGTGCTAAATGCAGCAGTTCCTCCTGAGATCTGAGCAATAAAATAACCCCTCTTTGTTGACCCCTCTGTGCCTGGAGTCACCAGGTACAATTTTGTCCCTCGGTTGAAGAACAGTGCAAGAAAGGAGTAGATTAGTAGGGATGGACTGTGCAAGTCAGGGTGTACTTTGTCAATAGTACCAACGGTGTTAGTTTAGGGGAAGGCTAGGTTGGTCCATTGTTCTGACAATGGACAGGATAGATCGAATGTGCTTCCTTGGAGGGGGGTACATTATTCTGTGCGACATGGGATTCCTCTAGAGCTAGACCTGAGCAGCTCCACCGCCGGTGCTCAAGAGAGCCAACGTTGATGAACAATAGGAGCCTGTACCAGTAAGGCTCAGATGGACACTGGGAACAATTGCTTCCATTATTACCTTTTACTGCATGCCCCTTTCTGCTCTATAATGTATCCTTTTGGTCGGCCTTTTACTGAGAAGGAACAGCCATTTGCACCACTGCGTCCAGAACGGGATTGGTCCACAAAGAGTAAAATAGTTTTTGCATTAATAGTTGGGATTGCCCTAGTAGCTATACTTGGAATATCTTGGTTTCTAGAGGAGAAGTATCCTGTACATTCCTTGGTTGGTACAACACCCATTCCCCCTGAACACGTTTGTTACTTTGGCCCCTCACAAAGGAGAGCACCAAAAGTCTTATACAGATAATGTATTTTTACAAATGTTGCATCAGGCTCATGAGGTGTCTACTACAACTAATTGCTGGATTTGTGGATAGCTTCCCTCAGTGACTCATAAAAGTGATCATTTGTTGTCCATGCCACTGTTATACATCAGTAGTTGCGAGGGTTGGTTTGAATTGCTCAGTATGGTGCATCCCCAGCCCCAGTTCTCTAATCTGGATAGGACACCTGCTGATTCTCACACTGTGGTACAGAATGTACATTTCCATCACAGGGTTCCCTCCGATGGACCGACAGGACAAGAGACGTTTGGTAAATAGTTTTTAAAGTCCTATATGAACGCATACAAAAGAGGAACGATACCTGGTTTTGAATGAAAATGGCTGATTTCCAAGTGTTTAACATGTTTGAGTATTTCTAATCTTTCCAGGTTTGTAATGTTACCAAGGACCAGCCAATACCAGTGTCAGTGGTGAACACAACAGATAGTTTCTGTGTCCAAGGGACCGGGAGGATAAAGATGGGGAGAGCAGATGCAATTCCACATTCAGATTGAGAATGACCGATAGTCCACCCTTAATACCACCCCCTAATGTCTATTTTGTCTGTGGATCCTAAGCCTATGTCTGACTCCGAGGGGGTGGTCGAGCAGGTGTTATCTCTCTTTTCTCCTTCCTCCGTGTATATAGCTCCTTTCAATTACCATAAAGATCATCAGCTGCAGTGTAGGAGTGTATACTAGCCCTGAGTCAGAAGAGTTATTGACACGAAAGATATAGATCAAACAGATACAACCTTACAACAGTTTGAGGATGCCATGAAGGGTTTTGTACCTTTTGGAGGCCCCATGTCCAATAGCCTTAACATTCGTCGGTTAACAAGGGTTGTTGAAGGGGTTATTAATACAAGAGCTGGTATATTGACAAACATCACTGCTAGGCTTCAGGCTACACGGTTAGTTACCGTGCAGAACCGTATGGTGTTAGATGTTATACCTGCAGATAGGGGGTGGGGAGTGTCACGTCATTGGCAGTAGCTGTTGTGTGTACATACCTGAACACGCCCCCAATGTGTATGCTGCCATACAGGAATTGCATAGACATGCACCAAGAAAATGGTACTTCGCCTCTCTCTGGATGGTTCTGGAGTATGTTCATGTCCTGGGGCTGGAAGATCCTTATCTTTTTAGCTGTGATTGCGGGTATTTTCTTCACATGTTGTCTTTGCATACATTGTCTCCCATCCTGCTGTACTTGTTGTATAAATGATCTCAGCCCTAAACAGAAAAAGCCAGCTCTTGACACTAGTGCTGCCATCATGTTGCAAAAAGACATTGCCAACATGATGCAGATAGACGAGGGCATTTTTGGTTCTACATCATCCCTTGCAACATCTATTCCCTATACTGAGTATATGGATAGTTCTGAGTAGTGGTGTCCTTTGTTTCTCTGCATATTATATCTTTTCCATTCCCAATTTGAAAATAATTAGCGATTGCTAAAAGGAGGGACTGATGAAATGAAAATGTTTTGCTACCCTGCTTGTGTTTGGTTCTTATGTTAAGTTAGCATGTGCGGTACCATTTTATGTCGAGCCGCCATTTTGAATCATGTCGCTAGCTGTGTATTCCCTTCTCAAGAAGCAGGCTGTGGAAAACCCCATGGACTCAAGGTTAGGCCCTGCTCTTCTAATGAATACACTGTTCTTGTTAACGCATTCCTTTCCCATAGATAGAGGCTTTTTCCCACTAGCCTAGAGGTAGACACAAACAGATTGACCTTGGCATAAAGATAACGTGTGCCCGGTCTCAGAGTTTAAACTCATCTTTCTGTGCTTCTTTGTTTTATCTGCACCTGCTAGTAGATTTCCATTATGGGTGGGACATTCTTGGTTCAGAAACTTACAAAATGTATCTCTATGTTTGCTGAAGTCGTTTTTCTGCGGCAATCCTAGGAGGCTGGTCAGACTGGACTCCTTTCAATTGTACCTGCATAAAATATACTTGGTTTGTATTCTCTACTGTCTGACCGACTCTTCATCATTTGTATGGAAGGCTGAGATGTGGTCACAAGTGACCCAGGTGTCCCTAATCGGGTCGCATCCTTCAAGTGTGGGGGTTGGAACTGGTTCTGCATCTCCAGTGTTCCATGAGATGCGCAGCACACATTGTATGGATGGAATGTCAGAAAGTCACCGGCTCCTATCCCATAGGTTTCCATAATGTCCTGAAATTACATAAGTGTGTCATCTTGGTATAGGTCTCCTAGTTGGTCGGCCCCGCCTCCTTCCATGTATCCATGGCAAATCTCTGCTCCTCCCTGTGGAGTGTTGGCAGACACCATAACTATATAGAAGGAGAGTAGGGAATGTGGGGTCCCTTTCCATGCACAAATCTGCGCTGGCACAGTCGCACCACTGTCATCTGGCACATTTCCTGCAGAGAGAGCCGATATGGGTCTGCCAGCCTTTCTAAATACCTGTTTTTCCTAGTTTGCAGCATATTATTGTGCTTTTAAGGCACGCTGGTGCCTGTAGCCAAGTCATCAGTCACTACAGCTACAATGCTCCGTAGTGCAGCTCAAAGTTAGGTCCACCAGTTCAACTTCGAGTAGGGTGCACTGTAGATTGGTGTGAATCACCCACTGTTGATCTTCGGCACATATTACTTCCAACAAGAGGCCATGGAGTTGACGGAAAAAGCACCTGGGCAGCATGATCAGAGTGCTGCGAAGAAGTAATGTTTCAAAAGACAGTGGTCCCAAACATTAACAAGAATAAGGCAATTCGAATGAATATAGACCAAAATTGAAATCTATATTTTGCTGTCCAGCCGGACAGATTTTAATAGTATAAATAGTTATATATATATCCAAGTTGTAAAGCAATTACCAAGCGGGACACAGCCTGTGTCCAGCTATCACGTATGTAAAAACATATGCATACATATAAGGCAAAAGAAAGGGCAGTCTGTGAATACTTCAAAATTGTAACAGACGATAGTAAAGATACAGGTAGCACCAGCAACTTGGAGGTCACCACCAAGCCCAGTAGAGAGAGTGGCAGCAATTGTGTTAAATATTGGACGGATTTATTAGCATGAGCTGAAAGCCATTTTGTATTCTGGCAGCCATTTTGTTTGCCATGTGCTCGCCATGTGCTCTGTCCTCCCTCAGTGTTAACTGCTC
The DNA here is from genome assembly GCF_964261635.1 of Lissotriton helveticus. Lineage (NCBI taxonomy): Eukaryota > Metazoa > Chordata > Amphibia > Caudata > Salamandridae > Lissotriton > Lissotriton helveticus. Next base: position 255,949,691 of record NC_136061.1, read on the forward strand.
TTGAAGTCTGCCTAGAGACAAATTATATTTAGCATCTTCCACCTTCGCACATGCCCAGAAGGGCCTAGCTAGTTGAATGCACCTGCTTCTCTAGTATAACTGTCAGGCTATTTGTGCTGCTGCATGGAGAAGTAACTCTCCTCCCACTTTGTTGAGCAAGCAGATCTTGTATGCCCATCTTAGACGTTTTGCATGCTTACATGAGCCAGGACCACCCCTTGGTTTTATGCTTACTATGTAACCCTAAGCATATATAAAGCCCCAGTTTTCTGTACTCCTTAGACTGCCTCATTCAGTTGCTAAGGCTTCTGTGTGACGTAGCCTCACTCATTTGATGTTAATAAAGATACTTTTATATTTCAGCTTCTGTGCCAATTTCTTCTTTCCTGGTTTAAAAGTATCAAGTATCAGTGGGACCCCTGTTTCAGGTTTCAATGTTCTTCAAATGGCGCTCCAACGTGGACCTCATCAGAGAAGTGGCTATCTGAGGGAGTGATCTTGTCAGGAGACAGAAATCTACTGTGGAGGACAAATCAAGATTCTACTAAAGAGGTACTCTGTGCACGGAGATTCTGGGGATTCTCTGTCTCTGCAGCCCAGTATATTTCTGGTCTCCCTGATTTTGATCCTCCACATGTTGTCAGCCCTGACTGAGAACCTTTTTGGCGCGAGTATTTTAAAAAATAAAAGACCGTTAGGTCATTCAGAACTTGTCAGTTAGAATTTAGACAACCATTTGTTTGGTAAGAGTCGTTCTGCGGCTCTTGCTGTTGGTTTTGATGCCTTAGATTGGTAAGGTAGTTTAGTAAGACTTACTGTGGCTTAGGTTTGTGTTGGCCAACTTTGGATTTGTATGGGATAGATATGTAAATTGCAATTTATGTAGGCAGGTAATGAGGAGAATTTTCTCTGTTTGACTTTGTTTGAACGGCGCAACGTAAGAAGAGTATCTTAAGCGCTACTTTGATTATATAATATTTGCATATTTTGCAATATTTTTGGCATGCCTGTTTCGAGCACACATCGAAGAATGTGTTGCTTTTTGGAGGTACCATAGTGAGATGTGAATTAAATTAGCCAGCTCCCTTGAGGGAATAGCTAGATAGGTTTAGGTATAAAAACATATTTCTTCCTTGGTGATTCTATATCCCCAGGGAATTAAAATATGGATCCTTTTTCTGCGCAATTGTATGAATGGAGATATGCAGAGCGATTCTTTGGTGTTCTGCCAGCCAAAGCTAGTGAATTGAGAGTATTTTGGCTCCTTGGAAGTAAAACAGTCTGTTGGGCTGTTTTTTTTTTTTTTGCAGTCTTTTGGAATACTATTGAGAAGCTCTTCTTGTAAATATGATTTACAACTAGTATTTACAAATGGTTTGGTTTAAGTACAGTCTGTGGGCTGTCTTTTGTTTCCGTCTTAAGTGTTGATCTGTGGGTTAAATGTGTGTTTAAATGTCTATGTGGTTCGTGGTTTCACATTACTTCTGTAAGTAAATAGCTATTGCGCTATTTATGAAATAATGGCTATTAGGCGCGCTATATTTTGTGTCCTGAGTGTTTGACCCTTTCTGTAGACGTCTGGAATGAGCTCAATGTGTGTGTTCGTGGTTTTTCTTGTTGTCTTCAATCTGTTATGCAAAATGTCATTTAATTAATGTTAAATACAAATTTAATAAAAATCCAGAAATGAACCATATGATATGCTAAATAAATTATGTTACTATTTAAATGATAGAGTAAGCAACTATGCACATGCACAAACGGCCAATGCTTAAAAGATAAAATTAGAATTCACATTCAATAGGAATAAAAAAGGCCTCAAAAATGAAATTGTGTGTTTTGCAATAAATAAACTTACAGCATTTTCCTTAGATACATGGTATTAGATATTAACAGGCAAACACATCATCTAAATACATTGGATGTTGCTGAACTGCATACACATTTTGGAACTAGAAATGTCTCAATTTTAAATACACTGTCCCCAAGCTTACATTTCAACACTAAGAAAAGCTTCACGACGGTTGCGTTTTTACTGCCCCTTAGCATCAGCTGTTGTTTTGATTGTAGGCCACGGAGAGACAGGAATGTTCACTCAGCCAGGATTTTGTCAGTTAAACACGGGTACAATCCTGCATTTCAGACTGCCGTTTTAAAAAAGTTACAAAAATCAGGTTCATTATTTTGTATAACAGGAAAACATTTCAAGTGAGGATTTCCTTTCTTAAAGCCGTTTTTATAAGCACATTCTTGGTTCTGATGTTAAATAATTGTCCTTTTTAAAAAAGTGGCGCAAAAATGTTTCATGTTTCAAGTTAGGCTTCTGTGCTTATATTTATGAATGCATGCGTCTAAATATGATAGGCAAGGGATGCAGCTTGCTTTTCCTATGTGGAATTATCAAAAATGATTGGTTTAATTTTTTTTTTAATGAATTATGGAAAATTATTTAACAAATAAGTGCTTTTAAATTCGTTTTTTAATATTTATAAAGCTTAATACTCATACTGTGACCTCCTAGCATTAAAATTAAATTTAAGTTGTGTTGTACCGCATAATGAGGATATTTGCATATGGAACTTCACTCTGCGCAGGCGTAAAAAACACATTTTTATGAAGGTATATATGATTACTTTCAATTTATAACTCCTGGGATATGTAATGAACATTCTGATAATGAATATTATGCAAAGAAATTATAGGATATACATTTTTAATTGCCCTAAATATCAAAGTCGAAATTGGGTAAAAAGCACTATTTAAACAGCTTTTAAAGTGCCTTAGGCTTCAGTAAATGCATACATTTAGGTATAAAACAAATAGCTGACCTTTATATTGCTGGAAACTATACTGCACCCTGCTTATAATTGAACATATGAATAAAACCAGCAGAAGTTATTCTTTTAACTACAAACAGGGGGATAAGTGCTTTCCAGCTTTCGGTCTCTAGGCGAATAGGGACAGCCGCATGGACACCCTTGAATACAGAATAAGACAGCTGGGAAGAGTTAAATGTCAGCTCTAAATTTAGAAGCATAGCAGGGCTCCCAGAGCAAGGTCTGCGTTGCCATTTTTTGAAAGAAGACAGGGGAAAAGGAGAAGTTTTACCTTTTTTTGGCAAAAAACAAGCACTTTATGCACTCATGGGATAGACAATGATATAATGGTATATGTGAACTTTGCTTAACAGATACGCGTTGCCATATTTATACAGCACTAATGCTTAAAAGCGGAGGCAATGAAATTTGTACATTTGCGAAAAGGATTGGGGTTTGAGTATTCATGTGTTTTTTCTAGCTCTCTCAAAAGTGCTATGTACCTCCTATAACTTTATTTATGCCTAGTTACTAGAAATAGGGGTTGATAGTGTTGACAGAAGTGAAACCTGTTTCAGGTTTCCTACTGTCAAAATGGGGGAAGGAGGCTAGCTCCTCTACAAATTAAGACTAGGTAATATGTATGTTGCTCTCTCCTTTTCTCAAATTTGTTTTAGCCTGTCTAAACTGTCTGTGAAATAGCAATGAGACATTTAATTGGCTATTCAGTAATACTGTTTTAAACATTGTTAGCATTAATAAAATGAATAAATATATAGGTTTTGTTACTGCCCTTCCTGTTTGATGAAATTATGACAGGATCAGTAATCTAGATTGTTGTTCCCTTATTTTGATCTTTAAGGGGAATTAGATGTGGGTAGTTTTGTTCTACAAGTCTTAGATGATAACACCATTATTGTAGTTTTGCAAGGGTATTGCTAGTTTTTGGGTCGAGGGACCATCCGGTCTGCCGAAGGCAGAACCGGAAGTCCAGAGATCTTATGTTGTGGAGTAGGGCAGTTTAAACCCGCCTCTCAGCTCCGTTCGCTTCCATTGGCTGGCTTCCTAAACAGAGGCCAGCCATTGGAAGAGAAGTGAGTCACTCCAAACAAGCCCCGTCTTTTTCGGATTCTGGGGCGTCATTTTTGCTGTTCTTTAGCTCGTGACGTCGTCCGTCACTCAGGACAGCAAAACACGCCCCCGAATCCGAAAAATTCCGGAAGCTTGTGTCCGCCATTTTCCTGCTGGTAAGGTTGAGGTAGGCTGCTCTCGCTTCCTCCTCCACTCCTGGCTCAGCTCCCCCTCATCTCCGGGCTACCATGCAGCGCCTTCAGTGTCTCATGGGTGTCGTTTTTTTTAAATCACTGTGATTCGCCACAATCTGCCTCTGACGCACCCTCAGCTCCTCCGCGTTTACCGGAAAGATACACAACCCGACAAACACTTCCGTCGCAAAAGCCCCGCCCTACCTCTGTGTGCGAGACGCCATCGTTTGCGCACCACAGCTTCCCTCAACGAGAGTGTATCTGCGACTGTCCTCTCTCCAAACTAAGGATCCGGGTAGGTTTTACTCAGTGAATTTACTGACAAACGCAGATTGGGTAGTCATTTTGTGCCAGGAGCTGCAGAATTAAGTCTGCGTGTAGGCTGTGCGTGTGTTTGTGTGTGCCGGGGCCGTGGTCGCCTGGGAATGGGGGCCGTGTGACCAGGAGAAAAGAAAAGCCATTGCCGAACTTGGAACGTTTTAACCGCGGGTCGATCTCTTTCTCTTCTGCAGCCCTTGCCGTCAGGTATGTTTTCGCCGCTCGTTTCTCCTAGTTTGCCCCCTGCTCTTTCCCTTTTATTTCGTTGCCCGTCTTCCCAGCACTTCCTCTTCTGTTCCCAGTTTCTATTCCAGAGAAGAAGGAAAGGCCGGGTCAGCCCTGCTAAGCATACTCATTAACCCCCTCCCTCCGCCCGCAGCTCTCCTTCGTCCCCCGCTCTCGTGCGACATTGTAAATGTATTTGAGCTGCTTCACCACCTCTGGTGCACGTGTAATTGCTGCTGTGTGCGGTGGCCAGCTCGCACGTGACTGCACAGGCCCTGCTCGGGTGTATGGGACGAACACTGAAATTCTTTACCCTGTTTAGGGTTAGGACATAGGATCGCACCATTCAGTTTCAGAAACGGAGAAAATACCCGAAATACAATGTAATGGGCAAACCGAAAAACTGTTGAAGTGTTTTACATTTAATAACGTATTTTCCCTTTATAATGATGTTTCTGTTTTTGGCAGCGCGGTTCGTTCAAGCGTGCAACGGGCTCTCCCTCCTCTATTTACGTCAGGTGGTAGACACCGTTGTCGAGGAAACGGCTGTCAATGCTGGAGTGTCCACTGAGGTTGTTCGCCGGGGGAGTTGCGACTCGGTTACTGTACCTGTTAACAGAGGTAGGGAAGTTCTTATTAGCGTTATAAGCCTCATTGGGACGAAGGGTTGTCGGTTTACCTGTCTTATTTCAATTACCGAGCAGCAAGCACCTGCGCAGCAGTTGCAACTGGTTCAATATTGGCTCGGCGAAGTGGGGGATGATTTTCAGAGACCGCAGCAGCCAGAATTAACCCAACATGTCTTTGTTTTGACTCCAAAAAAGCGACCATGGGGACCTAGGACTGTTGTTCTTCACCAAATGTGCGGCTGGATTTTGCGAGTCTGGATTTTATCCTTTCGGTTCTCTTGTATGACGTTTTAGTTTAATTGCAAGCGTAAAAACAACACGTTCTAGGTCTGAAAGGGATACTCGCACCTGGGCTTGAGCAACTTGGGGTTTCTCTTTTGCGTTGACGAAATAGCAGTTCATGTGTTAGAGGATGGCGAGCCAACAAATTAACAGGGAGAGCCGAGCCAAGGGACTGGCTCGCCTCTAAGAGCTCTTTCACGAGCCGAGCCCTGTGAATGTTTGCCATGTAAATAATGCAACAAGTAAAACTATTTGATGTAGCTTTAAAATTAAAAATACGTGTTTTTCTTTGACATTCGGCTACTTTGACAATAATAATACATCACATTATAGGTTCATTGAGAAGTGCTGAGAAAAAGGGACAGGTGAAACAAAATATTTGCATAAAATCATACAGTTTGGTTAAGCTGGGAAGCCGGAATTAATGTCCGGGTTTCTGGTTTCTCTCTGTACAGATCAACCACTAAATGGGTATGTATTTGTGGTCATGGTTGCAGAATGCCTTGATCTCGAAAAACTGTGATTTACCAACCTGAATGCAGATCTTTCAAAGAGAAGCATACCTTCATGCTTGCTGCATTTAGTTGCTGACCGCATGTGCCTGTTGTTACTCATGACCAGGTTACTTACTGCTAATCTTCATTACTCCAAGTGTTTTTTTTGTGCTGTTCTGTTGGGTAGCTGAAGCTCTCAGTCATGTGGCGAGGAAGATTTAGGAGGTCATTGTTATTAAAAAGTAGTGATCATGATGGCTTTGGAAACATACAATGGTCTACTCTCAGAGTGTAAGTGTAAGTTCAATGATGCAGTAGCGGTCGGTAGTGGGAGTAGCTGCCGGGCGGTGATGTGGGGAGGGGGAGGGGCATTGTGGGGTGTAGTAATCTATGAATTATGGAGGATTACAGGTAAGTAAACATATAAATAAATAAAACGATTTTCGTTGTGTGCACTGCATTACATTTGGGGATGTAGTGCATCCAATAAAATTATTTTTATTTATTTATATGTTTACTTACCTGTAATCCTCCGTAATCCATAGATTACTACCCCCCACAATGCCCCTCCCCACATCACCGCCCGGCAGCTGCTCCCGCCACCGACCGCTACTGTAATGATGAAGAAAAAATGTTGGTGAGACTTCTATGGATCCAATGATCGCCTCCATATTGATCTCTTTTCTTCTGAATGAAATTAAAAACATTGTAATACCTTTCTACAACACTGAATATAGAGCCCTTTCTGAGGACCTCTGTGGGCTGAAGTTAAAAATTAAAAATGTCTCTTTGAAAAAGTTCTGCATAGTATAAATAATGCAAAAGCTACCATTAGTTTTCCGCTTTGAAACCGTCAAATGCATTAAGAGGCGACTATCCTGTATTTAACATCAAATGAGGCTTGGCCTGCTGTGAGGCAGGAGGCCACAACCCACTTTTAGTCACCCCTTTCACCTCAGTTTGTGCTGCCTACATCAGCATGTTGGGTTCAAAGGCAGTTAGTGGTGGGAATATGGTGGTCTGAAAGGCGCCAAACGTCTCATTTAAGAGTTACTGGCTGTGTTTGCTCCCCTGCCCCCTGGCTGTGTGTGTGTGTTTGGGGGGGGCTCTGTGTGTGTGTGGGGGGGGGGGCTGTGTGTGTGTGTGTGTGGGGGGGGCTCTGTGTGTGTGGGGGGGGCTCTGTGTGTGTGTGGGGGGGCTCTGTGTGTGTGGGGGGCTCTGTGTGTGTGTGGGGGGGGCTTTGTGTGTTGCTGGGGCTCTGTGTGGGTGGCCCTGTATGTGTGTGTGGGTGGCTTTTCGTGTGTGGCTCTGTGTGGGTGTAAATGCAATAGGTCATGCATTTGCGAGCGATTAAGCTATTGCCAATGTAAATGACAATGCCATTATTTAAGATGTAAAAAAAAAAAAGTCATGCACAATGCCAATAGCTCTACCTTTAATAATGCCGAGACCATTGCATTGTAAATGCTTGTTTAGCTAGTCTGTGTAAATAAACTGACAGTCCTTATTAGAGCTGATGTTGTATAGTTTGGATCATGAAAAGTAGAACGCAGGGAAGATGCCCATGTGATCCTTAGCAAAAATGTTTTAAAGAAAATGTTGTTTTATAGATAAGAGCCCCTGTGAAATTAGCAGTTTTAGATTTTCCTGTTGCTCCTATAACATGAGAGCATGGTCCTAAGCGTACAATGTAGGTATAGCCCACAAATCTGTCACACCTATCTCACTTCTGAGCACTGAAGCTGACTATGATTGTAATCATTTACATGTAGGAGTAAGGGTAAGATGTTTTAGTATTGCTCTGCATTTTATGTTGGTTTGTAGGCCTTGTATACCTTGTAAAGCGCTCTAATACCCTCACGGGTCAAATTCGCGCTCTATAAGACACTTAAATAAATAAGAAGAATCATTTTAGAAGTGTTTTCAGTCCTGTACAAGTAATGTAAAGTTTATGAGCAAAAGTGTAGAACATTTCCTTTTTTGAAGGTTTTCAGATTAGTACACAGGAATACACCAATGTAAGGATTTAGAGTATGTCTGTGTTGTTTATCTCTGAGTTTAGTAAATTAATATATGGGGCGTCCCAAGACTAGGAAATTTTGAGACTATCCTCTCTCTTGATAGACTGCTTCTGTGCCTTGTCTAAAGACCTTTTGTTCTGTCCACCAATAGATATTTGCTGTTGTACAAACCCCTACCAGAGGGGCCCGGACATCAGATTCAGCCTGGGAAGTCAGCGTCAGCACCAGTACAGGTAGAAGCCAAAGTGAAAATAACCAGCACAGGCATTGCTGGCAACTAGGACCTCAGTGAAGGCGGAAGCACTGGGAGGTTAAGTGTATACCCCTGCCACTGTCTTGGGCAAAAGACGGAGTCACAAATCAGAAAGGAGAAATTGTGGTTGATGCCCAGCTGAGAGTCACAGACCGACCAGAACGGCGAGGAGGCTTTGCTTGAGGTGACCCCTTTTGAAACAAGGGTTGCTTCAGAGATCCTAGCATCAAGCCTTTGAATTCTGGTCCCAAAGTGAATACAAGTTTGCTCCTTTGTTTGTTGGTTAAGAGATACCTGGGTACACTGGATGTAATATGTGGCCCCAACGAATGAGCAGTGCGCCAGCAGAGCAATACAGAAGTTAGGGAAGAACTTGAGATTAGGGTACAGGTGCTGTGTCTCTGGTGCCTGTTAGATTGAAGTGAAGAAAACTGGTGCACTGCCTAAGACACTGGACAGGATCGCTAGGAGCATTTGCCTGGTGGGTGACTGCCCTTTCCTGAAAGAAGAGACTTTTTCCTTGAAACTGGACTGGGATTTTTGAATTGTGAGTTGTGCAGCTCCACCGTGGAAACAAGAAGAGCCTGCCTGTGAGGCTCAAACGGACACAGGGAGAAGACTCCCCTCTGGCTTGGTTGTACAGCAGCTTCAATTTCCTCATGGACTTTTTTATTCTTTTTCTTGTCAATAATGTACCCCTTTAGTCGTCCCATTTTTGAGGAGGAGCAGCCTTTTGCAGCTCTTTGTTCTAATTCCTATGGCCCAGTGTGGTACTCCTGGTCCCTTGGAGCCAGGATTGTTTTTGTAATAAGATGTTTAATCGCTTTAATATTTGCATTAGTTATACTTATTAGCACAAAAACATTTTTCTGAGCAATTGAAAAATGTGACTTTGCCCTTTCCTTGAATGTATTAAATTGACATTCTAGCCCTCATAAAAGGAAAATGGAACAGTCTAGTGAAGATGTTTTTATTAGAGATGTCCTGTTAGCTATTCTGAAATTGAAAACGAATAGTCACTGAAATACATAGGAGCCCTAAAAATGTTTACTAGATGATTTTAGGATTTGCTTTAGCTTAGGACTAGAACAATTATAATTCTGTTTGTAATAGTGGTCATTACTCTCTCCTGCTATCTCCTGTAGGTTAATTATGACCCAATGCTCCGTTCTCTTTGTATTCCTGCTTATAGCTTACATATACCCGCTTAATGAAATGTTTAGAATGGAAAATGCCCACCTAGCAATGAACTAGGAAATTGATAAAAATATAAAAATGAATGTGCCAATATTTTCTATGTTCCTACTGGATCATAGGAATGTCTTTAGCTCATACTAAAAGGACCATCTGTTAAATATTGGACGGATTTGTTAGCATGAGCTGAAAGCCATTTTGTATTTCTGGAAGCCATTTTGTTTGCCATGTGCTTGCCATGTGCTCTGTCCTCCCTCAGTGTTAACTGCTCTTGAAGTCTGCCTAAAGACGAATTATATTTAGCATCTTCCACCTTCGCACATGCCCAGAAGGGCCGAGCTAGTGAAATGCACCTGCTTCTCTAGTATAACTGTCAGGCTATTTTTGCTGCTGCATGGAGAAGTAACTCTCCTCCCACTTTGTTGAGCAAGCAGATCTTGTATGCCCATCTTAGTCATTTTGCATGCTTACATGAGCCAGGACTGCCTTTTAGTTTGATGCTTACTATGTAACCCTAAGCATATATAAAGCCCCAGTTTTCTGTACTCCTTAGACTGCCTCATTCAGTTGCTAAGGCTTCTGTGTGACGTAGTCTCACTCATTTGAGGTTAATAAAGATGTACTTTTATATTTCAGCTTCTGTGCCAATTTCTTCTTTCTTGGTTTAAAAGGACCAAGTATCAGTGGGACCCCTGTTTCAGGTTTCAATGTTCTTCAATTGACAAAAGGGCAGTGACTGGTAGATGGATTTCATCGCCTTGTCCATGTTACCCTCCTTGATGTTCTTTTCTGAGTAGTATATCTAGACAACTAAGTATTTGAAGGTGGCATAGCACCATTGAAGACGGAGTCTACTTTGGATTATCCTATTAAGTTCAGTTGTCGGGCCAGAGGGAACAAGCAATTGACTTTGAGTCCAGGGATGTCTCCGAACTCACCCATCAGCTCTGGTAGGGGAAGCTTCTGCCTCCTGCAAGAAAACCAGAGCGTTGTCCGCGTGTAGCAAGATGATGTGGTTCACACCCAATTCCGGTATCCCCCATTTGAGGGCATGTTGCTGTAGGTGGCAGCCCAATGGCTACATTCCCATATCAAATATCAGTGCTGATAGGGGACACCCTTGCCTAATGCCCCCCTGGATTGTGAAGCTGTCTGTTATAGCCTGACCTGTTCTGATTCGCGCTGTCTGGCTCGTGTACAGAGTGCAGGTCCACCCTAGATATCCTCGTTTGAACACTATGTATTCATGTGTCAGCATTAGAAAGTCCCAGCACAGGTTGTCAAACTTTTTGTTTTTATGTCCAGGGACCCCGAAACGCAGCTGTTAGCCACAGGGCATGGGGGATGTTGGGGAGGGGGGGGGGTGTGCCCTGGATTAAGTGTAGCAACTGTCAGATGTTGAGAAAAGTGCTGCATCCGGGTATGAACCGTGATTGATCCTCCTTTAAAGAGTGTTAATGATAAGGAGCAATATTTTTGCTAGTACCGTGCCAGGAATTTTATAGTCTAGATTCAGGAGCGATAGCGGTCGATAGGAGCAGACGTCCAATGGGTCCTGGCTTGGCTTCGGCAAGACCATGATCAGAGCTTCCCGCAACAAGTCAGAGAGGTAACCTGCTGTCCTAGCTTTGTTGAATATCTCTAGTAGATGTTAATTAAGGTGGGCAGTGAAGTTGGCATAATATTTGATTGCTACCCCATCTGTGCCAGTATTTTCTTTCAGGCTATCAGGGAAATATCAGTCCGTACTACTTCCAATTGAAGAGGTTCATCGGGTCGGGTGGACACAGTTTAGGTAGTGGTGTATGTCAGAAAAACAATAGAGTTGTGCACACATCAATTATGAGTGCATCCCTGCTGTGGGCACACCTGTAGTTCTTCATAGAAGACTCCATACGAATTTCATTTGATTGTTGCTTTGGTTTATTTGTTTTTTAGAGTTTGAAACATAATTCCATTCAATATTTCATGTGTTGGTCAGACAATTCATATTTATTGTCACTTGATACTTCTTCAAACAGTATTTAACCCCTCCGATGCATTTCGGGCAGCTTGGCCCTTTATCAAGGAGCTCTAGAAACGCAAAATAATCAGTATCGCCCATCATTTCAAGATTCAGAAGTACAACAGTGGTAATAGGTACATTACGATCACATACAAACTAAAGGGATGCATTCGCCCGTTAGCGCATGGTGTATGAAAACGTGGTCAAGTGCACGGTTCAATAAAAATAAAGTGCCAAGTGTCATGTTGCCGTGAAGCATGCATTGCGATAAACCGTCAGTTTGCTTACTTGGACCTGCTTGAACAAATTCGCCAACTAGAACAAAGGTAAACAAACCCAGAGTTAGTGCCGACTGCCTCTCTTGCGTAGTCTAAAAGAAAGGGTGACTGCGGGCAAAATGCCGACTTATGTTTAGATTACTGAAGTGTTGTAAGCGGGTAGCAGAGACAGGCTCAAAGCGCGTCGCTTCTATTCCTCCCCTGGGGATAAACCGCTGTCTTAGCGGTGAGATATTTAAACACCAACCCGGAAGGGGCGAGTGCAGTGCGCCGATTCGCTCTACAGTGCCCAAGTGTGTAGTGATAGGCAAAAATGGACTAAAGAGAATGGAGTGATAGCGGTCGGCCATCTTAAATGAGAGTGTCAAAATAAACAAACAATATTAAACATCCAGATCACAGTTGTATGTATCATGAAAAAATGAACATTATGGGCAGCAGAAAAAACATTATAGGCGGCAGAAAAAACATTATGCATTAGATCCCCACCCCTATCGATGGTTTACAAAAAGCAGCTAAATTCAGTCCTGTCGTTGAGCCCGAAGGGCTTCATAGCTTGGAGGCGGTATATCCAGGCGATTTCACGTTGGAGTAATGCTTTATTATTGTCCTTGCCCTCTTTTTTGTCTACGATTTCTAATACCAAGAATTTAAGTTGAGCAATACTGTGTTTGTGTTCCAAATGCATAGCGATGTTGGATTTATCGTTTTTAGTGCGAATGTTTGATTTGTGTTCGTTCAATCGTATTTTTATTTCTATTTCAGTTTTTCCAATGTAGATTTTACCACATGGGCATTTGAGGAGATAGATTAGATTTGATGAGTCACAGGTAGCATTGAAATTCAACTTAATGCTGTGCCCTTTCATGGGGTGACTGATGATGTTACCTTTCATCACATTGTTGCAACTGTTGCAATTTAAACATGGGCGGGTTCCTTTGGATTCTGTTTAACTAATGGGTTCTTTAGAGAGGATTTCTTTGAGGTTTTTATTCCTTGAGTAGGCAAATATAGGTGGAGTTTTAAATATGTCATTGAACTCAGGTTCAGATGTTAAGATTCGCCAGTGTCTCAAAATGATCTTTTTGTAGGCCGCACTTTGTGTGGAGAATTTTGATACTAATACCATCCTGGTATCTTCCGGTTTGATGACTCTTGATGATTGAACAAACACAAATAAACATTCGCACTTAAAACGATAAATCCAACATCGCTATGCATTTTTTGGAACACAAACATAGTATTGCTCAACTTAAATTCTTGGTATTAGAAATCGTAGACAAAAAAGAGGGCAAGGACAATAATAAAGCATTACTCCAACGTGAAATCGCCTGGATATACCGCCTCCAAGCTATGAAGCCCTTCGGGCTCAACGACAGGACTGAATTTAGCTGCTTTTTGTAAACCACCGATAGTGGTGGGGATCTAATGCATAATGTTTTTTCTGCCGCCTATAATGTTTTTTCTGCTGCCCATAATGTTTATTTTTTCATGATGCATACAACTGTGATCTGGATGTTTAATATTGTTTGTTTATTTTGACACTCTCATTTAAGATGGCCGCCCCGCTATCACTCCATTCTCTTCAGTCCGTTTTTGCCTATCACTACACACGTGAGCACTGTAGAGCGAATCGGCGCACTGCACTTGCCCCTTCCGGGTTGGTGTTTAAATATCTTACCGCTAAGACAGCGTTTTATCCCCAGGGGAGGAATAGAAGCGACGCGCTTTGAGCCTGTCCCTGCTACCCGCTTACAACACTTCAGTAATCTAAACGTAAGTCGGCATTCTGCCCGCAATCACCCTTTCTTTTAGACTATGCCAGAGAGGCAGTCGTCACTAACTCTGGGTTTGTTTACCTTTGTTCTAGTTGGCGAATTTGTTCAAGCAGGTCCAAGTAAGCAAACGGACGGTTTATCGCAATGCATGCTTCACGGCACCATGACACTCGGCACTTTATTTTTATTGAACCGTGCACTTGACCACGTTTTCATACACCATGCGCTAACGGGCGAATGCATCCCTTTAGTTTGTATGTGATCGTAATGTACATATTACCACTGTTGTACTTCTAAATCTTGAAATGATGGGCGATACTGTTTATTTTGCGTTTCTAGAGCTCCTTGATAAAGGGCCAAGCTGCCCGAAATGCATCGGAGGGGTTAAATACTGTTTGAAGAAGTATCAAGTGACAATAAATATGAATTGTCTGACCAACACATGAAATATTGAATGGAATTATGTTTCAAACTCTAAAAAACAAATAAACCTAAGCAACAATCAAATGAAATTCGTATGGAGTCTTCTATGAAGAACTAAAGGTGTGCCCACAGCAGGGATGCACTCATAATTGATGTGTGCACAACTCTATTGCATTTCATAAGCGTATATGGACGGCTACGTCACCTGCAGGAGCACCCAACCGTCTTGAAACACATGCCACCACATTAAACGAAAATCATTTCAATTACGCGGTGCACCGAGCCAACCTTTTCTGATTGATATCATATATTACCGCCCTCCAGGCTGGTGGCACGCCACAAAACTAATTTCAAGATGCAATATGATGAAATTTCAAAATCTACAGAAGCAAGAGCAAGTACACTGGCCTATGGAGATGAAGAAACGAAACGCATCTACGCCCTGATCAGTGAAGATATTACACAAGAAACATCAGGCCGCACAAAAGAACAATGCATTAGACAATTATTGTACCTATCAAAATGCAGAATTAATCAGAAACTTCACGCTAATACCCTGATTAAATATCACAGAGTACTAAGGATACCACGCGGACTCAGAATAGCGCTCAAACCTTCACTTTGTAAAAATTCAAAATGTTTTCAAGACAAGTGGAACGAAATTCTTAATAAGTGTAGCCTGGATCTCATCCTATTAATTGTGGAAGAATTGTCCAATATACTGATAGATCTCACTAAGGAAATCGAAGATATTGAAAAAGAACTTGAGGACTCAATTCCAGCCGAAGAATGGTCTAAAACGTTGGAAGAAATTAACATACAACTTGATAAACACACTAAATAAATTAATTGAAAGAAAAATCCGCAAATTCAGACGTGACACCCTAGACTATAAACTTGGTGAAGTTTATACCCGGGCAGATGTTTACGCCCAGAGACGTCGTAACAAACCCTATAGTCAGCAAACAGACACCTCTTCGTCTGGAAGTGAATCATCCAATCGCCCACCTAGAAACACGGGCACAGCCTCCACAACATCTGCAGGCATAAGAGACATTAGTGAAAGAACAATCTCGAGAGAAGGACATCCATCAACATCGACGCCTTTTTTAGTGGAAGGCCAAAGCGAAACAGTAGACCCAGGAGGGGAAAAAGAAAAGGAAAAAGATCATCCCAATACGAGAAGCACAATTCAACAACAAAAGAAGGACAAAAAAAAGAAGAACACTTAGTTATCAATATATTAGACACCACTCTTACATCAAATGAAATCAAACTACTTCAAAAGGGTACATCATTTATTCCCACTACCTCAACCATTTTACTTGAATTAGAAGTAAGCACATTTAAATTCACACGGAAACTTAGATTACGTCACTATTTTGATAACATCGTGCCACCCAGCACTGTACAGAAAACCGACCTACTGATGGGCTTACGCCCGCCAAGTTCCTTTTTGGCTCCATGCAGCCATAAATGTATTGATATGTTTGAAACGTTAGTCAAACAAGACCTGATGAAAATAAATTATCACAAAAAAATCAAAGAAAATATCACCCAAAGAGACAAAGACACACTCAAAAAAATAGCAGCCAACAAGGAAATAAAATGCATAAAAGCGGACAAAGGCGGGGCCTTGGTTATCGTTAATACCAGCATGTACCAAAGTAAAATACTTGAACATATATCAGATCTGGAGACTTATATGCAACTTGAAGCAAATCCAACCGATCAATTCAAAGTGACCTTGATGGAAATACTTGATAAAGCCCAGAAATCTGGCATAATTGATGAAAGAACTAAAAAATTCTTATTACTGGAACATCCAAAGAGTCCTACCATTAACATGACACCGAAAATTCACAAGAATTTGACAGACCCTCCATTTAGACCGATAGTATCCACCAGAGGCTCCCTGCATGAGCCAGTAGGGAAATTCCTGGATCGATATCTTCAACCCCTAGTGAAACAAATGAAAAGCTATATAAAAGACACTACTAAATTTCTTATCATACTGTCTGAAGTCGGTATTCAAGAAGGGGAAAGGTTGATCCTCTGCACGGCAGATGTGAAAAGTCTATATACATCCATCCCCCATGGCGATGGTATTGAAGCTATTGAAAAGGCTATCTTGAACAGCAACATAGAGGAAAAAATGCAAACTTTTCTTATGGAACAAATGATATATACCCTATATCACAGCTATTTCGTACACGACAACAAATGTTTTTTGCAGCTATCTGGGATGTCCATGGGAAACTGTGCAGCCCCCGCGTACGCGAACATCTATATGCAAGAATTTGAAGTAACAAACATTTTTGAGAATCCTAACTGGAACAAGAACCTGAAGCTATTCGTCAGATACATAGACGATCTATTCTTCATCTGCAAGGATACCAGAGAAAGTTTGGAACAAGCACTAATAGAATTAAACACCAAAGACAATAGAATACAACTCACGTGGCTGATTAGTGAGGACACGATCACATTCCTAGATGTCTTAATCACAAAAACTGACAGTGGGTTTGAAACTGATTTGTTCCGGAAAGAAACAGATCGTAACAATACGTTACACTTCTCTAGCTTTCACCAGGGTTCACTCAAACGTCACCTACCTTTTTCTCACATGCTACACGCCAAACGTATAGCATCAAATATTGAAACAAGTGAGAAACGGATTAAAGAGATGGGTTCCAGATTTCTTGAAAGAGGATACCCACATGAAACCATAAAAGAGGCTGAAAAACGAGTATCTAAAATACCCAGACAAAAAGCGTTAACCAGAGTCATCAAACCGGAAGATACCAGGATGGTATTAGTATCAAAATTCTCCACACAAAGTGCGGCCTACAAAAAGATCATTTTGAGACACTGGCGAATCTTAACATCTGAACCTGAGTTCAATGACATATTTAAAACTCCACCTATATTTGCCTACTCAAGGAATAAAAACCTCAAAGAAATCCTCTCTAAAGAGCCCATTAGTCAAACAGAATCCAAAGGAACCCGCCCATGTTTAAATTGCAACTGTTGCAACAATGTGATGAAAGGTAACATCAGCAGTCACCCCATGAAAGGGCACAGCATTAAGTTGAATGTCAATGCTACCTGTGATTCATCAAATCTAATCTATCTCCTCAAATGCCCATGTGGTAAAATCTACATTGGAAAAACTGAAATAAAAATAAAAATACGATTGAACGAACACAAATCAAACATTCGCACTAAAAACGATAAATCCAACATCGCTATGCATTTTTTGGAACACAAACATAGTATTGCTCAACTTAAATTCTTGGTATTAGAAATCGTAGACAAAAAAGAGGGCAAGGACAATAATAAAGCATTACTCCAACGTGAAATCGCCTGGATATACCACCTCCAAGCTATGTGTGATGGTGAGCGTGTCTCACCGCGTAATGCTATGGTGTTGGGACTGCAGCCTGCGCTGTCCTGTGTTGACGTTCTTGTTGCTCTTTGTGACCTACGGTCTGTGTGGCAGGAAGGTTCCCGAGAGCTGGGGAGAAAGCTGGACGATATTGTGCTTACACTGGGGCGACTACGATTGGACGACTCCCAGATGTGCCAGGATTTGCCTTTGCCTGCTCTTGAGGAAGATACTGTGGTTTCACATGGGTGCGGAGGGGAACGGATGATCCCGGACAGCGTTGGTGCCGGCGGACGGCTGTTTGTCTGCCTCTACTACACTGGAGGACTTTTCTCATGGCTGAGGACTGTGGCTTGGACTATTGTATCGACACTATTGGCCCGGAGACGATTCTTACTACTGTTGGCTCCTGTGACTACCTCCTCTTGCCTCTCCCTTGTTCCCCTGCTATGGAATATGTGTCCTCAAGCGGAACTGGGGGTGATGGTCGTCAGCATAGAGGATTCTACTGGTGTTCGACAGCGTCCATTTTGTATTTACATGCCGCTCTTCTACCTTGCGTGGCCATTTTGTTCCTTTGTGTTGGCTGGGATGGGCTCTACGCGGCTGGCATACCTCGAGGGACTCACACGAACAGGACAGGGATAAGTGATCCTTTTTCACGGTTGGTGTTTGCTTGGCGGGCGGGAGATCGGGTTGGAATGTTCCTATGGCTCGTTTCTTTGCGCAGTATGTGCTAACTCTCCCCCTTTCTTATTGTATTAATTGCCTGCTTTTGTTGACTGTTGCTCTTGGGGTGGAGGACAACAACGTGGTAAGGGAGACCGGGAGCGTGTAGTGATGATCCTCCTCCGGCTTTATATGCTCTTTTTCTTTCCGTTCTTTTTCACTTCTGCATCTATATTTCGGGTACCTTTCTCGGGCGACAGACACACTGCTAGGGGGGGGGTAGGCCGTAGCCTCTGCATTTGTGTAGGGTGGGGGGTTCTTGTCTTGTGCGTTTTATGTTCCTATGGGCCTTTATTTCTTTCTTTCTTTTCCTCAATTCTTTTCACTTTTTTCTTTTTCTTCTTTTGGATCTACGGGGAGGCTCGGTATGGGGTGGGTAATGACTGGCGCGAATTATGAATATGTACCTTTTATCCTGATATGCATATCACTGTGTCGCTTTTCCGATTGTGTTTTACGCTGGTTTGATATCTTGTGGTATGCATTGCTCACCCTGCGCCCCCGGCGTCTTTGTGGTATCTGATCCTTCTTAGTTATTATATTTTCAATTTCGCCTTTATATAAAAATTTAAACTGAACCTTAAATTCCCCTGTATCTCAACAGTCCGATATGTCTTCAATGTAACTTTGCATGCTTGCTATTTGTATTGGTGCTACTGAGTTACCGTATAATTTGCCTATGTGCTTACGTGGACGTCGAGGCCGGCCGGAAGGTTGTAGGCCCGTAATTGTTTGAAGACATTGCACAATAAAGGTTTTAAAAAAAAAAAAAAAAATATATATAATGTAGCACTGTCGGTAGAGCCTGAAATAGAAGTAAAGTAAAGATTGTTACAGCACATTGTGAATATGTGATACAGCAATATACCATGTGCACCATAAGGGAACTCTACCAAACAATTACCTGTTGTGCTTGTACTCACGTATGCCCATTCAAAGGTGTGGGGTACTGTCTGAGAAACCTACAACAGAAGTAAACATGGGTAAGGTATGTTGTTATACTACAATGCACAAGATGCACCACAGTTTAACTCTACCAAACAATTACCTGCTCTGCTTGTAGTCATGTATTCCCGTTCAAATGTGTGGGTTACTGTCTGCAAAACCTACAACAGAAGAAAACATGGGTAAAGTATGTTGTTATACTACAATGTACACGATGCACCACAGTTTAACTCTACCAAACAATTACCTGCTCTGCTTGTACTCACGTATTCCCGTTCAAATGTGTGGGGTACTGTCTGCGAAACCTACAACAGAAGAAAACATGGGTACGGTATGTTGTTATACTACAATGTACAAGATGCACCACAGTTTACCTCTACCAAACAATTACCTGCTCTGCTTGTACTCACATATTCCCATTCAAATGTGTGGGGTACTGTCTGCAAAACCTACAACAGAAGAAAACATGGGTAAGGTATGTTGTTATACTACAATGTACAGGATGGACCACAATTTAACTCTACCAAACAATTACCTGCTCTGCATGCACTCACGTATTCCCGTTCAAATATGTGGGGTACTGTCTGTGAAACCTACAACAGAAGAATACCATGGGTACGGTATGTTGCAAAACTGCAATACACAAGATGCACCACAGTTTAACTCTACCAAACAATTACCTGTTTTTTCTGCCTGTACTCACGTCTGCCTGTACAACTGTATTTGTAGCACAGTCTCACAAACCAGCAATAGAAAATGGGAACAGATTGTGAATCTATTTACCCAGCACCCCCCAAATCCAATGTGGAACATAAACAGAATTACCTTGTCTTTGTAGGTACTCCCACCTGACTATTAAAATCCAAATACCTTTCAGACTGCAAACCTGCAATTGAAGACAGGATGGTTAGCAAAGGCTCTAAGAGTTACAAACAATGAATGGGACTGGCCCAGACACTCCCATAGGAAAAACAACCAAATAGTTACCTGGGATTCCAGTTTAGGCAAATAGACATGTGCCACTGTGCTTCATTCTTAGCATCCATTAGGCTAAACTTATCTGCACCTCCCCACACAATCCAACCACTCTCCTGCATTTTCTTTACCTTTTGCCATGTCAATGTTTTAACAGATACGCGTCCCATTCACACACATTTGCATGTAATCACATTTACAATACACCACGGGTACTAGCAAATATTTTCCCAAGAGCCAAAATACCTTTCAGACTGCAAACCTGCAATTGAAGACAAGATGGTTAGCAAAGGCTCTAAGAGTTACAAACAATGAATGGGACTGGCCCAGATACTCCAATAGGAATAACAACCAAATAGGTACCTGGGATTCCAGTTTAGGCAAATAGGCATGTGCTCTTGTGCTTCATTCTTAGCATCCATTAGGCTAAACTTATCTGCACCTCCCCACACAATCCAACCACTCCCCTGCATTTTCTTTACCTTTTGCCATGTCAATGTTTTAACAGATAAGCGTCCCATTCACACACATTTGCATGTAATCACATTTACAATAGGCCACGGATACTAGCAAATATTTTCCAGAGAGCCAAAAATATATGGTTGTGGTGTGACAGAGGGCAGCACTGATGCGTGCAGGGTAGTGGTCAGGGACTTGGGAGGTATTAAGGTAGACTTGGAGAAGTATGTACATTTAGTGGCTGAACAATGTGGTACCAGAAAACCTGGCATCAATACTGGCTTCTCCGCTTCACTTTGGCTGGATAACTCTAGAGATCGATGGACCAGCTGCAGAGAGATCTGATTTTTGTCTAGTGGAAGTTTTGACTCATTATAAAGTAGCGGAGGAGGTCAAAATGCTTGATGCAAAGCAGGTGAACCATGCAGATCATAAATTGCATGCAATGTAAATAGATCACTGCATTACTGCTTCTGTCAGAGAGCCCCTTTCGTTACTTGCAGTTCATAAGATTAAATCCTAATATTTAAATCCTAATATAGAAAAGTGAGCTATTAACTATCAAAGAGCCGCATGCAAACTGCAAGGTATAGATTAGAGCATTATGAATTTCCCCTCCAGTCTTTCATTATCCTAATGCTGCAAAAAGGTTTAACTTAGGTACAAATCAATTCTTATTATTAAAGCCAATCCCCAACCATGGAGTTACATTTTAAATTCTCAGTGTGTGCTTTTTCAGACTAAGAACTTTTAAACTATGAACTTTTAAACTATACTGTCAACCGGTATGGAGGACTTGTGACTCCTACAACTTGTAGTCCTCGGTCTGATGTAACATTTCCTATACATTGATTTACACACTATGATTCAGTGCCTCTGTGTAATGTGCATGCATTTAAAGTGGGGTTAGGTAGATAGGGGGGAGTGGGGTAGACTGGGTGCATTGGAGTGTAATAGATTGGGGTGGAGTGGGGTAGAGTAGTGTGGGGTAAGTTGTGTGGAGGGGAGTGGAGTGTCATGGCATGTTATGGAGTGCAGTGAAAGTGAAAGTGGCTGGGAAGGGCCCATGGTTAGCACTGAGCACTCAGTTAGGCTACCTTAAAGCAATTCATATTACACCTCAGGGTTTAGTTTACGGATTAATGCATATTCAGAAGATGCAATCCTTTTATGCAAAACAGACTACCATCTGAGTGGGTGAGCAAAGAGCATATTTGTACGAGACAAGCTTGAATGTCACCTCAATGGCACCGCTGCAGCCAATTACAGCGCTTGGGTATTGACTGCATAGGAGGAAACTGGAATATGGAAATATCCTGGTGTTTTTATAGTATCTGTGATTTACATTTAGCGGGTCTCCAAGCACTCTCAGTCCTTGCAGATAAGGGAACTGAATCACATGGCTGCATGGAGCCCAGTTCCGGGGCATTAGGCTCACGAAGGGGGTGGGGCTATGGTGACTATTGCACTGTCTTCCTTCATACACATACTCAGATGATGCTCAGATGCTAGCATCAAAAATCTATACCCAAATGCTGCTGCCAAGGGGAAATGTATGGACCATGTTTACACTGAAAACCTTGCATAAATGACTCCACCTTCTCAATATTCCAATCGGCACAAATACCCAAAGGAGGCATCTGGGGCAATATAAAAGCGCACTTGAAAAGAAGGGCCTGGCAAAGTGCTCACCACACCCTCCTACAGGGGAATCGCTAACTTGTCTTTAAAGTATAGCTGGGTTGCCACTTGCACAGAGAAACACAGAGATGCTGCTCAGGGGGCAGAGATTCATTGCAGTTGGGTGTACTGTCCCTGTTTGCTCCTGGCATAAATAAGGAACGTGAGCTTTGTATACTACAGCCCCTGATGTTATTTTACCCTGAAAAACATGCCAAGTGTCATGTCATCAGAGATGAAAAGTCTTTATTCGATCAATTGCACTGGGTTCCACAATGAGTCACTTGAGAGACCAGCCACATATCAGCACTCTGCGTTTGCAAGCAGTAAGGCAATTCATGAATTAACTAAACCTCCAAGTACAAAGCGTAGTGACCTTCCTTCAGACAACACTGCTTATACAGGGACAGCTCTAACATTTGAGCTTCACCTTCTCTGTACAGGCCATTAATTGCATACATTCATGGTTGAAAGCACCTATGTAATACAAGAAAAAAGAATACACCAATCTCAATATGCAGTCAGTAAGTGATGCAGTACTGTAAGCCTTTCAGTTAAGTCAAAAAGGAAAATGCCTGGGATCGTATTGTGTTCTGTGTACATTAGGTTACTATCGCGGGTGCGTTCATGACCTTAAGGGTAAGGAAGTCTTTTGTCGTACCTGCCAAATAAGGCGCATTTCTTTTTCTGATGATGAGCCAAGCTTTTACCTGTCCGTGAGGGCAGAGTATGCTAGTTAATTCAATAGTCCTCTTCTCGCCAAAAAACAACCTGCTTCCCATCCAGTCCTGGATCTCGGACCTTAATGCTTTCAAGTGCTCTTTCACCTTATCCAGCTCAGTTAAATCCCTCGGGATCATCATTGACCAGAACCTCAGTCTCATTTCCCACATAAAAAATGCGGCTAAGGGTGCCCTCTTCACACTACATCACCTCAAGAAAATAAAACCCTTCATCCCTGATGAGTACTTTAAATCTGTTGTCCAATCAGTTGTCCTATCAAAAACCGACTATGGTAACACCATCCTCACTGGAATATCCAAAATCCACTTAGGCCCAATTTAATCAGTCCTCAACCTTGCTTCTAGGTTCATCACGGATTGCAAATGATTCGATCACATCTCTCTTGCCCTCAAATCCCTTAAATGGCTCCCAGTTGAAGGCAGATCCACCTAGACAACCGCTTGCATCACACATAAAGCCCTTCATCAAAACACCCCCCTATACCTATCGGAAAAACTCCACAAAGCCGGAAGCTCCAGAGATTTGAGGAGCACCAGCACTCCCGCTCTCATCCCTCCTCTGTTCAGTAAGAAATCTATGCAATCACGCTCCTTCTCTAGAAATGTCCCATCCATCTGGAATTCTCTCCCCATAGAATTACGCTGCAACCCCTCCTACTACAGTTTCAAAAAAGGCCTGAAATTGACCCATCTCAACTACTACTGGGGTCCTTAATCCCTGCACTTGACACTTATACCTATGCAGCCTCTCACTATTTTGTTTGCGCACACATTGATCTGCCGACTCCCGCCTTCCCCCCTCTCTCACAATATTCCTTATCCTACTTCCTCACCCTCCTATTTCACTAAGTCTTTTTATGGTCTCTCTGACCTGGCCTCTCCTTACTAATCTCCTGACTGCATCGCCCCCCCTCATCTTACAGCCACACCATTTATTCTTCCCTTCCCCTCTCATTCAACCGTAATCCCCTTTACTCTTTACTTGCTATATTATACTGTAATTCCGGATGTCATTAGTCTTAGGAACTCATGTTTATCAGTGTTTTCTATTGACCTTTTGTTCTATATTGTTTCCCTTGTACTAATGTTTCCTCACCTCTCTTGCATTTATACTCTTGACGCGCTGTAACCTAATGCTTATCTTGATGTTACCATGTAAAGCGCTCTGATACCCTAAAGTCCAGCCAGCGCTATATAAACCCTTTAAAATAAATAAATAGTGACAGTCTAATCATGTGTCGAATGACTTTGCTGCTGTCATAAGGCCCTATGAGTACAATACAGCAAGATTCCAGGGAAGAGTAGAGATTGCTAAAGAGAGGTAGTTCCTGCAGAGTTCTCTAGTAAATGATGTGGTAATTCAGTATGTACAATTACTAAGACTGCATGGTTTAGCTTCCCCCGGTGCAGCATTACCACATTAGCTCAAAATGGGGTATTGTGTACTTTTATTTAAGTATCCATGTTAATTGCAGCCCCTTCACGAGCTGCGATTAACATAGATACTTAAACAAAAGCACTCAATCTGCGCGCAGTTCGCTTTACTAACAAAACAATATAGCAAGTTTAAAAACACGGCGTGTGCTTTTTAGGGTAATCTGCCTTGTTTGCAGACCTACTGTATTGTTTTGGTAGAAAAGCGAGGCTGCGGGGGAGATTGTGCACTTTTATTTAAGTATCCATGTTAATTGCAGCCCCTTCATGAGCTGCGATTAACATGGATACTTAAACAAAAGACCTCAATTTGCACGCAGCCTCGCTTTACTATCAAAACAATACAGCAAGTATGCAAACAAGGCAGATTACCCTAAAAAGCACACGCCGTGTTTTTTAACTTGCTATACTGTTTTGTTAGTAAAGTGAGGCTGCAGGGGAGATTGTGTGCTTTTATTTTTATTCATGGGAATCGCAGCTCGTGGAGGGGCTGCAATTAGCATGAATACTTAAATAAAAGCACACAATCTCCCCCGCAGCCTCGCTTTACTAATAAAACAATACAGCAAACAAACAGTGTGTGCACTTCAGGGCAATACAAAAGCACACGCGGCAGAAACAAAAGGACAGCAAGTGGCCACATTATAAAACTTACCTCCGCTCCCGAATGTTCACTACAAAGTGGTCACTTACGCCGCCGTCCTCCACAATCTAGAAATACCTGTTTTTCGCACTGTACACCTTTTAAAAGTGGTGCGAATACTCTTGTGGGATGTGCCCTCTGTGCGTGCTCCACATATGGCACTGTGCGCTTGGGGGTTGAGAAGTGGGCGCGCGAGCGGGCTTGCGTCTTATTGGGAACAGTGCTAATGAGATGTAGAGTAGGCGTTCCCGTGCTAAAAGCAGCGAACACATCACTTCGCAAGTTTCTCAACCACCAGCAAGATCGTCGAAGAGAGTACAAAACAGGTGATACGGTGTGTTAGTAGCAGGAAGTTTACACCTGCTCTGACCTGGTGTAAAGTCGGACTACAACCTGCAACATGAAAGGGAGCCCAGTCGAGAGCCGCACCTGAACAACAACAAATGCAAATGAGCCAATAATCATGCAGCTTGGACACCCAACACTGCTCTGACACCCCCCGCCACCAGCCCCTTGTCCGCCATCCCCCCTCACCTCACAAACAAATGTGACAGCAACCTTAGGAAATCTGGAACATAACAAATTGGCTGATGTCGCACAGTTATAATGAAAAAGATGCATGTGGGGTTGGACGAATAAGAATCCCAGTCATCTATGGATTTACATATAAAACATTTTATTGAAACAAAACAACAAAATAAAAGTAGGTATAGGCATGGCGTGTCATACCTTGACAATTTGTGAATCACAGTCTGCAAGACCATCAAAGGAGAGAAAGAGTGAGAGAGAGAGGAAGACAGAGAAAGAGAGAAAGAGTGAGAGAGAGAGAGGAAGAGAGAGGGAAAGAGTGAGATACAAGGAAGAGAGAGAGAAAGAGAGAAACTGTGGGAGAGAGGAAAAGAGAAAGAGTGAGACAGAGAGGAAGAGAGAGAGAAATAGAAAGAATGAGAGAGAGAGGAAGAGACTGAGAAAGAGAGAAAGCATGTGAGAGAGAGAAAGTAAGAGATGGAGAGTGAGAGAGAGAGAAAGGGTGTGAGTGACAGAAAGGAAGAGATAGAGAGGGAGCATTGACACTGTGGAGACAATCCTCACAGCTCACCTTTCTGCCACCGGTGTGTCTCCAACCACGTGCCGGGACATAGTGTAGCCCTCAAGCTTAGTCATCTGAAACATAGTATAGAATCAGTAATGGCAGAGTAAATACATCTGCATATGCCTAATTCTCTGTTCCACCCCTGCGCATCCAGGCTGCTGCACCCCATCCAATTCCACTGCTCAGAGGTGTCTGCCCGCTGCTGCGTACCCAGGTTGCTACACCCCATCCACTCCCACTGCCCGGGGGGTGACTGCCCGCCGCTGCGCACCTAGGCTGCTGCACCCCATCCACTCCCACTGCCCAGAGGTGACTGCCTGCCACTGCGCAAACAAGCCTCGCTGCTCACCTTTCGCAACCTGCATGTAGAAAAGAGGGCCTACCACGTGCCGCTGAAAGCCCTAAGCCCAGGGCCTGCGGACAGGGCACCCTGCATATCATGCAACACCGCTCCGCAGGACACCAGGTCTCACATTTGCTGCTAGGTCTTGATTAAGCATGGGCATAAAATCCGTTCCGCTCGCGGATTTTGCGGATTTTCGGCAAATTCGCAATCCGCGAACTCTCGCGAATTTGCAGAAAATCCGCAAATCCGCATGCGGCGGATTTTTTTGCTTGGTGATACAATATTGCGGCGTGCGGCGTGGCGCGTGGCGTTCACTTTCCGTCATTCAGCGTTTGCCGAGTTGTTTTTCTCGATATTTTGCGAGTGCTGCGCCATTTTGGATCTTGCTGCGGAATCCCGCGGGAGTTTGGCGCCCGCGAATACGTAATCGCGGCTTGCCACCACCTTGCACAGCACGCATCGCGAGAGTTCGCAATTGCGAACATGTAGGTGCGGCGGGCAGGAACAATCTCGCACTCGCGAAATAGAGATTTTGCAATTCTGCACAAGAAATCCACCAGCAAACAGCATAAACCTTCAGAAAATGATGATTTTTTATCAGAATCACTCCTCAGGTTGACATTTGCCTGCACTTTGTTTTGCAAGGTGTCCATTATTTGGGGGGGGGGAAGGAAGTGCCCCACAGTCTCCAACTTCCTGTTCCTGTCCAGCAGGCTCCTCCCAGTGCTTTCTTCATGTGCTGGTCACTTTCATTTGGACCTTGACCTGGAAGGATTACTTTTTGTGGGTGCTGCTGGATATTTGGATTTGAGGCCTTTTAGACTTTCTTTGGATCACATTTGGATTAGAAATCAACTTTCACAAGTAAGTTTGTTTGGGGCATTACAGTTGCTGCAACTACAATTTTGGAACTTTTTCAGAACATTAAATAAAATATATTGTGGGTAGCCACAGTATCCAGTAGGACCAGGGTTGGTTATGGATGCATGATACAACTGTTTTGTTGAATTTAAACATCATAGAGGCCATGGATGGGCTGGGATTGTGCTGATTTTTGTGTTTTTGTCGATTTTTTGGGGCTGCTGTTGGGGCCTTTTGCCCAGGGGTAGTGGTGCATGGACTGAGTCTGCCTGTGGGGTCTCACTCTCTTTAATGTAAACATCCTGGATGGCATTGGATTGTGGTGATTTTTGTGTGTTTTTCGTTTTTTTTGGGGTGTACTGTTGATGTGGGCTGGCCATGTGGGTGGTGGTGGTGGCCATCTTGAGTGCTGGTACAGGCAACATGTGCTTGGCGTTCAAGGGGCCATTTTGAAGAGAGGCAGTGTCTGAGGCCTGCACCCATTTTGCCTAGCTTTCATCCATTATTCCCAGGGGTAGTGAGTGGTGCATGGGCCTAGTCTTTCTGTGGGGTGTCTTCTTGAATATAAACACCATTGAGGCCATGGATGGGCTGGGATTGTGCAGAATTTTGTGTGTTTTTTGTCGTTTTTTTTGGGGCTGCTGGTGGGGCCTTTTGCCCAGGGGTAGTGAGTGGTGCATGGGCCTAGTCTTTCTGTGGGGTGTCTTCTTGAATTTAAACACCATTGAGGCCATGGATGGGCTGGGATTGTGCTGAATTTTGTGGTTTTTGTCGATTCTTTTGGGGCTGCTGGTGGGGCCTTTTGCCCAGGGGTAGTGGTGCATGGACTGAGTCTGCCTGTGGGGTCTCACTCTCTTTAATGTAAACATCCTGGATGGCATTGGATTGGGGTGATTTTTGTGTGTTTTTCGTTTTTTTTTGGGGTGTACTGTTGATGTGGACTGGCCATGTGGGTGGTGGTGGTGGCCATCTTGAGTGCTGGTACAGGCAACATGTGCTTGGGGTTCAAGGGGGCATTTTGAAGAGATGCAGTGTCTGAGGCCTGCACCCATTTTGCCTAGCTTTCATCCATTATGCCCAGGGGTAGTGAGTGGTGCATGGGCCTAGTCTTTCTGTGGGGTGTCTTCTTGAATTTAAACACCATTGAGGCCATGGATGGGCTGGGATTTGCCGAATTTTGTGTTTTTTGTTGGTTTTTTGGGGCTGCTGGTGGGGCCTTTTGCCCAGGGGTAGTGAGTGGTGCATGGGCCTAGTCTTTCTGTGGGGTGTCTTCTTGAATTTAAACACCATTGAGGCCATGGATGGGCTAGGATTGTGCAGAATTCTGTGGGTTTTTTGTCGTTTTTTTGGGGCTGCGGGTGGGGCCTTTTGCCCAGGGGTAGTGAGTGGTGCATGGGCCTAGTCTTTCTGTGGGGTGTCTTCTTGAATTTAAACACCATTGAGGCCATGGATGGGCTGGGATTGTGCCGAATTTTGTGGTTTTTGTCATTTTTTTGGGGCTGCTGGTGGGGCCTTTTGCCCAGGGGTAGTGGTGCATGGACTGAGTCTGCCTGTGGGGTCTCACTCTCTTTAATGTAAACATCCTGGATGGCATTGGATTGTGGTGATTTGTGTGTGTTTTTCTGGGTTTTTTTTGGGGTGTACTGTTGATGTGAACTGGCCATGTGGGTGGTGGTGGTGGTCATCTTGAGTGCTGGTACAGGCAACATGTGCTTGGGGTTCAAGGGGCCATTTTGAAGAGAGGCAGTGTCTGAGGCCTGCACCCATTTTGCCTAGCTTTCATCCATTATGCCCAGGGGTAGTGAGTGGTGCATGGGCCTAGTCTTTCTGTGGGGTGTCTTCTTGAATTTAAACACCATTGAGGCCATGGATGGGCTGGGATTGTGCAGAATGTTGTGTGTTTTTTGTCGTTTTTGGGGGGCTGCTGGTGGGGCCTTTTGCCCAGGGGTAGTGAGTGGTGCATGGGCCTAGTCTTTCTGTGGGGTGTCTTCTTGAATTTAAACACCATTGAGGCCATGGATGGGCTAGGATTGTGCAGAATTCTGTGGGGTTTTTGTCGTTTTTTTGGGGCTGCTGGTGGGGCCTTTTGCCCAGGGGTAGTGGTGCATGGACTGAGTCTGCCTGTGGGGTCTCACTCTCTTTAATGTAAACATCCTGGATGGCATTGGATTGTGGTGATTTTTGTGTGTTTTTCTGGTTTTTTTTGGGGTGTACTGTTGATGTGGACTGGCCATGTGGGTGGTGGTGGTGGCCATCTTGAGTGCTGGTACAGGCAACATGTGCTTGGGATTCAAGGGGACATTTTGAAGAGAGGCAGTGTCTGAGGCCTGCACCCATTTTGTCTAGCTTTCATCCATTATGCCCAGGGGTAGTGAGTGGTGCATGGGCCTAGTCTTTCTGTGGGGTGTCTTCTTGAATTTAAACACCATTGAGGCCATGGATGGGCTGGGATTGTGCAGAATTTTGTGTTTTTTGTCGTTTTTTTGGGGCTGCTGGTGGGGCCTTTTGCCCAGGGGTAGTGAGTGGTGCATGGGCCTAGTCTTTCTGTGGGGTGTCTTCTTGAATTTAAACACCATTGAGGCCATGGATGGGCTGGGATTGTGCAGAATTTTGTGTGTTTTTTCGACTTTTTGGGGTGTATAACTGATGTTCCTCTGTCTTCCATTGCTTGTAGGTGCACAAGAGAACCATCAGTGCCAGGAAGAAGTCCTGCTGCGGTGTGTGCAGCACAACGTTACGTGTGGCCACAGACAACTCTGCAACTTGTGCAACTGCGGCCTGCTGTTCAGAGTGACATCTGAAGAAGATGGCCCCAAAAAAAGTTCCCCGTAGCTCCTCTAGCAAGAAAGATGCCAGAAAGGAGCAGAAGAAGCAAGTTACCAAGCAGACTGGTGTGCCGCCCGCCACATTTTTTGGGAATAAAAAAAAAAGTACGCCTGCAGCAGCAGCAGGATCTGCTGGGGACCAAGCTGGAGGCAGCACCCCCGCTCCATTGGGCTCAGTGCCACCACCCCCACGCCAACTTAAGTCCAAGCCCTTGAGTGCAGCAGAGGCAGCCAGTCTACTTGTTCAATCACCATCGACCAGTGATGTTGGCTCATCGCAAGAAAGTAGCAGCAATGTCCCTCAATCAACACAGGTTGTTGTAACTCATCTGACGAGTGTTGAACTACCACAGCCGCAACAACAATCACATGTGCAAGTACAAGCCCAAGTACATGTGGAAGGAGAGGCGGCGCAAGGAGAGGAGCAAGCAGAGGTGCATGGAGGGGCACAACAAGTGGCCACAATAGTTGTTCCTCCAGAAGTAGGGGCACATCTGGAAATCGACAATCAAGCCGAGGTATCATTCGAGGAAGCCACTCCTCCTGATGATCATTCATTGTCTTCCACATCCCGAGCAAGGAAAAGATCAAGGGTGTTGGTGTCTACATCTTCTTCAAGCCCACCTCCTTCGGATGATATGGATCTTACTTGGGAACCAGCACCACTGCCGTTTGAGAGTGAGATTGAGGAGGCACACCATGAGCTGACAAAGGTAGCTAAGCGTAAAAGGAAGGTCGTCGAAACTCTCATAGTTATGGAGTGTGATGACGCTCAACAAGAAGTGGCGTATACTCCTGCTGCTGTAGACTCTCACGACGACGACGCAGTCATGATCACTAACGTCACTGAAGCCCCAGCGGGCATGTAGCAAACATACATTTTGACCCTAGCCCGACAAGCTGCTGAGCGTGATGATGAAGTCGACGAGGAGGCAATGGGAACACCACAATCATTGATGTTAACTAGTACACCACAACCTACCGCTTCCATATTTCTTACTCGCCAGAAGGGACCTCCATCCACCTCGACCTCAATTAGTGGTGGTGAAAGTGCACAACGTAGTAAAGTTCAGCAATACACATCCTCCACTTCATCTGGCATTAGCAGCACGACCACCACCAGTATCGCCTCCTCCGGCCCCCACAGACATTTCAAGTCCACAGTTTGGGACTTCTTTGGTGTTTGCCCAAAAAGGGAAAACATAGCCATTTGTAGCATTTGTAAGCTTGCAGTTAGTCGTGGTAAGCTTGGTACCAACTATGGGACTGGAGGCCAGAGAGGTCATCTTAAGAGACAGCACAATGTCCAATGGTTGGCGCACCTAAAGGAGATCAAGGAAGCCCGAATTGCAAGTCGAGAAAACGTTGATGTTCCATCTGATGATGACGAGGAGGAAGAAGTGTCACACACTTCACTTACACCCAGTACCCCTGTCAGCACACCCCCTGTGAGCCACACTAAGAGTGTGGGACAGAGTGAGACACCAATGCAAAAAAGTTGATCAGCGAGCGTAACTGGGTCGAAGAAGTCATCATCATCATTCCGTAAAATGGTCCAGGGCAACATTAAAACAATGTTGTTTTCAGACGCGCCATATGACCGCAACCACCCAATGGTGCGTCTGTATAACACTAAGCTGGCTAAAATGCTAGCGCTGGATCTTCTCCCTTTTTCTTTTGTAGAAGGGGTTGGTTTTCTAGAATTAGTGGCAGCGCTCTGCCCTAAATGGAAGGTTCCTAGCCGGTACTATTTTGCCCGAGTTGCGGTTCCAGCACTACATGAAGATGTGCTGGAGGTGATTGGGGCAGCTTTGCAGAAGAGTGCTGTTCACACTATACATCTGACAACAGACATGTGGACCAGTGGCGCAGGCACTGATTACATGTGCATCACTGCACACTGGGTCTCTTTTTCAGGGGTTAAAGCAAAGCTAAACGCAGGTGCTGACCTGGACCAAGTTTTTAAAGCTGCTCGGAAACATGCAACACTAGCCATGTTTGGCTTGGAGAAACGTCATACAGCACAAAACATTTTGAATGAGTTCAACACAAAGGTCTTTCACTGGCTGTCTCCAAAAAAACGCGGCATTGGTTATGTTTCCACGGATAATGGCGCCAATGTAGTTAAGGCCATGGAACTGGGTGACTATTTCAGAGTGCCGTGTTTGACGCACTGTATACACCTGGTTGTTAAAAAATTCTTAGATAAAGACAGTCCAGCATGCCAGTTAGTGGTCACCTGCCGAAAAATGTGCAACCATTTCAGCCATTCTTTTAAGGCCCGGAAGCATCTGAGGCGTCTGCTACATGAACGTCGAATGCCAGTGAAAGCACTGATCCAGGAGGTGCCAACACGTTGGAACTCATCCTTCTACATGCTTGAGCGTCTGTATGAGCAGTTTACGGTACTCGATCAGTATTTCTTAACAATGGGTACAGCTGTGAAGGAGGACCTGAGGTTAAATGCGGCGGAATGGGAGCTAGTTAAAAGCCTGACAGACATGCTTCATCCTTTTGAGGTCTTCACGCGTGCAGTCAGCAGGGAGGACTGTAATTTGGGAAAAGCTATCCCATTGTTGCGCATGCTGGAGCACAAACTGAAGGTGGTGTCTTCAAAGTTTCAAAAAGATGAAGAAAAGCAAGAAGCTTTTGTTTTGGCGGAGAAATTATTAGAGCGCCTACTTGGCGATGAACGTCTTCAAAAGATCCACTCAGAACAGCATTACATTTGTGCTACTATTCTGCATCCACGCTACAAAAAGGCACTGGCAGGCTGTGCATTATTTCCTTTTAGTGATGAAGATGTTACAAAGTACATACGTTGGCTAGCCTGGTCAGCCATCAGGTTTGAAAGAGAACGGAAGCAAATTGAAGGAAAAGGCAGTACATCAGCATCAGCAGGCCATCCCCAGTCAAAAGACTCCACTTCTGTACCTGTGGCTGTGGCAGAAGTGACCTCTCAGCCGTTAAAGACACCGGCAACCGCATCATCTGCACCAGACACAACAGAAATATCGGGTGATGAAGAGGATTGGCTAGCTGAGATTGGTTATGGTTCTCAAAAGGTCCAAGCAAAAATTCAGCAAAGTGGAGGAACCGTGGAGAACTTTGAGTCGATGGTGCAGGACTATCTGAATGACTCAACAGAGGTCTATGTTAATGCTGACCCATTGGCGTATTGGCATGGGAAAAAAGAATTGTGGCCAGAGATCACCCGCCTGGCTATACATTACTTATCTTGCCCACTCGCAAGCGTGTCTTCTGAACGTGTTTTCAGTGCTGCTGGTGGCATTGTAACTTGCAAACGGACCCGCCTCTCGCCCAAAAATGTGGAGAGGCTAACAATGATAAAGATGAATGAGCACCTCATACCACCAGATTTCAAAGTACCAGATCGCACGACGGAAGAAGATGAGGAGGACAGCAACTTAGATGAAGGAATTTCTTCTGTGTTAGGTGACACTGACCTACTCCTGCCTGAATTCGCAGAGTATGAGGACGAACTCTTCTTCCCTGACACCGAGCCCTGAAAATGAGCCAATGAATCAAAAATTTTGTTTTTCGTACTTATTCACTTTTATTCCTGTGTTTCTGTCTTTCTTTGTTTTGCACAGTTAATATAATTACAACTTTAATCACCTGTACTTTTGCTTTTTGGCTGTTTGGGGGTCTTCTACTTGTTTTCACATGGGTTGACGGCTCTGGGGCCATTGCTGGGAAGGTCTAATACCGGATGAAACTGGTTTGGACAACCTCCATGAGGAAAAGGTTTTTGCATTTTCTGACTTTTCCCTCAATGTAGCGTTTTCGGGGGCCTGTTTGGGGGGCTTCCTGGTGTTTGTGGGTGGGTTTCGGGGTCTGAAAGCAACGCTGGGTATGGATACTTTTCATTGCAAGAGGTTTGAAGGGAATCCATGGATGCAGAGGGGAGTTAGGGCCTAGCTGCAGAGCGCGCACTGAGTGATTTTGCGAATTTTCAGGAAAGCGACTAAGTCCCAATTTTTTTACTTTTGCTTTTTGGCTGTTTGGGGGTCTTCTACTTGTTCTACCCTTTGTTGACTGTTTTGGGGCCATTGCTGGCAAGGTCTAATACCGGATAAAACTGGTTTGGACATCCATGCGGGAAAGCCTTTTGGCACTTTTTGTAACTTAGGGTTCGTTAGGGTTAGCCCTAGCAGCAGGATTGCATGTGTTTCGGGGGGTTCTTGATTT